>NC_080549.1:10426707-11026707 GCF_028640845.1 Ahaetulla prasina | reverse complement strand
AAATTTGAATCCCACCACTGATACTGTAGCCATATTGCAAGCCCATCAAGCTAAAGAAGCTGCTTAGAAAGCAGTTAACAATTTAGCAGGAGTTCCAAGTGTCTAATAAGACCCAGGACTACATATTATTATATCGCTTCACCAAAGGAAAAAAAAATCTAAACATGGAAAAATGACTAAATATTGAGAAAAACATTGCAAAATATAAAATAAATAAATAAAAAAGAGAGGAAACTTTGAAACTTATGTACACAACAAATGCCAGAACTAGCAAAACTGCTAGGCCTAGTTTACCTATTGATTTACACCCTCCCCCCCACCCACATAGCAAAATTTAAAAAGCAAATTAATGTTTTATAAAACCGGGGAAAAGAATTTTCAGCCCAGTACAAAAAATTTAAAGCATTCCTTTTTTTAATTTTGTAAGTCACTGTGGAAAAGCTCAGAAAATCACTACTGTTGCAGTTTAGCAGTAAGGATTGATAGCTGAGCAAAGAAACATAATTTTTGATTATAAAATTCTTGCTTTAATAAAAATTTCTTAAACATTGCGGGGAAAAAAATATATCTGCAGCTTACAGAAATAGAAGTCACTGCGGAAGACAAAGGAAGACATTTATTCTAGCTTACAAATCCTTCTGTTATGACTCCAAGCAAAACAGAAGTCTCAATCGGTTAACTAAAAATGATATTCCCACTTCAGAAGCTTAGCATTAATCGGGCATAATAGCCAGCGATATGAAATTTAAAGTCTAAAAGTCTTATCGTCAACCGATATATTAAATCTTATTAGCTCTACTTTGGACAGGGAGACCAGTTTAAGGACATAAGATCAGTCCTAGAGATCAAATTAAGACCATCAACTCAGAAATAGGGTCCTGAAGGAGTGTGCAGTTATAGACTTTATACTGAATTAATCTGTATAGGCATCTATTCATTTATTTCCTGGGAAACTGAGCGTTCTATTTCCCCCTTCCACCATTCCCCACAAAAAGTCAGTCAAAGGCCTTTTCCCAATTTATTTACATTTGGCTGGATTCCTTCTGGCACACAGATGTCTCCCCACACGCCTGCCAAAATCCCTGGAGATAACCAGAAAATTATAGATAAAGCACGATTCACTCACACAGATTCTTCTATCCATGACACAGTTTGCCCGCGCAAATTCATTGCTTTGTCCAAGACAAAAAGCCAGGAAGTTCCGCCTCGTGCTTTATAACCCCTGTGGGTGTCACTCTGTGACTCATCATTCTTTAACTTTGTCCCAACACCTCCTCTGCTGCACGCACCGGTCATGTCTGCGCAGTCTTGCATCAAGCCAAGATTGTTCTTGGGGCGTTGCCAAATCAGAAGAATGCCTGGGGGAATCAGGCCTTGCCAGCCCCTCCTCCTGGGTGGGTGCCAGGGAGGGAGAGGGCCCAGGGGAAGCAGGCCTTGCCAGTTCCTCCTCACTTTCTGAATCCTCCTCCTCCAGGAGTCCGAGTCCGGGAACCTGGGTCACAACACTGAGGTGGAATGTAATCAGATTTCCAAGAGGGAGGGGCTGCATTCCAGAAAACCAAGAGACAGCAAAGTTTAGATCAGGGGTGTCAAACTCAAGGCTCATAGGCCGGATGCGGCCTCCAGGGTGCTTAAAACTGGCCTGCAGAGCTGGCCTGGAAATAGCCCTGGAATAGTCTGGAAATAGGACCAGCCCGTGGTGCCTTTGGCAGCCAAAATGGGGCATGGAGGGGCCTTTGGCCAGCAAAGTGCTGCAGGAGGCTGTGCAGGCTGAGAATGGGGTGCGGGGGGCTCATGTGGCTTCCCGTGCCCCATTTTGGCCGGCAAAGTGCTGCAGGAGGCATCCGTCCCAGGTGGGTGTCAGGATCAGGGCAACCTGGGAGCTCCGAGGAGGAAGAGGGAACAGCTGGCAGAGAGAGAGAGAGAGTGAGACAGGGGCAGAGTCTGGTCCATCTGTCAGCCCTCAGATGGAGAGTCAACAGCTCCCAGATCTGGAGGTGGCTGATGAAGAAGCGGAGGAACAGCTGGGTCCAGTGCCTGACGCGTGGATGTGCAGAAGGCAGAGGAGAGGAGAGCAGTGGCAATCCATGGGCTGATCCTGGGGAAGGAAGAGCCACCGCTACTAGCGAAGCCCCACCCTAGCTCTGGGGATGAAAGGCAGGGGGTGGAGGTGAATAGTTATGGCAGACAACTATATATCTTCTGGCCCGCCGGACTTGTTAGCTTGTGAGATAAACCTTTTTCTGGGCCTGGCGGCACCCCTAATAAAATAACTTATAAAATAGAATATGTTATTTTAACTTTTGTCTTAATTTGTATATTGTACTGTTTTTATTCTGGCTGTACACCGCCCTGAGTCCTTCGGGAGAAGGGCAGTATAAAAATCTAAATAATAAATAAATATAAATAAAATAAACTTTATGAGTTCACATCAGAGAGTTTGTTGTGTTTGGGAAGCTGGGTAAGAACAGTAGCTAGTTCCAGTGGTGGGATTCACGTAATTTAACAACCGGTTCTCTGCCCTAATGATTTCTTCCAACAACCAGTTTGCCAAACTGCTCAGAAAGTTAACAACCGGTTCTCCTGAAGTGGTGCGAACTGGCTGAATCTCACCACTGGCTAGTTCCCAACAGATGTCTCTAGGCAAGGAATGAGTAGGTGAAATCTCTTGACACACACAAGTCACCTGTGAACATGATGGTATTAGTCTTCAGTAATCATTAGTCTATGATTACTGAGTTTTATCAACTAATGTCTAATAAAAAATCATGGAACACTTATTTTAATGGAGAACATTTGTACCATATCCGTTTTGAAGTTGTTTCCTCTTAAAATTAGATTACTGATTTTTAAGTGAGCTGGAGGGAAAAAAAAAATACGACCTGGGCTTCAGATGTAGAACTAATGGGATATGGAAATACTGTAATTGAGAAGTATAGATATTGTGCCATATAAGTACTTAAAATTTATCTAAAGAAGGAACTATTTCCCAAGCTTCACTTCTTAAAATATGAAATAGAAAGCTGCTGGAAAGGAATACAATATTCAATGATGTGTTAAGACATTTTGAAAATAAAACGGAAATATATACGAATGCCAAGCTGCCTCATTCCTTTTTTAAAAAAAAAATTATTTTGTGGTAATCTTTGAAGCATTTCAACTTTCCAACAACAAGAATAAGGAATAATCTACTCCCCCAAAGCCACTTCCCCCATTTTACGATTCAACATATCTGACATTAATTTTAGCAAAAATTACAATTGTTTTTTTTTTTAGTATTTCAACTCAAAAACGTGAAGTAGTAGAGTCTGACTAACGCACTTTCTCTGCATAATTATGTCACGCTAGGTCTAAATGAATTCATGCATATTTATTTGCAAAGAATTGCAAAGACTGATATTTGAACCGTTTGCCGTCCTTCTATTTCTTTCTCACTATGTCCAAACCAAACAGTTTTTTTTAATAAAAAAATAACTTCTGGCAACAGCGTTTGCTTTTTAAGTGTCTTCCGTACAACATTGGGTAATAATTCTTTTTGTCCTAGAAGTTTTTATCCTCTCAGGTTGCTTGAAAGATTGGAATGCATATCCTCTTTGAAATTTCTTATTGCCAAAACCTTCGTTATATGATTTACAGTAATCACATTTTGTGTATAGTTTGTTTGCTCCTTAGAATCAGGAACTGTAAATGTTTGCAAACCTCTGACCTATGTTTTAATTCTGCATTCAAGTGTGTGTATGTGTAAATGGTATATAGAATAGAATGAATAGAATAGAATAGAATAGAATAGAATAGAATAGAATAAGAGAGTTGGAAGAGACCTTGGAGGTCTTCTAGTACAACCTATTGCTTAGGCAGGAAACCCTATACAATTTCAGACAAATAGTTCTTCTTAAAAACTTCCAGTGTTAGAGCATTCACAACTTCTGGAGGCAAGTTGTTCCACTTATTAATTGTTCTAACTGTCAGGAAATTTCTCCTCAGTTCTAAGTTGCTTCTCTCTTTGATTAGTTTCCACCCGTTGCTTCTTGTCCTGCCCGCAGGTGCTTTGGAAAATAGCTTGACTCCCTCTTCTTTGTGATAGGCCCTGAGATATTGGAAGACTGCTATCATGTCACCCCTAGTCCTTCTTTTCATCAAAATAGACATACCCAGTTCCTGCAACCGTTCTTCATATGTTTTAGCCTCCAGTCCCCTCATCATCTTTGTTGCTCTTCTCTGCACTCTTTCTAGAGTCTCCACATTTTTCTTACATCATGGCGACCAAAACTGAATGCAGTCTTCCAAGTGTGGCCTTACCAAGGCATTATAAAATGGTAGTAACACTTCACATGATCTTATTCTATCCTCTGTTTATGTAGCCTAGAACTGTGTTGGCTTTTTTGGCAGCTGCTGCACACTGCTGGCTCATATCTAAATGATTGTCCACTAGGACTCTAAGATGTCTCTCACAGTTGCTACTATTGAGCAAGGTACCACATATATACTGTACCTGTGCATTTTGTTTATCTTGCCTAAATGTAGAACCTTACTTTTTTCACCATTGAGTTTCATTTGTTAGATAGCGCCCAATGTTCAAGTCTGTCCAAATCCTTCTGTATCGTAAGCCTATCTTCTGGAGTGTTGGCTATTCCTGCCAGCTTGGTTTTGTTGAGAATGGGGAGGGAATTTTGTTGAGAATGGGAATGAAGAGTTTTGTTGAGAATGGGGAGAGAGACCCTGAACAAACTGTTAGCATCACTTACACTTTAGTGTTCAGGTTTTGCAGAAAAATCTAGTAATTCAATTCTTGAGCCCATCTTCTTCCATTTCACAAGACTCTTGTATGTATAGTTCTTGTTCTAATGTGCATAGAACTAAATTATATCAATTACATATAAGTCCCGTACATGGCTGAAGCGATGCTGTGCTATCGGTTGAAATTAATTATAAGCATAAATAAATGGTTTTGTTTATACACAAGAAAGATAGTAACTTTCTTTGTGTAGCAGGTATTCATGCTAGCTTGGGAAATTAAATAACAAATGAAGTGGCTTTTTTGGGGGGGAGGAATTACTTTTGTGTCAGCTTTGGAAGCCATATCAGGCCGCAAGCTTCCATGCTTCTACTTTCTCATGTGTGGGAAAGTAGGAGGGGGGATTTAGTAGAGGGGTTGTCTTTAGACATAATAAAACTCTTCCTGTAGGTCAAGGTCAGGCTGATCCTGCATCTGGAGAAGGAGTAGTCCGAGTGTTGTCTCGAGATGGGACAGATGGCAATTGGAGCATGTGATCGACCGAGGAGTGAGGGGATGGTTTTGCGGGTTTTGATTTACTGAGGGAAAATTCAGACCTCTCAGATTCGGGTTTTTCCCAGATGTGCCAGTTTACCCATTCTAGTAAATAGAACTTTGAAAAATGCTTGCTTCAGAGTTTTTACTTGGAGTTGGGTTTTTGTCTGGAACGCTGACATTTTGCTCAGAATAACTATGGGCTTCTCAAGAGTTCGCTGCTGATAGTTACCCTTGGAATTTAACTATTTTAATTCCTCAAGGTGCTCTGGCACCCTGCCCGATTTGTAACTCCAGGTTGCGGAAAGTATTGCTCATGAAAAGGAAGGTCATTGATCTTCAGTGTGTATTCCCCCATTTCTAATCTAATGATTGGTATTTAGGGCAGATTTTTTGCAAGCAAACAAGTTTGTTTGTTTTGGTTTTTTGGTTTTTTTTTGTATTTTTGTGCAGGTAATGTTTGACTTAACAACAGTTCATTTAGTGGCCATTGAGTTGTGGAGAATTTTATAGCCTAAGAAAGCAATAGGACCAAATGTTCCTGAAAGTTATTTTGGAAATAGGAGTGTGGACAGTCAAAATTTTTAGAATACCAAGCTTTCAATCTAAATTCTGGCCCAATTTTTCTTTCTTTTTTAAAAAAATTATATATAATAAATACTCAGCCCTAGGCATCTGCACCACATCTGCTCCATTTTAACAGTTAGAAGTATATTCCTAGCCTGTTCTGCTTAAATCACGTAGGTTTAATTATTTATGAACAATATACAGTGAGTTGCAGTTGTGAATGGAATTTCCATTTACGGCACACTACACAAGTGAAAATTTGGAAGTAGTGGCACACTTTGTTTGTCTGAATATGCCGAGGTTCGTAATTTAATATTTTGTATGTTTTTTACCTCCCTAATGCAGATTCACGGATGAAAGTAAATGACCGGTCTCAAAAGCAATAAGGATAAATACATTCTGAAGGCACAGGATACAAAAAGAGAAAAAAAAATATTGAACAAATCTTGAGCTGTAAAAAAAAATATATAGGCTAAAAAAGCAATAGGACAAAGTGATGAAATCCTCCCAAAAAGTTAGACTGGAGTTTGTGTTGTGTATATAGTCAAAATTTCCAGAATACTAAATACTAAAATACAGTCTATATTCTGCTTCAGGTTTTCTATTTTTTAAAAAAATTTTGGAGGGAAAAATAACCCCAATTTGCAGCTCTAGGCATCTCTGCCACATCTACTCTATATTAAGAGAAATATATTCCAAGCCCGTTCTTCTTAAATCACGTAGCTTTAATTATTTATGAACATTATACAGTGAGCTGCAGTTGTGAATGGAAATTCCATTTATGGCAGGCTGTAAAGTGAAACGTGCAGAGAGCGGAACATTTTATCTCTCTGAAAATGCCGAGGATCGTATTTTAATTTGTATGGTTTCCCCCCCCCTCCCCCAGTAATGCACGTTAATTGATGAAAGTAAATGACCGGTCTCGAAAACAATAAGGATAAATACAATTCTGAATGGACTGGATACAACGAGAAAAAATATAGAGGAAATTTAGGCAATATAATGAAGAAACTAAAAGCTCACATTGTTTTATGGTACAAGAGTGCAACCTGCAGATCTTCGTTTAAATATATATATATATATATGTTTTCTGAGGTTTTCGCGGGTGTTTGTATGTAGGTCTTTAGTTATTCGGGTTTTCTCCCGCGTAAAATTGGAAGTGTCTTGGCGACGTTTCGACGAAGTCTCATTCGTCATCTTCAGGCTTCAGCTTCGTGCTTCTGGGAGCACGTGCTTCCCAGAAGCGGTTGAAGCCTGAAGATAATGGACTTCGTCAACATTAAGACATGCTACATAATAATTATATATATATATATATATATATATATTTGTTTTCTGAGGTTTTCACGGGTGTTTGTATATAGGTCTTTGGTTGTTCGGGTTTTCTCCGTGTAAAATTGGAAGTGTCTTGGCGACGTTCGAAGTCTCATTCGTCATCTTCAGGCTTCAACCGTGCTTCTGGGAGCAATGTGTGATCGCAGCTGTTTCTTCCTTTTAACTGCTAGTGGGGTTTGAACTGATTGGGTGGGAGCTTGGCTGTGCTCTGATTGGATGGGGTTTTCTGTGCTCTGATTGGCTGGGGTGTGTCCTGTGTTGGTGGGGGCTTGGTTGTGCTCAGTCTAATCTGTGCTGCAGGGGGATTTGAGCTGGTGAGCTGCACTGCTGCTGTTTGGCTTCGTGTTCGTGGTCGTGCTACATCTTCGTAGTGGGTGTCAGTCTGCTGCATGTATGGATTGGAGGGTTTGAAGTGGCTAATGTTGCAGCTGCGGTCTGGCTTCTGGTCCTTGGTCGTGCTTCCTGATCAGTGTGGGTTTGGGTGTGCTTTCTGGGTGGATGTGTGGTGGTGACATCCTGTGTGGACCTCGTGAGTGTGGGTCTGGTGTCATTCCTCGTGTTAGGGACACGTTTGTCAATAAGGGCAGGTTTCCAAATGGCTGGTAGGCGGGAGGTATCATCTCGTTTGTTCATGCTGTGTGGGCGTTTTTCTATCTCGATGGCTTCTCTGATTATTCTGTTGTTAAAGTGTTCAGTTTTGGCGATAGTTCTGGTCTTTTTAAAGTCAATATCGTGTCCTGTGACTTTAAAGTGTTGGACCAGGGAAGAAGTTGGTTCCTCTTTTTTGAATGAGTTCTTGTGTTCTTCAATGCGTGCACTTATTCTTCTGTTGGTTTGTCCAATGTATGTGGTGGGGCAGGCGGTGCATGGGATTTCATATACTCCTTGATTTTCTAACTCAATTTTGTCTTTGGGGTTTCTTAGGATGGTGGATATTTTTGGTTTGTGCAGAATGCTGTCTTGATGTTATGTTTGTGGAGGATCTTGCTGATTCTGTCTGTGGTGCCTTTTATATATGGGAGGAGGGCTGTGCCATTTTCTTGCTCTCTGTCTTGGGTTTTAGTGGGGGGTTCTTTTTGGATTAGTTTGGTAATCTTATTTCTCTGGAATCCATTGGATGTTAGTACGTTTGTGAGAGTGTAGTTCGGTTTTAGGTGTTGTTCGTCAGCTAAGCATTTTGTTCTAGAGATGAGTGTCTTGGCTACGGAGTTGATCTGTGCTGGGTGGTGGTGTGAGAGTGCATGCAGATAGCGGTTTGTGTGTGTTTTCTTCTGGTAGATGGTGTGTCCTAGGGAGCCATTGGGTTTCTTGTAGACTAAGACATCTAGGAAGGAAGTTGGTTGTTAACTTCTGTTTCCATGGTGAACTGTATTTTGGGGTGTAGGCTATTGAGGTGTGTGAGGAAGTTTTCAAGTTTTCTTTCCCGTGTGGCCAGATTATGAAGGTGTCTACGTATCTGAGCCAGAGTTTGGGTTTGTGATCAGATTTTTCTAGTGCTTGGGTTTCAAAGTGTTCCATGTAGAGGTTGGCAATGACAGGTGAGAGGGTGATCCCATGGGTGCGCCTTCTATTTGTTTGTATTTTTGTCCGTTATAGATGAAGTATGTGTTGATAGGCAGTGGTTGGTCAGATCTAGTATGTGCTTGGGGGTTATATTTGTTTTGGATAGCTGTCAAGGCTTCTTTGATTGGCACTTGGGTGAAGAGGATATGACATCAAAGCTCACGAGTAGGTCGCTGGGCTGTAAGTTTTGTTTCTTTATGATCTCTATGAACTGGAATGAGTTTTTACGTGTGAGGCGATGGATTCTGCATAGGGCTGTAGTTGTTTGGCGAGAAATTTGGCTAGGTTTTGTAGAGGTGAGCCTATGGAGCTGACTATGGGTCTGAGTGGGGGTTCCTTCTTTGTGTATCTTGGGAGGCCGAGAGCTTAGGGCATCTGGATGATTTCTCTGGGAATGATTCTTTGTTGGATTTCTTCGCTGATGGGGAGGCTTTTATTTTGGATCTAGTGGTTTTTCTAGGTAGGTGGTGGGGTCTGTTTTAGGGGCTTGTATGCAGGGTCTTGGAGTAGGTTGGTTAATTTGGTTTGGTAGTCAGATGTGTTCATAACCACCGTGGCGTTGCCCTTGTCTGCTGGTAGGATTATTATGCTGGTATCTTTTTCAGGTTAAGTAGTGCTGTCTGTTCCTCTTTGGGTAAGTTGCTTTTGGGTGGCTTGCTGCTGCAGAGGATGTTGGTGATTTCGAGTCTGATTTTGTTAGCGCCATCGGGGTTGATTTTGGTCAGGCTGGTTTCAACTCCATATAATGGTCTCAGTGGGGATGTATTTGGGAGTGACTGCAAAGTTGAATCCTTTGGAAAGGACATCGGTTTCAGCTTTGGTGAGGATCCTATCTGAGATGTTATGCACTGTTTGTTTCATGTGTTGCTGTGAGGGTGGAGGTTTGTTTCTGGCGTTCTTGTAGTCTTCGGAGTTTGTTGGTGTGCGTGTCTGTCTTGAGGGTGGTCTGTGTTTCGCCTCCAGACGGCAAGTTGTTTTGGATTTGTCCCAAAGTGCCGGGTGCATCTTGTTGCTGAGTTTGAGGTGAAGTGTGAGGAGATCTTTGTTGATTTGATCTAGGAGGAATCTTTTGTGTGAAGTTCATTTCTGATTAAGGCCAATTCTGTTCTTTTTAGGATCGTTTGGTGGCTGCAGAGTTGGAGTGAATTTCAATTGGAAGCATTTGGGGATTAAATTTTCATCGCAGTTTCGTAGGAATGCGAGGTCACATAAAATGGAAGCTCTTTGGACTTCTAGTTTTCATAGGTCCTGGTCAGATGGTGGATTTCCTCCCGTGAGGTGCAATATTTGTTTTCTGAGGTTTTCACGGGTGTTTGTATATAGGTCTTTGGTTGTTGGGTTTTCTCCGTGTAAAATTGGAAGTGTCTTGGCGGCGTTTGAAGTCTCATTCGTCATCTTCAGGCTTCAACCGTGCTTCTGGGAGCAATGTGTGATCGCAGCTGTTTCTTCCTTTTAACTGCTAGTGGGGTTTGAACTGATTGGGTGGGAGCTTGGCTGTGCTCTGATTGGATGGGGTTTTCTGTGCTCTGATTGGCTGGGGTGTGTCCTGTGTTGGTGGGGGCTTGGTTGTGCTCAGTCTAATCTGTGCTGCAGGGGGATTTGAGCTGGTGAGCTGCACTGCTGCTGTTTGGCTTCGTGTTCGTGGTCGTGCTACATCTTCGTAGTGGGTGTCAGTCTGCTGCATGTATGGATTGGAGGGGTTTGAAGTGGCTAATGTTGCAGCTGCGGTCTGGCTTCTGGTCCTTGGTATGATCAGTGTGGGTTTGGGTGTGCTTTCTGGGTGGATGTGTGGTGGTGACATCCTGTGTGGACCTCGTGAGTGTGGGTCTGGTGTCATTCCTCGTGTTAGGGACACGTTTGTCAATAAGGGCAGGTTTCAAATGGCTGGTAGGCGGAGGTATCATCTCGTTTGTTCATGCTGTGTGGGCGTTTTCTATCTCGATGGCTTCTCTGATTATTCTGTTGTTAAAGTGTTCAGTTTTGGCGATAGTTCTGGTCTTTTAAAGTCAATATCGTGTCCTGTGACTTTAAAGTGTTGGACCAGGAAGAAGTTAGTTCCTCTTTTTGAATGAGTTCTTGTGTTCTTCAATCGTGCACTTATTCTTCTGTTGGTTTGTCCAATGTATGTGGTGGGGCAGGCGGTGCATGATTTCATATACTCCTTGATTTTCTAACTCAATTTTGTCTTTGGGGTTTCTTAGGATGGTGGATATTTTTGGTTTGTGCAGAATGCTGTCTTGATGTTATGTTTGTGGAGGATCTTGCTGATTCTGTCTGTGGTGCCTTTTATATATGGGAGGAGGGCTGTGCCATTTTCTTGCTCTCTGTCTTGGGTTTTAGTGGGGGTTCTTTTGGATTAGTTTGGTAATCTTATTTCTCTGGAATCCATTGGATGTTAGTACGTTTGTGAGAGTGTGTAGTTCGGTTTTAGGTGTTGTTCGTCAGCTAAGCATTTTGTTCTAGAGATGAGTGTCTTGGCTACGGAGTTGATCTGTGCTGGGTGGTGGTGTGAGAGTGCATGCAGATAGCGGTTTGTGTGTGTTTTCTTCTGGTAGATGGTGTGTCCTAGGGAGCCATTGGGTTTCTTGTAGACTAAGACATCTAGGAAGGAAGTTGGTTGTTAACTTCTGTTTCCATGGTGAACTGTATTTTGGGGTGTAGGCTATTGAGGTGTGTGAGGAAGTTTTCAAGTTTTCTTTCCCGTGTGTGGCCAGATTATGAAGGTGTGTCTACGTATCTGAGCCAGAGTTTGGGTTTGTGATCAGATTTTTCTAGTGCTTGGGTTTCAAAGTGTTCCATGTAGAGGTTGGCAATGACAGGTGAGAGGGTGATCCCATGGGTGCGCCTTCTATTTGTTTGTATTTTGTCCGTTATAGATGAAGTATGTGTTGGATAGGCAGTGGTTGGTCAGATCTAGTATGTGCTTGGGGGTTATATTTGTTTTGGATAGCTGTCAAGGCTTCTTTGATTGGCACTTGGGTGAAGAGGATATGACATCAAAGCTCACGAGTAGGTCGCTGGGCTGTAAGTTTTGTTTCTTTATGATCTCTATGAACTGGAATGAGTTTTTACGGTGAGGCGATGGATTCTGCATAGGGCTGTAGTTGTTTGGCGAGAAATTTGGCTAGGTTTTGTAGAGGTGAGCCTATGGAGCTGACTATGGGTCTGAGTGGGGGTTCCTTCTTTGTGTATCTTGGGAGGCCGAGAGCTTAGGGCATCTGGATGATTTCTCTCTGGGAATGATTCTTTGTTGGATTTCTTCGCTGATGGGGAGGCTTTTATTTTGGATCTAGTGGTTTTTCTAGGTAGGTGGTGGGGTCTGTTTTAGGGGCTTGTATGCAGGGTCTTGGAGTAGGTTGGTTAATTTGGTTTGGTAGTCAGATGTGTTCATAACCACCGTGGCGTTGCCCTTGTCTGCTGGTAGGATTATTATGCTGATCTTTCAGTTCAAGTAGTGCTGTCTGTTCCTCTTTTGAATGAGTTCTTGTGTTCTTCAATCGTGCACTTATTCTTCTGTTGGTTTGTCCAATGTATGTGGTGGGGCAGGCGGTGCATGGGATTTCATATACTCCTTGATTTTCTAACTCAATTTTGTCTTTGGGGTTTCTTAGGATGGTGGATATTTTTGGTTTGTGCAGAATGCTGTCTTGATGTTATGTTTGTGGAGGATCTTGCTGATTCTGTCTGTGGTGCCTTTTATATATGGGAGGAGGGCTGTGCCATTTTCTTGCTCTCTGTCTTGGGTTTTAGTGGGGGTTCTTTTGGATTAGTTTGGTAATCTTATTTCTCTGGAATCCATTGGATGTTAGTACGTTTGTGAGAGTGTGTAGTTCGGTTTTAGGTGTTGTTCGTCAGCTAAGCATTTTGTTCTAGAGATGAGTGTCTTGGCTACGGAGTTGATCTGTGCTGGGTGGTGGTGTGAGAGTGCATGCAGATAGCGGTTTGTGTGTGTTTTCTTCTGGTAGATGGTGTGTCCTAGGGAGCCATTGGGTTTCTTGTAGACTAAGACATCTAGGAAGGAAGTTGGTTGTTAACTTCTGTTTCCATGGTGAACTGTATTTTGGGGTGTAGGCTATTGAGGTGTGTGAGGAAGTTTTCAAGTTTTCTTTCCCGTGTGGCCAGATTATGAAGGTGTCGTCTATCTGAGCCAGAGTTTGGGTTTGTGATCAGATTTTTCTAGTGCTTGGGTTTCAAAGTGTTCCATGTAGAGGTTGGCAATGACAGGTGAGAGGGTGATCCCATGGGTGCGCCTTCTATTTGTTTGTATTTTGTCCGTTATAGATGAAGTATGTGTTGGATAGGCAGTGGTTGGTCAGATCTAGTATGTGCTTGGGGGTTATATTTGTTTTGGATAGCTGTCAAGGCTTCTTTGATTGGCACTTGGGTGAAGAGGATATGACATCAAAGCTCACGAGTAGGTCGCTGGGCTGTAAGTTTTGTTTCTTTATGATCTCTATGAACTGGAATGAGTTTTTTTTTGAGGCGATGGATTCTGCATAGGGCTGTAGTTGTTTGGCGAAATTTGGCTAGGTTTTGTAGAGGTGAGCCTATGGAGCTGACTATGGGTCTGAGTGGGGTTCCTTCTTTGTGTATCTTGGGGAGGCCGAGAGCTTAGGGCATCTGGATGATTTCTCTCTGGGAATGATTCTTTGTTGGATTTCTTCGCTGATGGGGAGGCTTTTATTTTGGATCTAGTGGTTTTTCTAGGTAGGTGGTGGGGTCTGTTTGGGGGCTTGTATGCAGGGTCTTGGAGTAGGTTGGTTAATTTGGTTTGGTAGTCAGATGTGTTCATAACCACCGTGGCGTTGCCCTTGTCTGCTGGTAGGATTAATACTGGTATCTTTTTCAGGTTAAGTAGTGCTGTCTGTTCCTCTTTGGGTAAGTTGCTTTTGGGTGGCTTGCTGCTGCAGAGGATGTTGGTGATTTCGAGTCTGATTTTGTTAGCGCCATCGGGTTGATTTTGGTCAGGCTGGTTTCAACTCCATATAATGGTCTCAGTGGGATGTATTTGGGAGTGACTGCAAAGTTGAACTTTGGAAAGGACATCGGTTTCAGCTTTGGTGAGGATCCTATCTGAGATGTTATGCACTGTTTGTTTCATGTGTTGCTGTGAGGGTGGAGGGGTTTGTTTCTGGCGTTCTTGTAGTCTTGGAGTTTGTTGGTGCGTGTCTGTCTTGAGGGTGGTCTGTGTTTGGCTCTCAGACGGCAAGTTGTTTTGGATTTGTCCCAAAGTGCGGGTGCATCTTGTTGCTGAGTTTGAGGTGAAGTGTGAGGAGATCTTTGTTGATTTGATCTAGGAGGAATCTTTTTGTGTGAAGTTCATTTCTGATTAAGGCCAATTCTGTTCTTTTTAGGATCGTTGGTGGCTGCAGAGTTGGAGTGGAATTTCAATTGGAAGCATTTGGGGATTAAATTTTCCATGGCAGTTTCGTAGGAATGGAGGTCACATAAAATGGAAGCTCTTTGGACTTCTAGTTTTCATAGGTCCTGGTCAGATGGTGGATTTCCTCCCAGAGGGGTGCAATATTTGTTTTCTGAGGTTTTCACGGGTGTTTGTATATAGGTCTTTGGTTGTTCGGGTTTTCTCCGTGTAAAATTGGAAGTGTCTTGGCTGACGTTTAATGAATCTGGCCACACGGAAAGAAAAACTTGAAAACTTCCTCACACACCTCAATAGCCTACACCCCAAAATACAGTTCACCATGGAAACAGAAGTTATCAACCAACTTCCCTTCCTAGATGTCTTAGTCTACAAGAAACCCAATGGCTCCCTAGGACACACCATCTACCAGAAAGAAACACACACAAACCGCTATCTGGATGCACTCTCACCACCACCCAGCACAGATCAACTCCGTAGCCAAGACACTCATCTCTAGTACAAAATGCTTAGCTGACGAACAACACCTAACAACCGAACTACACACTCTCACAAACGTACTAACATCCAAAGGATTCCAGAGAAATAAGAATACCAAACTAATCCAAAAGAACCCCCCACTAAAACCCAAGACAGAGAGCAAGAAAATGGCACAGCCCTCCTCCCATATATAAAAGGCACCACAGACAGAATCAGCAAGATCCTCCACAAACATAACATCAAGACAGCATTCTGCACAAACCAAAAAATATCCACCATCCTAAGAAACCCCAAAGACAAAATTGAGTTAGAAAATCAAGGAGTATATGAAATCCCATGCACTGCCTGCCCCACCACATACATTGGACAAACCAACAGAAGAATAAATGCACGCATTGAAGAACACAAGAACTCATTCAAAAGAGGAACTAACTTCTTCCTGGTCCAACACTTTAAAGTCACAGGACACGATATTGACTTTAAAAGACCAGAACTATCGCCAAAACTGAACACTTTAACAACAGAATAATCAGAGAAGCCATCGAGATAGAAAACGCCCACAGCATGAACAAACGAGATGATACCTCCCGCCTACCAGCCATTTGAAACCTGCCCTTATTGACAAACGTGTCCCTAACACGAGGAATGACACCAGACCCACACTCACGAGGTCCACACAGGATGTCACCACCACACATCCACCCAGAAAGCACACCCAAACCCACACTGATCAGGAAGCACGACCAAGGACCAGAAGCCAGACCGCAGCTGCAACATTAGCCATTTCAAACCCCTCCAATCCATACATGCAGCAGACTGACACCCACTACGAAGATGTAGCACTACCACGAACACGAAGCCAAACAGCAGCAGTGCAGCTCACCAGCTCAAATCCCCTGCAGCACAGATTAGACTGAGCACAACCAAGCCCCCACCAACACAGGACACACCCCAGCCAATCAGAGCACAGAAAACCCCAGCCAATCAGAGCACAGCCAAGCTCCCACCCAATCAGTTCAAACCCCACTAGCAGTTAAAAGGAAGAAACAGCTGCAATCACATTGTCTAGAAGCACGGTTGAAGCCTGAAGATGACGAATGAGACTTAAACGTCGCCAAGACACTTCCAATTTTGGAGAAAACCCAACAACCAAAGACCTATATACAAACACCGTGAAAACCTCAGAAAACAAATATTGCACCTCTACGGGAGGAAATCCACCATCTGACCAGGACCTATGAAAACTAGAAGTCCAAAGAGCTTCCATTTTATGTGACCTATTGAAACTGCAGAAAATTTCAAAATCATGCTTCCAATTGAAATTCCACTCCAACTCTGCAGCCACCAAACGATCCTAAAAAGAACAGAATTGGCCTTAATCAGAAATGAACTTCACACAAAAGATTCCTCCTAGATCAAATCAACAAAGATCTCCTCACACTTCACCTCAAACTCAGCAACAAGATGCACCCGCACTTTGGGACAAATCCAAACAACTTGCCGTCTGGAGGCGAAACACAGACCACCCTCAAGACAGACACGCACACCAACAAACTCCGAAGACTACAAGAACGCCAGAAAACAAACCCTCCACCCTCACAGCAACACATGAAACAAACAGTGCATAACATCTCAGATAGGATCCTCACCAAAGCTGAAACCGATGTCCTTTCCAAAGGATTCAACTTTGCAGTCACTCCCAAAATACATCCCCACTGAGACCATTATATGCGGAGTTGAAACCAGCCTGACCAAAATCAACCCCGATGACGCTAACAAAATCAGACTCGAAATCACCAACATCCTCTGCAGCAGCAAGCCACCCAAAAGCAACTTACCCAAAGAGGAACAGACAGCACTACTTAACCTGAAAAAAGATACCAGCATAATAATCCTACCAGCAGACAAGGGCAACGCCACGGTGGTTATGAACACATCTGACTACCAAACCAAATTAACCAACCTACTCCAAGACCCTGCATACAAGCCCCTAAAACAGACCCCACCACCTACCTAGAAAAACCACTAGATCCAAAATAAAAGCCTCCCCATCAGCGAAGAAATCCAACAAAGAATCATTCCCAGAGAGAAATCATCCAGATGCCCTAAGCTCTACGGCCTCCCAAGATACACAAAGAAGGAACCCCACTCAGACCCATAGTCAGCTCCATAGGCTCACCTCTACAAAACCTAGCCAAATTTCTCGCCAAACAACTACAGCCCTATGCAGAATCCATCGCCTCACACGTAAAAACTCATTCCAGTTCATAGAGATCATAAAGAAACAAAACTTACAGCCCAGCGACCTACTCGTGAGCTTTGATGTCATATCCTCTTCACCCAAGTGCCAATCAAAGAAGCCTTGACAGCTATCCAAAACAAATATAACCCCCAAGCACATACTAGATCTGACCAACCACTGCCTATCCAACACATACTTCATCTATAACGGACAAAATACAAACAAATAGAAGGCGCACCCATGGGATCACCCTCTCACCTGTCATTGCCAACCTCTACATGGAACACTTTGAAACCCAAGCACTAGAAAATCTGATCACAAACCCAAACTCTGGCTCAGATCGTGGCGACACCTTCATAATCTGGCCACACGGAAAGAAAAACTTGAAAACTTCCTCACACACCTCAATAGCCTACACCCCAAAATACAGTTCACCATGGAAACAGAAGTTAACAACCAACTTCCCTTCCTAGATGTCTTAGTCTACAAGAAACCCAATGGCTCCCTAGGACACACCATCTACCAGAAGAAAACACACACAAACCGCTATCTGCATGCACTCTCACACCACCACCCAGCACAGATCAACTCCGTAGCCAAGACACTCATCTCTAGAACAAAATGCTTAGCTGACGAACAACACCTAAAAACCGAACTACACACTCTCACAAACGTACTAACATCCAATGGATTCCAGAGAAATAAGATTACCAAACTAATCCAAAAAGAACCCCCCACTAAAACCCAAGACAGAGAGCAAGAAAATGGCACAGCCCTCCTCCCATATATAAAAGGCACCACAGACAGAATCAGCAAGATCCTCCACAAACATAACATCAAGACAGCATTCTGCACAAACCAAAAAATATCCACCATCCTAAGAAACCCCAAAGACAAAATTGAGTTAGAAAATCAAGGAGTATATGAAATCCCATGCACCGCCTGCCCCACCACATACATTGGACAAACCAACAGAAGAATAAGTGCACGCATTGAAGAACACAAGAACTCATTCAAAAAAGAGGAACCAACTTCTTCCCTGGTCCAACACTTTAAAGTCACAGGACACGATATTGACTTTAAAAAGAACTATCGCCAAAACTGAACACTTTAACAACAGAATAATCAGAGAAGCCATCGAGATAGAAAAACGCCCACACAGCATGAACAAACGAGATGATACCTCCCGCCTACCAGCCATTTGGAAACCTGCCCTTATTGACAAACGTGTCCCTAACACGAGGAATGACACCAGACCCACACTCACGAGGTCCACACAGGATGTCACCACCACACATCCACCCAGAAAGCACACCCAAACCCACACTGATCAGGAAGCACGACCAAGGACCAGAAGCCAGACCGCAGCTGCAACATTAGCCACTTCAAACCCCTCCAATCCATACATGCAGCAGACTGACACCCACTACGAAGATGTAGCACGACCACGAACACGAAGCCAAACAGCAGCAGTGCAGCTCACCAGCTCAAATCCCCCTGCAGCACAGATTAGACTGAGCACAACCAAGCCCCCACCAACACAGGACACACTCCCAGCCAATCAGAGCACAGAAAAACCCCAGCCAATCAGAGCACAGCCAAGCTCCCACCCAATCAGTTCAAACCCCACTAGCAGTTAAAAGGAAGAAATAGCTGCGATCACACATTGCTCCCAGAAGCTGAAGCCTGAAGATGACGAATGAGACTTCAAACGCCGCCAAGACACTTCCAATTTTACGGGAGAAAACCCGAACAACCAAAGACCTATATACAAACACCCGTGAAAACCTCAGAAAACAAATATTGCACCTCACGGGAGGAAATCCACCATCTGACCAGGACCTATGAAAACTAGAAGTCCAAAGAGCTTCCATTTTATGTGACCTCGCATTCCTCTGAAACTGCCGCGATGAAAATTTAATCCCCAAATGCTTCCAATTGAAATTCCACTCCAACTCTGCAGCCACCAAGCGCATCCTAAAGAGAACAGAATTGGCCTTAATCAGAAATGAACTTCACACAAAAAGATTCCTCCTAGATCAAATCAACAAAGATCTCCTCACACTTCACCTCAAACTCAGCAACAAGATGCACCCGGCACTTTGGGACAAATCCAAACAACTTGCCGTCTGGAGGGCCGAAACACAGACCACCCTCAAGACAGACACGCACACCCACCAACTCCGAAGACTACAAGAACGCCAGAAAACACACCCCTCCACCCTCACAGCAACACATGAAACAAACAGTGCATAACATCTCAGATAGGATCCTCACCAAAGCTGAAACCGATGTCCTTTCCAAAGGATTCAACTTTGCAGTCACTCCCAAATACATCCCCACTGAGACCATTATATGCGGAGTTGAAACCAGCCTGACCAAAATCAACCCGATGACGCTAACAAAATCAGACTCGAAATCACCAACATCCTCTGCAGCAGCAAGCCACCCAAAAGCAACTTACCCAAAGAGGAACAGACAGCACTACTTAACCTGAAAAAAGATACCAGCATAATAATCCTACCAGCAGACAAGGGCAACGCCACGGTGGTTATGAACACATCTGACTACCAAACCAAATTAACCAACCTACTCCAAGACCCTGCATACAAGCCCCTAAAACAGACCCCACCACCTACCTAGAAAAACCACTAGATCCAAAATAAAAGCCTCCCCATCAGCGAAGAAATCCAACAAAGAATCATTCCCAGAGAGAAATCATCCAGATGCCCTAAGCTCTACGGCCTCCCAAGATACACAAAGAAGGAACCCCCACTCAGACCCATAGTCAGCTCCATAGGCTCACCTCTACAAAACCTAGCCAAATTTCTCGCCAAACAACTACAGCCCTATGCAGAATCCATCGCCTCACACGTAAAAACTCATTCCAGTTCATAGAGATCATAAAGAAACAAAACTTACAGCCCAGCGACCTACTCGTGAGCTTTGATGTCATATCCTCTTCACCCAAGTGCCAATCAAAGAAGCCTTGACAGCTATCCAAAACAAATATAACCCCCAAGCACATACTAGATCTGACCAACCACTGCCTATCCAACACATACTTCATCTATAACGGACAAAAATACAAACAAATAGAAGGCGCACCCATGGGATCACCCTCTCACCTGTCATTGCCAACCTCTACATGGAACACTTTGAAACCCAAGCACTAGAAAAATCTGATCACAAACCCAAACTCTGGCTCAGATCGTAGCGACACCTTCATAATCTGGCCACACGGAAAGAAAAACTTGAAAACTTCCTCACACACCTCAATAGCCTACACCCCAAAATACAGTTCACCATGGAAACAGAAGTTAACAACCAACTTCCTTCCTAGATGTCTTAGTCTACAAGAAACCCAATGGCTCCCTAGGACACACCATCTACCAGAAGAAAACACACACAAACCGCTATCTGCATGCACTCTCACACCACCACCCAGCACAGATCAACTCCGTAGCCAAGACACTCATCTCTAGAACAAAATGCTTAGCTGACGAACAACACCTAAAACCGAACTACACACTCTCACAAACGTACTAACATCCAATGGATTCCAGAGAAATAAGATTACCAAACTAATCCAAAAGAACCCCCCACTAAAACCCAAGACAGAGAGCAAGAAAATGGCACAGCCCTCCTCCCATATATAAAAGGCACCACAGACAGAATCAGCAAGATCCTCCACAAACATAACATCAAGACAGCATTCTGCACAAACCAAAAATATCCACCATCCTAAGAAACCCCAAAGACAAAATTGAGTTAGAAAATCAAGGAGTATATGAAATCCCATGCACCGCCTGCCCCACCACATACATTGGACAAACCAACAGAAGAATAAGTGCACGATTGAAGAACACAAGAACTCATTCAAAAAGAGGAACCAACTTCTTCCCTGGTCCAACACTTTAAAGTCACAGGACACGATATTGACTTTAAAAGACCAGAACTATCGCCAAAACTGAACACTTTAACAACAGAATAATCAGAGAAGCCATCGAGATAGAAAACGCCCACACAGCATGAACAAACGAGATGATACCTCCGCCTACCAGCCATTTGGAAACCTGCCCTTATTGACAAACGTGTCCCTAACACGAGGAATGACACCAGACCCACACTCACGAGGTCCACACAGGATGTCACCACCACACATCCACCCAGAAAGCACACCCAAACCCACACTGATCAGGAAGCACGACCAAGGACCAGAAGCCAGACCGCAGCTGCAACATTAGCCACTTCAAACCCCTCCAATCCATACATGCAGCAGACTGACACCCACTACGAAGATGTAGCACGACCACGAACACGAAGCCAAACAGCAGCAGTGCAGCTCACCAGCTCAAATCCCCCTGCAGCACAGATTAGACTGAGCACAACCAAGCCCCCACCAACACAGGACACACCCCAGCCAATCAGAGCACAGAAAACCCCATCCAATCAGAGCACAGCCAAGCTCCCACCCAATCAGTTCAAACCCCACTAGCAGTTAAAAGGAAGAAACAGCTGCGATCACACATTGCTCCCAGAAGCACGGTTGAAGCCTGAAGATGACGAATGAGACTTCGAAACGTCGCCAAGACACTTCCAATTTTACACGGAGAAAACCCGAACAACCAAAGACCTATATACAAACACCCGTGAAAACCTCAGAAAACAAATATTGCACCTCTACGGGGAGGAAATCCACCATCTGACCAGGACCTATGAAAAACTAGAAGTCCAAAGAGCTTCCATTTTATGTGACCTCGCATTCCTACGAAACTGCCGCGATGAAAATTTAATCCCCAAATGCTTCCAATTGAAATTCCACTCCAACTCTGCAGCCACCAAACGCATCCTAAAAAGAACAGAATTGGCCTTAATCAGAAATGAACTTCACACAAAAAGAATCCTCCTAGATCAAATCAACAAAGATCTCCTCACACTTCACCTCAAACTCAGCAACAAGATGCACCCGCACTTTGGGACAAATCCAAACAACTTGCCGCCTGAGAGCCAAACACAGACCACCCTCAAGACAGACACGCACACCAACAAACACCGAAGACTACAAGAACGCCAAAAACAAACCCCTCCACCCTCACAGCAACACATGAAACAAACAGTGCATAACATCTCAGATAGGATCCTCACCAAAGCTGAAACCGATGTCCTTTCCAAAGGATTCAACTTTGCAGTCACTCCCAAAATACATCCCCACTGAGACCATTATATGGAGTTGAAACCAGCCTGACCAAAATCAACCCCGATGACGCTAACAAAATCAGACTCGAAATCACCAACATCCTCTGCAGCAGCAAGCCACCCAAAAGCAACTAACCCAAAGAGGAACAGACAGCACTACTTAACCTGAAAAAAGATACCAGCATAATAATCCTGCCAGCAGACAAGGGCAACGCCACGGTGGTTATGAACACATCTGACTACCAAACCAAATTAACCAACCTACTCCAAGACCCTGCATACAAGCCCCTAAAACAGACCCCACCACCTACCTAGAAAAACCACTAGATCCAAAATAAAAGCCTCCCCATCAGCGAAGAAATCCAACAAAGAATCATTCCCAGAGAGAAATCATCCAGATGCCCTAAGCTCACGGCCTCCCAAGATACACAAAGAAGGAACCCCACTCAGACCCATAGTCAGCTCCATAGGCTCACCTCTACAAAACCTAGCCAAATTTCTCGCCAAACAACTACAGCCCTATGCAGAATCCATCGCCTCACACGTAAAAAACTCATTCCAGTTCATAGAGATCATAAAGAAACAAAACTTACAGCCCAGCGACCTACTCGTGAGCTTTGATGTCATATCCCTCTTCACCCAAGTGCCAATCAAAGAAGCCTTGACAGCTATCCAAAACAAATATAACCCCCCCAAGCACATACTAGATCTGACCAACCACTGCCTATCCAACACATACTTCATCTATAACGGACAAAAATACAAACAAATAGAAGGCGCACCCATGGGATCACCCCTCTCACCTGTCATTGCCAACCTCTACATGGAACACTTTGAAACCCAAGCACTAGAAAAATCTGATCACAAACCCAAACTCTGGCTCAGATCGTGAGCGACACCTTCATAATCTGGCCACACGGGAAAGAAAAACTTGAAAACTTCCTCACACACCTCAATAGCCTACACCCCAAAATACAGTTCACCATGGAAACAGAAGTTAACAACCAACTTCCCTTCCTAGATGTCTTAGTCTACAAGAAACCCAATGGCTCCCTAGGACACACCATCTACCAGAAGAAAACACACACAAACCGCTATCTGCATGCACTCACACCACCACCCAGCACAGATCAACTCCGTAGCCAAGACACTCATCTCTAGAACAAAATGCTTAGCTGACGAACAACACCTAAAACCGAACTACACACTCTCACAAACGTACTAACATCCAATGGATTCCAGAGAAATAAGATTACCAAACTAATCCAAAAAGAACCCCCCACTAAAACCCAAGACAGAGAGCAAGAAAATGGCACAGCCCTCCTCCCATATATAAAAGGCACCACAGACAGAATCAGCAAGATCCTCCACAAACATAACATCAAGACAGCATTCTGCACAAACCAAAAAATATCCACCATCCTAAGAAACCCCAAAGACAAAATTGAGTTAGAAAATCAAGGAGTATATGAAATCCCATGCACCGCCTGCCCCACCACATACATTGGACAAACCAACAGAAGAATAAGTGCACGATTGAAGAACACAAGAACTCATTCAAAAAGAGGAACCAACTTCTTCCCTGGTCCAACACTTTAAAGTCACAGGACACGATATTGACTTTAAAAGACCAGAACTATCGCCAAAACTGAACACTTTAACAACAGAATAATCAGAGAAGCCATCGAGATAGAAAACGCCCACACAGCATGAACAAACGAGATGATACCTCCGCCTACCAGCCATTTGGAAACCTGCCCTTATTGACAAACGTGTCCCTAACACGAGGAATGACACCAGACCCACACTCACGAGGTCCACACAGGATGTCACCACCACATCCACCCAGAAAGCACACCCAAACCCACACTGATCAGGAAGCACGACCAAGGACCAGAAGCCAGACCGCAGCTGCAACATTAGCCACTTCAAACCCCTCCAATCCATACATGCAGCAGACTGACACCCACTACGAAGATGTAGCACGACCACGAACACGAAGCCAAACAGCAGCAGTGCAGCTCACCAGCTCAAATCCCCCTGCAGCACAGATTAGACTGAGCACAACCAAGCCCCCACCAACACAGGACACACCCCAGCCAATCAGAGCACAGAAAACCCCAGCCAATCAGAGCACAGCCAAGCTCCCACCCAATCAGTTCAAACCCCACTAGCAGTTAAAGGAAGAAATAGCTGCGATCACACATTGCTCCCAGAAGCACGAAGCTGAAGCCTGAAGATGACGAATGAGACTTGATGAAAGCATCGCCAAGACACTTCCAATTTTACGGGAGAAAACCCGAACAACCAAAGACCTATATATATATATATATATATATATATATATATATATATATATATATATTTGTTTTCTGAGGTTTTCACGGGTGTTTGTATATAGGTCTGCACGCACTCTCACACCCCCACCCCGCACAGATCAACTCCGTAGCCAACACACTCATCTCTAGAACAAAATGCTTAGCTGATGAACAACACCTAAAACCCGAACTAGACACTCTCACTAACATACTAACATCCAATGGATTCCAAACAAATAAGATTACCAAGCTAATCCAAAAAGAACCCCCCACTAAAATCCAAGACAGAGAACAAGAAAACGGCACAGCCCTCCTCCCATATATAAAAGGCACCACAGACAGAATCAGCAAGATCCTCCACAAACACAACATCAAGACAGCATTCTGCACAAACAGAAAAATATCCACCATCCTAAGAAACCCCAAAGACAAAATTGAGTTAGAAAATCAAGGAGTATATGAAATCCCATGCACTGCCTGCCCCACCACATACATTGGACAAACCAACAGAAGAATAAGTGCACGCATTGAAGAACACAAGAACTCATTCAAAAAAGAGGAACCAACTTCTTCCCTGGTCCAACACTTTAAAGTCACAGGACACGATATTGACTTTAAAAAGACCAGAACTATCGCCAAAACTGAACACTTTAACAACAGAATAATCAGAGAAGCCATTGAGATAGAAAAACGCCCACACAGCATGAACAAACGAGATGATACCTCCCGCCTACCAGCCATTTGGAAACCCGCCCTTATTGACAAACGTGTCCCTAACACGAGGAATGACACCAGACCCACACTCACGAGGTCCACACAGGATGTCACCACCACACATCCACCCAGAAAGCACACCCAAACCCACACTGATCAGGAAGCACGACCAAGGACCAGAAGCCAGACCGCAGCTGCAACATTAGCCACTTCAAACCCCTCCAATCCATACATGCAGCAGACTGACACCCACTACGAAGATGTAGCACGACCACGAACACGAAGCCAAACAGCAGCAGTGCAGCTCACCAGCTCAAATCCCCCTGCAGCACAGATTAGACTGAGCACAACCAAGCCCCCACCAACACAGGACACACCCCCAGCCAATCAGAGCACAGAAAAACCCCCATCCAATCAGAGCACAGCCAAGCTCCCACCCAATCAGTTCAAACCCCCACTAGCAGTTAAAAGGAAGAAATAGCTGCGATCACACATTGCTCCCAGAAGCACGAAGCTGAAGCCTGAAGATGACGAATGAGACTTCGTCGAAACGTCGCCAAGACACTTCCAATTTTACACGGGAGAAAACCCGAACAACCAAAGACCTATATATATATATATATATATATATATATATATATATATATATATTTGTTTTCTGAGGTTTTCACGGGTGTTTGTATATAGGTCTGCACGCACTCTCACACCACCACCCAGCACAGATCAACTCCGTAGCCAAGACACTCATCTCCAGAACAAAATGCTTAGCTGATGAACAACACCTAAAACCCGAACTAGACACTCTCACTAACATACTAACATCCAATGGATTCCAAACAAATAAGATTACCAAGCTAATCCAAAAAGAACCCCCCACTAAAATCCAAGACAGAGAACAAGAAAACGGCACAGCCCTCCTCCCATATATAAAAGGCACCACAGACAGAATCAGCAAGATCCTCCACAAACACAACATCAAGACAGCATTCTGCACAAACAGAAAAATATCCACCATCCTAAGAAACCCCAAAGACAAAATTGAGTTAGAAAATCAAGGAGTATATGAAATCCCATGCACTGCCTGCCCCACCACATACATTGGACAAACCAACACAAGAATAAGTGCGCATTGAAGAACACAAGAACTCATTCAAAAAAGAGGAACCAACTTCTTCCCTGGTCCAACATTTTAAAGTCACAGGACATGATATTGAATTTAAAAAGACCAGAACTATCGCCAAAACTGAACACTTTAACAACAGAATAATCAGAGAAGCCATTGAGATAGAAAAACGCCCACACAGCATGAACAAACGAGATGACACCTCCGCCTACCAGCCATTTGGAAACCTGCCCTTATTGACAAGCGAGTCCCTAACACGAGAATGACACCAGACCCACACTCACAAGGTCCACAGGATGTCACCACCGCACATCCACCCAGAAAGCAGACCCAAACCCACACTGATCATGAAGCACGACCAAGGACCAGAAGCCAGACCGCAGCTGCAACATTAGCCATTTCAAACCCCTCAATCCATTCATGCAGCAGACTGACACCCACTATGAAGATGTACGACCACAAAGCCAAACAACAGCTATGCAGCTCACCAGCTCAAATCCCCTGCAGCACAGACTAGACTGAGCACAACCAAGCCCCCACCAACACAGGACACACCCCAGCCAATCAGAGCACAGAAAAACCCCATCCAATCAGGCACAGCCAAGCTCCCACCCAATCAGTTCAAACCCCACCAGCAGTTAAAAGGAAGAAACAGCTGCGATCACATTGCTCCCAAACCTGAAGCTGAAGCCTGAAGATGACGAATGAGACTTGTCAAACGTCGCCAAGACACTTCCAATTTTACGGGAGAAAACCCGAACAACCAAAGACCTATATATATATATATATATATATATATATATATATATATATATATATATATATTTGTTTTCTGAGGTTTTCACGGGTGTTTGTATATAGGTCTGCACGCACTCTCACACCACCACCCAGCACAGATCAACTCCGTAGCCAAGACACTCATCTCCAGAACAAAATGCTTAGCTGATGAACAACACCTAAAACCCGAACTAGACACTCTCACTAACATACTAACATCCAATGGATTACAAACAAATAAGAATAACAAGCTAATCCAAAAGAACCCCCACTAAAATCCAAGACAGAGAACGCACAGCTCTCCTCCCATATATAAAAGGCACCACAGACAGAATCAGCAAGATCCTCCACAAACACAACATCAAGACAGCATTCTGCACAAACAGAAAAATATCCACCATCCTAAGAAACCCCAAAGACAAAATTGAGTTAGAAAATCAAGGAGTATATGAAATCCCATGCACTGCCTGCCCCACCACATACATTGGACAAACCAACAGAAGAATAAGTGCACGCATTGAAGAACACAAGAACTCATTCAAAAAAGAGGAACCAACTTCTTCCCTGGTCCAACATTTTAAAGTCACAGGACATGATATTGAATTTAAAAGACCAGAACTATCGCCAAAACTGAACACTTTAACAACAGAATAATCAGAGAAGCCATTGAGATAAACGCCCACACAGCATGAACAAACGAGATGACACCTCCGCCTACCAGCCATTTGGAAACCCGCCCTTATTGACAAACGAGTCCCTAACACGAGAATGACACCAGACCCACACTCACAAGGTCCACAGGATGTCACCACCGCACATCCACCCAGAAAGCAGACCCAAACCCACACTGATCATGAAGCACGACCAAGGACCAGAAGCCAGACCGCAGCTGCAACATTAGCCATTTCAAACCCCTCAATCCATTCATGCAGCAGACTGACACCCACTATGAAGATGTATACGACCACAAAGCCAAACAACAGCTATGCAGCTCACCAGCTCAAATCCCCTGCAGCACAGACTAGACTGAGCACAACCAAGCCCCCACCAACACAGGACACACCCCAGCCAATCAGAGCACAGAAAAACCCCATCCAATCAGAGCACAGCCAAGCTCCCACCCAATCAGTTCAAACCCCACCAGCAGTTAAAAGGAAGAAACAGCTGCGATCACACATTGCTCCCAGAAGCCTGAAGCTGAAGCCTGAAGATGACGAATGAGACTTCGTCGAAACGTCGCCAAGACACTTCAATCTTACGGGAGAAAACCCGAACAACCAAAGACATATATATATATATATATATATATATATATATATATATATATATATATATATATATATATATATATATATATATATATATATATATATATATATATATATATATTTGTTTTCTGAGGTTTTCACGGTGTTTGTATATAGGTCTTTGGTTGTTGGTTTTCTCCGTGTAAAATTGGAAGTGTCTTGGCGACGTTTCGTGAAGTCTCATTCGTCATCTTCAGGCTTCAACCGTGCTTCTGGGAGCAATGTGTGATCGCAGCTGTTTCTTCCTTTTAACTGCTAGTGGGGATTTGAACTGATTGGGTGGGAGCTTGGCTGTGCTCTGATTGGATGGGGGTTTTTCTGTGCTCTGATTGGCTGGGGGTGTGTCCTGTGTTGGTGGGGGCTTGGTTGTGCTCAGTCTAATCTGTGCTGCAGGGGGATTTGAGCTGGTGAGCTGCACTGCTGCCGTTTGGCTTCGTGTTCGTGGTCGTGCTACATCTTCGTAGTGGGTGTCAGTCTGCTGCATGTATGGATTGGAGGGGTTTGAAGTGGCTAATGTTGCAGCTGCGGTCTGGCTTCTGGTCCTTGGTCGTGCTTCCTGATCAGTGTGGGTTTGGGTGTGCTTTAAAATAAACGGCTCCGAAGCTTCCATGGCCAATCTCCCGGAGGTCGGTGAAGAGCTTCTCTGGGTCTTCTCTGTAAAATAGCTCGGCGATTTCGGGGTCCTTCAGGCTGCCCGCTCGGCTGGTGGACGGCATTCTGCTGGGCGGGGTGGGGGTGGGAGCCCACCGGCTATCTGGGCCAAAAATGCCCCGTCAGCCCTGGGGGGCTCATCTGGGGGCAGGAAGCATCGTCCACATGGATCACCGGTGTTGTTGCCGCCGCCGCAGGCCCCGAGGCCCGGCCCGGCCGCGTCGTCCCGCCCCCTGTCAGTCACTTCCTCAATCAGCTCGTCCCGTTCTCAGACCCTCCGCCCGAGGAGGCGGCGAGCCTTGCGCCCAAATCTCGCGAGAGGACGCGCTGAGGCAGAGGAGGA
This sequence comes from Ahaetulla prasina, assembly GCF_028640845.1. NCBI lineage: Eukaryota > Metazoa > Chordata > Lepidosauria > Squamata > Colubridae > Ahaetulla > Ahaetulla prasina. The sequence goes on along the minus strand of NC_080549.1, from coordinate 10,997,439 downwards.
AGGGCGGGCGGCGGCGGCTGAGGAGGCTCGCGAGGCGGAGGGCGGCGGCGTCGAGGAACGGGCAGCGCGACCCCGCCCGTCCAGCGTTGTCCTGCGGCCGGCCTCCTTCAACGCCGCCCGGGCCGGACTTTCCTGGGCGGGCGCAGGCCGGGCCGGGCCTCGGGGCCTGCGGCGGCGGCAACAACACCGGTGATCCATGTGGACGATGCTTCCTGCCCCCAGGTGTGCCCCCCAGGGCTGACGGGGCATTTTGGCCCAGATAGCCGGTGGGCTCACCCCACCCGCCCAGCAGAATGCCGTCCACCAGCGGCGGGCAGCCTGAAGGACCCCATCGCCGAGCTATTTTACAGAGAAGACCCAGAGAAGCTCTTCACCGACCTCCGGGAGATTGGCCATGGAAGCTTCGGAGCCGTTTATTTTAAAGCACACCCAAACCCACACTGATCAGGAAGCACGACCAAGGACCAGAAGCCAGACCGCAGCTGCAACATTAGCCACTTCAAACCCCTCCAATCCATACATGCAGCAGACTGACACCCACTACGAAGATGTAGCGACCACGAACACGAAGCCAAGCGGCAGCAGTGCAGCTCACCAGCTCAAATCCCCTGCAGCACAGATTAGACTGAGCACAACCAAGCCCCCACCAACACAGGACACCCCCGCAGCCAATCAGAGCACAGAAAAACCCCCATCCAATCAGAGCACAGCCAAGCTCCCACCCAATCAGTTCAAATCCCCACTAGCAGTTAAAAGGAAGAAACAGCTGCGATCACACATTGCTCCCAGAAGCACGAAGCTGAAGCCTGAAGATGACGAATGAGACTTCGTCGAAACGTCGCCAAGACACTTCCAATTTTACACGGGAGAAAACCCGAACAACCAAAGACCTATATATATATATATATATATATATATATAAAAGCTAAAGGCTGCTCATCAAGTTGAACTAACAAGCACATTCAACTGCTAATAGTAATAATTTACTTTTAAAAAGGGTGATGACACAAGTTTGAACATCAGTGCCTTGTTCTAACCTGCAGGACTGTGGTGGAATGTAGCCTAGATTCCCAGGTGGGAGGGGCTGCACTCCAGAGGATCAAGAGACAGCATAGTTTAGATACTTTGTGTTGGAGAAAGTGAAGATGGTTCCTCCCTAATAGCTCTCAGAGTATGGTTTTTAAATGGTGCAAGTACTGTAATCTGCTTATGGCTCAGTGGCTAAGACACTGAGCTTGTCGATCGAAAGGTCGGCAGTTCAGTGGTTCGAATCCCTAGTGTCGCATAATGGGATGAGCTCCCGTTACTTGTCCCAGCTTCTGCCAACCTAGTAGTTCAAAAGCACGTAAAAAATGCAAGTAGAAAAATAGGGACCACCTTTGGTGGGAAGCTAACAGCGTTCCATGCGCCTTTGGTGTTTAGCCATGCCGGCCACATGACCACGGAGATATCTTCAGACAGCGCTGGCTCTTTGGCTTTGAAATGGAGATGAGCACCGCCCCATAGAGTCGGCAACGACTAGCACATATGTGCAAGGGGAACCTTTACCTTTACCTTAGTCTGCTTTAGTTTGGTTTGATCTGTTCCTATAGGCGAAGAACTACAAAGGAAACCATTTAGAAGAATCTCAGCATGTTTTTCTTGGTTTTTAGAGCCTATCAAGGATCTCTACTCCAGGAAGAGAGCGAGCTTTTGCCATTTGTTTCCCAAACTAGCAAACTGATTCTTTGCTTTGTATAAACAGCAAGACAACAAACTCCAGAGTCCAATTCCACTTGGATAAATATTTCCAGCTACTGGTTTTGCTAGGCACCCAATACCTGCTGGATACCTAACTGATCCTTACTGATAGAAAAGAATATTTGTAGCTTACGGGGATACGTAACTGATCCTTACTGATAGATTTGTAGCTTAGGTTTAGACTGCAGAGTCCTTGGTGCCTCTGAGTTTGTTTGTTTTCGTGCAGATGTTTCATTATCAAGCCAGGTAACATCATCAGTGCTGGAACCCAGCTGAGGAATGAAATGTCTGCAAGAAAACTACCAAGTTCAGAGACCATCAAGGATCTCACAAATGTCTTATTAATATGTAACTTTTCCTTGCTGATTCCTAAACTATGCAATGTCAGAGAGAGGTGGGAGAGAGAGAGAGAGAGAAGGAGGGAGGGAGGGAGGGAGAGAGAGAGAGAGAGAGGAGAGAGAGAGAGAGAGAGAGAGAGAGAGAGAGAGAGAGAGAGAGGTTGAAGAACTAGAAAATATGACCCACAAAGACAACTACTTTGTGACAGGGATGAAATGCTCTGAAGTCTGCTAACGGTTCGCTTCACTACCAAATGTGCCCTTTGAGCGTATGTGCACTGCAGGCGCTACCGCACAGTGCTGAAAAAGGAGGATTAAGAAGTCTTTTCTGAGTCTGCAAAGGTAAGTAGAACAGCAAGGGGACAGGAACAGCTGTGCCACATGATTTATATTCTAGCGAATATAAATCGCGCGGCACAGCTGATCGTCGAAAATACCGGTTCACCTGAACCGGTAGTATTTTTTTTACTAACGGTTTGTCCAAACCGGTAACATTTATTACTACCAGTTTGGGAGATCCAGTCTGAACCAGTAGCATTTCACCCCTGATGTACTGTTGTGCCTCGTCCTCCCTCCTCTCCCGTCTCCACCCGGGCCTGTTATCAGACTCCGAGTCTGATAATGAAGATGAATGGCCTGTCATGCCTCCAGCCCCCGGCCCTGGCCCCATGCCCAGAAAGGATGTCAGGAGCGAACAGATAAGCCCAATAAACTTCACTCCTACAGCGTGTGAGCAGGAAGCCAGCCACGTGCTGGAATTACTGACAGCAGATCCAGCTGAAGAGAATTCAAAGTGGGAGGATCCTTGCTTCCAGAGATCTGAGAGGCGACGCCAACAAAAGGAAGGGAGGGGCAGGCCTGGATAAATGCTGAGTCATGGAGCCACACCCCACAGCCTATATAAAGGACCTGCTTTTGGCATTCCAACCTTGAGTCAAGCAAAGTCTCATCTAGTTTGCTGATATTGGACTCTATCGCTGAAGTCACAACTTGGACTCCTGCCTGCCCTGATAAACCTCGAAGGAATTTGGCAAGCTGCAGAGGCTTCATTGCCACGTTTGATACGGACTTCCTTGACCCGATCGTCAGAAAGGGAGGGGGACACAACATATACCATGTACCTTGCTCTTTGCTATTTACGCTCACCCTAGCTGACCAAGGGGGGAATCGTTCCAGTGTAAGCACCTGAACTGATTAATAAATCTTTACAATCATGTTTGCATCCTCCGTGATCCATTTTCTCTCTAATATCCAGTCACTTTAGCCAACAACAATAACTGGAACAGGTTGACAATCTACAGTAGGCTGACAATAATCGGGGAGAAAGATCAGGATTAATTAACAATACAGGCCATGGTTGATGAAAAAAACCCCCAGAACTAGCAGTAACTCAAAGCGTAAGGCATTTGATCTTAGATTTCTCTCCTTCCTGTGGCCAATCATAATTAATCTAAGAGCAGGTTAGTAGTTTTAAAATTATTTAAGGCTGGAGAAGTTAATGCTTCCTACAGCCGATGAAAAGGAAGACGCATCCGTCATAGAAATGCTGGGCACTCTGCTGAAATCTAATTTGAAAGAACTGTAAATGGAAATTTCACTCCAACAGATGAATCATCTCGGTGGAAAAGAACGAAAAAAATCCATGCAGCCCATTGCTATCTAGAGGAATAAGCAGGCACTAGGAACACCTGTATAAATATAGAAGCTAAAACATGTGTTTTGTACTTAGAACTGACAAGAATGCTCGATTTAACATTCAGAAGCTATCTAAAGATTTGAGGGTGGGGGGGGGTAGAATCCACTGCTTTGTTACTTTCCCATAAACATGCAATTCTAAAACTGAAGATCTCACCGAGGTCGGCAGAACCATAAAGCCATCAGAAGCAGTGGTGAAATCCATTTTTTTTTACAACCGGTTCTGTGGGCATGGCTTGGTGGGCGTGGTGTGGCTTGGTGGGTGTGGCAAGGCAAAATTTCCATTCCCACCCCACTCCAGAGGAAGGATACTGCAAAATCCCCAGTCCCACCCCACTCTGGGGCCAGCCAGAGGTGGTATTTGCCGGTTCTCCAAACTACTCAAAATTTCCACTACCGGCTCTTCAGTACCTGTCAGAACCTGCTGGATTTCACCCCTGATCAGAAGTGAGTTCAACATTGGGAAGTTAATCTATATTAAATGTCTAGCTTTTAAACATTACTTAATTATACCATAAAAGGATTTCTTCAGCTTCGTGAAAGAACGAAGCATGTACAATTTATGAGTTTTTAAAAGAAGCTGAGCCAGCTACTATCTCAATAACCAAAGACCGTGGCATGGAAAATGATAGACTTTTGACAACTTTGACTGCTATGATTCTACGAACTGGGGTGCAGATTTCGTGCTGAGCTGCAAGGAATCTGAAAACACCAACTTAATGCAAAGGGAAATTGAAACAACGCATTGAAACGGCACATGTGTTGCACATTGAAACAATACATTTACTGTGAATAGCTTGGTGTTGACATGTTCTCTCATTTCTGTTTATGTAATGGAAATTCATAATGGATTTGTACAGAGCACTGTATGTTGTACAAGGAGGAGTGGTGCGATGGCCTAGAGGTGGAACTCTCACCTCACGATCAGGAGGCTGTGAGTTTGATCCTAGGTAGAGGCAGATATTTCTCTCTCTGGGCACACTGAGAATATATCTGCTAAACAAAACTCTGCATTGGCGACAGGAAGGGCATCTAACCATTAAAACACTCTGCTAGCTCCACTCAGTTGCCTGGATTCCACCCCACCAGGGATTATGGGGTCGTTAAAAGAAGATGATGATGATGATGTATGTTATGCAAGGAGGAGTAACATGAATGGATCTCTAGTCAATGCAGAGATTATACATGTTATTTGGTCTTCATGCTCTCCAACATATTTTTCTCCTCATATTTTCCTCACAGTGACAATCCTGTCACATGGGTTAGGATGAGACAGAGGCAGAGGTGGGTTTCAGCAGGTTCTGACCAGTTCTGGTGAACTGGTAGCGGAAAATTTGCGTAGTTCGGAGAATCGGTAGTAAAAATTCTGACTGGACCTGCCCCCATTTATTCTTTGCCTTCCGAGTCCCAGCTGATCAGGAGGAAATGGGGATTTTGTATTATCCTTCCCCTGGATTGGGGAGGGAATGGAGATTTTACAGTATCTTTCCCCTGCCACACCTACCAAGCCACGCCCACCAAACCATGCCACACCCACCAAGCCACACCCACAGAACCGGTAGTAAAAAAATTTGAAACCCACCACTGGACAGAGAGAGTAACTCAAGGTTACCCAGACAGCTTTCAGGCCTAAGGCAGGGTTAGAACTCAGTCTCCTGGTAGATAGGCCCAGTCACCCAGCTGGCTTTCATGGCTAAGGCAGGACTAGAACTCATGGTCGCCTGGTTTCTCTAGCCTGGTATCTTAACCATGAGACCAAACTGGCTCTCCCTTTTTCTCTTATTATTTTCTAAAATTCAGATGAGCTAAGCAAGAAGTTATTCAGAAGAGTTAAAGAAAATGTCAAAAATAGTACCCTGGATGTTCGAACAGCCTGATATTTTATGACACTCTTTCTCTTCCAGATTTATGGTGCTTCCAATCAAGAACCTTAAAAAAAAACCAAAAAAAAAACCCAACAACGACTGGGCTCCATCCCCAAAAGACGTATAGACTTGACTATAGATTTTCGAAGTGTCAAATATCATAGCAAAAATTACAAAAATGTCAAAACTCATCCATATTTAATACAAATTAAAATTACAGAATCCATTATTTCTCTGACGGCTGTGACAAAATCTTAGCCTTAGGTACAGTTTCTTTTTTAGATTTATAATCAGAATATGCATGCATGTATATGTAAAACCACATTTCATATCCTGCCAAGTATGATCTAATAGGATAGAAAGCTGATTTTATGTATATATCAATAGTAAGGGTTGCTGAGCTAGCTTTTCTCACCTCAAAATACAGCTGGCCGCACTTCATGTTTCCACTGGCAAATTATATTTGACATTTAATTTAAAAACTAAGCTCCCCTAATCTAAAGCTCTAGTACAACAACAGTGATAAAGCAGTGAAGCTGTCTACAGATCACATTTTTTCCCCAGTTCAAGATAATTTTATTTAAAGGTAATTGAAAATACAATTTAGAATTCATTACTTTTGATGGTTAATTACACCAGAACGGGTCGCCTTTCCAAATGATGATGAAGCAATAAAATATAATAATTGCCTCCTCCAAAAATCTTGATATGTAACAGTCCAGAAGCAATCCAAATAATTATATGCATTTCACACTTCTCCCCAAAACGTTAGGGTAGTCAACTATCTATCAATGTTTCTCGACTTCAGCCATTTTAAGATGTATGGATTTAAACCCTCAGAATTCTGGGAGTTGAAGTCCAGACATCTTAAGATGCTTGAGGTTGAGAAACACTGTTTTAAATATTCTTCTTCTTGTGCCTTCCAACATCATTGGATGTTGACTTCCTATGTCATTGGACATTGGCCATCATGTTGGCGATCCTATTTTTTATCAACAGCCACACAAAAAAGTGCTGCTGAGTTTTATCCAAACCAGTCCCTTAGATTTTGGAGCCATGATGATGTTCTTTTGCCTGGACCTCCTTTGCCTTCAATCTTTCCCTGGAGGATTAAGTGAAGGATACCGTATTTTTCTGGGTTTCGCATCACAGGTCCAAAATATTCTAACTTTCACTTTCTTTATGGTTTTGATGATTTCCCTTGGCTTTCCCAGGCAGCTTATCACCTCCTCATTTCTGATTTTGGTCAACCTTTTAAATCTTAATATAGTGTTTATTTGTCTATTACTGGTTTCCTAAATAAATAAATTTTTTTTAGTGATAATACCACTTTAAGATGACTACTTCATCTGCAATATAAATGCAGCTGTATTATTTATTTATTTATTTATTTGAATTTGTCAAACAAAAAGTAAAAAAATACAATGACAGGGACAATAGGCACATTAGTGCACGTATGCATGCCCCCCCCCACTGACCACTTAAGTATGAAGTAAGGTCCACGGAACTCAATTTGCGACTGAAATTTTGTAGCTGAGGCAAGTGGATCAGGTAGGGCATTCCAGACTTTGACAACTCGATTACAGAAATCGTATTTTTTTTTACAGTCAAGTTTAGAACAATTTACACTGAGTTTGAAGCAATTGTTTGTGCGCATATTATTGCGATTAAAACAGAAAAAGTCATTTACAGGTAAAGCATTACTACATATAATTTTGTTTGCAATACCTAGGTCTGACCGCAAGCGACGCAGTTCTAAGTTATCCAAAGTTACTTGTGTAACACAGTGCTTTTTCCCTTAAAACATTATTGTGGAAATTTGCCTCCAGAGCTTTCTATTCACAACAATAGTTGACTTCAACTTAGGTAAATTGCTAGTCTCGGCCACTTCGAAGAATGGTAGGAGAGACAGATGACAGGGTTGATTAGTGTGTGATTAGACAATATACAAAAATCTTTTCCATCTTCCCAGCTTGTAAGGGGAAAAGTCAAATTTGCATTTAGGAAATTATTACCAGTATCTCATTTTACTCATTGAATTAATAGAAGAATTTATATTAGTTTCTTATGAGGACGCTCTCTATTTGTCATTGGGAAACAAATTTGAATAGTTCTTTTTCTGAGGCTTGTAGAGTGTTATATTCTAGAAATATTTTGTCATTTGACGTTAGTGTGAATTCATGTGTGAATTTCCCACAGACAGTCATACAAAAGTCAAAGACTATGAGAGAGTAGAAGAATTTTTGCTATTTAACAGATATAAGACCTTAAAAGCATCTCAGCGACATAAGATTAGTCCAATTTCTATCACTGTAAAATTTCAATCAGTGTAAAATCACTTAGCACCATTCAGATGACCCAAGACTCTTGAGGAAAGTTAGTAGCAAAATACCCAAAACTGAACAAATTGATTTTGCAAAACAGAACTAAAATAATATAGAAAGCATCTATCGTTCTCTCTCTGGGTATGTGGACGGAGGATTAGAGAACGTTTTCTATTATGTTTGATCATGAACCAATTATGAACATACCTTTTTTATATATAAAAAATATATAAATATATATATATTTATATATAACTGTGGTTCTTTGGTCCTCACAATGTTATTGGGCAGCCTTAATTTACTGTGTTTTTGACCATAAGTAAACCTGAATTAACTTTAACTAACTTCCCAACAATGGTTAGAAAAAAACAGAATGCCAGAGAGAAGCTTCTTCTGTGTTTCTCACACTAAAAGAAGATGGTGATAATGATAAGAGAATAAAAGAGCTGGAGATCTTCTAATCCAACGCTCTGCTTAGGCAGGAAACTCTATACTATTTCAGACAAATGGTTATCCAGACCTTAACCCAATTGAAAATCTATGGAGCCGACTAAAGAAACTTGCTAGTCAGAAGCGACCCAGCAATAAAACCCAGTTGATAGATGCAATCATTCAATCTTGGTTTCCCATTATAATAGCTGCAGAACTAAAAGACTTGGTTCACTCTGTGGGAAGACATTGTAAGGCTGTAATTCATGCTGAAGGTTACCCAACTAAGTATTAACTGACAAGGTGATAATTTTTGTAAATCTCATTTTTCTATGGTGATAACTTTTGTATATCTCGTTTTTTTCTACCTGTTTCACTTTTCTTCTTTATACTGTAACTGCTATTCTAATGGCAAATCCTCCATAAAAGTTATTGCATTACATTCCTGATTAAATTATCTTTCCATTGATATATAACTTTATGGTACTACTCTGAAAAAAAAAAGTAGTGTTATTAGCTAGTTTTAGAAAATACACTTTTCCCAAAAGGTTTCCACAATTTTGGCCACTACTGTACAACCTCTGGAGGCAAGGTGTTCCACTGATGAATGGTTCTAACTTCTAATTCCTTCTGAACTTCCCTCCTTTGAGGTTATACCACCCCTGCCCTAGTTCCTGATTTTTGCTTTTTGCTTTAATTGTATGCTTTGTTTCCGTAACTTCAAGGAACACCCCAAAAGAGAGTCAATTTAATCATAGGCTTCTTGTTCTGATTGTTTTGCAGGAATGTCTTCATCGGACAGAATCCTGTTAGTGTTGCTCCTCTATCGACACTCTCAATATTATCAATATCTCTTTGTAAAATCCTGGATGGGGGTCAGTTCAATGCGCGAGCTTCACAAATGACAAACAAACAAAGTCTCGTTTGCGAAATCTCGGCCTTTTTATGTGATTTCCCAGTGCTGAACCTAATCATTACTGAAAACTGCTTTCTTTATTTTCCTCATTAGAAAACATCAAGGCAGTTTGTCTTAATCAGAGGAGGCTTGTTCAGTTAAAGACATTGGCATGATTTGCTTAGCCTAATTTGTTAAATAACAGAGATCTCTTTTCCCTCTATTTTTAGGTGAGCAATATCCCGTTTTTTTTAAAAAAAATACCATGGTTTTTTTTTTTTTGGGTTAAGTAACTTATTCTCGTATGCTAAACTTGTCAACACAACAAAAACAGATGCATGCTACAGCATTAAAAAGCTCCACGCGGTTTCAGATTCGTTAACTGTACCAATTCTGTTGCAAACGAAGCCAATTTAGTTGTTTTGAGACTTCTATTACAGTTTTTTTTTTAAAAAAAAGAACTATCGGGTAAGTGCATGACCGCAATCAAAAGTCACCAAAATTGGGAAAAACCTTTTTCTTTTCATTTTTTTTTTAAAGACAGAGCAAACAGGATGTGAAATATTCATCCTTAGGCTACAAAATACACTTTCAGAGACCGCAGGGGCTAGTTATTCAGAATAGCAGCCCACTGCAGAATTGACACGCAAACAACATTGCACTTGGAATAATACAGAATAGAATAGAATAACAGAGTTGAAAGGGACCTTGGAGGTCTTCTAGTCCAACCCCCTGCTTAGGCAGGAAACCCTACACCACTTCAGACAAATAGGCATCCAAAATCTTCTTAAAAACTTCCAGTGTTGGAGCATTTACAACTTCTGGAGGCAAGTTGTTCCACTGATCAATTGTTCTAACTGTCAGGAAATTTCTCCTTAGCCCTAAGTTGCTTCTCTCCTTGATTAGTTTCCACCCATTGCTTCTCGTCCTGCCCTCAGGTGCTTTGGAGAACAGCTTGACTCCCTCTTCTTTGTGGAAACCCCTGAGATATTGGAACACTGCTATCATGTCACCTCTAGTCCTTCTTTTTATCAGACTGGACATATCCAGTTTTATTTTTATTTATTTATTTATTTATTTAATTTTGTCATAACAATATACACAAGCATCACACAAAAAGATTATATACTATGTAAACATATATATGATGAGAAACAAGGAAGTATAAGCATATATATATATATATATATATATATATATATATATATATATATATATATATATATATATATATATGGAAAGAAACAATAGGACAGGAACGGTAGGCACGTTTGTGCTCTTATGCACGCCCCTTAAAGTCCTCTTAGGAATGGGGTGAGGTCAACAGTGGATAGATTTTGGCTAAAGCTTTTGGGGTTATGAGAAGAGACCATGGAGTCGGGTAATGCATTCCAAGCACAGACAATTCTGTTACAGAAATCTTATTTTCTGTAATCCAAATTGGAGCGGTTGGCATTAAGTTTAAATCTATTGGTAGCTCTTGTATTATTGCAGTTGAAACTGAAGTAGTCATTAACAGGAAGGACATTACAATGGATGATTCTATGAGCTAAACCCAGGTCCTGTCGAAGGCGACGGAGTTCCACGTTTTCTAAACCCAGTTCCAGCAACCATTCTTTATAGGTTTTAGCCTCCATCCCCTCATCATCTTTGTTGCTCTTCTCTGCACTCTTTCTAGAGTCTCCATATCTTTTTTTACATCGTGGCAACCAAAACTGGATGCTATATTCCAAGTGTGGCCTTACCAAGTCCTTATAAAGTGGGATTAACACTTCACGTGAACTTGATTCTATCCCTCAGTTTATGACGCCAAGAATGGTGTTGGCTTTTTTGGCAGCCTAGCAATTTATTTGCTTGTACTTTGCAGAAGTATTGTAACAGAATTTTGATGCTCTTTGGACATTTATTGTTTAATCTCTATACAGAGACACCCCTTCTATAGGCTAATTCACAGAGGCTTAAACATGAAGCATTTGTACATTTTACAGCCAGGTTTCACAAACTGTTGTATAGTTTCTTGTAAGTTCTGAAACAGCTACGAAAAAACAACATTCTCTTGATGCAACATAACGCAGCGTGGAAAGCTATCATGGCAAAAAAAAACAGCAGAGTTTAATTGCCTCCCATCATTTATGAAATATAACTAGTCGGAATCAAGCTGTGACTTTGTGACACAAAAGTTAACACTACAAAAAAGGGGGGGAAAAACCCGCTTTAAAAATGCCAGCTACAAAAATGTCCAACTGCTGGTACTGAGCTCAAAATGTTAAATGGCATGCGTTAGGATGGAAAGTCAAGGAAGGTGGTGTTTAGGGCAGAATAATTCCCAGTTCACATGCTCGTGAACTCTGTAGGGGGGAGAGGCACCCTAACTAAATCTTCATTTATAGATTATGGATGTAGAGTTGTTTATTTTTTTTTAATAGGATGGAACCTGCTTTTGCAGAGGGAATGGCAGCATTTATACCCCAGAGCCTTAGGATTTCAGTAAAATATTGGGTTAAACAAATACGCCCCCCCAGTCACATCACTGTGAATAATTAAATGATGCAGGAAAAGAACTTTGAGGAGGGGGTTGAGATTCTGGAAGGAGAAAAATGCAATGGTTTGTTTTGAATGTGGAAAATTTTGGCAGTTTTTTTTTTGCTAATGCTCAACAATCCGCAAAGAAAAAAACCCCCACAATATTATAGTTAAATATACAATGAAGGGGAAAAAATGCCTACATGTGGATTGAGACATTTCCTTGGGCAACATCTACTTAAGAATAGAAACCTGGTTTGGTCGAGTTTCATCACTGGAGGTGAAAAATATTTATTTTGGATAGGTAAATAATTATGGGTTTACTTTTCAGGCACAACTTGGGAGACAAATGTTAAGAATCTACTCATTTTTTCCTAAACCATGTAGCAAAAAATGGTTATTCTGTGGCTATGTAGCACTTTCATTTACAGTACAAAAAAACCCCAACAAAAATGAAAAACATTAAACCAAAATTTAAAAAAAAAACACCTTAGTTGATCCTTGGTATCTTCTGAGATCTTGGGCAATAATGGATATAGTTATATATAAAATAATTTTATTGTCGCCTAAAAGAAATGACCCTAAGTGAATTAAGCATTAAGCATGACTTACTTCTGAATCAATTTTATCAACTTAAAATCTTCCTTTTATTAAGGAAGGGAAGACTAAAGTAGCTTCTCTAGAACTGATCTAAAAACACCAATTTTTTTTAGAGAGTTCCTATTTAAATGTGCACCTTTCATGTTCGAAATAGTGATAGAATAGAATAGAATAGAATAGAATAGAATTTTATTGGCCAAGTGTGATTGGACACACAAGGAATTTGTCTTGGTGCATATGCTCTCAGTGATGGTTGATACTTTGGGATAACATTTTTCCCTAAATACAGAAAGTAGAGGGTGTGCTGGAAAGAGGAACAAAATTGTTAACACCGAAGCACAAGTACCGAATTTAATTTAAACCGCAATTTGTTTGCTAGGTTCAACGGCTGAAAGTCTAATATAGTGTGACAAATCCAGTCAAGCTCATAAAGGTTTATATTTACCAATATAGCATGGTTTGCTCGCTTTACAAACGCAATTTATGATCTAAATGCATTTTTACGGAAGCTTTTCGCGTGGTAGTGATTTAAACACTAAAAAAAAAAAAAGCAACCTGGGTTAATTAATTATGCATTAGCACAGAGGTGTCAAACTCAAGGCCCGGTGGAGGAAGGGGCGGATCCGGCCCGCAGGGTGCTTAGATCAGGCCTGCGAGAAACAGCAAATGACTGGCCCACGGTGCCTCTGCCAGGGAAGACGGAGTTCAGGAGAGCCGCGGGCAGCCCTCCCGAGCTCCATTTTCCCTGGCAGATGGTTGTAGGTCATTGCAGCCAAAAATGGAGCTCGCAGGGGCCACAGGTGGCCCTCCTGAGCTCTACTTTCACTGGCAGAGGGTTGCAGGAGGTTGTCACAGCCGAAAACGGAGCTCGAAAGGGCTGCAGGCGGCCCTCCCAAGCTCCGTTTTTGCTGGCAGAGCGCTCGGGCTGCCACAGGCGCCCCCGACATGAGTGAGGTCAAGCTGGCTATCACGCCTATCCTGGCCATGCCTCCCCTGGCCCCAAGACCCTGATGCGGCTGGGAAATTCTGGGAGTTGAAGTCCATCTATCTTAAGGTTGAGCAGCACAGATCTAGATACCATTTCTTTGTGCTCACGATACCTATTACATTCATTTTACAGAAGAGGGCTGGTTTAGGCTATAACAGAGAAATAACAAATAGAAGATGGCTGGCTTAGAAATAAATAATTTGAACAGAGGCGAGTATCTTCAGAGAATCAGACGGACTCAAGTCAGCTTTGAGTTCTCTTTTATAATTGTACTCCTGCCTGTTCTACAGAACTTGAGTTACGCCACGGAGTAAAAGAAAGTAAGGAGTTGAAAGGAACCGTACACGTGCACGCACTCCTACAGAGATGGACCAGAAACTAACTAAAGTACTTTTCTTTCTGAAGTCAGTTTGTGATTAAAATGCACGCTGTGACTATTTTATTTGGTTTTGCTTTTATTCTTGGCGACAATAACAGACCAAACAGTTGACATGGCACCGGAATTAGAAGGTCAGTCCCAGAACGGACTACCTATTTCAAGTGTTTCTCACTCTTTAGGTATTTAAGTTATTCATATCAGCAGGCAGACCAGAGATGAACAACGCCTTACGGAGCCAAGAGAGAGACAAGAGTTTCATTATCAAATATTATTCCAAATAAATAAAACCAATAGGGTGTTCTTATAATCCTGGGGTTTGCATCCCCTGCTTTGTCAATTCAATTATTGTTTCAGGGTTGTTGTTTTTCTGTTTGTTTGTTTTTAGCAATACTTCTGGTTTCTTGGCCATTAAGTTTGATATATTTTTTTTAACAGCTCAAGGAACGAAAAAAAAAAGGTTTTATTAAAAAAAGGCTTTACAAAAGAGGAAACAGTTTTGTCCTTATACAAAGACGAGAGGGGGAACCAGTAAGAGCCTCCTGTGGATTAGGTCCACTTTAAAAAAAATCAGATTATTCCCACAGCGTTCTTTCATTATTTACCTGTCAGTAAAATATGTACTCGGCATTGTCTCTGTTTGAATGCCTATTGTGATCCATTCGGAGGGGATATGGTCACTTCTGCATTTTATTACTCCGTTTCTTGAAGAGCTCTCTTCCCCCCACCCTTCCTTCCTTCCTTCCTTCGTGGAAAGCAAGTTTTTCTTTTCTCAAAACTGGGCCATGTCCCTCTGAGGAGAAAGTGGTACATTATCATTCCCACCTTTTTCCTCTTCTCTTCTCCCCCCCCCTCGTTCTCCCCCCCCCCCCGGGCATCTCTGAGCCCTGCTATGCCCAGAAGTGCTTCCACTCAAGCTGGACCATCAAATCAATTACCTCAGCAGTCTGCTTTCTAAATATGACTGGCAATGAATGACAACAGGCGAAACAAACTTCAGCCAGCATTTGTCATCGATAATGTCATGTTTTTGAATAGACACGGCGAGATGAATGAGCCCGGTAATTCGGCCATGCTCTTTCCTCCTGCAAATGCACTGTGTCACGGAGCAAGGTGGTGGGTTTTGGAGGTTTTTGTGTGTTTTTTTTTGGTGCTTTTTAATAGAGGTTATACTTTTTTGGAGTCAAAGTCACAAAGAAAAAGACAGGAGGGGGAAAGAATGATATTAAGAGCCATTTTAGCTACATGGGTATGTCCTTCTGACCTCGTCTTTGGATTGCTTTGGACCTCGCAGGGAGCACCGCCAAAGAGAAACACGTTTCAAGTTAAGTCTCAAGTTAAAATTCTTTTTTCTTGCACTGTTGGACAATTCATTTGTTTCCTGCTGCCAGCATTCAGTTTTGTTTTCTTTCGGGTTTTTTTTTTTTTTGAATTACCTTCCTGGGGAGGCTATCCGCTTTTTGGTGTTTGATGAAAGTCTTCTTTGACCCAACTCTCCGAGGATATGGTTTTATTTCTGCTTCTTATTTGATGGCCAGCTTGTTTAATACAGGTAGTCCTCAGTTCAAGAAGCAACGGGTGTCAACTAATCAAGGAGAGAAGCAGTCTAGAACTAAGGAGAAATTTCCGGATAGTTAGAATCATTAACCAGTGGAACAACTTGCCTCCCGAGGTTGTGAATGCTCCAACACCAGAAGTTTTTAAGAAGAGGTTGGATAACCATTTGTCTGAAGTGGTGTAGGGGTTTCCTGCTTGAGCAGGGGGTTGGACTAGAAGACCTCCAAGGTCTCTTCCAACTCTGTTATTCAAGTTCTGTGATGGCAAATCTATGGCACATATGCCAGAGGTGGTACACAGAGCAGTCTCTGCTGACATGTGCGCCGTCACCCAGAGGTGAAATGTAAAATTTGTTACTACCGATTCTGTGGGCATGGCTTGGTGAGGGGGTAATGTGACTGGCTGGGCGTGGCCAACTCTTTTTTTTTTACTTTTAAAAGTGTATTTTCTATAAACTCTTCGGCTGAAGAGTGTCATGTCCCACTCCTCCTCTGACGGCCGGGTCGGGGAAGTCTGTATCAAGCGTGGCCACAAAGCCTCTGCAGCTTTGCCAAAGTTCTGTCAGAGTTCTCAGGGCAGGCAGGAGACCAGGATGTGACTTAAGCAATCCAAATTAGACTTTGCCTGACTCAAAGAATGCCAGAAAGCAGATCCTTTATATAGGCCATGGGGTGTGGCTCCATGACTCAGCACTTATCCAGGCCTGCCCCTCCCTTCCTTTTGCTGACGTCGCCTCTCCATTCTCTGGAAGTGTGGATCCATCCACCCTCCAGCTGCCGGCAATTCCAGCTCGTGACTGGCTTCATACTCCTCATGTTCACATGCTGTGGGGGAGGGGTTTATTTGCTCGGTCTGTCCGGGCATGGTGCCAGGACTGGGAGCTGGAGGCATGCCAGGCCATTCGTCTTGCTCCGTCTGTCCGGGCATGGTGCCAGGACTGGGGGCTGGAGGCATGCCAGGCCGTTCGTCTGCACTATCATTCCCTGGTTGAGATAACAGAAGATGAGAGGGGCCTGGCTGCAGAGAGGGGGGTGGGAAAGGCACAACAAAGAGGTTGTAAAAAATGCTTTTAAAAGCCTGTGATGATCAGGCAACTCAGCTGTGATCGCCAGAGGGAAAAAAGCTTTTAAAGGGTTCTGATGATCCCAGCTGAGTTGCCTGATCGCCAGAACGATTTAAAAGCATTTTTTTTTAGCCAAAGAGGCTGTAAAGGTTCGCCATCGCTGTTCTAGTGTAACTTCGATCATAACTGATCGTACAAAACTTAGGTTGCTAAGTGAGAAATTTGTTAAGTGGGTTTTACCCCATTGTCCAACATTTGTTAAGTGAATCACTGCACTTGTTTAATTAGTAACACCGTTGTTAAGTGAATCTGGTTTCCCCATTGGCTTTGCTTGTCAGAAGGTCACAAAGGGGGATCGCTTTACCCCGGGACGCTGCAACCGTCATAAATATGAACCAGTTGTCAATCACGTGACGAGAGGTGGCATTCAGCCAGTTCAGACCGGTTCGGGTGAACTGGTAGCGCCGATGATCAGTTGGCCCCACCCACTTGCCCCTGCTCTATCTTTTCCTTTATTTCCTGCTATGTAGCTTAGCTCACTTGCATGGCACAGCTGATTTTATTTATTTATTTATTTATAATTTAATTTTTATGCCGCCCTTCTCCCGAAGGACTCAGGGCGGTGTACAGCCATCTTAAAATACAGCGAATAAATAACAAATTTAAAAAGAATTTAAAAACAAATATTTAACTAGGCAATCAACTAAAACGGTCTAAGACCGACTTAAAACCCCTTAAAATTACAATTAAAATACACTTAAAATACACTTAGGCTAGTCCCGCCCAATGAAATAATAAAGTCTTCAATTTCCGCTTGAAGGTCCGGAGGTTGGGAAGTTGGCGTAACCCCGGAGGCAGCTCATTCCAAAGGGCCGGAGCTGCCACAGAGAAGGCTCTCTCCCTGGGGGCCACCAACCGACATTGTTTGGTCGACGGCACCCTGAGAAGGCCCACTCTGTGGGAGCGCACAGGTCGATGGGAGGCTATAGGTGGCAGAAGGTGGTCTCGTAAATATCCCGGTCATGGATAAGCCATGGAGCGCTTTAAAGGTGGTCACTAACACCTTGAAGTGACCCAGAAGGCTACCGGCAGCCAGTGCAGGCCGCGCAGGATAGGTGTTATATGGGAGCAACGCGGTGCTCCCTCTATCACCCGCGCAGCTGCATTCTGGACTAGCTGGAGCCTCCTGGTGCTCTCTAAGGGGAGCCCCATGTAGAGACCATTGCAATCGTCAAGACGGTTTCCTTCCCCCTCGGTGTTCTATTTACTATTGCTGACTTGGAAGGTAAAGGAGCTATGCTTCTAAATGCTCCATTTTCAGCACGTTCACTGAACCGGTTGTTAACCACTGCATTTGACTTGAGGGGATGCTGCAGCAGCCATCAGTGTGAAAAATGGTCATAAGTCACTTTTTTCAGTGCCACTGTAACTTCCAACTGGCACTAAGCGAACCACTGTAAGTCAAGAACCCCCTGTTCTTTAGGGTCACGGTTTGTATGGTTAATTACAGCAGGATGGTGCACTGGGCAGTTAATCTTGGGAAATGAAAAGACGGAAATCAATGACAGCGATCTAAGAGGATGACTTTCAATTTTTGGTAGTTCACACTTCCATTGTGATATACACACCTGATACATTTTTTTTTAATATTAAAAAAAAAGCTTACACATAGATCAGCTCAGAATTGGTTCCCTATCTGGAAAATAAAACCATTGTATTCCGTCCCCAGGTTCCCATTTCAAATAAACTGGTCTCCGAAAACCAGAATTATTTATTTTAGACTATTTATATGGTAACAATGAGGAAAGAAATGTCCCTTTCAGGCCATGTCTCTCAGCATTTCAAGGGAGAGGATTTTATGTGTGGTCTCTGGATGATGAGCAGGAAGACTTTCAAGAGAATAAATTACAGAATGCGGCAGTTGTAAGTAGAATTTGCCAGCGATTCAGAAAGCCTGAAACATATTCAAAAAGCTCAGGTGTTAATTCCGATTCTGTTTCATGCTATGCCTTAAAATACAGAATTCAGTGACCCTGGAAAGAAAGATTGAACTACTTGTTCTACAGAATTAATTCCAACCATATAGGTAGTAATTTCTTTCCATGGCCAGGGCTTAAAATACAATAGTTTAATGGATTTCCTTTATAGATGAACTCTTTTTCACCTATTTTTTTTTAAAAAAAGTACCTTCCTTTTCGCACATAAGTCACCATGTTATAACTCTGAAAATAGAACCAGGCATATTATAGCTGAGTGCTTTGAACAGAACTAACTATATCCCAATTACTAAGGTAAAGGTAAAGGTTCCCCTCGCACATATGTGCTAGTCATTCCCGACTCTAGGGGGCGGTGCTCATCTCCGTTTTGAAGCCAAAAAGCCAGTGCTGTACGAAGACGTCTCCATGGTCATGTGGCCGGCATGACTCAATGCCAAAGGCGCACGGAATGCTGTTACCTTCCCACCAAAGGTGGTCCCTATTTTCCTACTTGCATTTTTTACGTGCTTTCGAACTGCAAGGTTGGTAAAAGCTGGGACAAGTAACGGGAGCTCACCCCGTTACGCGGCACGAGGGATTCGAACCGCTGAACTGCCGACCTTTCCATCGACAAGCTCAGAGTCTTAGCCACTGAGCCACCATGTCCCAATTACTTAGAACCCCACAATACAAATGCATCAATGTTCACAATTTTATCCTTTGACAATAAACTGATAAATACTTTTAACTATTTTACAATATTTTCTCAAATTATCATATTCACAGATCCTCGATATGTAGGGGTTGCAAGAAAGACAGAGTGGGTCAATAGTGGTCTGAAAAGAGAGTTTACTGACCTCTCTCTCTCCTGTTTAAACTTCCTACATGCATCACACTCATTTATGAGGAATTAATAGACTTGGGGAGAAAAATGAGAGATGTAGCTCTGTCTCTCCTTCCCTCTCTACTCTGCCAGTTGCTATGACAAAAGAGGACAGATGCTCCCAAGGGTTGGCAACTAGTTAAAAAAAAATAAGAAAGAGAGAATAGAGATTAAAAAGCAATGATGATATGGAAGAAGAGGTGGGTTTCACATATTCTTACCACCGGTTCGCCGCGTGTATATGCCTGGCCTCGAAAACGTAGCTAAATAGAACAGCATTACGCTGGGGGTAGGCAGGCCCACCCACAGTTGCCGCAACAGGTTTGCCTGAACTGACTGAATACCAACTCTGTATCTAAGGGATTTTAAATACCATCTAACCCAACCCCTCAGTGCACGATCTACCACAGCATAGCTGGCAGAAGAACATCAAGCTTATCTGAAGAACTCCAAACAGAACAAAGCTGGAACATGACCACTGAAGTAAAAACAAGGATAGAGAAAGCTCGGACAGCATTCTTCAAAATGAAAAAAAAGTCTTCTGCAGTCACGACATAAGCCTAAAGATTGAAAATCAGGCTTGTCAGATGCTACATCTTTTCTATCCTGCTCTACGGAGTGGAGAGTTGGTCTCTGACAGGAAGCCACTTGAAGTGACTAGAAGCACGCGAAATGTGGAATTTACAGGCAGCTGTTACGTATAAATTGGGTTGACAAAATCAGAAATGAGGAGGTGATAAGCCATCTGGGAAAGCCAAGGGAAATCATCAACACTATAAAAAAGCAAAAGTTAAGAGTATTTTGAACATGAGATGCGACACCCAGAAAAATGCGGCATACTTCACTTAATCCTCCAAGGAAAGATTGAAGGCAAACGAGGTCCAGGCAGAAGAAGAATAACATCATGGCTTCAAAATCTATGGCTTTGGAGAAAACTCAACAGCAATTTTTCATGCGGGTGCTGACAAAAATAGGATCGGCAACATGATCACATGATTGTTAGTTGGTCAGATTCTTGTAGAGAGCTTAAATCTCTATATTCATTTGAACCTTTTGATTTCCACGGCACTTGGCAGGCAGATGTTCAGTATTTCCTGAATCATAGCAACCTTTCTTAAATACTGATCGGTGGAGATCAACATTGGAAAGGGTTTGAAACACTGGAAAGGGTTTCCATCCTAGTTTGAAAGGTTCCCAAATGCTTCCAGTTGGCTGCTAATGTGACACAGAATGCTAATCTCCATGGATGCATAGCCTCATCCAACCAGACAGGTTTTAATGCTCTTTCAGTCTGCAAACTCTTTTGACTTTCCCATTTAGCACAAACCATAATTTACCACTAGGTCTAAATAAATGGCCCTTTCTGTTCAGACTGAAATTGAAAATCTATTTTAAACCGTAATCCCAACGGAGAATGGAGCCTCCAGCTTGTTTCTAATCTTCCAAAATTCTGCATGCCTGCGCTGCTCGAAAATGGACTGCTCTCACCCCTTCATTTACCATTTAACAATTTGACAAAGGAATTGAAAACGATGGCCTGTAACCTCATGTTTCACTTAAAAGAGTGAGGCCATAAAGCGCATGGGGAAAAAGAATGAACATGCATAAATATACCTCTGAGGCTGGCACCAGCCCTCAATGCAGAAAGATCTGAAATTTAGATATATTCCTTGATTAAGCTACTGTTACCTACCATATTTTTTGGAGTATAAGACGCGGCGGAGTATAAGACACACCTTAGTTTTTGGGGAAGAAAATAAGAAAAAAAATTGATTGGCAGGTGGATCGGCCTCCTGAAATACCCCCAATCAGCTGTTCCCAGAGGTGAATTTTAACAACAGGTTCCTTGGTTGTGAGCTCTGTGCCTTGCTGTTTTTTGCTTTTTTTTTCTGCCTCTGAAACTCTGTTTCAGAAAAAAACTTTTTTTTTATGCCTCTGAAAGACTCTGAAACAGCTTCAGAAAAAAAGCCTCTGCAGCTCTGTTTGGGGGCTTTTTTTCTGCAGCTCTGCTTGGGGGCTTCTTTTCTGAAGCTTCATTTCTGATGCTTTTTTTCAGCCTCTGAAACTTCCATTTGAGAAGCTGGACGGGGCTACATTCGGAGTATAAGACACACCTAGATTTTCACCCTCTTTCTTTGGGAAAAAAGGTGCGTCTTATACTCCGAAAAATACGGTAACTAACCCTTATAAATGCAGACAGAGGCACAAGCTACTTAAATTTAACCTGAACATTTCTCATTCTATTTCTTTAAAAACAAGCTTGCAAATATATGTTATTAATACAAGTGCTATCAAGGTTTTCCTCATCCCAACGGTGCTCTTTCAAAAGGCAACTGGACTTTTTTGATATTTTTTCCTTGAAAACGTTTCACTGCTCAACCAAGAAGCTTCTCCAGTTCTGAACTGAAGAAGCTTCTTGGATGAGAAGCGAAACATATTTATTGATTTATTTATTTATTTATAATTACATTTCTATACCGCATATCTACTCCTGAAGGACTCAGGGCGGTTTACAGCCATATTAAAATACACACACCAATACAAATATAAATATAATAAATAACAATATTTAAAAACAATTAAAAGCAAATATTTAATGGCCGAATCACTAAAACGGTCAAAGACCGATTAAAACCCGTTAAAATTTCGCTAAAATATTTCTTAGGCTAGTCCCGCTCGGTAAAATAATAAAGTTTTCAGTTCCCGTTTGACGGCCCGGAGGTCGGGGAGTTGGCGTAACCCCAGAGGTAGCTCGTTCCATAGGGCCGGTGCCGCCACAGAGAAGGCCCTCCCCCGGGGGCCGCCAACCTACATTGTTTGGTCGACGGCACCCTCAGGAGGCCCGCTCTGTGGGAGCGCACAGGTCATTGGGAGGCAATCGGTGGCAGAAGGCGGTCTCGCAAATACCCCGCTCCTAAGCCATTCAAGGTAAAAACCAAAAAAGTCCAGTTGCCTTTTGAAAAGCACAGTTAGGACAACCATAACCCGGATGATTGAGAATCTCCATAGACATCCAGGTGTTCCTCATTAAAGAAATTGCCTTAAAAAAACAAGAGAGAAAGAAACAGAAGAAACATAGTCCTTACTTAGCATCTTAATATTCATTTTCTTTCAGATGTGACAGGCACCCAGTGGTGGGATGCTGCTGGTTTAATAACTAACCTACAAAATGATGGAATGTGCAGAAATGAGTAAATTGACATTTGAAATTAGAGAACAGGAAGATAAGCAATATTATAAGATATGGGATTTATTTTATCAATGGTTAGAAGGGAAAATACGATAAAGAAGATTGGAGCTTTTAACAAGGCAAGAATTATTGAATGGCATAATGGTAAGATGATGGAATAAATGGGGTAATAAGATAAAATATTGATCCAGAATAACTGATATTAAATCAGAGAATAAAATATTACAGTTACTCTAAGGATCAATTGATTAAAATATTTGAATACATATTGGATGATAAAATGTAAGATTAAATAAATTAACGATATGTAATTGTTGAAATTGCACAAAAGAACTGTAACTCACTGACCGACACATTTTATCTGAATGGAAGATGTTTTTATGTTTGTATGTTTTAAAAATAAAAAAAACTTTAAAAACAAAACAAAACAAATACTAACCTACTGTGTTACTACTTGGGAGTAACACAGCTGAGGCGCGGCAATCTGCACCAATCAACTGAGAAGATAAAGGTAAGTAAAGCGCAGGAGTGGGCGGGCAGGTCAACCTGATTGTCGGAATGACCCGGTTCGCTCCCATCCAATCGTCGAAGCTACCGGTTCGCCCGAACTGGTAGAATCCCACTCCTGCAGGCATCATCTCGGCATTTTTTTTTTTTTAAATCCAAATCAAAGATTGAGGCGCTGAAATCTTGGTTTCAACTTCTAATTCTCAATCGGCCTTAACCGGTTCCCTGTACAAAGCAGTTAAACAGCTAACTAACCTGAACTGAAAAGGAACAAAAGGGAAACTGTACTAGGTGGAATACATAAAAATGCTCAAAGCAAACAAAACATGTTACCGCTTTCTCTTAACAAAAGAGACCTTTTTTTTTTTAATGTTAATGTTTTATTTTCAATGTACATAACAATAAACATTTTTTAACAGTACTGTGTCATGTGTCTCTTACAGGTATGTACATTTATTTCTATACATCTTTGTTTCTCTGTTCTAACCAGTTATACCACTTATCCCACACCTCGTAAAATCCCGCTTCTTCATTGCCTTTCATTTCTAACTCTCTTACCGTGTCCTTCCTTCTATGTTCTTCTGCTACAATCGACCATTGTTTGTGGCGCAAACTGCTAACTATATAAAAAAGCAAGGTTACAGTTATCTGTTGCTGAGTATGCTGTCGGAGGGACCATAATTGGCATTAGCTGAATTTTGTATGTGTGGGAGCTATTTTAGTAGGCTTGGCGAACAATAAAGCAACAGGCAGGTTGCAGAAATATTTATCGGCATTTGATGGTTTCCTGTCTGACATGGTGAAGGGGACTAGAATACTTTCGAGTGTTCTTTTCAAATGAATTATTATTATTACTATATATTTTTTCCAGATGCTAGAGGGCAAAAGAGCACAAGTCAGGTTATCACTCAGAATGAGCGTGAGCTGAAGTAGGGTTGGGGAAGAAATGCCTAAAATCTCAGGGGCATAAAAGAACTTTAGTGATTTGAACAGCGGCCTTAATGGGACTCTTTTTTTTTTTACTTGTCCCATGAATAAGCAACAGTACAACTTGCAAGAAAAGTCTTGCAGTTTAAAGAAATTGCATACACATTTATTTGAAAGAAAGACATCTGTGCCAGGCTGCAAACTGCATTATTAATGCTACCATGAGACAACAGCAAACAAACAAACAAACAAACAGGCAAAAAAGAAATGTGTTAGGGTTTTAGGAGCTGGATTTTGTCAACTTGCACTAGCAGGTTAATGTCTGTAGTAACAATAGTGGATGAACCGCTGTGCGAGAGAATTCCACAATGGACTTTCCTTCTGTTATTAGTGCTGTGGGAACCCTCCACCTCCCAACCGAAGAATGAAATATTTTGGGAAATATTAAAAAGGCAGAATATTATATTTCCCTAAAGGAGAAATGGAGAAACATGCTCTTAAAGACAGAAACCAGACCCAGTCTCCCTACCCCCAAGCAGAAACTGAGTGTCCGGGTTCCCAAAAAAAACCCCAGCGAAAAAAAAAAATTGGCTTACAAATTTGACACTGAGGAGGCCAGATTTTAGAAATGCAGATTTGGTAATCCATTCAAAACAGGATATTTCAGAACTCCTTGGCAGAATGGTAGAATTAGAAAGCAGCCTCTCATCCAAGATCCAACGCAGGACGAAAGCCATTAGCCACAACAGAAATTGGCCAACACCAATGGTGGTATTTAGCCGGTTCTATCCGGTTCAGGCAAACTGGTAGGGGCAACTGTGGGTTGCCCCGCCCACCTGCGTGGATGTCATGACGTCCCATTTTTCCAAGTTTTTGAGGCTCTGCGCATGTGTGGAAGGTGCGCGCACATTTGCGAACCGGTAGGGAAGATAAGTGAATGCCATCCCTGCCAACACCCTTTCGGAACACAAGCCCCTTCAACGCACCCTCCCCAGACCAGTCCAATCTTCAAAGTCACAGAAACCTGAGAGCTCAGATAAACAATAAGCCAGAGGTTGACCAAATTTCCTCAGTCAAACCTAGGACTTTCAATCCTTTGCACCTAGGATTTGCATTTTGCTTATATAGAGCCAGCTATAACCCCTGCATGACCCCCCTAGGAATCTGACAACAGGCAATAAAATATTAAAGGGCATGTTCTTGCACAGGAACAGGAAGCTCAAATACAAAGCCCAAAAGAAAGTATAAAAAAAAAACCCCTCAACCCCATTTTGTCAGTTGCCCAGAATCACATGTGGTCCTGTTCATCAATAAACCTTCCGTTCCAATCAGCCTCCATGTTTCCAGTGTCTTTCTCCCAGCTTGGAACTGAACCAAGTGGATATTTCTTCCCACAGTGCGTAAGTGACATTAAGGATGCGTTTTTTTTTTATTGAAAAAGTTTTAAAAAACAAAAACATTTTCCCCCTTTTTTCCCCCCTCCCTCCCAGAAAACCCCCTTCCCCCCTCCTTCACCCCCCACCCCCGGCTTCCCGGGTCAATCACAAGGTATTGTTATACATAAACCAAACATAGAGTAAAATTTTCCCTTCTAATCCAATTAACCTCATCCAAATCTTTTCATCTCCCAACCCCCTCCCCATTACATAAAATAATACTTCCTAATTATTCAAAGGCAGTCTGATATTTCTTAATCTGATATCTGTTTTGTAGATAATCAATCCATTTTTTCCATTCAATTAAATATCTTTCCTGCGTATTGTCTTTTAAAAAAGCTGAGATTTTAGCCATCTCAGCCAAATTAATGACTTTCAATATCCATTCTTCTATTGTAGGTACCTCTTCTTTCTTCCAGTATTGTCCAATCAACAGTCTTGCTGCTGTTATTAAATTCAGAAACAATTTAGTCTCAATCCCTGTACAATCCGTTAAAGGATGCGTTGTTTTAATGCGCGGCCTATGAACTCACTTCTGTGAGTTCAAAAGCGTCCGCTAATTTAAACTACCTGGTGAAACGGATCTGGGAGTCAAGCCATGTGATAGTGATATGTGTATCCGTGGTACCGCATGCCAGGATTTCAAGGTCCTGTTTCAAGGGTTCAAAAGTGCAGATCCGAAATGGTTCAAGAGTTGCCTTTTCTCATGTTGCAAGAGAACAACAGCTCAAGTAGTTACTCTAGGGGTAGGGGTCTCCAACTTCGGCAACTATAAGCCCGGAGGACTTCAATTCCCAGAATTCCCCAGTTAGCTATGCTATGCTGGGAAATTCTGGGAGTTGAAGTGCTCCAGGCTTAAAGTTGCCCAGGTTGGAGACCCCTGCTCTAAAGAAGCAGCAAAGAATCACAAGTTTTGGTGTCTCTTTGCTGCCATCTGGAGGTCTTCTGGATCTCTGCAACCTACCTCTGGTAGCCCTTGCCTCTGTACTGAGATTGGCTTTTCACACCGAGGTTGCGAATTTTCCAGCAGTCATTTTAACATGTTTGCTGAAATCAGGTTATTTCAGTTTCCAATGAAATGTGACATAAATTATTTGCCTTTCAGGCAGGGGTGGAAACTTGCTTACCACTGATTCTTTCCCATTACTAATTGAAGGATTTTATGTCGCTATCATTGCAGAATTGTTGTCTTTGGGATGGGTGCCATGCAGCATTACTGTTAGTCACTATCTTTTTCATTCCATTCCGTTTATATGTCTAGCTTCAACTTTCATGCCTTTCTTAGGAATTGTCCTAAAATACAGAAGGAGCAAGAGAGATAAGTGAAATGAACAGCTACCGTCTGGGTTTGGCCACAATTTTAAGAGAAGGAAAAGAGAGAGCAAGTCTTCCCTTCTTAATCATCTAAGAATCTGTCTTCGGTTCACATTCACTTTCCCAACTCAAGAGATAAGTGCTTTGGCGGATCTCTATAAATAGAAAGTCAGAAAAGGCAAACAGAAGGAAATAAAAAATAAAATAAAATAAAAAAGCTAACACAGCTTAAGAGTAGGTCAAAACCCACTAGCAAACAATCTGTACAAGTACATCACTGTCTGCCATATGTTAAAAGATAAATGTTTCAGGGACTGTTTAAGAGTACAGGTGCAACTTGCAAATGCTTGGCCTTAATATCAATTGACAAGGTCTTTCCGTTATCCCCCCCAGGCCCCTTGCTACAGCTGCTTGATTTTATCCATATGGAATAAAACATTGCCCATGGTTCCCCGCCTAACATACATTCCACTGGTTTTTAATTTGTTTGCTGGTCCTTCCTGATGTTTCCTTCCTTTGCCATCATCTACCCTGTTTCCCCGAAAATAAGACATCCCCTGATAATAAGCCCAATCTGGCTTTTGAGCACATGTGCTAAAATAAGCCTCCCCACGAAAATAAGCCCTCCCTGGAAATATTTAAACGCAGAGCTGGAAATCAGGTAAGATGGCAAGAGGAGCCTCATCTTGCTCCACGTGCCCCAAAATAATAGAATAGAATAGAATAGAATAGAATAGAATAGAATAGAATAGAATAGAATAGAATAGAATAGAATTTTTTATTGGCCAAGTGTGATTGGACACACAAGGAATTTGTCTTGGTGCATATGCTCTCAGTGTACATAAAAGAAAAGATACGTTCATCAAGGTACAACATTTACAACACAAATGATGGTCAATATATCAATATAAATCATAAGGATTGCCAGCAACAAAGTTACAGTCATACAGTCATAAGTGGAAAGAGATTGGTGATGGGAACGATGAGAAGATTAATAGTAGTGCAGATTTAGTAAATAGTTTATAGTAAATAATAAGACCAGCCCGAAAATAAGGCCAAGCGCTTATTTCGGGGTTCAAAAAAATATAAGGCAGGGTCTTATTTTTGGGGAAACACTGTAGAAACATGATTATGACTTTCACTCTTAGTTTGATTGCTTCCAGGGTGATCTCTCTTCACTATGTCATTGTCTATTAGGATAGTTCTAGTTCCCCGTTTTCATACGCTTACGTCAGGGTCGAAAAAGCCAAGAAAGTTAGGGAGAACTACTTCTAAGCAGGTTACTTTACTGTTCCTCACCTATAGACATGGAATCTTGCCCAACTAAAGCAACGGCTTGCATCATTAAAGATGTACACTGAGAACTGGAGTCCTAGTAGGCAACTGTTTAAATATGAGCCAGCCATGTGCAGCAGCTGCCAAAAAAGCCAACACAGTTCTAGGCTGCATAAATAGAGGGACAGAATCAAGATCACACGAAGTGTTAATACCACTTTATAATTCCTTGGTAAGGCCACACTTGGAATAAGGCACCTAGTTTTGGTCGCTGTAAAATGTAAAAAAAATGTGAAGACTCTAGAAAGAGTACAGAGAAGAGCAATGAAGATGATTAGGGGACTGGAGGCTAAAACATAAAGAATGGTTGCAGGAACTGGCTATGTCTAGTTTGATGAAAAGAAGGACTAGGGGAGACCTGATAACGGTCTTCCAATATCTCAGGGGCTGTCACAAAGAAGAGGGAGTCAAGCTATTCTCCAATGCACCTGAGGGTAGGACAAGAAGCAATGGGTGGAAACTCATCAAGGAGAGAAGCAATCTAGAACTAAGGAGAAATTTCCTGACAGTTAGAAGAAATAATCTGTGGAACAACTTGCCTCCAGCAGTTGTGAATGCTCCAACACTGGAAGTTTTTAAGATGTTGGATAACCATTTGTCTGAAGTGGTGTAGGGTTTCGTACCTAAGCAGGGGGTTGGACTAGAAGACCTCCAAAGTCCCTTTCAACTCTGTTATTCTATTCTATTCTATTCTATTCTATTCTATTCTATTCTATTCTATTCTATTCTATTCTATTCTATTCTATTCTAAACTTCTAGGGAGGAGCTACCTCGACTGTCTTTCTCTCAGCCAAACTAAATGTTGTCATCTCTTGGTCCCCTGCAGCCTCTCCCTCCTGGAAGCTCAGAAATTTACTTCTGAAGGGGAGAAAGGGAATGATGGCCATGCATCAGTCAAAACTTTGTAAACTTCCATGCAAAGATTAACGCCGTATCCCAGAGAGATGTGGTAAGGATGAACCAGCATTCACCAAATTTCTTCAGAAGTTGAATGGAAACATAGTGTTCTGAGAATGCCAAGAATTTTCTGAGGAAGCTAATGATTACTGACATCTTCTTGCAAGATTCTCAAATTCCACCCATCACCGACCTCAAAACAGGTCTCTTTCTCTGCAATATTTCTCCTGCGATCCCACAGAGACCTTTAAAGTCATTTTGCGTTCCACTTTGGGCTGCGGCATCGTACACTTGCAATGCAGACATGTTGTTCATTTTCCCCAACTCTATATTTAAAACCTTTTTTTTTTTAAAGGAGTACCTCCACATTCTCATATTATAAGTATAAGACGTTTCCAATTTCCTTTATTGTGCCATTTGTTATGCTGAGTACAACTGGACCTGGTTATTAATTTCCTCCCTAAATCAAATTCTCG
The DNA here is from genome assembly GCF_028640845.1 of Ahaetulla prasina. NCBI lineage: Eukaryota > Metazoa > Chordata > Lepidosauria > Squamata > Colubridae > Ahaetulla > Ahaetulla prasina. Next base: position 10,968,105 of record NC_080549.1, on the reverse strand, counting down.
CTGTTTGGAATTTCAATTTCACAAGTCTTTAATGATTTGAACCATATCTGGACCTTATATTTTCCTCCCATGTTCGCAAAGGATTAGCAATGAGCATGGACATGCCAGGATACAAATTACAAGTGTATAGTGACCACAACAATATCCGACATTCAATTAAGCTTTTTTTTAATATATAAAGCAATTTCTTCAAAGTTCATACCCTAGGAGCTCGGAAAATAGTAGTTAGAAGATACCATTCGTGAAATCAGCCTGATGCACAGTAGAGAGTTGGCGTGTATCGGTTTGAATTAAAGAACTACAACCTTAATCTGAGATTCATCTTTTTTTTTTTTTTAATTTATATCCAGCCCTTCTCCGAAGACTCAGGGTGGCTTACACTGTGTTAAGCAATAGTCTCATCCATTTGTATATTATATACAAAGTCAACTTTTATTGCCCCCAACAATCTGGGTCCTCATTTTACCTACCTTATAAAGGATGGAAGGCTGAGTCAACCTTGGGCCTGATGGGACTTGAACTTGCAGTAATTGCAAGCAGCTGTGTTAATAACAGACAGACTTAGTCTGCTGAGCCCCAGAGGTATGTGTTGTGACCCAGGTTCCTGGACCCAGACTCCTGGACTCGGATGATTCAGAAAGTGAGGGAGAAGACCTGGCAAGCCCTGCTTCTCTTGAGCCCTCTCCCTCCCTGGCACCCACTCAAAGGGAGGAGGAGGGGCCGGCAAGGCCTGATTCTCTGGAGCCTTCTTCTGATTTGGCAACGCCCCAAGAACAGTTTTAGAGTGATGCAAGGCTGCGGAGGCGTGACCGGCGCGCGCAGCAGAAACAGCGTTGGGAGGAAGCCAAGTCATGATTGTCATGCAGTGAAATCTGCAGAGACTATAAATAGGAGGCGGGACTTCCTGGTTTTTTGTCTTGGACAAAGCAATGAATTTGGGCGGGCAAACTGTATCAATGGAGGGAAGAATATATTTGTGAGTAATTCTGGCCTTATCTATAATTTCCTCGTTATCTCCAGAAACTTGGCAGGCCCGTGGGTAGACGTGGCCAGGACATGTATCTATGTAAATAAAAGGAGAAAAGGAGGCCTCTGACTGACTCTTTGCTGGGAGTATTGGGGGAGGGAAACAGAACAGTATGGTGTATTACTATAATACAGAGTTCCCAATGGTTAAAGGAACACCTGTAATCCTGCTCGCCTGTTCGTCTGAAAGGATAAGTGAGCAGGGTTTGACTATTGTTGCAATGTATTGCCGTGATGGTGTAGTGGTTAGAATGCAGTACTGCAGGCTAACTCACTGCTCACTCCAGGAGTTCGATCCTGACTGGCTCAAGATTGACTCAGCCTTCCATCCTTCTGAGGTCGGTAAAATGAGGACCCAGCTTGTTGGGGGCAATAGGCCGATTCTGTAAACGGCTTAGAGAGGGTTGTGAAGTAGTATATAAATTTAAGTGCTATTGCTAGTGCTATTAGGAGCCCTGGTGATACAATGGTTAAAGTGCAGTATTGCAGGCAAACTCTGCCCAGAGTCTGGAGTTCGATTCTGATGGGGCTCAAGGTTGACTCAACCTTCCATCCTTCCGAGGTCGGTAAAATGAGGACTCAGATTGTTGGGGGCAATATGCTGACTCTGTAAATGGCTTAGAGAGGGCTGTAAAAGCACTGTGAAGCGGTACATAAGTCTAAGTGCTATTGCTATTGCTATTGTCACATCTGTTCTTGGCATTTATACCTAGCTCTGGTACTTCAATGCTTCATGTGAATATTTCTACTTGCATTCAAACTGTTGGTGCATCATGAGGCAAAGAGCTATTTTATTCATATCTGCCTTGGGCTTTCTATAGATCTCCGACTGGACACTATGAAAAAAAAATGCAAAATTAGAAAATGGGTCTGATCCAGCACATAACCATAACGGTAAAGGAAAAAGCTAAAGGATTCCTTGCAGATTGTACTCCACTAGTCATTGCCGTCTATAGGGGGTTATCTCCGTTTCAAGGCTGTTGAGCCACGGAGCAGTGTTACCTTCCCACCAAAGTGGTACCTATTTATCTACTCACATTTGCATGTTTTCAAACAGGCTAGGTTGGCAGGAGCCGGGGTGAGGGTGGGCGCTCGCCCCATTCCGTGGCACTCAGATCTCGAACCTGCACTGACAACTTTCCAGCCAACAAGCCTAGCATCTTAACCCTCGAGCCACCATGCTGCCCCAATCATAACAGTCAGGGTGTCAAATATAACTGGGAAAGAAAAAAATGACGATACAATATTTGTCCCTCAGTTACTATCCTCAACAGAACAAGATGCCTAAAACTAGGCGCCTGTATTGTTTTCCCGAATGTTGCAAGCCACTTCTGTTGCAAAGGATAGAAAGATGTCGCATTTAGCATTTTAACATATGAATTGCTTGGGAATGCGACACTGCTTTATAATCTGCTTTAAGAGTGAGAGGGGGTTGCAATATCTGATAAAGCGCTATAAATCAGAATAAACAGCTTCCCGAACTGGATGCAGCAATACAATAAGTTTTGATCTGACTACAATTTACTGGATGTAGGGGAGATCTGGATTCAATTGCATGTTGTAGCCACTAAAGATATTGGGTCAAAGTTATCTCTCTAGTAAGTCTATTTTGCAAGATCCTAGTACAGCTTGATGAATTAAGAGAAGTAGAAGAAAAAAGAACTGCTTTCAAACCAGTAAAAAAAAAAAAATGCATTGTGTTTTTACAATCCTGGTAATCTTCCAAGGAGAGTGTAAAGAATAAGGATGTTTATGTTCGCCGTTTAATGTTTTGTAAGACAGAGTTGCAATTTGAGGTTTGTTAGAGCGTAGTGCAATAATTACGGCTGAAAACTAGTGACAACGAAGTTCGATGTGTTCATTAGAGCATTTATTAGCTATAAGAAGTAGGAAATAGTGGTGACTACAAAGAAGTTTCCCACCCGGTAAGCTTATTAAAACAAGTGGAGAACACTAATAGAATAAAAATATACACTTTGGTTTAGCTCATCCATCTTTTAAAATACTCACAGACACACACCTAAAATGAGCATTTCCACCACAATCTGGGTTTAATAACGATGCTGCCAATTTCTCCCTTTGCTAAAATGCTAAATACTAATTAGTTTCCCAAACTCTTTCCTCAAGCATCATGCAAGATGCATCTGCTGAAGCAATTAGAATTAGAGATAAGATTCCGGTGGCTATTTTTCTTTTCCTGTTCAGTATTATTTGGAACCAACTTAGTACTCACTAAGCATACAAATATGCTGTTTTTTTAAAAAAAATCCCAACCGTCTTGCAACAGGAAATATTATTAGATTGAGCGAGGTCCAAAACAAAAACCAATCCAATTCTAAATACAGAACCATTCACGGTGCATGTGATATTTATGCAACAATTCCACATTATTAATGACTAATTGTTAAGGCCTACAAGGCTGCCATGGCATCGGTTTGGCTCTGCTGTTTCCAATGGCAGATGATTCTTTCTCTGAAACCATCTTCACAAAAATAGAGGGGAAGGGGTGCTTTGTTTCTGTCAAACTGTGTTTCCATGGGTCTAGCCATCTGTTTACGGAGTAAAACTTCCTCTCTGTTTTCTGATAAATTCTTTTACAGATGGTGTGTAGATCTTCAACGGCTGTAATTAGAAAGAGGTTGAAGTGATCTGGTGATACCATACTGAGATTCTCTAGAACAGCGGTTCTCAACCTGTGGGTCGGGACCCCGTTGGGGGTCGAATGACGATTTGCCAGGGGTCACCTAAGACCATCGGAAATATGGGAAGTATACTTGCGAGTCGAAGAATCGCGCTCCAATGGTTGACTCCACAAGCCAGCTGCAGGCTCTTCAAATCGCTAGCCGAATTCGGCTTCAGGCGTGATCAATTAAAAAAGAGAGAAATCTTTGCTCTGATGTCTCCCTCTCAAGCCAGCTGCAATCACTCCCAATCGCTAGCCTAATCTGGCTTCAGGCACCATAAACTTAATAGGGGAGGAGTCTCTGTCCTCAAGGCAATCGCAAGCAGTTCAGATCGCTAGCCAATACGGCTTCAGGCACGATAAATTCAAAACGAAAATAATTTTATGGTTGGGGTCGCCACATCGTGGGGAATTGTATTAAAGGGGTCACAGCACTATAAAGGTTGAGAACCACTGCTCTAGAAGGAGAAGAATGTTGTGGCTTGTAGGCTTCCAGCCTGTCCAACAGCCGAATTAGAGAAGGGGGAGGAGGCATGGGAGTCAGGGTCAGCATCTGGGCAACCTGAGAGCTCCGAGGGGGAAAAGGGAATGGAGCTGTCAGAGAGAGAGAGAGACAGCGACGGAGCCTGGGCTGTCCATCAGCCCTCAGATGGAGAGTCAACAGCCCCCAGATCTGAAGCCAGCTTATGAGGAAGAGGAGGAACAGCTGGGACCAGTGCCTGACACCTGGATGTGCAGAAGGCAGAGGAGAGGAGAGCAGTGGAAATCCATGGGACGGTCCTTGGGATGGAAGAGCTAGCAAAGCCCCATCCTAGCTCTGGGGGTAAAATGCAGGGGGCGGAGATGAATAAATGTGGCAGACAACTATTCGTCTTCCTGCTAGGTAGGCCTGTTAGCCTGGGGTGAAAGAAAAACTTTTTGCTGAGGCTGCTGGCGCTCCTAATAAAGGAATCATTGCTTCAACTACAGAGGGTTTGTCGAATTTGGGGAGCTGGATCAGAACAAAGAAACATTACCAGTGTCTTACATCTGAGTTCCAAACAACCACTTTGAGGATGAAATAGCAGCCATCTCTTTGCTAGTAAAGATAACATTGATTGGGGAAGAATTTAAATCCCCACTCCAAATTTAGCTGAAAGACTAGACATAGCTTGACATTAAGATTTAGGAAACAATATCTTGGATCTGATCCTTTTTTTTTTTTGGTGGGCATATAGAAAAGCAAGACGGCATATTAAATTGCCACTGATGTTTTCAAACCTGGCAAAATAATCCACCAATAAAAGCCACGCTGTTGAACACATTTTTTTAAAAAAACTTAATTGCATTCTTTCCAAGTCAGCCACATACATGGGCTCAAGAGAAGCCGAAGTTCTAATCAGACATCATTCCACATCTGAAAATCTGAGATCACAAAGTTAGATATCTTCATTTCTATTTATAAAAGGACTGTTGTATTCCAAGAATTTTTGTTTAAAAAAAACATTTTGGGGGAAAATACATATGAATGAAACTACAGCTCCGTGTAAAAGAGTGGAGACTAATATCACAAGTTTAAATATCAAAGAGAAACTGTAAATGATTCACATCAGGAAAATGGTGAGAGCTTTATTACAGATGCCTAAATGTAAAGGTTTCCCTCGCACATATGTGCTAGTCGTTGCCGACTCTAGGGGGCGGTGCTCATCTCCGTTTCAAAGCCGAAGAGCCAGCGCTGTCCGAAGACGTCTCCGTGGTCATGTGGCCGGCATGACTCAACACCAAAGGCGCATGGAACGCTGTTACCTTCCCACCAAAGGTGGTCCCTATTTTTTCTACTTGCATTTTTACGTGCTTTCGAAACTTCTAGGTTGGCAGAAGCTGGGACAAGTAAAAGGAGCTCACCCCGTTACACGGCAGCGCTAGGGATTCGAACCGCTGAGCTGCCGACCTTTCGATCGACAAGCTCAACGTCCTAGCCCCTGAGCCACCGTGTCCCTTTTAGATGCCTACTATTATACATTTGTTCAATGTTCATGTTTTCTGGTGATGTCTGGAACTGGCAATATTTAAAAATCAATAAATAAATTGCTGAAAACATAGTCTTGGGGTTCATAAGGTTAGCACTTACGAAACTTTTTTTTTTTTAAAAAAAAACCACGATTCCATATTATGCAATTTGTAAGCAAAGAAAAAAAATGTATGATTCTAAGTGTTATTTTGGACTGAATGAACACTGAACATCTGTTTGATTCAATGCTGTTAAATACGCTATGCTTTTTTTTTTCCACCGAAAAAGATCAATAATGAAAGTGAAATGTTTTTATGGCCTCTCTCAGACGTCAATGTTCTTTCCTAAAATGAGGAGGAAATGCACAGGGATGCACACTGGGAAAAAAACAAAAAACAAAACAGAAATCCTGCCTGTGAGAAAACGTATAGTTAAAATGTAAATATTCTACTTGAGTTTCTCAGTCCTCATAGTGGGTTGTGTTACTCCTCCATCCCCAGGTTAATCACACCAATTTGTAAACTACAGTATGCCCTAATCCAGAGGTGGGTTTCAGCAGGTTCTGATCAGTTCTGGAGAACCGGTAGCAGAAATTTTGAGTAGTTCGGAGAACCGGTAGTAAAAATTCTGACTGGCCCCGTCCCTATCTATTCTCTGCCTCCCGTGTCCCAGCTGATAGGGAGGAAATGGAGATTTTGCAGTAACCTTCCCCTGGAGTGGGGTGGGAACAGAGATTTTACAATATTCTTCCACTGCCACGGCCACCAAGCCACACCCACCAAGCTATACCATGCCCACCAAGCCACACCCACCAAGCTATGCCATGCCCACCAAGCCACGCCCACAGAACCGGTATTAAAAAATTTTTTGAAACCCACCACTGCCCTAATCCTCTACACAATATATCCTTTGCATCTCATTCTGAATCTCTGGATTATAAGAAGCATAATTGGTTTTTATGAGGTTTATGGATAACACCAAGGCTAAGAGAAGCAATAAAGGTTATATTGAGCATATATTATTTTTTTTCCCCCGCTTGGTATGATTTGGTTTTATACTAAAGTAGTATCTGACATCCTTCTGTGTATTAGCCTGATCCACATTGAGAATTGTTTTATCTGGAAGCACTCAATGAATTAAAATATATCTGCTCGCATCATTTATCATCTTTTATCTTCCTCCTCTTTGTTTTTGGAACTAGTTCTAAGCTTAGAAATTGAAATGCGTGTCAGAATATTCATGACTGGGAAGACATGGTAACAAGGTCAGCCAATGAATAGGCATAGCAACTAAGTCAGCCAATTGGGAGCTGAGACAGACTGGAGCCAGGGCGTGTCTTAGTCTGCAGCTTCTGATTCCGTGCAGAGAAAAGAGAAACTGAAACCAGTGTGTGTTAAGCTCTGAACTGTGGAGCTGTGTGTGTGAACTTGTCTGCTGATCTGAGCTGAAATGAAACTGTGAATCTGCTGCTGGTATTGTAAATTTACTTCATGTATTATTATGCATATAAAGAAGTTAATGAATCCAGCTGAATCGGTTATCTGTGTGTGCTTCTGGATTTGATTTTTGCAAGAAACTCTGACAATGTATAATAACAGCATTTGGTTTTCTGAGAAGATATGTAGCAACAGATATCTGGTATCCAACTTTCAGTATCGGACGAGGCCTTCTTTGCACGGTTGTCCTAAGCAATTCTCTCTCAGCCAAGCCTATTCCCAACTTGCAAGAAGGGGAAGGAAAATGAGCTGTACCCTCAGACTGTTGAATAAAATCAATTCATAACATTGAAAGCAGTTGTGGTATTCAGCTGGTTTGGGCTGGTTCGGGCAAACCAGTAGCTAAATTGCTGGCTGGACCCACCCCACCTGTCCCAGCCCCGCCTCTTCCAGGAGTCCCCACGAGTCCCATTTTGGCTCCCAGTGCTGGGAGGCCTCCTAGGCCCAAAATGGGGTGCAGGGGGGTGCAGTGCGCCCCCCATGGCCTGTTTTTGCTCCCAGGGGAGTGATGGAGGCTAAGTGCTGTCTGTCACACCCCCTGGCCACACCCACCATGGCCACACCCACCCAGCCAGTCATTAGGGCAGAGAACCGGTTGTTAAATTATTTGAATCCCATCACTGACTGAAAGGTTGTCCTAGGAAGAGTTAACAATGGCTCTAAATTAATCCTCAACTTGCAATGGAGTTCTCTTCGTTTTGCCAAACTCAAAAATCGCTTGCAGTCCTCTGCATAAATTAGCACCTAAACTTATTTACCAGCTTCATACTGCCTCTCTAAATGGTTTACAGAGTCAGCAAATTGCCCCCTGCCCCAACAATCTGGGTCCTCATTTTACCAACCTCGGAAGGATGGGAGGCTGAGTCAACCTCGAGCCTCTGAGGCTGAGTCAACCTTGAGCCTGGCAGTGAGCAGTAAATTAGGCTGCAATACTGCATTCCAGGGATGCGGTGGCTCAGTAGCTAAGATGCTGAGCTTGTCGATCGAAAAGTTGGCAGCTCGGCAGTTCGAATCCCTAGTGTTGCCGTGTAACGGGGTGAGCTCCCGTTACTTGTCCCAGCTTCTGCCAATTTAGCAGTTCGAAGGCATGTAAAAAATGCAAGTAGAAAAATAGGGACCACCTTTGGTGGGAAGGTAACAGCGTTCCGTGCGCCTTTGGTGTTTAGTCATGCCAGCCACATGACCACAGAGACGTCTTTGGACAGCGCTGCCTCTTCGGCTTTGAAACGGAAATAAGCACCACCCCCTAGAGTCGGGAACGACTAGCACATATGTGCGAGGGGAACCTTTACCTGCATCCTAACCACTGCACCATCACGGCTCAGGAAATTAGCATTTTCTCTCAGCAACAGTTTCTGGAGGTCTACAAAATTAAGACAAACTGTATTTGCTTTTGAATCTGAATTTGGGTGAAAGCTATAAGCTATTAAGAACGCTCACCCTAAGGCACCGTCTATGGAGTATTGCTACTTATTCCCTTCCATGTTTGCTCCGGATGTAGGAAGCTAAATAGTGTAGCTGGGAGCAAAATTATCTGAGACTTGATAACTGGAGCAAATTGGGCGATTGATCGCTGTAACCGTAAGTAACATAGGGGACTTTACGGCAAGGATGACAGGGACTCACTGGGGCTAAACTGCACATACCTGGAAAATCCAGGATGAATTGTCATTGTTTTAATTATGCAAAGGCTGTTTTAAAGGTTCGCAACATTTTTTCGTATGCTTCCCGTTTCATAATACCAGGAAGCAGGGCTGCTAATTTGCAGACAGAGGGAACACAATTTATTCCCCTCTGTACAACAGGGTTTTTAATAATCAAGAAATATGAACACAAATACATGACTAATTTGTGGCTGCAATTAATGCGGAAATAACTTTCCCCCCCTAAAGTAGTTGTACAGCCACTCACTACATAGCCAGGGGCCTTGTGGGACACCTGTACTTTTGAGGCCGCTACTACTCTTGTAAATTTCCGTGCAATAGCCAATAAATATGCAATGATGTAGCGAGCATTTTAAAATAGTATTCAGTCAGCATGGTAATTTTTGCATTTATTTATTTATTGAGTTTAAACCTAGAGCAATCAAAGAAGACCCTTGAGAGTTTACAATATATCTAATTAAATGCAATAGGATGATCCGTGATACAAATTAAACAAAAAATTTTTTTAAAAAAAAAAAGGTTAACCATCTTCCCAATGCAAACTAATTAGTAAATAACTGATGCGATCCCTTCATGTTCTAAAAGGTATTTGAAGTAGCTTATGATTAAATAGCTGGTGGTTGGTTGGATCGATGGACAGACAGAAGGTATGTATAGTTTCATAGGGGAATTGTCGCACAAAGCAGTAAAAATGAGGTGGGTTTCCATCCCTCTTACTTTTCTTCACTTCTTTTCAAATTAATAAGACACCTGCTGCTGAACGGCATGAATTTTCTATGAAAATAATATACTGCAACCAGGTTTTCTTAATGTGAACAAGGTATAATTTGAAGTAAAAGATAATATGTTTCTTGTATTTCTGCTTTAGTTATTACATATCTTGGTCTATCAAACAAAATACACTAGACAAGTGATTTGGATGTGTGTTGGGGTTGTTTGAAGAAATACAAGAGAAACGTTATAAATAAAACATTTTTTCCCCTTGTAATTGTCTATCTAAAATATTATATTTCCCTGACAGTCTTAACTATTACCAGAAATCTTTTCATTAAATGCTGCATCTCTAGTGAAGGCTCAATCAAGAAAACAATCTGCCATTACAAAGTACCTCTGGATATGATTCACTCTATCAAAGTGATATTTAAAACATCTACGGATCCCAGAATTCAACAGAATTTTCCAGAAATCGTGGAGTTATACCCTGGACTCTGTTTGATGAATAAGCCTACTGTTGTGACCACAGGTTATAATACCATGACAGAGTATTAGAAAAGAATGGAGTTAACTGCAGAAAAAACAATTATTTCATTTATTTTAGCGGAAATTTTGAGTAGTTCGGAGAACCGGCAAATACCACCTCTGGCTGGCCCCCAGGAGTGGGGTGGGAATGGAGATTTCGCAATATCCTTCCCCTGGAATGGGGTGGGAATGGAGATTTTGCAGTATCCTTCCCCTGCAATGCCCACCAAGCCACACCATGCCCACCAAGCCACACCCACGGAACCGGTAGTAAAAAAATTTGAATTTCACCACTGACTTCAAGGTCCCTTCTAACAGTTACTGTTTTTGAGTCAGGTTTCACCTAATCTGTACTTGTACCTTTGGTTTTTCTTGCCTAGGTGTAACACTGCGGTTCTCAACCTGTGGGTCGGGACCCCGTTGGGGGTCGAATGACGATTTGCCAGGGGTCGCCTAAGACCATCGGAAATATGGGAAGTATACTTGTGAGTCGAAGAATCGCACTCCAATTGTTGACTCCACAAGCCAGCTGCAGGCTCTTCAAATCGCTAGCCGAATTCGGCTTCAGGCGCGATGATTTAAAAAAGAGAGAAATCTTTGCTCTGACGTCTCCCTCTCAAGCCAGCTGCAATCATTCCCAATCGCTAGCCTAATCTGGCTTCAGGCGCGATAAACTTAATAGGGGAGGAGTCTCCGCTTTAATGCCTCCGTCCTCAAGGCAATCGCAAGCAGTTCAGATCGCTAGCCAATACGGCTTCAGGCGTGATAAATTCAAAATGAAAATAATTTTATGGTTGGGGTTGCCACATCATGGGGAATTGTATTAAAGGGGTTGCAACATCGTGGGGAATTGTATTAAAGGGGCCGCAGCACTATAAAGGTTGAGAACCACTGGTGTAACACCTTGCTTTGCTCCACCGTAAATTTAAATTGTAAGGCAACTGAGGCAGAGAGTCCTAAACCGCATAACTGTTTAGCAATCACCGTCATGGGATGAATTTCATATCGCATAATATATAGCATGCCACAATAAAGAAGCTAGCCTCAACCTTGACTTTTCAACAGATTACGAGAATGATTGAATGACTGATAAGTTGATATTCTACCAAAGGCACAAAATTCCTTCTCCTGCTGCCTCTCATCACTGAATGATATGTTGGCATTATATAAACGTTTCCATTGTGTCATGAAAAATATAATGCCGATGTTATTATTTATGCTTCGGGTGAAAAGGGTTGGCCTTGACCATTTGCTGAAATCCAAGCTATGCACAGTTTTATTCCCGTTTAAATAATGTAAGGCAACAAAACATGTTTTTGCTCTTCTTTTTCTTTGACAACAAATTTGTACTTAAGGGACATCATTAAAGAGCGGGGGAGTGGGGGAAATATATAATATAACCTGATTCACATCATTAAAAATGCCCTCATAATTTCTTCTTCTTTTTTTTAATCACTTGCAGCTGATAAAAGTACATAAAAGCACGTACATAGGTTATTTAGCCTAATAAACTGGAATATGGTTAATAGGAAGACATTTGCACTATTACTGTTTTCTGTAGCTGGCTAAGTGATCATTTCTTATAAATTATGAAGGTTTTGAAATCTATTTTATGAATGTGTAATGGATCTTTTTTTTTAAAAAAAAATTCTACATGGAATTCTCCACTTGATAAGTCAATAATATATTGCATTTCAGTAGAGATAAATAGACAGAAAAGGTTTTGCATGATTAGATGGTGGGCATCAGTCCGAAACAAAAGTAGAAATCATATACAGCTACTCCTCAGCTTAGAACAGTGGTTCTCAACCTTTATAGTGGTGCGACCCCTTTAATACAGTTCCCCACGATGTGGCGACCCCAACCGTAAAATTATTTTCGTTTTGAATTTATCGCGCCTGAAGCCGTATTGGCTAGTGATCTGAACTGCTTGCGATTGCCTTGAGGACGGAGGCATTAAAGCGGAGACCCCTCCCCTATTAAGTTTATCGCGCCTGAAGCCAGATTAGGCTAGCGATTGGGAGTGATTGCAGCTGGCTTGAGAGGGAGAGCAAAGATTTCTCTCTTTTTTTATTCATCGCGCCTGAAGCCGAATTCGGCTAGCGATTTGAAGAGCCTGCAGCTGGCTTGTGGAGTCAACCATTGGAGCGCGATTCTTCGACTCGCAAGTATACTTCCCATATTTCCGATGGTCTTAGGCGACCCCTGGCAAATCGTCATTCGACTCCCCAATGGGGTCCCGACCCACAGGTTGAGAACCGCTGGCTTAGAACCATTTGTTCTTATGACCATTTTTCATACTTAAAACGGTTGTAGCATCCTTGTACTTATGTGATCAAAATTTGGACACTTGGCAACTGATTCATATTTATGACACAGTGTCTCAAGGTTACGTGATCCCCTTTTCCGACTTCCTGACAAGCGAAGTCAATGGGAAAGCCACATTCAGTTCATAACTGTGTTAACAACTGCAGCAATTCACTTAAATACGGTGGAAAGAAAAGTTGTAAAATGAACCAAAACTGTCACTTAACAACTGTCTTGATTAGCAATGGAAATTATGGGCTCAAAATTTTCAACATTGGATTAAGGAAACACAACAACTCAGCAGAAATAAGCTTGCAAACAAGTGTTGCGGTTTGCAAGGGTGCCTTGACTTCCAATTGTAACTACTGAACATCAAAAACGTCATCAAAAAAGCACAACAAAGAACGTTCTTTCTGCGCTGACTCAGGAAGCTCGAACTGGCCGAGGAGCTGCTGATCCAGTTCTACAGAGGAATTACCGAGTCTGTCATCTGCACCTCCATAACTGCCTGGTTTGGTTCTGCAACCCAACAAGACAGACACAGACTTCAGAGGATAATTAGAACTGCAGAAAGAACAGTTGCTACCAACCTGCCTTCCATTGAGGACCTGTATTCTGCACGAGTCAAAAAGAGGGCTGTGAAAATATTTACAGACCTCTCGCATCCTGGACATAAACTATTTCAACTCCTACCCTCAGAACGAAGCTGTCGTGTCCCACTCCTCCTCTGACGGCCGGGTCGGGGAAGTCCGTATCAAGCGTGGCTGCAAAGCCTCTGCAGCTTTGCCAAAGTTCTGTCAGAGTTCTCAGAGCAGGCAGGAGAACAGGATGTGACTTCAGCAATCCAAGTTAGACTTTGCCTGACTCAGAGACTGCCAGAAAGCAGATCCTTTATATAGGCCATGGGGTGTGGCTCCATGACTCAGCACTTATCCAGGCCTGCCCCTCCCTTCCTTTTGCTGACGTCGCCTCTCCATTCTCCGGAAGCGTGGATCTATCCATTGCATTGTTTCGTCCCCTGCTGCCGGTAATCCCAGCTCGTGGCTGGCTTCAAGCGCACATGCTATCGGAGGGAGGTTTGTTTGCTTGGTTTGTCCAGGTATGGTGCCAGGGCTGGGGGCTGGAGGCATGCCAGGACATTCTTCAGCACTATCAGTCTCTGGCTGAGATAGCAAGAGATGAGAGGGGCCTGGCTGCGGTGGGGGGGGGGGGCGAGCGAGGCACAACAGAAGCTATAGGGCACTGCACACCAGAACAACTAGACACAAGAACAGTTTTCCCTGAACCCCATCATTCTGCTGAACAAATAATTCCCTCAACACTGTCAAACTATTCACTGTCTGCATTACTATTACTATTGATCTTCTCATCGTTCCTATCACCCATCTCGTCCCACTTATGACTGTAGCTTTGTTGCTTGTATCCTTACAAGCAACAATCAATATATTGATATCGATTGCTTCCTTATATGATTTGATTGCTTATTTGTTCTCTATGTCTATCATTAAGTGTTGTATCTTATGATTCTTGATGAAGGTATCTTTTCTTTATATGTACACTGAGAGCATATGCACTAAAGACAAATTCCTTGTGTGTCCAATCACACTTGGCCAATAAAGAATTCTATTCTATTCTATTCTATTCTATTCTATTCTATTCTATTCTATTCTATTCTATTCTATTCTATTCTATTCTATTCTATTCTATTCTATTCTTACTAAAATTCTGGTTCCAATTGTGGCTATAAGTCAAGGATTGCCTATATATCCAAATTTTATATCAATGCAGTTTTTATATAGCCTGGTGGCCTGGTTTTGATCTTTGCTCCCAACACAACATGCTTTATTACCTATCGTCACTTTATCTCAAATGACAGCGTCCTTTTCTCTACATGCAAAAGCACAATTTCATCTGTGAACTAGAAAGCAGCACTACTGTTGTTATCCAATATCTTTAGAATTTAGAAAACGCTCCCCAGTTGCCTGCCGTGTGTTTTAACAGATTTCGGTTTCACTCAATCCCTTTCTCTTTCCTAGCTTCATCTTCCTGAATTCAGCGTCGGACAGACAACCTAGAATTTGCGACCGTTGTCTCAAGAGCCGAATTTCCCATCGTTATTATATTAAAGTGCCGGTTTGATATAGCGAAGCTTCCCTCCGTGTGAGAAAGACACATCGCCATCTTATTCCGTCTCGCATATCCCTCTTGCTAAACACGCGCCCCAAATGCAATTATTTTTGAGAACTGGCATATGAAACTCAACGGCAGCTGTGGGAAAAAGAGACTTTACGCAGAGTCAGGTTGGTATCCTGTCATCCGTAGAAATTAAGCGGAACATATATCGTATGTTCTGAGCGAAACAGTTTCAGTGTTTTTTTATTGGGACTTCCTCTTGAATTAGCTGCGTTTGCAGGGTCAGTAAATGAAAGAGACAAGGCAGTGTCCCACGATTTACTAGTCCAACCAAGAAGCAGCAGTGAGAGCAGCTAGCTAATTGTGGATGACACTTAGATAAACAGGTAGATAGCTTCTTACTTGAGGGACAAACCAGCAGAGAGTCCCAGTAGGTTAAATTGGGAAGTTGTCAGGGTTCCAAGTAACATCCCCAACGAAAGAAAATGCCGAGGCTTGAGTTTCTTCAAAGCTTCATTTTATTAGCGATGTTATATTGGCACCAGTGATGGGTTTCAATTTTTTTTACTACCGGTTCTGTGGGTGTGGCTTCGTGGACGTGGCATGGCTTAGTGGGTGTGGCTTTGTGGGCGTGGCAGGGGAAGGATACTGTAAAGTCTCCATTACCTCCCTACTCTAGGGGAAGGATGTTGCAAAATCTCCATTTCCTCTTGATCAGCTGGAATTTGGGAGGCAGAGAATAGATGGGGGCGGGGCCAGTCAGAATTTTTACTACCGGTTCTTGGAACTATTCAAAATTTCCACTACTGGTTCTCCAGAACTGGTCAGAACCTCACCTCTGATTGGCACATCTGGGAAAACCCAAATCTGAAAGCTTCCAGGTTTTCCCCACCCAAAGGAAAATCCAAGTCCCTGCCCAACACCCACATGTCCATCACATGGTCCAATCAAAGCACCATCCCAACTGGAGATGCCTCCTAGTCAGGCGCAGGGCAAGATGTCCTTGAATTTCTGAGAAAGGAATGTTGTTATGACTATAGATCATCCATGCTCCACACAATCCCCCCTCCCAGTTTTCCTCAGTAGTAAATGTGGCAGGCCTGAAGTTCCAACAAAAAAGATGGCTTCCAGGCCTGACAGAAGTAAAGAAAAATCCAGAGGAAAGAAATACAATTACAGATAGTCCTTGACGTACAACCATTCATTTAGAGACCGACTGAAGTTACAAGTGGCATTGAAAAAAAAAAATTTTGACCATTTTTCACTTACGCTCTCTACATGGGGCTCCCCTTGAGGTGCACCTGGAGACTTCAGTTAGTTCAGAATGCAGGTGATAGAGGGGGCCACTCGTGGCTCCCATATAACACCGATCCTGCGCAGGCTGCACTGGATACCTGTGGTTTTCCGAGTGCACTTCAAGGTGTTGGTTACCACTTTTGGTTAGCTTTAACCAAAAACTTTCTACTATTGACCTCACCCCATTCCTAAGAGGACCATAAGGGGCGTGCATAAGCGCACAAACGTGCCTACCGTTCCTGTCCTATTGTTTTTCTTTTCTTCTTCCTATATATGTTTATATGTGTATATACTATATAATCTTTTTGTATGATGTTGTGACAAAATAAATAAATAAAAATAAATAAAACCACCTTTAAAGCGCTCCATGGCATAGGACCGGGATATCTTCGGGACCGCCTTCTGTTACCACATGCCTCCCACCGGCCGGTACGCTCCCATAGAGAGGGTCTTCTCAGGGTGCCGTCAGCCAAACAGTGTAGGCTGGCGACCCCCAGGGGGAGAGCCTTCTCTGTGGGGGCACCTACCCTCTGGAATGAGCTTCCCCCAGGACTTCGACAACTTCCTGACCTCCGGACCTTTCGCCGCGAGCTTAAAACATATATATTCTTCCGAGCAGGACTGGCTTAAATAGGGTTTTTAAACATGGATTTTATTGGGGTTTATTTTATATTTTGTATTGTATTTTAAATTTAGGCTTTATTGAATAAGTTTTTTAAATAGTGTTTTTATTATAATATATTGTATTACTTTATCTGCCTGTTCACTGCCCTGAGTCCTTCGGGAGAAGGGCGGTATAAAAATTAAATTATTAAATTAAATTAAAATTAAATACAACTGTTGTAGCATCCCTGAGATCCTATGAACAAAATTCAGATGCTAGGCAGCTGTTTCATATTTATGATGGTCTGCAATGTCCTGGGATCATGTGATCACCTTTTGTGACCTTCTGACAAGCAAAGTCTATGGGGAAGTCAGATTTACTTAATAACCGTGTTACTGACTTAACAAACTGCAGTGCTTTGTCTATGGAGATTCTCAGTCATCCAGGTCATGGTTGTTCCAAAGGTGCTTTTTCAAGCGGCAACTGGACTTTCTGGTTTTTCTTTGAAGATGTTTCACTTCTCATCCAAGGAGCTGGATGAGAAGCCAGATGAGAAGCTTTGGGACAACTGCAGTGATTCACACAACAACTCTGGCAAGATAAGTCATAAAACAGGGCAAAACTCACTTAATAACGGGCTTGCTTAGTAATGGAATTTTTTTTGGGGGGGGGGGCTCAATGAAGGAACGTTTCATACTGTTGGCAAGAAAATTATGTGAACATGTGGTTAAGTTTAAAGGGAAAGGTTCCCCTCGCACATATGTGCTAGTCGTTCCCGACTCTAGGGGGCAGTGCTCATCTCCATTACAAAGCCAAAGAGCCAGCGCTGTCCGAAGATGTCTCTGTGGTCATGTGGCCAGCATGACTCAACGCCAAAGGCGCACGGAACGCTGTTACCTTCCCAACAAAGATGGTCCCTATTTTTCTACTTGCATTTTTTGAACGTGCTTTTGAACTGCTAGGTTGGCAGAAGCTAGGACAAGTAATGGGAGCTCATCCCATTATGTGGCACTAGGGATTCAAACCTCTGAACTGCCGACCTTTCAATCGACAAGCTCAGCGTCTTAGCCCACGTCCCCGTAGTTAAGCTTAGCTCAAGAGAAATCCTTATCTAGACAAAATATTGAGGGTGGACAGAAGAAACCTGAGGGTTTAATGGTACTCGGGGCTAACGGATGTGAAATAACAATGTGTTAGAGAAGGCAGATTAAGCACAAGTTATGACATTTATTAACAGTAATTATGTTTTAGGAAAATTAGGTAGCAAATCACCTCCATACTTTAATAAAAATGTTGTTGATTGTATCACTACCATGATGAAAAGCGGCTTCACTGCCCCCCGTCTCAAGAATTCATTTTGCACAAACAAGGTTTGAAGTAACGTGCAAAGAACGTATCTCTAGTTACAGCGTTCTCTTTTGTTAAGGGCATAGATCATAAAATTAATTACATTCCCACAGTAAAATTGATCGGGGCCAAATGTTTTTCTGCCTGAAGTATTTCAAAGGAAAAAATGGCCAGCCACAAGTATATCAGCCTCATTAAAATATCACTTTGGGGAAACCGAAAATGGAAAGTAAAAACGGACCGAAAACTTAGTAATAAAACAAATGTTCTGGAAGATAAATTTGTTTGTGTAATCCTTTCCATGGCTTCCACTAAAGAGTATTTGTCAAATAGTTTTCTTGTTTCTAGTTAACATGTGTTGTTCTTGCTGTTCTCCAGGGTGCTTAATATTGACAATATAGGTGGAAGCCACTTGTAAAATACTAAGCAGGTAGCATAATATGTCTTTTGAAAGAAACACTCTCCCCTCCAACATCATTTACACTTATTGAACTCAGAGGTTTTCCTGCTTTAAAGCTTCACTCAGCAGGAACCACAGAAGTATGTGAAGAAAAGTAACAAAGGAAGCAATCAGATTAATGGGACTCTACTTTAATCTCATTAGTGTTGTCAAGGTCCTTCTTTTGAAGTTTCCCATGGAGTTCCTGTTGTCTCTATTTTCGTGCCCTTCCATGTGTGAGGCTGAGAGCAAAATTACCTTAGAAATGTAGTTTCCCACCCGCGATTTCCACTACAGGTTCAGGTGAATCGGTCCGAACCGGCAATACCATTTCTGTCCTTTATCCTTAAGAAAACCACATCTTAAATTGTTCCAGCTCGTATATATTAGGGAAGTGCAAAGTTTCAGAGGTGGATACTTCCCCTTAGCTCTTCAGAATGGCTGTCATGAAAGAAGAATGATCTTTATTCTTTAATGTCCCGAGCAGGGCTCTCCAACCTTGGCCACTTTTTAAGACTTGTGGACTTCAACACCCAGAGTTCCTCAGCCAGTAAAGCTGGATGAGGAATTCTGGGAGTTGAAGTCCACAAGTCTTAAAGTGGCCAAGGTTGGAGAACCCTGGTCCAGAGGGTAGGGCTGGAACCAATGGGATACAACTACAAGGAAGAAGGGATTAGATTTCATATCAGTGGAGCTTATTGGCTGTACACCTTGCTAGCCATATCTATACTGTCATACTAGAGATTAGTGCATCCATTCTCTGTTTGAAGACTTCTGTTGATGGAAAACTTAACGTTTTATGCAGGGCCTTGGTCTACTGCACAGGTGGCTTTTTTTTTTATTTGCATTTATATCCTGCCCTTCTCCGAAGACTCAGGGCGGCTTACACTATGTCAAGCAATAGTCTTCATCCATTTGTATATTATATACAAAGTCAACTTATTGCCCCCAACAATCTGGGTCCTCATTTTACCTACCTTATAAAGGATGGAAGGCTGAGTCAACCTTGGGCCTGGTGGGACTTGAACCTGCAGTAATTGCAAGCAGCTGCTGTTAATAACAGACTGCTTTACCAGTCTGAGCCACAGAGGCCCTAGCCTCTGGTTTCAGCTGGTTCGGACTGGTTCACCAGAACCGATAGTGGAAATCACGGGTGGGCCTGCCCACCCACCAAGCTCAATGCCCACCCGCCCCCCAGCTCTATTCCACCCACCTAGCTGGCTCTATGCCACCCTGTTTAGGCACGTTTTTGAGGCCGGGCGCATGTGGAAAGCGCATGTGCAGAAGGCAGGCGCACGCCTGGTTCATGAAGTGTGCGTGCATGCGCGGGGCGAAGCAGTAGTAACATAATGTGAAATCCACCACTGGTCTACTGGCTGAGCAAAGAGATAAGACTAGATCAGTGTTTCTCAACCTTGGAAACTTTAAGAAGTGTGGACTCCAACTCCCAGTATTCCCCAGCCAGCATGCTGAGGCTGTGGAATTCTGGGAGTTGAAGTCCATACTTCTTAAAGTTGCCAAGACTGAGAAAGGCTTAGACTAGATGACTTTCAATGTCCTTTCAAACTCTATGATTCTATGTATGAGCTTAGAGGAAACTCTTTGGCAGATGATGCTGGAAAAATAATTAGGACCGATGTAAAATATGCCCATAAAAAGAACTACAATATGTTACTGGCATGGTGGGGAGTACCACTCTGGAGAAAATTGTGGGCGCCTTACTAAGGCCTTGTATTTTGAAGCTGTAGAATTTACACCAGGGCATCTGCATGCGATACAGATACACTACCAGTCCTAGGCATCTTGATTCCGTCTACAATACACAATGTCTATCTTACAGCCTCAAGAGTTAGCAATTAAACCATTTCACGGTGATAACTACTCTGCAGCAAGAAGGAAATTATAGCATGGAGTAAGCCTGCCAATGCAATATTTCTGAAGTAGGACATTCCTAAAAGGGCAGCAGCTATTAATGTTTCTAGAAATTTAATTTTATAGTAAAAGATTTAGCAGCATAGAGAAAAGTAAAAAAATAAATAAAATAAGAACAGTTAGCTACGAAGGAAAAGAAATAACTTAAGCTAATATTAGAGGGAATATATTTCAGAATTGGTCTTGTTTTATCATCTCATAGCTTGTGGCTAGGATAAAAGGTCACAGATAATTGGAGAAAGTATGATGAATGCCTTTCAAAATTTGTCCCTTTTGTAGTTTTAGCTGAAGCAGGACATGCAGAATTGTTAAAGGAACAGGCATTTTAGGACCTACTGACATTTTAAATTATTGAATCACTACACCACTGCCTTTAAAAAATCTATAGAAGACGCAGAATTTACATTAAACACTTCCTATGCCCCAAAACATCAGCTATGTACTGTACGTTGGAGGGAAAATATTCACAGGTGGAAAATGTATAAAACATTTGTGTCTGGTGCAAATATACCATGCAAACATCATGTTTGTAAGAAGTTAATTAAAATGCAATCCCACCATTAAAATATGAAATACCTATCTGCTGAAGCAGACATTTAGTTAAAAATCAGCCAAATAAAACTCCCTTGCTACACACATCCAAACACAGACATATAATAGAAAGCTAGATGTATGTACAAAAACTTGCAATCCTTTCAGATTTATGTAGGCTGCAATCTTTTGGAAGATATCCAAAAATTCAGAAGACAGCATTATGAAAAAAAAAAAGAACTTTAGGGGAAAGACGAACAAATAATACAGGTTGTTCTTCTGAACTGCTCATATCCATCAAACTTTTTGTTAGAAAACAGTGCTTTCCAGCTGTGCTGGACTTCGAATTTGATTTCAAAAGATGCTTTAGAGCTGTAGGAGGCAACCCACAGTGACCCCAAGAAAAGACACAGCTGCTTTAAAGAGCTTCAGATAGGTGGTATATAAGCTCTTGAAAGCAGCTGTGTCCCATGTTGATATGCAATAGAGAAATCTGGGCACGAAAGACTGACATTTAACATTTTTAATGGCATTCCTCTTTATATACAGGCAGTAACTATCTAGCTTAATCTTTTGGGTTTTGTTACGTAATCTTCAAAATGCACAAACTACTAAATGACCTTTTAGTACATTAGGATGGGATCAATATTACCACCTCCTAGCTAATTTAGTTTATTGGGGAATTTGAAGAAACTGACTTTGAAACTATCAGATGACATTAAGTCAGAAAACAAGTGAGAGAAAACACAACCTCTTGTCTTAAATCTTTCGTGATACGTTAGACTATTCAACCTTTGTTAATTGATTCTTTTTTCTTTGCTAATTTCATCACAAGTTAATCGTGATGACCTACTGAAATAATTAAGTTGATTGTACATAACTCTACAATGTCCTTTCAGGAACTTTCTCCTTAAAGATTGCTAGATATATATCTACTTCTATTTCTATTTCAGGAAGAGCTGAGATGGCGCAGTGATTAGAATGCAGTAGTGCAGGCTACTTCTGCTGACTGCCATCTGCCTGTAATTTGGCAGTTCAAATCTCACCAGGCTCAAGGTTGACTCAGCCTTCCATCCTTCCGAGGTGGGTAAAATGAGGATCCAAACTGTTGGGGGCAAGAGGCTGACTTTGTAAATCGCTTGGAGAGGCCTATAAAGCACTGTGAAGTGGTATATAAGTCCAAGTGCTATTGCTATTTCTATCTATCTCTATCTCTTGGTCTGTCTCTAGCAACCTTTAAGGAGAAAGTTATAAAATATATATATTTTATAATTATATATGCGAGCAAAGCATGATTATAACTGCCGTTTCTCTATAAATACTGGTATTGCTTTGCTCACATAAGCACAAAGCCAAAAACTCCAGGCTGAAGATGATGAGTGAGACCTCGTCGAAACGTCACCTAGATACTTTCAAACTTACACGGGAAAAGACCCGAATATGCCAAAACCTACATACCTACGAAAACAAATATATATGTATATGTATATGTATATGTATATGTATATGTATATGTATATGTATATGTATATGTATATATTTGTTTACTGAGGTTTTTGTGGGTGTTTGTATGTAGGTCTTTGGTTATTTGGGTTTTCTCCCACGTAAAATTAGAAGTGTCTTGGCGACGTTTCGACGAAATCCCATTCGTCATCTTCAGGCTAGGTGTTTACAGCTTCGTGCTTCTAGGAGAAACAGCTGTGATCACACATTGCTCCTAGAAGCATGAAGCTGAAGCCTGAAGATGACGAATGAGACTTTGTCGAAACATCGCCAAGACACTTCTAATTTTACGCGGGAGAAAACCCGAATAACCAAAGACCTACATATGTATATATGTATATATAGCCATAGGAACATGAATACAAACAGGACGAAGAAGATGCAACCCTATTCTCCACTCATATACCAATTCATGGTCAGATCAGATCTTCTAAGGCTTAGAGCAGGGATTTACTTTACAAATTTCCAGAGATTTTGATCTCTGTTTCATCTAAAACATAGATATGCCTGTCACAGTGCAACCCTCCCAATATGTACATATTTACAACAGATGTTGGATTGCAAATATGTAAGGGAATAACACGGTATCACCATGCACATGCAAACTTTTACCTGTGCCTTCCTTAACACCAGGGGTGTGTGTCAAATTTGATTTCACTGCGGGCTGCATCAGGGTTGTGTTTGACCTCGGGGGGCTGGGGTGGGCATGGTTATGGCCAGGTCTACGTCACTCATGTGGGGGGCACCTGTGGTGGCCTGAGTGCTCTGCTAGCAAAAATGGGCTCCCGAGCTCTGTTTTTGGCTGCGATGGCCTCCTGCAATCCCCTGACAGCGAAAACAGAGCTCGGGAGGAGAGGGGCCCTCCCGAGCTCTGTTTTGGCTGGCAGAGGGTTGCAGGAGGGCGTCACAGCCAAAAACGGAGCTCGGGAGCCCATTTTCTCTGGCAGAGGCACCGCGGCCCGGTCCTTTGCTGTTTTCAAGTCGGCCCTCGGGCCTTGAGTTTAACACCCGGGCTTTACACCTTGACCAAATTTAGAAACTTTTGATCAGTCTGTTTTTTTAAAAAAGGAAAGGCGACTTTCAAGTAAATTACGATTTATTTAAATCACATTTCCAGACTCCAATGAGGCGGCCAGCAATGGAAAACCACAAATCAAACTCAGAATAATGGTACATGAGGGATCGCAGAAGAGAAACCTGCTATGTGTTGTCGTTTAGCGCTTTAAAAAACAACAACAAATCAGGAATGTTCATTAGCGTGCGTTTTAACAAAATTAATAGTCTGAAGGACAAGGTACAAATTTACCCGTGAAAAATGAAGATTGATCAGTTCTTATAGGCAGAGGATCGGCGGTCGGCTCAATTTAATTATTTGGAACATTTTTAATGATTTGCCACAAACTCCGGAGCATTATTTACGTTCGTTTACAGTGGTATCAATCAAAACAGGAGCTCCTTGAACTTTGGTTGTTTTTCCTGAGGCAGTTATTATAATTATCCCATTACATCCGTTGATTGCACACTGATGTCCTGCTGGCAATTCACTTCTACACCAAAAGATATGTCTATTGAAAGTCATAAGGGGCTTCCCCATAAGAACCCTGCCCTATGACTACTGTGCTTTCAAATAATAGCTATATTTTTATGCTCCTGCCCCAAATGCAATCATTTGTCCTACCTTGAGGCCTTGGCATTCGTTTTCTCCGATCCCTGAACGCTTCCCCAGACTGTAGTGCTTCCAACAGATTATCCATCACTCCCGTCTCATCCCCTTCTGTGAATAGCAGAAAAAGTCAAATTAATTGCTTTGCAAATTAAGGCTGGAACATTGGGGAAAACAACGGACAAGGAACGCAAAAAGTAAGGTTACAGTTACCTGACAAGAAAGCCCCGGATTAAGGACATGTACGACAGGGCAATGCAAGCTGTTAAATTTCATGCGTAGAGCTATTGACTAGTTCGCTTCTAAGATTCTATTAAGTGAAATTGATAACACTTCTGTTTTTTAAGACCTTGTTTTTAATCTTACTGATAATGTGGACCACAAGCACAATGTTATTAACAGAGTTGGAAGGGACCTTGCAGGTCATTTAGTCCAACACCAACCCTACCCCGCCCAAGCAGGAGTCCCTACACCGTTTCTGACAGGTAGGTAATATTATTGGCAAATAGAATTTAGCTTCTTGAGTTGACCCTGTCCTTCTTGCAATACTGATCAGGTAGAACAATCCCAATTCATACGCACTATTCCGCACCACCAATAGAAGAAGCAACACAACAATTTTTGCTCTTGATGGTAGTCCTTCGACATTGATCAGAGCGCAAGGACTATAACTTGGGACTATAATGGGCCTCTGGTGGTGCAACAGGCTAATGCAGCCTATTATTAACAGCAGCTGCTTGCAATATTGCAGGTTCAAGTCCCACCAGGCCCAGGGTTGACTCAGCCTTCCATCCTTTATAAGGTAGGTAAAATGAGGACCCAGATTGTTGGGGGGCAATAAGTTGACTTTGTATATAGTATACAAATGGATGAAGACTACTGCTTGACATAGTGTAAGCCGCCCTGAGTCTTCGGAGAAGGGCAGGATATAAATGCAAAAAAAAAAAAAAAAAAAAAAAACCTTTCCAAAAGTGAGCACACTGGAGTCATCTTAGGCCAACTTCAAGACTGTATCCTGTTTTGTTCTCCTGAATTTTTGTATATGAAATTTGTATTTAACACCTCCCAAAGGTGCTTTTTCAGGAGATAACTGGACTTCCTTCCCCCCCCCCTTTCCTTTTGAAGATGTTTTACCTCTTATCCAAGAACAAATATACAGATGTCAATTTGCAGCTGCTGTTATCCCATTCATATCTGTAGATCCCCTAAACTTGAAGCTGGAAAATCTTGCAGCAGAATTAATACATGGTAAGAAATTCACTGAATGTGAGACTATCAATACCACTTTAACCCTGCAGTTAATAACGAGAAGGCTGGTACCACTATTTTTCGTTGCAAACTAAGAGCGTCTTCATTTTAATGAAAGTATAAATACTTACATAGACAAGCATCTGCTTGCATCTGTCAGTTTCATTTAACTATTCAACCCCCCCCCCAAAAAAACAACGAGTTTTGTTTCTATTAACCTGAGACATTAAAATCACACTTTATACTTCTAATTTCTCTCCCCTCCTGTCTTGTTCACCGTTATTCACACAGGCATAATTTTTAATAGAATTTGTTTACTCTGATAGAGAAATTGTGAGTAGTTCCATAAAAAAGCAAAGCCGACTGTTGAAAAATATAGAAAGGCAGATATTTTTCTCCCTAAAGCAGCAAGCGTTTGGGTTGTAAAGGTGTTTGAAAGTCTGAGGGAAGCGGACTGAGGGAAATTGAGGACGATTTTCACTTTGTTAATCATTGGTATTTTTTATCTTTATTTGCCCATTAATCACTGGCGTTTTTAATTTCGATTTATTTTATTCTGAGAACTTCAAACAGCTTTTGACAACCTAAAAACAGGGAACACACAAATACTGAAACAATCCATGGAAAACCAGTCAGCCATGTTTGTTCTTTTATCCACACAAGATTACAGAGTCAAATAACTTCAAATAACAAAAGATAGAGGGTGATTTATTTTTTTTTACCCATTAGTGGATTGCCTAATCAAATAAAATGTCATCACAGATTAAGGGCACATAAGTTTACATCAATTTAATTTGTCTACATGCATTTATTATTAAGCCAAGTACAACAAACACCACTTAGTGAGGACTACGCTGTATAAAGTATTAAAGTTTCCTACTCAGTGAAATATTTTTCACTGACAACAATCTAAGAATATGAATATGAATATGAATATGAATATGAATATTTTAATTTGTATACCGCCCTTCTCCCGAAGGACTCAGGGCGGTGAACAGGCAGATAAAATACAGATACACACAATAGTTAAAAACATCCCTTAAAAAACTAATTTAAATTTGCCCAAATGTTAAAATAACACACTCCCCCATAAAATTACAAAACTTTAAAAACCCATCAAATCCAATTAAAATTCAAAGATAAAAATCAAGCTAGTCCAGCCATGCAAAATAAATAAGTTTTAAGTTCGCGGCGAAAGTTCCTAAGAGAACTGTAGCGTATCCATATCCATATTTCTACGATCGACCGCAGATGGAAATGAACAATACGTATATGTCTGTCCATCGGTACGCAAAGATGTAAATACTTCAACTTGCTGGAGGCAAAATAGCAATAGCACTTAGACTTATATACCACTTCACAGTGCTTTGCAGCCCTCTATAATCAGTTTATAATGTCAGCATATTGCCCCCAGCAACCTGGGTACTCATTTTTACTGACCTTGGAAGGATGGAAGCAGAGGTGGTATTCAGCAGGTTCTGGAGAACCGGTAGCGGAAATTTTGAGTAGTTCGGAGAACCGGTAAATATCACCTCTGATGGCCCCACCCCCATCTATTCTCTGCCTCTCGAGTCCCAGCTGATCAGGAAGAAATGGGGATTTTGCAGTAACCTTTCCCTGGAGTGGGGAGGGAATGGGGATTTTACAGTATCCTTCCCCTGGAGTGGGGATTTTACGATATCGTTTCCCTGGTGTGGAGTGGGAATGGAGATTTTACAGTATCCATCCCCTGGAGTGGGGAGAGAATGAGGATTTTACAGTATCCTTCCCCTGCCACGCCCACTAAGCCATGCCACGCCCACCAAGCCACGCCCACAGAACCGGTAATAACAAATTTTGAATCCCACTACTGGATGGAAGGCTGTGTCAACCATGACCTGGTCAGGATCAAACTCCTGGCAATGAGCTAAATTAGCGTGCAATACTGCATTCTAACCCCTGTGCCAAAATATACCATTTCTTGGTATTAGAAAATTCCTTGGTGGGTACAATAAGACAGTCATACAATGATGATAATGGAGGAGGAGACGACAAATGCGGGAGGAACAACCACCATGAAAAGAATCAAACACAGAGGACCATCAACCACCCTAGTGAAGAAAGGGAAATAACAATAGTTTCAGTGGTCTTTTGAACACAACCTGAGTGGGTCCCAGTTATATTGGGAGAATGGGCATTTCAGAAAGCAAGCGCTGCAGCAGAGAATGCAACAGAGAGCCAGTATGGCCTAGTGGTTAAGGCACCAGGCTAAAAGCTAGTGGACAATGAGTTCCAGTCCCACTTTAGTTATGAAAGTCAGCTAGTTGACTTTGGGCCAATTACTAGGAGACGGTGAGCTCTAGTTCAGTCTTAGGCATGATAGCCAGCTAGGCGACTTTGGACCAATCACCAGGAGACTTGAGTTCTAATCCCATCTTAGGGAGGAAAGCAGGCTGGGTGACTTTAGAGCAGTCCCTCTCACTCAGATCAATCCACCCGTCAGGGTTGTTGTAAAGAGAAAAAACAGAAGAAAGGAACATTGTGTGTGTTCATTACCTTGAGCTATTTATAAAAATAATAAATATGAGATATGAATATGTAAAAAGGGACACAGTGGCTCAGTGGCTAAGTTGCTGAGCTTGTCGATCGAAAGGTCGGCAGTTCAGCGTTTTTTTTTTATTTGCATTTATATCCCGCCCTTCTCCGAAGACTCAGGGCGGTTTACACTATGTCAAGCAATAGTCTTCATCCATTTGTATATTATATACAAAGTCAACTTATTGCCCCCAATAATCTGGGTCCTCATTTTACCTACCTTATAAAGGATGGAAGGCTGAGTCAACCTTGGGCCTGGTGGGACTTGAACCTGCAGTAATTGCAAGCAGCTGCTGTTAATAACAGACTGTATTAGTCTGTTGAGCCACCAGAGGCCTCAAGGTTCAAATCCCTAGTGTAATGGGGTGAGCTCCCTTTATATTTGTCCCAGCTTCTGCCAACCTAGCAGTTCAAAAGCACGTAAAAAAATGCAAGTAAAAAAATAAGGACCACCTTTGGTGGGAAGGTAACAGCGTTCCATGCGCCTTTGGCATTGAGTCATGCCAGCCACATGACCACGGAGACGTCTTCGGACAGCGCTGGCTCTTCGCTTTGAAACGGAGATGAGCACCACCCCCTAGAGTCGGGAACAACTAGCGCGTATGTGCGAGGGGAACCTTTACCTTTATCTATGAATATGTAAGTGAGTAAGAAGGCAGAGCTCCTAAGTCCCATCAGGTGACATGCTTAACAGATTGGCCAAATCTAGTTCATGGTAGAACAAGAGAGCTATCTGGTATCAAACATTGTCTATTCCTGCAAGGATAACACAACCCACTTTTCGCCATAAGCAGCTGCCTCGACATGATGTTCTTACAACCTGCGATTGCAATTTACATTTTTCTCGCCACAATAAGTAGGAAGGAATTAAATAATGTTGAATTACTGTATTCCTGCTTTAGAAAACATATAAAATGGAATATTACTTTTTTTAGACTAATTACCAATTTGGTGAAAACTAATTTTCTATTGAATGCTTCCAATGTTTTCAAGTATATTTTAAAAGCAACAGAGAGAAAGGGGGGAAAAAAATGTTAGAAATCCTTTATAAATCGGTCGCATTGCTGTTAAAAGAGGCCCACTTAATTGCTCGTAAAAGCTATTTTCTTAAAGTGGATTTTTCTATTCTACAACGAGGAACTATTCAGAAACTGGAACACTTTGCTCCACTTCATAACCAATGATAGTTTATAGCAATTTGGGAATGAACGGAAGGAGGTATTAGGGTAGAGATCAGATCGGCGCCCCTTTCAATCATACCAAGTTTCTCACCTACATGAATAACAGTATGGATCTGACATTTAATCCATCTCAGGAGCGGCTCAAAGGGATTAAACTAGGTTTGCTTTTCATAAATATAATTTATTGGGAATGTCATTCCTTGCACAATGCAGCAGATGTTTCTGAAGCTTTTCTAAGTCCTGGGAAGCAAGCAATTTCAGCATAGCTCACAGACTGCTAAATTAACCTAATTAAATGTCTTACAAGGCTGGAAACCAAAGGATAGCAACAATGAGATAGATAGACAGATAGACAGACAGACAGACAGATAGATATAGCTATATACCATACATATCTATATGTATTCATATTGTTTTATTTTAAGGCTTAAGAAACTATATCTGTATCTATCTATCTATCATCTATCTATCTATCTATCTATCTATCTATCTATCTATCTATCTATCTAATTTATTTATTTATTTATTTATTTTGTCACAACATCATACAAAAAGATTATATAGTATATAAACATATATGTGAGTAAATATTAGGAGGTATAAGCATATATATATATAGGAAGAAGAAGAAGAAAAACAATAGGACAGGAATGGTAGGCATGTTTGTGCGCTTATGTACGCCCCTTATGGTCCTCTTAGGAATGGGGTGAGGTCAATAGTAGAAAGTTTTTGGTTAAAGCTTTTAGGATTATAGGAAGAGACCACAGAGTCAGGTAAAGTATTCCAAGCACTGATGATTCTGTTACAGAAGTCATATTTTTTGCAATCTAGATTAAAGCGGTTGACATTAAGTTTAAATCTATTGGTTGCTCTTGTATTATTGCAATTAAAGCTGAAGTAGTCTTTAACAGGAAGGACATTACAATAGATGATTCTATGAGTTAAACACAGGTCTTGTTGAAGGCGGCGGAGTTCTAAGTTTTCTAAATTCAAGATTTCAAGTCTGGTGGCATAAGGTATTTTGTTGTTTTCAGAGGAATGGAGAACTCTTCTTGTAAAATATTTCTGGACACGTTCAATCGTATCTATCTACACACACATATATGTATATGTATGTATGTATGTATGTATATAAACACATATAGTTCTACTAATGGTGATAAATTATTTTAAAGCTTAAGAAACTGTATTTCTATCATCTATCTATCTATCTACACACACACAAACACAAACACACTCACACATATGTATATGTATATATATTCGTATAGTTCTACTGATGGCGATAAATTATTGTAAGGCTTAAGAAACAGTATAGACTAGAATACAGCTACTCCTCAACTTACAACCACAATTGAGCCCAAAATGTTTCGTCGTTAAGTGAGACATTTGTTAAATGAATTTTGCCCCATTTTATGACCTTTCTAGCTACAGTTGTTTAGTGAATAAGTTCTCCGAACTACTCAAAATTTCTGCTACCGGTTCTCGAAACTGCTCAAAATTTCCACTACCGGTTCTCCAGAACCTGTCAAAACCTGCTGGATTCCACCCCTGCTTTAACCTAAATAAAAGAGGTTTTATCAGGACAAGGAGCTGTCCTCACGCTCTTGGGAAACCTGGGTCAGAACAGCAGGGACGGGGAAGTAAGTCTTCAAGCCATCTAGAGAAGTTTGAGGAATGTGTGTAGAGAGGAGAAAGGACAGGGAAGAAGCTCAACCTGTGCACTTCCCAGGAAACCTGACAATTGTATCAGGTGTCCAGATTCCATTTCAACATTATCGATCAGCATTTCCTTGACAAATTTCACAACAGAAATCTCAGCTAAGCACCCCTGTTTAATATATTAAAAAAAAACCCCGCTCTCATTCATCTTACACTTAATGCTGAAAGTATTATGATTTCCACTTGACACTGTGATAAACGAAACAATAGGGAAAAAAAAGTTTTCCCCCTATTTATTACAGCATCAAGCGGGAATCATAATATTTTCGGCATTAGCGGTAAGACAAATGATAATGTCTTTATATTAAACAAAGGTGCATTCAAAACAGACAGTGACAAATGGAAGTTTTGTTCAGGGAAAGAAACCAGGATGATGAAAAGTTTTGAAACCGCATCTTACAAGAAATGGTTAAAGTTTCTAGGTAGACAAAACTTAACGGAAAAGGTGATTGACGGGAGATGTGATAGCAGATTTCTGAATGGCCTTATCCTCTAATTATCCTCTAAAAGGGACGTGGTGGCTCAGTGGCTAAGATGCTGAGGTTGTCGATCAAAAGGTCGGCAGTTCAGCGGTTTGAATCCCTAGTGCCGCGTAACGGGGCGAGCTCCCGTTACTTGTCCCAGCTTCTGCCAACCTAGCAGTTCGAAAGCACATAAAAAAATGCAAGAAGAAAAATAGGGACCACCTTTGGTGGGAAGGTAACAGCGTTCCGCGCACCTTTGGTGTTAAGTCATGCCGGCCACATGACCACGGAGTCATCTTCGGACAGCGCTGGCTCTTCGGCTTTGAAACGGAGATGAGCACCGCCCCCTAGAGTCAGGAACGACTAGCACATATGTGTGAGGGGAACCTTTACTTTTACATTTATCCCCTAATTCCCCAGAGTAAGGGACAAGAACCAGAGGGTTAAAGCTACGAGAAATGAAGTTCCAGCTAAATATCAGGAGGGACTCCCTGATTATATGAGCTGTCCATCAAGGGGAAGAATGTATGTATGTAACTTGTGTTCTCATTGATTAGTTGATTGATTGATTAGGTGTGGGTATGTGTTATATAGCCATCTATTTCACGAGTGTGTGTCTGGGTAGCTAACAACGGTTAAACAATATAATATAAAAAATACCCATTGTGACCAATTACAAAGACATTGCCAAAAAAACCCATCCACCTGGAAAAGTAAGACTCAATTAAACAGAAGAGTTGGAAGGGACTAGTTGGAGGTCATCTAGTCCAAGCCCCCTGTTCATGCAGGAGACCTGTACTAGGGATTCGAACTGCCAACCTTTCTGATTGACAAGCACAGTGTCTTAGCCTTCCCAAGCTCCGTGCAAAGGAAGACAGTCAGGTCTTCAAGGTTTTCTGAAAGGTGAGACTGATCAGGGTCAACTTAATTTTGAGTGGCATGGTGTTCCAAAGGCTAATCACCAAGAGACAGTGAGTTCTAGTCCTGCATTAGGCATGAAAAATGTCTGGGTGACTTTGGGTCAATCACCAGGAGATAGTGAGTTCTAGTCCTGACTTAGGAAGGAAACCAAACTGGGTGACTTTGGACTAATTACTAGGAGACAGTGAGTTCTAGTCCTGTTTTAGGAATGAAAGCCAGCTGGGTGACTTTGGGCCAATCACCAGGAGAAAGTGAGTTCTAGTCCTGCCTTAAGCATGAAAACTGTCTGGGTGACTTTGGACTGATCACCAGGAGACAGTGAGTTCTAGTCCTGCCTTAATAATGAAAGTCAGCTGGGTGACCTTGGGCCAATCACTGGGAAATGATGAGTTCTAGTCCTGCCTTAGGGACGAAAGCTAGCTGGGTGACTTTGGGCCAATCATCGGGAAATGGTGAGCTCTAATCCTGCCTTAGGAATGAAAGCCGGCTGGCTGCCTTTAGGACAATCACCAGGTGATGGTAAGTTATAGTTCTCTCTCAGCTCATAGCGTCAGGCTCAGGTGACAAGCTGGTTGACGAACTCCTGTTGCAACCAATGGATCAATATATTGATTTTTTTAAAAAGGGTGGAGGGGGGGTGGAAACACCAGGAAGTATAAAACCCAACATATTTTTTAAAATTAAAATAGGACACGTTACCCAAACCTAAACAGGCAAGCATCTGTTAAGATTGTAAAAGAATGTGAATCCTTCTTACGTCTCAGTGAAAAGACTTGACTGCAGGGTGGTGTGTTTTGGGGTTTGTTTGGGATGGGGAGGAGGAGGGGTTCAGGAATGCCCTAAATTGAAATGTTCAAGGTTACTCCAAGGAGATCCTTCGGAGTGGACGGCTGGGTCTCCTCCTGGGTTTCTCATGTTTTAAAACAAACCAAAATGTTAATTACACAGCACCACAAATACAGTCAGGAAGGGCAATCTGGGACTTGGGTCCTAATCAAAAATGGATATATATGCAGAAAGCTTGAGAACACAGGGTGACCTATTAATACCACACATACTTTACAGAGCTATGGGATAATTAATCTATGCCACTCTAGACAAGAAAAAAAAAACCACAGGTAATCATCTTGATATATTTTTCTCCCTTCCCAGTAAATTATAGATGAACAACTAAATACTGACGGCCTTCACAATATCAGGCAGAGGATAGCCATGGATAAGATTATAACACAAATGTTATTTGCAGAGTTGGAAGGGACTTTGCAAGTCATCTAGTCCAGTGATGGCTAACCAGACCTAGTGCTCAAAGCACACCTGAACCCTCAAAATGCAATGCATGTGTGGTCCCTGTACGGTAAAATTGAATGGGATAATAATATTATTTTAATCAGGTCTCAAAAGTTGTACCATAACATAAGCAAGAGAGAGAAAAGAGAGGAAGAGAGAAGAGAGAGAGAAGAGAGAGAGAAGAGAGAAAGAGAAGGGGAGAGAAGAGAGAGGAGAGAGAAAAGAGACAGAGAGAAAGAGGAGAGAGAAAAAGAAGAGAGAAAGAGGAGAGAGGAGAGAGAAAGAGGAAAGAGAAGAGAGAAAGAAAGAGAGAAAGAAAGAGAAGCGAAAGAGAAGAGAGAGAGAAGAGAATAGAGAGAAAAGAGAGACGAGAGAAAGAAGAGAGAAGAGAATAGAGAGAAAAGAGAGACGAGAGAAAGAAGAGAGAGAGAAGAGAAAGGAGAAAGAGAAGAGAGAGAAGAGAAGAGAGAGAGAAAGAGAAGGCGGGGGGGAGGAACCTGCATAAATCTTCAGGACTACAGAGGTATTTTTTTTTAATTTCACAATATTCTAGGCTCATTAAATAAATGAAAGGAAAGAACTGGAAGCCAACACAAAAATATCACCTAAAGGTTAGCTGCATGACATATATTTTTTTTTAAAATGTTTGGCTCCACGATATAACAAACATGTCAGCAAATGTTGCGAATCCTCTGAAAAACATCAAAATAAGCATAGCCCTTCCTTTCTGTCATTTTCAACTTTCTGTATCAATGCAACAATATTGAATATTCTGTTTCCTTTGCCTGTTTCCCTGGAGATAAGAAATTAAAAGTGCAAGGATGCATTCCTGAAACACTGCTACGCACAGTAATATATTTATATTTAAGTATTTTTCTAGAATTGCAGAGAAGGATTATGTAATATTTTTTTAAAATGAAAATGGTGAACTCTATTATAGCTGGGTTTTAAAACATTTGAAACCATATGCCAAGGTCTTTTTTCTTTTTTTTCGAATTTTCTGTAAAACACTTTGAGAAGTGGAAGTCATATCTATCTGGCAGAATTAACCATATGAATGCAGTATAAGAGAGCAATGCTGCGGCTTTTAAGAATGCAGTAACATGAGAAAATCAACTCATATATATATGTAGGACTTTGGTTATTCGGGTTTTCTCCTGCGTAAAATTGGAAGTGTCTTGGCGACGTTTCGACGAAGTCTCATTCGTCATCTTCAAGCTTCGTGCTCCTTGCTCCCATATATTTATTTATTTTCTGAGGTTTTTGCGGGTGTTTGTATGTAGGTCTTTGGTTATTTGGGTTTTCTCCCACGTAAAATTAGAAGTGTCTTGGCGATACTATAAAATTTTAAATCCTGTGGACCACTAATATGATCTGTGTGTAATGACTGGCTGGGTGAGCGTGGCTAGGTGGTCATGTGACTGGGTGGGCAAGGCCAACTTGATGTCACTCACATCGAGGGGCGCCTCGCCAGTCTCTACTCGCCCCTCCCCTCCCAGCCACTCCTTGCCTTCCTGCCCGGGCTCCTTAGGGCCCCAACAGGAAGCACCTGTTGGAGCTAAGCAGCCACCATGAGAAAGAGTTGGCAAAACAGCTCAGTTCAAATTAGACCTGACCCAGAAGAAGGCTCAGTAGAAGCACCTCACTGAGGACTATGAGCCTAGGCTTTCCAAGCAGAGGGAAGACCTGGAAAAGCCAGGTACCGGCACCTGGAGGCTCAGCGGCTGAGATGGTTAGCCAGTTCCAGGCCATGAGGCAGTCCCACTGGAACAAGTCCCTCCAGCTCTTTGCCACCAAACCTTCCCCCCAACCTTCTCCCAAAGCCCCAAACCAGGAGGCTGAAGCAGACCCCAAGTTGGAATTTCTGCCCCCCTCCAACCTACACAAAAAGACCCCGAAGGGAGAGACTCTCTGCAGCAATGCAAACATTCATTGCATGTATCTTTCCCAAGGGCCGTAGTTTGAGGACCCCTGATTTAGTGCAATATAAAAAAATGAAAATAATTTTTGTGCGGACCACCAAAATTTTCTCGCGGACCACCAATGGTCCACAGACCAGCAGTTGGTGACCGCTGGATTAGAAGACCTCCAAGATACCTTCCAACTCTATTATTCTGTGTTCTGTTCTACGTAACTCATTGCTTAGTATTTACGTGGTATATCATCAGACTGAAGATACATTATAAACCCTACAGTCAGTTTCCAGAATCTTTAATTAGAAGATTTAGATTAGAAGACACCTATACATTTATGAGTTTCTTCTGATGCCGAGCATCAAATTTATTATTATTTTTTAACCGGGAAAACTTCACAGTGTTAGGAAACATAGAAAATAATGATTTTAATTGGGCAGGATGCATTTTAAAGTTTCATTTCTAACATTATCATTTTTCCCTTGATTTTATTGCTTGAGGGATCACTTCCTTCTGTCTGTTAGCATATGACTCACAGTGTCCCTGAATGACATGTCCCACTAAGCCACTATTTTGGACCGACCATCAAATATTCCTAATTTTTTTTTGAAATTACAAAGAAGCAGAGCTAGAGAGAAAAATGGCTTTTCTAGCGGGGGGTTGTTGTTGTTTTTTTGGTCAGTACTGGCTTAGAAAAAAATTTCTTTTTTTTTTCTATCTGCCAAAAGAATTGCAGAAAAAAAGCTTATTCCTCAAATTATGTATTAATATGACATGTATACACAGATGCGTTATAAGGATCATATATTATATATTAAACATTGGAGGGTACTTTGCAACTCACTGTCAACTTGAATAAGAAATAAAGAAGTTAGAGTGAGCCAGGTTGACTCAAGAAGTTGGTGACAAGTACCGTATTTTTCAGAGTATAAGACGCTCCGGAGTATAAGATGCATCTTAGTTTTTGGGGAGGAAAATAAGAGAAAAAAAAATTCTGCCTCTGCCTACCAGCATCCATCAGTATTCATCTGGTTAGCATCCTGTCAGTGTGTGAGAAAGTTGAGGGTTATTTCGAAACTGAAACAGTATTTGTTGTGTGAGTAACTAGGAGACAGCCAGGACCCTGAGCGTGGCTTAGCTCCTTAGTTTAGCTCCTTAAATTTCTCCTTAGTTCTAAGTTGCTTCTCTCCTTGATTAGTTTCCACCCATTGCTTCTTGTCCTGCCCTCAGGTGCTTTGGAGAATAGCTTGACTCCCTCTTCTTTGTGGCAGCCCCTGAGATATTGGAACACTGCTATCATGTCTCCCCTAGTTCTTTTTTTCATTAAACTAGACATACCCAATTCCAGCAATCATTCTTTATATCTTTTAGCCTCCAGTCCCCTAATCATCTTTGTTGCTCTTCTCTGCACTCTTTCTAGAGTCTCCACATTTTTTTTACATCGTGGCGACCAAAACTGAATGCAGTATTCCAAATATGGCCTTACCAAGGCCTTATAAAGTGGTATTAATTTCTCACTGTGCTCCTAAACTCATTTATTATCCGTATGCATTGCTAAACTGAATATGTGCTTTCTCCTTTTGGATGGTTTTACCACAACCTTAATACATGCAGCAACGTTTTATAATGTTCCTACATCCCAACCTTGCCCTTGAAGTACCTTGAGCCGGACTCATTCCTCAGAGGTGGGACAAACAGGTATCGAGTAAAAGGTGTTGAATAGAGACAGAATTTTTAAAAAAACACAGCAATTACTTCAAGGACTTAGTGTAAGGGAAGAGCGTTCAAAAGATCACAGTGCTTGGAGCACAAAGCAAGGTATACAATATTTATATGGTGCAGTACTAAATAGAAAGGCTCAGGTTGTGCCCTGGTCTTGTGAAGTTAGCTGAGATCATGATGACCTTACAATAATGGCCGAAATTGTGGAAACCTTTTGGGAAAAGTGTATTTTTGAGATTTGATGGCTAATAACACCACTTTTTTGGGGGGTCTATGTGTGTTTAAAGATAATCCTATTCCACTGCTGGAATGGCCTGGGAATAGCCCAGACATTAACCCAATTGGAAATCTATGGAGCTGACTAAAGAAACTGGTTTAGTCAGAAGCGACCCAGCAATAAAACCCAGTGAATAGAAACAATCGTTCAATCTTGGTTTCACATGATAACAGCTGCAGAACTCAAAGACTTGGTTCTCTCCATGGGAAGACATTGTAAGGCCATAATTCGTAGTAAATGTGACCCAACTTAGTATTAACTGACATGATAATAATTTTTGTATATGTCTTTCTTTCTACTGTGTTTCACTTTTTTTCTTTATACTGTAACTGCTATTCTAATAGTAAATCCTTCATTAAAGTTATTGCATTACATTCTTGATTAAATTATCTTTCCATCGATATAAAATTTTACGGTACTACTAAAAAAAAAAGTGGTGTTATCCTGTTTCCCCCAAAATAAGACATCCCCTGCGTGGTGAAATCCAACTTTTTTTACTACCAGTTCTGTGGGCGTGGCTTGTTGGGTGTGGTGCGGCTTGGTGGGCATGGCAGGGGAAGGATACTGCAAAATCTCCATTCCTACCCCATTCCAGGGGAAGGATACTGCAAACTCTTCATTCCCACCTCACTCTAGGGAAGGATACTGCAAAATATCCATTCCCACCCCATTCCAGGGGAAGGATACTGTAAAATCCCCAATCCCACCCCACTCCTGGGGGAAGGATATTGCAAAATCCCCATTCTACTCTGGGGCCAGCCAGAGGTGGTATTTGCCAGTTCTCTGAATTACTTAACATTTCTGTTACTGGTTCTCCGAACTGCTCAAAATTTCCCCGACCGGTTCTCCAGAACCTGTCAGAACCTGCTGGATTTCACCCCTGATAATAAGCCCAATCGGGCTTTTGAGCGCATGGCAATAAGGCCAAGCGCTAATTTCATGGTTCAAAAAAAAATAAGACAGGGTCTTATTTTCGGGGAAACACGGTATTAGCTAGTTTTAGAAAATACGCTTTTCCCAAAAGGTTTCCACAATTTTGGCCACTACTGTATGGTGGTGGAATGGAATGGTTTCTTCACCCATCCAGAGTAGCATGACCTTACCCTCAGAAATCATGTTTTAGCACCTATTGTGCCTCGTCCTCCCTCCTCTCCTCAGCCAGGCCCCTCCCATCTCCTGCCGGGCCTGCTATCAGATTCAGAGTCTGATAATGAAGAGGAATGGCCTGGCATGCCTCCAGCCCCCAGCCCTGGCCCCATGCCTGGAGGGAATGTCAGGAATGAGCAAAAAAACCTCACTCACATGCAGCCATCAGAGGAAGTCAGCCACGGATTGGAATTGCCCGGGCCTGCTCCTTCTGACCCCTCCCTTTCTCAAACAGCAGAAGACAATCTAAAGTGGGAGGATCCTCGCTTCCGGAGATCTGAGAGGCGATGTCAGCAGAAGGAAGGGAGGGGCAGGCCTGGATAAGTGCTGAGTCATGGAGCCACACCCCATGACCTATATAAAGGACCAGCTTGAGTCAAGCAACTTTGAGTCAAGCAAAGTCTCATTTAGTTTGCTGAAGTCACACCTTGGATTCCTGCCTGCCCTGAGAAATCTGAAAGGAATTTGGCAAAGCTGCAGAGGCTTCTTGGCCACGCTTGATACAGACTTCCCAGACCCGGTCGTCGGAGGGGGAGTGGGATACGACAGCACCCTATCAAAACATCATTCGTCCTTGTGATGTTTCAAGACTTTTTTCCCCCTCTCCTGTAATCGATTATCATGATCAATGGAAAATCAAAGGATGTCCAAGCATGCGGTCATTGGAGCGCTATAAACCAGATGGTTTCGGGTGCAGCACAAAGGCATTTAGATGTCAGATGAAAGAGTCTGTAACTGTGCTTCATACATTGCAGAGCTGCATTAGTTACCTAGATCTGTCAAGGGAAGTTAAAACGGATGGATTCCTCTCTTTTAACAGCAATTGGGTCTCTTTACCCTGGATTGTTAATCAGAAGAACAGAATTAACTCTGCTGCACGAAGTACAATGAAGCTATTCACATAATACAATTTTGAATATTAATAGACATGGGCTTAGGATTTAGCGATTTGGATGCTAATGTGTTTTCCGAGGCAAAATAACTTGACATGCCAGATAGCCGTCAATCCCCCAATAATAAACTCACTCTATTATGTTCATCTGTGGTAAGGGAATGTTAATATACCTTTCAAAACAATTAACTCAACGCTAATTTGTAAGTGAGGTAGCTCATTCTTCCCATTATTCTTATGCCACTAAGTTTACAGGTGATTTTAATTGCCATGGTAATCAGTGATAATGAAGATGTAAATTGTTTCTGATTAAGTACTATTTGCATCAAAATGTTTTCTAATACATTTATTGCATTAACGCCTGTTGCTATTGTGGGTGGCCCCGGTTTCATTCTACATACTTATGTACCTCATAAAGAAATGTGATAACTGAATAGTTATAGCGGCTTAGTTACGCATAAGATTATAGATTCGTATTGGATTGAATGCAGACTTGTATTCACCAGGTACGTAACAGCAATATACATTTCTTATATTCTTGCCATAATTCAAAGTGGAGTAAAAAACCAACAACAATTGACTTGTGATCTGAATTAGTAATAGCAATAGCACTTAGATTTATATTCACAGTGCTTTCTAGCCCTCTCTAACCGGTTTACAGAATTAGCCTATTGCCCCCAACAATCTGGGTCCTCATTTTACCGATCTCAGAAGGATGGAAGGCTGAGTCAACATTGAGCCGGTCAGGATCGAACTCTAGACTGTGGGCAAAGTTAGCCAGCAATAATGCATTCTAACCACCGTGCCACAAGGGCTCCTAACAGCAATGGCATTTAGACTTATATACTGCTTCATAGTGCTTTATAGGCCTTTCTAAGAGGTTTACAGAGTCAGCATATTGTCCCCAACAATCTGGATCCTCATTTTACCGACCTCAGAAGGATGGAAGGCTGAGTCAACCCTGAGTCAGTGAGACTTGAACTGCCGAATTGCTGGCAGCTGGCCATCAGCAATCAGCACAAAAAGTCTGCAGTACTGCATTCTACCCATTGAGTCACCAAAGCTCTTACACTTCTTATTGTTCTTTGCACCCTCAATGTTTTCGGTATGCAAAGGTAAAGGTGAAGGTAAAGATTTCCCCTGTCCAGTTGTGTCCAACTCTAGAGGGTGATGGTTATCTCCTTTTTGGGGGCGAGGGAGTTGTCCTAAGACCCTTTCCATGGTCATGTGGCTATATAGCATGATTATAGGCCAAGGCACACAGAATCCTGTTACCTTCTCGCCAAGGTGGTACCTATTTATCTATTCGCATTTGCATGCTTTCAAATTGCTAGGTGGGCAGGAGCCAGGAGCAGGAAGTCACCCCATCATGCAGCTCTCAGGACTTTCCAGCTGACAAGCTCAGCGACCTTAACCACTGAGCCATCATGTTTCTACTTTTGTTATGCAATGAAAGGAAAATGATAACCAGAGGAGCGTTTCTTAACCTTGGCCATTTAGGAAACTTTAACTTCTAAAATTCCCAGCCAGCTTC
This sequence comes from Ahaetulla prasina, assembly GCF_028640845.1. Taxonomy (NCBI): domain Eukaryota; kingdom Metazoa; phylum Chordata; class Lepidosauria; order Squamata; family Colubridae; genus Ahaetulla; species Ahaetulla prasina. The sequence goes on along the minus strand of NC_080549.1, from coordinate 10,927,371 downwards.
AATTCCCAGAATCCCCCATGGCTTGCTGTGGAATTCTGGGAATTGAAGTCCACACATCTTAAAGTAGGCAAGGTTGGGAAACACCGACTTAGAGGAATATGGTTGATGCGGGTCTATTTATGTACACATGATTAGTGAATTACCATATTTTTGGACTATAAGACACACCGGTGTATGCAACGCACCAAGATTTCAAAGAGATAAAGAAGAAGAAAAAAGTTTTTGCCCTCCCCGGCTGTCAGGAGCAGTCTGCAAGCCTCCCAAACCATCTGTGCGTGCCGTTTCTGCAAAAAATGGGCCAGTTTATCTCAAAAATGGGATGCGCAGAGGGTTTGGGCGGCCTGCAGAATGCCCCTGGGGGCTGAGGAGGGCAAAAACGTGACATGTGGGAAGTTTGGGAGGCCAAAAACGGGGCCGTTTTTCATGAAAACAGGCCCATTTTTCACAAAAATGGGGCGGACATGGGGTTTGGGAGCCTGCAGAGTGCTCCTGGGGGTTGAGGACGGCAAAAATGCCCCCGTTTTTGCAGAAAAGGGGCCCATTTCTGGCCTCCGAAACCCTCTATGCCAGGGGTCTCCAACCTTGGTCCCTTTAAGACTTGTGGACTTCAACTCCCAGAGTTCCTGGGAGTTGAAGTCCACAAGTCTTAAAGGGACCAAGGTTGGAGACCCCTGGACCAAGGTTGGAAACCCCTACTCTACGCGTCACATTTTTGTCCCCCCCAGCCCCCAGGAGCACCTATTTTTGGCAAAGACAGGATGCACAGGGCAGGGTTTCAGGAGGCCAAAAATGGCTGTATTCAGTGTATAAAACGCACCAACATTTCTACCCCCTTTTAGGCTTATACTCTGAAAAGTACGATACATTACAGAGAGTAAGTATGTATGGCTTGTTTGGCGGGGAGTGGGGGAGTACGTGGAATGAACTAAAGGAAGTGGTCAGAACTTGACTAAGCAGAGTAATATGCATGGCAAAATGTGATCATCTAGCCTTAAAATTCCTTCCAATTGTTGGAGGGATCTACGCAACATTAATTTAGAAGTAGAAGGGAAAAATGTGAGTGTAACTTTGCTGAAGCTATCAAATATACAAACTTACTGCAGCAAAGCAGGAATACAAACACATACAATTTTTTAGAAGCTAAAGAAAAAAAACACAAACCCTTAAAATAACACAACACTAATTGCCTTGCTGAATAATAGATTACAAACCAAAGATGTACCTTTAAAAAAAAAAAAAGACAAACCCAAAATAACAACCTATGCTGATTTTATGGTAAAGATATAAGTGATCCGTTGAAGCCCTAAGGAGTCCCACTACCTCAATTCACACTCATTATGTGATTTATTCTGATACACAACTAATATACCTTGGCATCTTGTATCACATTTGTCAAGAGAGAAATATTGCTTTTTTTTTTCTTTCACTCTCACTGAATCCCATCAGATTTGCTCACTGGGTAGAAAAGGACAAGCTGCAGTCACACACTGTGCATTTTTTATGTGTTTTATGATTGGGATGGATTAAGCTGTGCTTCACCATGGAGCTGAAATGATCACAGAGGGAAGGACCAGCAAACTGCAGAGTTGAAGTAATCTCTCGTTCAATCTCATTCATATTTGTGTCATCTCTCTTCTCTGTTTCGGAAATCCGATGGGATGGAGAAGAAAGCATTTCAACTGTGCTTTGCAACTCTGCAAAGCGGAGATATTAAGAGCCTATAGATTCGTTCCTCTGCCTTCCTCCTCATACCCTCTCTCGGCGAATGCCCTTGTGCCACAATACAGTGGCAGTTCAGTTACCCAGCAATTTCAGCCTGGCTTCCTTTAGCGTATCCAATTGTCAATCTGCACCGGAGCTGGCAGCTAAAACAGGTGTGGTATTCACTTACTTTCCCTACCGATCCGCGCATGCGCTTTGCTTGCTTGTGCGCATGTGCCCGGCCTCAAAAACTGCCTAAATAGGATGGCATAGAGCCGGTGTGGGTGGGTGGGGGAGGGCAGACACCCCCCCCCCCAGTGATTTCTGCTACTGGTTTGGGCAAATCGGCCAACCTAGCAGTTCGAAGGCAGGTAAAAAATGCAAGTAGAAAAATAAGGACCACCTTTGGTGGGAAGGTAACAGCGTTCCGTGCGCCTTTGGCATTCAGTCATGCCGGCCACATGACCACGGAGACGTCTTCGTACAGCGCTGGCTCTTCGGCTTTGAAACGGAGATGAGCACCGCCCTCTAGAGTCGGGAACGACTAGCACATATGTGCGAGGGGAACCTTTACCTTTTATACACACACACACACACACACATACACATACACACAGAGGAATTATTGTGTCTGTCATTTGTACCTCTATAACTGTCTGGTTCGGTTCTGCAACCCAACAAGAAAAACACAGACTTCAGAGGATAATTAGAACTGCAGAAAAAATAATTGCTACCAACCTGCCTTCCATTGAGGACCTGTATACTGCACGAATCAAGAAGAGGGCCGTGAAAATATTTGCAGATCCCTCGCATCCTGGACATAAACTGTTTCAACTCCTACCCTCAAAACGACGCTATAGAGCACTGCACACCAGAACAACTAGACACAAGAACAGTTTTTTCCCGAAGGCCATCACTCTGCTAAACAAATAATTCCCTCAACACTGTCAGACTATTTACTGAATCTGCACTACTATTAATCGTTTCATAGTTCCCATCACCAATCTCTTTCCACTTATGACTGTATGACTATAACTTGTTGCTGGCAATCCTTATGATTTATATTGATATATTGATCATCAATTGTGTTGTAAATGTTGTACCTTGATGAAGGTATCTTTTCTTTTATGTACACTGAGAGCATATGCACCAAGACAAATTCCTTGTGTGTCCAATCACACTTGGCCAATAAAATTCTATTCTATTCTATTCACAGTGTTTTTCTGCCGAAGGACCTGTCTGCCCCAATGTGGGAGGGAGCAAACTGCTTCCCTTTCACCTTTCAGCTCCAATCCAGGAGCCCTCAGGCAGCCGCATTCACGACAAGCCATTTTATACCAAATATATATTTGCCGATAAAGAAATAAAGGGAGACTAGTACAGATCTATTTCAAGCTTTTTAGCTTTTATCAGCTAGCCATACCCTTACTCGGATTCAAACTTGAATCCTGTATCTCTCGAGAGATTGTCCATCTAGAGCAGGGGTGTCAAACTTGATTTCATTGAGGGCTGCATCACGGTTGTGTTTGACCTTGGAGTGGCAGGGGTGGGCGTGGCCATGGTGGGCGTGGCCATGGTGGCGTTTGACACAGGCTTAAGATGCATTTTTTCCCCTTCTCTTCTTTCTTTCCACAGTTCTTTACTACCGCCATTTTCCTATCTCTTCTACCAGATATGACTGGCAAATATTTATTACTTATTCTTCATACTCCACTAAACTTTTTATTTCTAAATTTATACCCCATTGTTTAATAACAAATTGCTTTTCCAGGCAGAAAAGCTATTTATACTATTGTATGTTTATTATTCAACTAATAATAAAAACACAATAGCGTAAATAACCTGGTAACACAAGAACTAACAGCAGAGGTAAACAGCAGAGGTCAATTATAGATTGCTGATTGTAGATTAAATGGACCTACAGTATGTAAAATCTGGCATTAAACAGTAGTATTAACATAGGATGCTGCTTGTTTTCTATCCAGGTCAGGTACTTATATGAGGCCACATAATTGTAATCCAGTGCAATCCAGTCCTCCTGCAGCACTCTGCCAGCCAAACATGGGCTGCGCGGAGGCTCCGTGTACTGATCCTTTGATATTTCCAGACTGGCTCTACGGGCCAGATTTAAACACCCTGTGGGCCACATCCGGCCCGCGGGCCTTGAGTTTGACAACCCTGCTCTAAAGTAAGGACAGTCTCCAAACTGCAGAAGAAAAGGGTTCACTGCCACCCTCCCTTTTGGAAAGAAGCTTGCAAAATAGGGATCATTTAAAAAAACAAAACTAAAAACAATACAATTGCATTTTTAAAGCAAAAGGAATGGGTGAAGCTCATGTAACTCAATACAAAAGACTTTAGAAAAGACATTAAACAAATAGCGCTAAGGCAACGAACGTGGCATTCAAAAAGAATTGTGGAAATGTTTAGAAAGAGTTGGTTCCTTGTCCTTAATAGCCAGTTAACTGTTCTTAGTTGTTAAATGTATTTATTAAATGAATATGCTGTCCCTCTCACCTATAGGGCTATTCCAGTAAAAGGATCAACATATATATATACATATATACATATGTAGGTCTTGGCATTTTCGGGTCTTTTCCCGTGTAAGGTTGACAGTATCTTGGTGACGTTTTGACGAGGTTTCACTCATTATCTTCAGGCTGGTGTTTTCGGCTTTGTGCTTCTTTGCTCACAGAAGCACGAAGCCGAAAATACCAGCCTGAAGATGATGAGTGAGACCTCGTCGAAATGTTGCCAAGATACTCTCAACCTTATATGGGAAAAGACCAGAAAATGCCAAGACCTACATACCTATACCCGTGAAAACCTACAAAAACAAATATATACATATATATCTACATATACACGTGTTTCCCTGAAAATAAGACCCTGTCTTATATTTTTTTGAACCGCAAAATAAGTGCTTGGCCTTATTTTCAAGAATGCCTTATTATTTTGGGGCGCATGGAACAAGACGGGGATCCTTTTGCCGTCTTACCTGATTTCCACCTGTGTTTCCCTAACACAGACAAAATGGAGTGGACCGGCTGGGCATGCGGTTTAATATTTTCAGGGAGGACTTATTTTCAGAGGGGGGCTTATTTTAGTGCATGCGCTCAAAAGCCCGATTGGGCTTATTATCCGGGGAGGTCTTATTTTAGGGGAAACAGGGTACACACAGACACACATGTGTGTGTGTTTGTGTGTATGTGTGTGCGTCCATCCGTCCCCACGGGACATCATCCCCACAGAGATAAGATGGCTCCCTCCACTTCAACACCTTTTTGCAAGACCTGATTTTGCCAGCGGGCCTGGGGACCACAGAGTGGGACACTGAGTTTATTGATCAGAAAGGTCGGTAGTTCCTGGGGCGGTTTGAATCCCTAGTACTGGTCTCCTGCGTGAGCAAGGGATTGGCCTAGATGACCTCCAAGATCCCTTCCAAATGGCTCATTTGATGGTTGTCACCAAGAGGAGGGAGGGGTTATTGCAAGGGTGAAATGCTGCCTGCTGTATCCAGCTCACGGGAGCCGGTAGTACTGGCAGCGAGCAGTTCAGAGAGCTGGTAGTGCAAGCGGCGGGAGGCTCCCCCACCAAACCGGGATGTCGTCACGTCCCAGTTTTGACCATCTGCGCATGTGCAGATGATGGCGTGCGGGGCTCATGCACATCAGCAAGCCGGTAGGAAAGGTAAGCCTGCCCACAATCACTGAGATTGAGTTGAGCGACCACATAAATTTACTTATTAAATAAAATTAATAAATACAATGTATTAAATTATTAATATTTAATAATTTAAATATTATTTAAATATTATTAAATATTATTAAAGGGCCTCTGGTGGCTCAGACTGGTAAGACAGTCTGTTATTAACAGCAGCTGCTTGCAATTACTGCAGGTTCAAGTCCCACCAGGCCCAAAGTTGACTCAGCCTTCCATCCTTTATAAGGTAGGTAAAATGAGGACCCAGATTGTTGGGGGCAATAAGTTGACTTTGTATATAAATATACAAATAGGATGAAGACTATTGCTAACATAGTGTAAGCCGCCCTGAGTCTTCGGAGAAGGGCGGGATGTAAATGCAAATAAAATAAAATAAAATAAAATAAATTAACAAATAAACTGGAATCAAGGAGATGGACAGTACAGGGATGAAACCTTCTTCTTACCATGTGAACCACCTCCAGAGGTCAGTGGCCCCTTGGGCCCCAGGCTAACCAGCTGAACCAGGATTTGATACCCTTCCTGAAGGCCAAATGAATGAGGGCGTTTACTGAATTCTCCAATCTTGCTCTGTCCACATCCGCCTTACCTTTATTCATGTCAATCAGCTGCTTTTTCTTCTTCTGCCGTTCCAATTTTTCACGCTCTGCTTTTTCTTTGGCAAGTTTGGCCCTCTTGGTTTTTTCCTCCATTTCTCTTCTTTTATGGTTTTCCTTCAACGCTTCCTGTATTAATCATAGCAAACACAGGAGTTTGTTTATGCAGAGAAAATCGAGAGGAACTTTGCCTCTTATAGACTTGGCTTGTATACTTAAATTGCCTGGAGGGGAGAAAAATATATAGCATAATGTCACCTTTCAAAGCACCAGGAGGATAACTGCTTTTTTTTTTTAATGAAACAACAACAAGCTTGCTTCGTTGTTTAAATCTGATAACTTACAAAACCAGTTCAGGCCAAGAACTCCATTGAACAAAACAGTTAAATCCAGATAGAATGAAATTAAATGAATAATAGACTTTTTAATAGGTGACATCTGAGCAGTTAGAATAGAATAGAATAGAATAGAATAGAATAGAATAGAATAGAATAGAATAGAATAGAATAGAATAGAATAGCAGAGTTGGAAGGGACCTTGGAGGTCTTCTAGTCCAACCCCCTGCCCAGGCAGGAAACCCTACACCATTTCAGACAAATGGTTATCCCACTTCTTAAAAACTTCCAGTGTTGGAACATTCACAACTTCTGGAGGCAAGTTGTTCCACTGATTAATTGTTCTAACTGTCAGGAAACTTCTCCTCAGTTCTTAGTTGCTTCTCTCCTTGTTTCGTACCCACCCGTTGCTTCTTGTCCTGCCCTCAGGTGCTTTGGAGAATAGCTTGACTCCCTCTTCTTTGGGGCAGCCCCTGAGATATTGGAACACTGCTATCATGTCTCCCCTAGTCCTTCTTTTCATTAAACTAGACATACCCTGTTCCAGCAACCGTTCTTCATATGTTTTAGCTTCCAGTCACCTAATCATCTTTGTTGCTCTTCTCTGCACTCTTTCTAGAGTCTCCACATCTTTTTTACATTATGGCAACCAAAACTGGATGCAATATTCCAAGTGTGGTCTTATCAAGGCATTATAAAGTAGGATTAACACTTCACATGATCTTGATTCTATCTGTGATTCTAGTTGAACAAGGGTCTTGCTAAATAGGGATATACTTCACCATAAATACAAATAGGGATACACTTCACTTCATAAGGTGGGTGTTATACTACAACCACTCACAATCCACTGAAACCTGGTGTTTATCCGGAATAGACTCCATCTGGAAAACTATATTTTGAAGTTATGCCTGCCCAACAGGGAAGTAAACAGAAGCACGAAACAAAATGTATCAAACAGACTTACATCCTTAGGAACATACTGTAAGGTTAGCTTTATTTATTTATAGATTTATGATTTGCAGAGATAACTATGATGCAAAAGAAATAAAAGGGACCAGTCCCAGAAAAAAAAAAATCAGCTTGCTTATTGTAACGATCAGCCTAACCTGACCAATATTATTCTATTTCTACAACTTTTTAACATAAAAAAGTTTATTAGTATTTTCTTGGATAGTTGGGAACACCTGAGAAGAAGTAGCAAGATGGATGTGAAATGAAACAGATGAGATCAAAACAATATTTCACTATGTCGTCCTCACATCCACACATCATCCTTAGTGAAGCATGCAAACTACTGTCTGCATTTCCTGCGTCGGATGAGGAGAGTACATCTTTCTCCTTCTGTCCTGGCCATCTTTTACAGAGGCAAGATTGAGAGCATTTTAAAAAACTGCACACCTGTTTGGTTTGCTGGCAGTAGTGCCTCGGATAGAAAGTCCCTACAGAGAGTGGTAAGGACAGCTGAGAAGATCATAGGAAGCTCACTTCCTGGTATTCAGGATGCTGCTTCTAAGCACTATGTGCTTAGAGATCAAAGCATTGTGAGAGACCCCACACACCCACTTCACTGTCTATTCCTGTTGCTCCCACCCTGGGAGGAGGTTTCAAAGTATTTCTAGCAGAACTACTTGATTCTGTAAGAGCTTTGTTCCCTATACCATCCGTCTCGACAAACTCACAAGATCTGTTTATCTCACCATGTACAGATATACATCCGAACTAGACTGTGTTGTTTCTCTTTGACATATAATATATGTGGCTATCTGCAGAATTCTGTATTTATCTGTATTTATTTATTTATTCGTTTATATTATGTAGTGTATATTGGAGGTGGTGACCCTCTGAGAGCTGTATGCAACAAAATTTCATTTTAGCGTATGCTGATTAGTGTACATTTAAAGTGACAATAAAGTTATTGTTCTGTTGTGTTCTGTTGTTCTGTGCTGTTGTTCTATTTCTATTTCTCTTTCTCTATATAGAAAGAGATTTTAACACTTTGTTCTTTTCAACAGTTTCGCGTCGGTAACCAATACTTATACATTTTTTCTCCCTAATCCTAAATGTATCTTTTATACATATATTTCTAATATTAATTACTTTATTTACATATATACATAGACATAAACATGTAAACAATTCCTTTCAACAATTTTTGTTTCCTCCTATTTGTTCTTATATTTCTACTCCTATTTCAACCATTATTTAATCTTTCCTTATCTTTTTTCTTTTTCCTCCAACCATTTATACCATTTCTCCCATACCAGGTAATATTCTGTTTCCTCTTTATCTTGTATCTCCTTCGTAAGCTTATCCATTTCTGCACATTCCAAAACTTTTCTAATTACATTATCTTCGGTTGGTATTTCTATATCTATATCTATACCTATACCCTAACCCTAACCCTATTTTTATTATTTCTATTTCTATTATTTCTATTCCTATTTCACTCTACTCTACTCTACTCAATTCTATTCTCTATCAGAATTAGAAGCCCAGTACCTAACGACTTTTTACCTGCCAAAATGAATTATAAGAGATAGCGAAACATTAATGAAGCAAGCATTTAATCTCGGAGCAACTTTTTGAACTTCATAAATTTCTTGCTGGCACTGGCAATTACCAACCTTAACAAATGTTTGCTTTTGTTGTGTTTTTCCTTTTCAACAACCTTCCTATACTTTTTGCGAATTACTGTTTCCAAAACTGCCTTGGGCAAGTTAGACAAATGTTGTGCCCGCTGCCCACTTGTCAAAGGGGTCTTTTGGGGTTGTTGTTGTCGCCGTTGTCATTTCAATCAAAAGCTGGGAAGGGGAAAGAGGCTGTGAAATGATTTCTACACCTATTCCACAGGATGTGCTTCATGTCTTTTGGTTACACAAAGAGATCTGAGAGCACAATGCAGGTTATGATTAACAAACTGTATTGGATAAAAGACAGTAAAGACTGTATTGGATAAAAGACAGTAAAGAACTGGAACTATTGAGATATTATTATTTATTTTTTTAAAAAAAACAGCTAACAGGTCTTAAATTATGGGCATCACTTGGTCTGGTATCCAGTCTGGTGGGAAATGTAAGAGTTGCAATAATAGCACTGAAGGAGTTGATCGATCTATTCTCCAAGTTCAGGATTTGTATCACTGCCCTAAATTAATTTTGATGGCATATGACCGTGATGGCACACGTGTCAGAGGTGGCACACAGAGCCCTCTCTGTGGGCCCATGTGCCATCGCCCCAGCTCAGCTAGCTGGTTGTCGGGTTTCCGAGGCGCATATGCACGCCGGCCTGCTGGTCATTGTGTTTCTGAGGCACGCATGTGTGCTAGTCAGCTGATCGTCGGGTTTCTGGTGTTCTGGGTTTGTCCACTCTGTTCCTAAAAGGTTCGCCATCACTGGCATATGAAGTCAGCACGCCGAATGTCCCTTGACAGAAAAGGCATGAGAGCCGATGAATGAGGGCTGAAGCCGAATATTCAGATGTGCATACAAAATCAATAAAAACGCAGAGTGTTTCCGTTTTTTAAAAAAAGCCAGATGACATCCTTATCTGCCCATTTTCATTTCGTTTGACATTTTTCTTTTTTTAAAGATAAGGGGCAACAAGAAAAGGATCTTTTTTTTTTTAACTAGCCCGTTTTGTTCTTTAGCGTAACTGGGTGACAGTAAGTGTTCCTTTTCTAAAGCAACACCTACTTTTCTGCAGAAAGTAAAGCTTGCACTATTAACATTACATAACATAACATAATAACAGAGTTGGAAGGGACCTTGGAGGTCTTCTAGTCCAACCCCCTGCCCAGGCAGGAAACCCTACACCATCTCAGTCAGATGGTTATCCAACATTTTCTTAAAAATTTCCAGTGTTGGAGCATTTACAACTTCTGTAGGCAAGTTGTTCCACTTATTGATTGTTCTAACTGTCAGGAAATTTCTCCTTAGTTCTAGGTTGCTTCTCTCCCTGATCAGTTTCCACCCATTGCTTCTTGTTCTACCCTCAGGTGCTTTGGAGAATAGTTTGACTCCCTCTTCTTTGTGGCAGCCCCTGAGATATTGGAACACAGCTATCATGTCTCCCCTAGTCCTTCTTTTCATTAAACTAGACATACCCAGTTCCTGCAACCGTTCTTCATATGTTTTAGTCTCCAGTCCCCTAATCATCTTTGTTTAATTGTATAAATCCATAATAAATACTGATTTTCCCCAGGAAAAGTAAAAAAAGAAAAAGAAAATCTATTAGAGTGAATACATAATAAATTCTACATTGTATACAAACATCTTTGGCAGGGAAAAAAAAAAAGTAAGTTAGCAGGTTAATTATGTTTGCTGATATTCATTCTACTTTGATAAATATTAAGAAAATGATTTTGTTTTGTTTTGTTGGCAGCATAAAGTCTCTGCAACTTTACTTTTTCTATAGCAGCAGAAACAGAAATCTATTTTCCTGGTTCGGGTAGAAGATTCATGCTGGAAGATGCTAATTAACTGTTAATTGAAGCACATTAATGAGAAGATTAGCTTTTGGTTCTATGCTTTAGGATAGGAATAGACAGTTACAATTCTGCCAGTCAGAGTTTTCAAGAGGTTTGTATGTCTGTGTGTGTCCATGATGGTTGTCTGTCTGTCCAAAAAAAAAAAAGTCAATTATAACTATAAAAAGTACAAATTAGAAATGCTTGGGGAAAAAAAAAAGAATCAGCAAGTTGTGTTAAGCCGATCCAGTTAGCATGTCTGTTATGGCAACTGATTTCTGCAGGTTAACAATAAAAAAGAGATGATGAAAGTATATATAATAAAATGGTAATTTTTCACTTTCTAATAAGGCGCCAGGAGAAAAAAGGATTAAATGAAAAACAAATGAAAGGGGAAAAAAAACTTTGTCACGGCAGATTTGCCATGCAGAGAAAAATAATAATAAATGAACAAGGCGTCTAAGTAAGGACTATTACTGAAGTTACTGACTCGTCTAAAAAATAAAGTAGTGGATGGAGGGGAAATGAAATTAAAACAACAACAACAGGTTTTTAGGAACAGTTGCTATCTGCTTAATAAGTCAAAGGGTGAAAAAGTCTCTCTTTTTTTTTAAGACAAAAAAATATCTTTTATTTTCAATGCAAAGTCTATCTGAGACCTACTCTGACTTAACTGAAGGAAGAAATGAATCTTTTGCTTGAGAAATTAGATTTTTAAGGCAAGTTACATGATAACAGAAGGACTTCAAGTGGAGTGGTGAAAACAAGATTTAATAGTCCTCTTGTTTTAAAACTAAGGAGAATTTAGAACTAAGGAGAAATTTTCTGACAGTGAGAACAATTAATCAGTGGAACAACTTTCCTCCAGATGTTGTGAATGATCCAACACTGGAAGTTTTTAAGAAGAGATTGGATAACCATTTGTTTGAAGTGGTGTAGGGTTTCCTGCCTAAGTAGGGGGTTGGACTAGAAGACCTCCAAGGTCCCTTCTAATTCTCCTCTCCTCTCCTCTCCTCTCCTCTCCTCTCCTCTCCTCTCCTCTCCTCTCCTCTCCTCTCCTCTACTAGGATTCACTAAGTTGACTTTGTTATTTTGCCACTTCACCACAAATAAAACATAAGTGAGTTTATCACACATCACAGCTATTTTTTCAAGTCCAACAAACACACACTGCCTTGATTGAGATGAGAACTGCAATGATAAATTATTAAAATTATGAAATCACAAATCTCTTTTGGTTTGAAGCATGCGGTTTGTTGCAAAGTAGATGCGCAATCACACTCAAGACCAATTGTAGTTCTAAACGCCATGTTTGATATTTCCGAATCAATTCCAACCCCCATTTCTACCACTACTACTAATAATTGGAACAGCTAATACCCTGCAACAATACTTTTAATAATATGAAAAGGTTCATGATTTACTTAGGGCATCCGTCAGAACCCTGACAAAGAAAAGTTGTAAAATGGGACCAAACCCGCTGAACAAATCTCTTGCTTAACGGCAGAAATTGTGGGCTCAATTGCAGTCGTAAGCCAAGGACTATCTGTATAAGATAAGGAAATGTCTGCCCTGTTGCCAGTCGTTGCCTCAATACAATTCCCTTCGCACGGTCACTCATGCCCTTGTCACTTCCCGCCTGGACTACTGCAATGCTCTCTACATGGGGCTCCCCTTGAAGAGCACCAGGAGACTTCAACTGGTCCAGAATGCGGCTGCGCGGGTAATAGAATAGAATAGAATAGAATAGAATAGAATAGAATAGAATAGAATAGAATAGAATAGAATAGAATTTTTTATTGGCCAAGTGTGATTGGACACACAAGGAATTTGTCTTGGTGCAGATGCTCTCAGTGTATATAAAAGAAAAGATACGTTCATCAAGGTACAACATTTACAACACAATTGATGATCAATATATCAATATAAATCATAAGGATTGCCAGCAACAAGTTATAGTCATACAGTCATAAGTGGAAAGAGATTGGCGATGGGAACTATGAAACGATTAATAGTAGTGCAGATTCAGTAAATAGTCTGACAGTGTTGAGGGAATTATTTGTTTAGCAGAGTGATGGCCTTCGGGAAAAAACTGTTCTTGTGTCTAGTTGTTCTGGTGTGCAGTGCTCTATAGTGTCGTTTTGAGGGTAGGAGTTGAAACAGTTTATGTCCAGGATGCGAGGGATCTGCAAATATTTTCACGGCCCTCTTCTTGATTCGTGCAGTATACAGGTCCTCAATGGAAGGCAGGTTGGTAGCAATTATTTTTTCTGCAGTTCTAATTATCCTCTGAAGTCTGTGTTTTTCTTGTTGGGTTGCAGAACCGAACCAGACAGTTATAGAGGTGCAAATGACAGACTCAATAATTCCTCTGTAGAATTGAATCAGCAGGTCCTTGGGCAGTTTGAGCTTACTGAGTTGGCGCTCCATGATGCTCCCATATAACACCTCTCCTGCGCAGTCTGCACTGGTTGCCGGTGGTCTTCCGGGTGCAATTCAAGGTGTTGGTGATCACCTTTAAAGTGCTCCATGGCACAGGTCTGGGTTACTTACGGGACCGCCTACTGCCACCTATAGCCTCCCATCGGCCTGTGAGCTCCCATAAGTAGGGCCTCCTCAGAGTGCCGTCAGCCAAGCAATGTAGACTGGCGGCCCCCAGGGGGAGGGCCTTCTCTTTGGGGACTCCTGCCCTTTGGAACGAGTTGCCTCCTGGGTTGCGCCAACTTCCCGACCTCCGGTCTTTTAAATGCGAGCTCAAGTCTTTTTTATTTCACCGAGCGGGGCTAGCCTGATGGAAAATTTTAAGTGGGGGTTTTATGGTGGTTTTGTATTAGTTTTAACTTTATTAGGCCATTTTATAATCAGTTTTTTAATTATGTTTTTAACTTTTGTTCTGTGTATGTTTTTATTGGCTGTAAACCGCCCTGAGTCCTTCGAGAGAAGGGCGGTATAAAAGTTTAATAAATAAATAAATAAATAAATAAATAAATACATTCTTAACTCATAGAAAGTTTAATGCACAACGGAATATCGAAATTGAAAATGGCTAAGCAGATATTTGTCTAATTCTGCCAAAAATATGTCCATGTGTACACTGAACGATCCATCCAGCCATTCATTAATTCTGATGATTCTGAAAACTCCATCCCTCCCACCCCAAGGAGTCAATTGTTTCAACCAAACAGAAATAAACAAGCAAGACCTTTTCAGAAATGGGTACCAAAGCAGTCGGCGAGCTCCGAGTTTCCATGTTTTCCCAGTGGGTGGTGTGAATCAAAAATAACAACAATAGCAACAGGCCCAGTTTGCACTGAACGGTGCACAAGAAGCATCAGGCTTGACATAGAACTTCTGAGGGATGTCATAAAAGATTATGATTCTTGGCAAGCCAAATTACTGTGATAAAACTCTCTAACTGGCAGATAAAGAGTACGGAAGCAGCAATATGGAGAAGAAGAAAAAAAGCAGTGTGGCAAAAATACATCCTTCTGCAGTGAGCGAAATGCTGATTTTTACACCTCCCTTTCCAAACCCGCAGTCTTGAACTAGTCTTAGCCTCTTCTGTCTCTGCTTATAGAACTCCGGCGATTTGACGAGTTGGTAGGAAGACACTCCGTGCAGAAGTCGCCTGTGTTATTATTTGAACACAAATTGGATCAAAGGAGTCAGTTCAGAAGTGCTAAGACTGAATGATTTAAGGTGAGCACCTGAATTAGCAACACAAAGATGCTGGTGTTTGACCAAGACTAAGATCCAAGTTATCCAAGGCCCTGACATTTGAAATTTTTGAAGTCACTTGCTTTTTGCTTTCTACAAGAAAAAAAACTAAAAATCTCCTTGGAAGATCACACAGTCACACAAGCACCGAACCCGATCAACAGCTTGGAAGCTGAAATAATTACAATTCTTTATCTTTTGTGTTGTTTTTTTTTAAAAAATAGCTCAGGGATGAATAATAAAACAAAAGTAATGGCCAGATAATATCTGGCATATATCTATATCTATATATCTATATATCTATATATCTATATCTATATCTATATCTATATCTATATCTATATCTATATCTATATCTATATCTATATCTATATCTATATCTATATCTATCTATCTATATCTATCTATCTATCTATCTATCTATCTATCTATCTATCTATCTATCTATCTATCTATCTATCTATCTATCTATCTATATGCAATAATACAAGAGCAAACAATAGATTCAAACTTAATGTTAACCGCTTCAATCTTCATTGCAGAAAATATGACTTTTGTAACAGTTGTTAGTGCTTGGAATACACTACCTGACTCTGTGGTCTCTTCTCAAACTCCCAAAAGCTTTAACCAAAAACTGTCTACCATTGACCTCACCCCATTCCTAAGAGGACTATAAGGGGTGTGCACAAAAGTGCATATCGTTCCTGTCCTATTGTTCCCTTTCATTGTATGTGCTTGTATATAATGTTGTGACAAAAAAAAAAAAAGATATTGTCTGTGAGAATTTAACTTCAGATTTGTGAAAGGCAGTTCACTAGATTCTAGGAGTACCCAGAATTTTTCTTCTTCTAAGTGTTATAAAAAGGTAAAGGTAAAGGTTCCCCTCGCACATATGTGGTAGTCGTTCCCGACTGTAGAGGGCAGTGCTCATCTCCGTTTCAAAGCCGAAGAGCCAGCGCTGTCCGAAGACGTCTCCGTGGTCATGTGGCCGGCATGACTAAATGCCAAAGGCGCACGGAACACTGTTACCTTCCCACCAAAGGTGGTCCCTATTTTCTACTTGCATTTTTTACCTACTTTCGAACTGCTAGGGTGGCAGAAGCTGGGACAAGTCACAGGAGCTCACCCCGTTACACGGCACTAAGGATTCAAACCGCTGAACTGCCGACCTTCCGATCGCCTCCCCTTATACAGGTATCTATTTCTACAAGTTGTTAACATTATTTGTAAAGTGTGCCTGCTACGCAAAGTGGAAACTGGAACGTCAAAGCAATATTCCTTATTTTTTAAAAAAGTTGCTGGTTGCTCAGGTGGATGCCCATTCAACCTTGAATCTTCGAACGGTACGAAATGCTGTAAAATGTATTGAAGAAAAAGTGCCTAATACGGCACCGTGTTTTGTTTGAAAAGAAGGGGACCAAAGCCAGACTTAAAACTCACTTAACAACTGTCTTGCTTAGCAATGAAAATTGGGGGGGGGGGGCTTAATTAAATAAATAAATAAAAAATAAATTGGGACACAAGTCAAGGCCTATTTGTAAAGAAAAGGACAAAAAAATAAAAAACCAGCCGGTCATTGTTATCCTCAAGGATGCTATTGCTTGCATTTGTGTATGCTGTCTCAGGGGCTGCCACAAAAAGAGGGAGCCAAGCTGTTCTCCAAAGCACCTAAGGGTAGAACATAAAGCAATGGGTGGAAACTAATCAAGGAGAGAAACAACTTAGAACTAAGGAGAAATTTCCTGACACTGAGAACAATTAATCAGTGGAACAACTTGCCTCCAGAAGTTGTGAATGCTCCAACACTCGAAGTTTTTAAGAAGATGTTGGATAATCATTTGTCTGAAGTGGTGTAGGGTTTCCTGCCTAAGCAGGGGGTTAGACTGGAAGACCTCCAAGGTCCCTTCCAATTCTGTTATTCTATTCTATCTGTAGAGGTGAATTTTTCCATTGATCTTGGGCTTCATTATTATTATTATTATTTGCTTTACTAAAACTCGTGCTTTATTTTCATCACTCTGATTTGATCTTCCTTCTTCCTGGATCTATTTTTGAGAATTATCCTGAGAACATTTTTAACATCAACCTTGACAGGTAAGAAAAGCCTCTTCTAATAAGGGATCGGGGAGTTCAAAATTATACTGACTAAGGTCCCTGCGGTATTTCCCATTCATAAAAATAGAATAGAATAGAATAGAATAGAATAGAATAGAATAGAATAGAATAGAATAGAATAGAATTCTTTATTGGCCAAGTGTGATTGGACACACAAGGAATTTGTCTTGGTGCAGATGCTCTCAGTGTACATAAAAGAAAATATACGTTCATCAAGGTACAATATTTACAACACAATTGATGGTCAATATATCAATATAAATCATAAGGATTCGTTATTTTGATATTTTCCAATGGGAAATTTTTTGGGTGAAACGTGCTTTCCCCGTTGCCAGAGATTCCAGCTTCTGCTATGCTCATCTACTTAACCTTGAACGATCACCTTCAGAGCATTTCATTTCCTAGGAAATAAATAGCTGTGACATGTAAACAAAGCCCGTTTGCTGAGAATATTTTACAGATCAAATTAATTGGCCATATACGATTCACATTCATGGATTCCGTTACACGAAAGGCCAAAAGAAATAACTATCCTGCTTCAAACAGCCCCACTTGAAACAAACTACAAATTACAAACATCAAGAAGGACTGATTTTTTTTTAAAAAAAAGGAAGGAAAATGAAATAATCACACCTTAAAAATGTTGCTATTCTGACTGAATACGTGAACGTATTGAAGGATGAGATTTGGGTCTGTAAATTGTCCAGTCCTGAAAAAGACCAGGGTCATTTCATTCATTTGAAGAAGTGGCACCCTTACGAGACATCATGAAATCCAATTCATAGTTAATATTCATATCTGAATTCTGACATGGACGGGGCATGAACCACTGTAATGAAAGCCTCTATTTCATCTCTGACAATTGATTTTGGTTCTGCAATGTATTAATTCAATTATTTTGTAGAGGCAACTGCAAAATCTAACCTCACAAGCCATCCTAAAAGAAATCCCCTGTGTGTTGACAAATTCACAATTAGTGTTTACTGTCGATGCGGAAAGTGGCTTTGATTCTGAATAACTTCCACCAAGAACCCCATCTGTCCACACTGTCAATTATTCAACTAGCTGCTGGTTCAAAACTGTTTTCCATATATTTAGGATGCAAGGTGTATTTTTTAATCATCCCGTTTTGAAATACAGAATGAGTTTTCTGCAAAACTCGTACAGTCCACCAACTGTTGGACTCCATCCTTGTTAACGTTCAGAATGGTGATTAAAATAATTTTTTTTTTAAAAAAAGAGAGAGATCGATAAAGGGGAATATTTGTAGCTCGAGGTTGTAAGGAGGGGTTCCTTGGTGTTGTCGGAATTTGGCTGTTCTCTTGCAGGCATTTTGTTACCCCATTAAGTAATATCAGTGCACTGATGATATTACCTAGTTGGGTAAAGAAATGTCTACAGAACAACAGCCAAGCTCTGACAGCACCAAGGACCCCTCTTGGTAGAAAGATTTTAGAAAGACTTTGGGACCTTTTTTTTCCCGTACTTTTGCCATAGTGCAGATTCTCAAACAGCTCTACCCTGTAGCTCTCTTCGTCCTCTGCCCCCATTTAATTCATGTTAAAGAAATGAATATGAAACACTGTGTTGTGACTCCAGCCCCCGAACCTGGCCCCATGCCCGAAAATGACTCCGAAAGTGAGGGGGAAGGGCCGGTAAGGCTTACCTCGGGAGCACCGATTCCTTTGGCTCGGCTCCAGGAGCCAGAACCAGACCAGTCGGAGGACGTAATGAGGCCGTCATCCCCTGATTCCTCCCTTCCTCAGGCTACGCCTTCAGACCCAGCTGATAATAATAATAATCAAGCTTGGATTGACCCGCGCTTCAGAAGATTAGAGAGGCGGCGTCATCAAAAGGAAGGGTGGGGCAGGAGCCAGCTATCAACTGCCTTCGGAGTCAGACATCAGAGCACCCTTGACACCCGATGAGATTTCAACGCAGGGATAATAATAATAATAATAAGAATAAGAATAATATCAGAGTTGGAAGGGACCTTGGAGGTCTTCTAGTCCAACCCCCTGCTTAGGCAGGAAACCCTATATCACTTCAGACAAATGGTTATCCAACATCTTCTTAAAAATTTCCAGTGTTGGAGCATTTACAACTTCTGCAGGCAAGTTGTTCCACTGATTAATTGTTCTAACTGTCAGGAAATTTCTCCTTAGTTCTAAGTTGCTTCTCTTCTTGATTAGTTTCCAGCAATTGCTTCTTGTTCTACCCTCAGGTGCACTGGAGAATAGTTTGACTCCTTCTTCTTTGTGGCAGCCCCTGAGATATTGGAACACTGCTATCCTGTCTCTGCTAGTCCTTCTTTTCATTAAACTAGACATACCCAGTTCCTGCAACCGTTCTTCATATGTTTTACCCTCCAGTCCCCTCATCATCTTTGTTGCTCTTCTCTGCACTCTTTCTAAAGTCTCAATATCCTTTTTACATCGTGGCGACCAAAACTGAACACAATATTCCAAGTGTGGCCTTACCAAGGCATTATAAAGTGGTATTAACACTTCATGATATTCTTTCATGCCGTGGTCCATTTTAGTGTTTATTTAAAAAAAAAAAAAAAGGTTTGCTGGCATTATTTCCCATAATGTGCTGTGCTGCCAGGCTCTAACCTATAGAAAATGTCTCCCCTTCAAATAAAGATCATACAGGTAGAAAACTGAGGTGGACAAAAATCCTACCAAGGAGATCAAATTACCATTCAAAGTTTGCTTGAAATACAAGAAAGTAACTCTTGGATAAAATTCCAAAGTAGCGGAAGAAAGACAAGTAAATAAGCAATTCAAGGGCATCTCATAACTTTGTTTTTCTTCCTAAATAGCAAGTCCCAAAGGCAGAAAACATTTTCATGTTAATCTATAGCAGCAACAAAGGAGAAAGGAATTGGAAAAGGTCTGAACCTTTTGTAAGATCCACCCAGCTAGCTTTATACTTTCCTTTCTTCTTGATGTTTACTAATAGCATGAAAATAACTTATTGAAAGAGAACATTTTCTTTGGAAGTTCACCTATGAGAGGAAACGGAAGACCCAAACGGATACACAGTTTATGTTCTTGTTTTCACGCTGTCCTTAAAAGAACGGTAGTTAACCTTCTTCTTCTAATTTTGAAAAAGAAAAACTTCAGTGTTTCCCACGCGTTTGCTAATGCACAAAGTGCCACTGGTGAAAAACCTTTCAATCAATCTAGGATGGTTGCAAAATCTCTAAAATCCTTTATTATATCTAATTAGACAACTTTTAATTCTCCTACAATGTCTGCATAAAAGCAATGGTGAAATCCTCCGCGGTTTGTATTGTGACCTAGGCTTACTGAGTCATTACAAGACACAATTAATCCCAAATAAACCTATTTTATTGTAACAGCAGATGTTCATTCCCAGCTGAGTCCCAATTAGTTGCAACAAAAGTCCTTTGGAAGAAGTCCTTCGGGATAATCACCAACCTTTACCTTCTTTGGCACCCTGCCAAAGACCTTACTTGGTAAAGCCCCACAAAGTTCAGAAACGAACAAGAGATGCCGACTGGAAACAGAGTTAGCAATGTTGCTTTCCTGCAAAAGGCCCCAAGTGCTTTTGTTTCTCTTTTAAGCCTTATGGGAGGGGCTAATCATCTCCTGGCCTTACTCCTGAGTCGTCCATTTTGCTTTTGCTGCTCTTGCCTTCTGGCACCTCTGCGCATGAGTGCACTAGGAATAGGCTTCTCCTGTTCCTCTGCATCACTGCTGTCTGACTCTGGGGGCTCTGGAGTCCGTGCATCATTCCCAGATGGCCCTCTCTGCCTCCGATGCAGAGCCTCTGTCTAGGCCTTCCCCAGACTGCAGGACTGCCCATGTTCCTCCCCAGCCTCCTCACTGTCTGACTCCACTGCCAGATCTGCAGGCTGCTGGCAGATCACAACAGTTTTCCACCGGTTCGCTACCCAGGCATGCGAAGTGTGCGCCAAAAAAATGCTGTGTGTCACATGCACAGAGTGCACCAAATGCATGTTGCGCATGCATGTGCACTCTGCACCAAATGCACACTGCGTGTGTGTGTGTGCATATGCAGTGCACACCAAACACGTGCTTTGTGCAGAAAAAGGAGGCTTAAGAAGGTAAGTAGAACAGTGAGGGAGGAACAGCTGTGCTGCGTGATTTAGATTTGCTAGAAAGTAGGATTTCTGCTTTTTAGCGAATATAAATTGCACAGCAGAGCTGATTGTCGGAAATACCGGTTCAGACGAACTGGTAGCTTTTTTCACTACTGGTTTGCCCAAACCAATAGCTTTTATTACTTCCGGTTTGCCCAAATCAGTGCAAACCAGTAGCATTTCACTCCTTCATTAAAGCTAATATTTTAAACAGGAAATTTAAATTTACTGTTACCTAACATGTTATCATTCTCGGGTACTGATCTCATCAGTCATTCATTCATTTGGGTGATAACAAACAGAGCAACGATTGTTATAATCATCCAGGTCCTTCTTAGGCTTTTAATACACTAACAGAATGGTAACAAGCTTGCAAGGAGAATTAATCTGGTCTGTAGACATATACCATCTCTTTGTATCATTAGCTTACATAAATCTTTACCATCACAACTTTGATGTCAGTTTAGTTTTATAGGTAAACAAGTACACCTACTGCATTGTAGGCCTTATTCATCAACATTCATATTATTATTACAGACCTGTAAAAATACAAATAGAAACAGTAAATTTAAATTTACTGTTTAAAATATTAGCTTCCTTGTTCTCTGTTTCTCTCTACCTCTCTCTGTGGTTCTCTCTCTCTCTCCCTCCCTCTCTCTTCCTCTTGGTTTCTCTCCCTCCCTCCTCTCTTGTTCTCTCTCTCTCTCCCTCCTGCTCCCTCCCTCTTGTTATCTCTGTCCCTCTCCCTCCCTCGCTTGTTTTCTCTCTCGTTTTTTTCTCTTTCTCTTGTTCTCTCTCTACCTCTTCCTCCCTCCCTTGTTCTCTCTCTCGTTTTTTTTTCCTCTTTTGTTTTCTCTCTCTCTCATTCTCTCTCTCACACACACACACAAACTCACTATTGTTATTTAGGAGTCAACAAAAAAATTAAAAAGGAATGTAGTAAAGTTGGGAACTGTTTTGCGGTGCACACCAACTGTTGATAGCTACTCAACAGATTAAAGCTTGCTGCTGGCGGTAGGCTTCGGTGTGCTAAAAGCAACAGCAAGTCGCTGAGCAGCCCTGATAATTCTAGACAGTTTGAATAGTCCCTCAAGGCAAGCATCGTATTCTGGAGCATATGCCTTTCTCCATCCCTTCCTCATGATGCAGTTAATTACAACAACCCAGAGGCAGCCGGTGGGAGTAACATCTGCAAGAGCCCAATTTAAAGAGGTAGGAAGCAAAACAGGGAGATGGAGTGGTGGGGGTCTACCTGATAGGCCCAGATAAATCTTAGAATTCTGATTATGGTACGGAATAAAAGGAAGAACATGGGATTTGCATGATGAGTTATTTTGCTTTGTTGTGTCATGGGCTTCTACTAATACAGGGGTTTAAAACTGGATTTCTTTGAGGGCCGGATCATCATTGTAGTTCTCCTCCACGGGCTGGATGGGGAGGGGGAGACGGATGGATGTCTCCTGCGGCTCCGTGCCGGCCAAAATGGTGCGTGGGGGGCCAGGCACGGCTCCTGTGCGCCCTGTTTTCAGCCTAGAAAGTGCGGCCAGAGCACGGCCTCCTGCAGCACTCTGGTGGACAAAATGGGGCATGCGGGGGCCAATCCTTTGCTATTTATACCCCTCACCTCGTTTTGGCCACCAGAGACACAGTCCTTTGCTTTTTCCCGGCTGGCCCCATGGGCCAGATTTAAGTACATCCGTCCCATGGGCCTTGAGTTTGACAACCCTTTACTAATGGATTAATTTCACTTACAAGGGGAATATTATGTTAGCTCATCACAATAACAGTAGTCCTGGATTTACCACCATAATTGAGCCCAAGATTTCTGTTGCTAAGGGAAGCATTTGTTAAGTGAAATTGCCCCATTTTATGACCTTTTTTGCCACAGTTGTTGTGGTGGTGTTAAGTTTTCAAAGACATTGCCTACATAACTACCTTGAACCCACTGAGAAAAGGCAACCAATACATTGGTCATTGAGCAATAAAGTGCATTCAATAAAACAAGCAACTTCTGTGAATACCATTTGTACCTTTATTGGTCAATGACTGAAATAAAGTTTCTGTAAGTCTAAAATAAATGTATTATTACAGGATTGGTCAGGTAAATTCTCGACAAGCCGTTCTAGACTGCTTAAACATCCACGGGGCTCCAGGATTGTTGTTGTTGTTGTGTGTGTGTGTTTTTAATCTACTTCTCATATCTTATAATGACTTATGAAATCAAGCTATAGCTTCAAGAAAGACTACATTATTCCAGCCTTTTATGGATCACTCAAAATTCTAGTTCTATCTACCAATACTCTAGAACAGGAGTGTCAAACTGGCGACAACACATTGTCGTCACATGATGTACTGAGTCCCTTGGGAGATAGGGCGGTATAAAAATGTGATTAAGTAAATAAATAAATTAAATAAATAAATACTACAACTCTCCCCACCCTTCGCTAAACCGGGGGTGGGAGTGGCCAGCGCGTGATGAATCCAGTGGGCCGCAAGTTTGACACCCATGCTCTAGGATTTTGAGCTAGTCTTTCCTTTCCTCTTTGAAAAGTGGAAAATATCTGACATACTGAGAAAAGAGAAGCAGTGGTCGCGATGTCAGTATCTTTCAGAAAACTATCATTTCAATCTATAAATATATCCTGGAAAAACGCCTCAACTATTTTCTCTTCCATTCTGTTTTGCTGTTAAGAGTACAAAACAGGGCCAAGAGTTACTAAACAAAGCTATTATATTATGATCCTTGAGCTTCTCTGATCGTTACAAAAGTCAACTCATTGTTGGATGTTTGATGAACCACATTAAGTGAGAAAAAAACAACACATTACTGACACTATATCTCTTAGAAGCACCTCTTCCATGAAAAGCTATTTCTAAGAGTAAGAACTATTAGGAATCGCCTTGGATAGTTCATGATTAGCAAGAGCTGGAGGGGATAATAATTAATGGAAATTGTTAAGTGGAGTAATCCCCCTTTTTTTTAAAAAAAGGGAGAATGCTTTAAATTCTGCAAGTAGTTATTTGCTCCAGCTTAACTATTCCTGCAAAATCATTTCTGAAAATTAAATATCTCTCAACAGAACAGTATATACTGGGATTACAAATAACTGCTTTTTTCGTGGTTGTGGTTGATTTTGCCACTCAGGTTTAGGGATTTGTAAGTTTCATATGCAAGTGAGAAAAACGTGAAGAAAAGCCATCAATACCCAAATCCTACTGAAATCAATTAAATCCCAATTAAACGTGCTCATACTTTAAATAGGTCTGAGAAGATAGAACTGATTAATCCAGCACTGCTTCCCGACCACAGGATTCTTGTAGAGATTTTACACAATGGAAAACTATTTTCCCCATAAAGATTTTGCAGCACATTTTCACCAATAAATACACTGAAATATAAGAAATAACGATATATAAATTCCAGATCTTAAGGGCAGAAAAAGGATAGAATAAAGCAGAACACCGAATGGCAAGCTGAATATGCAGCGTGTATATTAGTGATCCATTTCCTTCAAGGATTTGAAAGGAATGCTAACCAACAGAATGTGGACAATATTCTAGGGAAAAAACCATGCACAAATATATTTATCGGCATAAGGAGCAATGAATTTCTACTTACCAAAAATAACGTCCGGAATGTGCTTAGATCTCCAAAGAATTCTTCAATGGTCACAGATTTGGAATCAAAAGTATAATAGTCTCCCAAATTATCGTACA
Organism: Ahaetulla prasina; assembly: GCF_028640845.1. NCBI lineage: Eukaryota > Metazoa > Chordata > Lepidosauria > Squamata > Colubridae > Ahaetulla > Ahaetulla prasina. The sequence continues at coordinate 10,902,867 of NC_080549.1, read as the reverse complement.
GCTTGATCATGTTGTTATGCATGTTCGATAACTTTTCGTATTGTTCTCTGGCACTTTTGGAAAAACTGTGTTCTTGTGGTTAAGGAAGTTTGAATGAATAACACGAACCGACCTATTCTCTAATTTCTCCTTTATCAATATTTGATAGAAAAACGTTCCATATTTTATCAATGCTTGCTCGATTCGAGTTCGCACATGTACAACTGAAAGAAATGAAGTATTTGCTTGAGTTCCTAATCTCCAGCAGTCTGTGGCTAGGATGCTGGAGTTTTGAAGCAAAGGAAATAGTTACCATTATATCTGTTGTGTCTGCGCCCCCCCGAGCCGGCCGTGCTGCCAGAAAGTGACTTGGAGCCGGGCCTGCTGTCAGAAAGTGACTTGGAGCCGGGCCTGCTGCCAGAAAGTGACTTGGACAGCGAGGGGGAAGGGCCGTCAGGACTTACCTCGGGAGCACTGACTTCCCTGGCTCAGCTCCAGGAGCCAGAGGCAGGCCAGGTGGAGGAGATAATGAGGCCTCCGTCCCCTGACTCTTCCCCCCCCCAGGCCACGCCTTCAGACCCAGCTGACGGCAATCAGGCTTGGTTGAACCCTAGGTTTCGTAGGCAGGAGAGGAGGGAACAACAGAAGCAAGGGTGAGGCAGGCCTAGGAAGTGCCGAGTCATGGAGCCACACCCCACAGTATATAAAAGGCAGCAAGAGCTGGTGTGTCTCTTTGTATCAGGCAAATCCACTGATTGAGCTGACATTTGTTCCTGGGTGACTCACCAGCATCGTGGAAGATAACGGAGGCTCTTGGCAGACGCTGGCTATTCTGCTGCCAGAGCTGATAGTGCTGGCTAATTAAGCCATCACTCGGACAGAGGCGAGGGAGGACAGAACAATATCCCATTGGAAATGACACAGAACAACATTTGTGAGTGAAAAACGTCTGTGAAATCGGAGATCGAATCCTGACGGGATCCTCTATTTTAGGATTCGACAAATGCAGAATCATAAAAATATGATAAAGTAAAAAGGAGTGAGCTCACAAAAACCAAATAATTCTAGTCAGAATAAATCCCAATAAAACATAAATTATTAACACAAGGCATCCTTGGACTGGCATGGCCCATACATTGCAAATAGAGTTTTGAGAAACTACATAACTCCTAATCCAATAAAACTGTCTCTTTGCTATTCTGGAGATGCATCAAGAATTAGAAGCTCATATGAAAACTCACAATGGGCATATAGTTAAAACCTCCTAACAAAGGGTAAACAAAAAAGTCTGAGCAGTAGTTTACACAATTACTGTGTGTGTGTGCGCGCGCCTGATTGTGTGTGTCACTGTATGTTGGAACTTCTGCTCTGCTGTTGCTTGTGTATTATTGCACTTTTGTATTTAATAAACTAACATTAAGCAGAGAACAAACATAATAGTTCGCTAAGTGTCGTGATTGCAGCACAGTGAACATACTGTACTTAAAAAAAAAACACTAAAATAAAAACTGAAGAGGGCTTGAAAATTAACCCAAGATCTACTTGACCTTCATAACAATTTTAGTTACAAATTTCATAATTGTCACCTGAAGTGGAAGGAAGCAATTTCATACAGAAGTTAAACGTCAAGAACAATGCAAATGCAAATAAAGGTTAACATTTTATTAAGGGAATAATTAAGTCATACCTTTTCATTCTTCTACTTCAAATTCAATAAATGTGTCATTAATTTTTTTTTTCTAATGACAGAAAGAAGGGGAAAAAAGAGATTAGTGACCTTTGTTCTTTAGCAAATAGGTAGCAGCCCGTGTGATAGCAATAGCAATAGCATTTAGACTTATATACTACTTCACAGCCCCTTCTCTAAGCGATTTACAAAGTCAGCCTATTGCCCCCAACAATCTGGGTCCTCATTTTACTCACCTTGGAAGGATGGAAGGCTGAGTCAACCTTGAACAGGTGGGAATCAAACTGTTGGCAGTGGTCAGAGTTAGCTAGGAAGGAAGGAAGGAAGGAAGGAAGGAAGGAAGGAAGGAAGGAAGGAAGGAAGGAAGGAAGGAAGGAAAGTAGGAAGGAAGGAAGGGCAATAGCCATAACACTTAGACTAATATACCACTTCATAGTGCTTTACAGCCCTCTCTAAGTGGTTTACAGAGTCAGCCTATTTCCCCCAGCAATCTTGGTCCTCATTTTACTGACCTCGGAAGGATGGAAGGATGAGTCAACCTTGCTGTTAAAGTGGTGTTTTTCTATTAATGCTCAATGCATGTTCTCCTCTATGCTAAGTCAGCTTTGCTACTGCCCCATTCCAGTGGAATAACCAAGTCATGCATGACAAATGTAAAAAAAAAGGAACAGTTGTCATGTTGTTATAGCTTCCATCCTGACTTGTTTTTTTTTTTAACCTCCATTATTCTAACAAAATGGAGAAAGATTGAAAAAAATCAGTCCGTTTACAGTACAGAGAGAAACATTCACAAATACATCCATGCTAGATTCAGATCTATGGGTCGACAGACCATTGGGTTCCACAAATTACTTTCCCTCCCCAGCCAATAAAGTGGCACAGAGCATTGGAATGAAAAGTTGGCTATTCGGTCTAAGACAGGGGTCTCCAACCTTGGCAACTTTAAGACTTGTGGACTTCAGCTCCCAGAGTTCCTCAGCCAGCTTTGCTTTCCACTCTGTAGTGCTCTGCGTGGCCCGTTTTGTGTGCTTCTGGGGGCTGGGGAGGGCGAAAACACAAAGTGTGGAACCAAAAAATGGGAGCCGAAAAATGGGTGCATTTTTTTGTAAAAACGGGCCCATTTTTGACAAAAATGGGCCATGCAGAGCACTGCAGAGTGCTTCTGGGGGCCTGGGAGGGCAAAAACATGACGCGTGGAGGGTTTGGGAGGCCAACAATGCATGTATTCAGTCTATAAGACAAACCTAAATTTTCACCCAGTTTTTTTTTGGGGGGGGGGGGGGAAGATGCATCTTATACTCCAAAAAATACGGTAATTTAAATATGAATTCCACCCCCAACATATACAAATGCATCCTTTCTACCTATGAACAACTGTTTACAAATTGGAACTAAGAAAATAAGAAATATGGCAGGTACTAAACTTAGGATACACTTTCAGTCAGTTCTTTATAATGCCCCCTTCAACAAAAAGGATAGTTTTCAAGTCTCTTTATAGTCAGTTCAATGTCCTTCTTGTTTGAGGATTCCTCTCACTCTTTCTTTGCAAAACTCCTCTGGATTACAAATAAAAGGATTATTTGTCCTTACAGTAATAGTCAGCAAGATTCAATATTCCACTCCAAAGCCTTTTGTGTATTTAAATGCTTCAGAGCTGATTTGCAGGTAAGTTCTCGAAAAGACCCTCTCATTCTTAAAAACAAAACCAACATGGGTTTCGTCCTGAATATGACAGAGTTGAATGAACTCAGCGATGAAGAGTTATTGTCTTGCATTTGGGAGACTTTTGAAGGCAGACAACTTAAGAAAACCCCTGGAAACTATTCCGGTTCCTCAAATTAAATACATGAAGGAAAAAACCCAATCTCTGTCAATGCACCAATGCTCAAGAGAAGAATGGAGAAATGTGAGGATAAATACGCTACGTCCTTCATAACAGCAGCCCGCTCTATGCCCGGCGTGGGATACAAAGGCAAGCCAACAATAAATTGACACAGAAATGAAGAGGAAAGCGAAACTTGAATAGCTTCCAGAGCACAGCCAACACAACTGATTTACAATGGACGTGTAAAATAATAATAATAATAATTGAAGTTTTATTGTTCGTATTGTAATGTTCTCTGGAAGCTGCTGGTTTTTTTTCCCCAAAGAGTCCTCCCTGTTCCATTTCTCCCCTTAATGAACACGGATACGAATATGAATCGGACACATGTTGGCAGAAATGGAAAACAACGTGGTGGTAGCACTGTTAGAAAAAGAAGGCAATGTCACTTCACAATACCGTTGACTTCCTTTGTCGTAGAAGCCTGTCACCTTTCTAACCAATGACTTTTCTAGCTCAGAAAAAAAAAACAAGGGAGGAAGAAGAGAAGTAGGTAAAAATGCTGGGGGGGAGAAAAATGGCCGTGCGGGCACTAAATCTCCTTGCCAACTTTTTTTTTTTCTTTCATGGACATCAACTATGTATAAATGTATCCTAAATAGATCAATAATTCAACGTTTTGAATGCCGCTCATATTCATGCATATTATTGCTTTGAAAGGACCTCCCTCAGATAAATATACATGGATCAGGATAACTCACACTAAGCAATAATGTGCTTAATTTCAGCAACATATCCAGCCACAGCTTACCGTATTTTTCAGAGTATAAGACACGTTCCCCCGCCACTAAAGAAGGTGAAAATTTGGGTGCATCTTATGTAGGAATTTAGCACCCAGCCCCCTCCTAGAAGAATGAAATATTTTAGAAAATATTTAAAAAGGCAGAATATATTTCCCTGGATGAGAAATGGAGAAACATGTTTTAAAGACAAAGCAACTCCCCCCCCCACCTTTGTCAATGGGCCATTAAGGCCTGAGCCAGTCCATTGTCTACATGACAAAGATAGGATTAGCCCCTACCCATCTAGCAACAGAATCTTACCACATGGCAAGGGTCAAGCAAGCTTGAGAGACAACCTACAAGGCTAGCTAAGACTCCCACCCTCTGGGAGTCTGACAACCAATCAGGATACTCTTCCTGTGCCCCAGAAAAGCATAAAACCAGGGAGCACACAGGATCTCAGCCCTTTCTGTTCAGGAACTCAAGCCATGTGATCCTGACCACCATTAAACCATCTTTCCAAGCAGCCTCCATGTTTCCAGTGTCTTTGTCCCCACTTGGAACTGAACCCAGATGGATATTTCTTCCAACACTTATACACCGAATGTAGCCAAAAATGTGAGACACGGAGGCGGCGATGGTCTGTGGCAATCCCTCAGCCTGGAACAGCTGATTGGAGGTATTCCGGGAGGCTGATCCACTCACCAATCAGCTGCTCGTGCTGAATCAGGTTGCAATAATGTGCTGAACCTGACCAGGCTGTTCACTATTTGCTGCAAGGACATGTCAGAGTTTGCAGCAGCAATCACATCCAGAAAGCACAAACAAGTAACTGACTCAGCGGGATTCAATAACTTCTCTTTATATACAATATAACACATGAAGTAAATATACAATACAAAAGCAGGTTTTCCAACGTGGTAGTAGATACAACCAAAACACAAGCAGAGGAGAGGAGTTTCAGTTTCAGTTTTAGTTTCAGAGCAGCAGGCAGCTTTAATACAGAACAGTTGAGCTAAGCCATGCCCAGGCTCCTTGTTGTCTTCTTGTTGCTCACACAGCAAATACTGTTTCAGTTTCCAAACAGCCTTCAACTCTCTCACACACTGACAGGACGCTAATCGGAAGAATACCGATGGATTCTGGTAGGCAGAGGCAGACTTATACTCCGGAGCATTTTATACTCCCAAAAATACAATAACTGATTTTTATTCTATGTTTTTCTTGTAGACCTCAATATGACATATATTATTCTCCAATCTCCTATTTTCTTCACAAGATTGTGAGGTAAAATGGGGGGAGGGGGGAGGGAGAGAGACGAGAGAGAGAGAGAGAAGAGAGAAGAGAGAGACGAGAGAGAGACTGCCCCAAAGTCACCTATTCAATTTTTGGGTGCAAGAGAGAACTCAGGTTTTCCTGGGTTCTAGTTCAGCACTTAAATTATAATGTGAAGGTTGTGTGTCCATTATGTCGTTCTACTGAGACATTAAGGAAGTGGGTGAAAGCCTTCGGCCTAGTATGGCTAGTATGGCTTCCAAAGCTGACATAAGGTGATGGTGAAATGAAGCTAATAAAGGAGAATGTTTGTAGCTCAGGGTTGAAATGAAGGGTCCTTGGTGCTCTACCAGCTAGTTGTTTTCTTGTAAGAAATTTCATTATCCAACTAGGTAACATCATCAGTGCTTATGAAGTTACCAAGACTGGGTAACGAAACGTCTTCAAGAAAACAACCAAGCTCAGAGAGAGAACCCGCGAGATGAAGCTGTTGAGCTGATGTTTGAGTACCACAGACCAAAATGACTGTTCTCGCATAATGTACACAAGAGCATCATCCACAATATAAACCTGCCCATCACTAGTATTTCGACTTCCACAACTTTTTTTTTTTTTGGCCAGATTTCCCACATCTCCATCCAGCTTTATTTATTTTATTTTATTTTATTTTTAACGGAAAGAAGAAAGAGCCTCTCAGTGGTGATGCCAATGAAGAATCAATACTGCCAGACAGATAAAATAAGCTTTCAAAAACCTTTTCAGAAAACTAAACAAAAGATTTCTTTTGAACGGAGTTCATAGGGACTTCATAAACATGTCCAGGAACTTTTCAACTGGAAATCAGTCAGGCAACGGAACTGAGGTTTCTAGACAAAAGGCTTGAGATCTGCCACCATTGCACAATTTTGCAGGAGGGTTTTTATTTTGCAAAAAACGAAACAAAAACAAAACCCAAAAAAACAAACTTGGTGGCAATTGAAATACAAAGGGCCTCCAAGACACTCCCCATTGATCTAGCTACATCCCCCCGACGGTCCTGTTCAGTGTGACAAATTGCTTACTGTTGCTGCTGTTTGTTTCCTTATTGACTCTTCCGCAAAAGGTAGACATAAAATTCTCCCAGGGACGAAGGACAGAGAAAGCTTCCTCAAAAGCGAAGAAGATAAGAATGCAGAAAGGGGGATTGCTCAGCCGCTTGGGTCCAAATTTGGGGCCGATTTCTTGTACGAAAGAAACTCTAGCGGTTTAGAGACGTAGCGACACAAAAAGGAAACAAGGTTTATCTGCTCTTGTCGAAATATTCCCTATGTCCGGCAAAATGCCATTTTAGATCCTTCCAGAGGTGGGATTCACTTATCTTCCTTACCGGTTCGCAAATGTGAGCACGTGTGCACTTAATTCGCTCGCACAAGCCTCCTCTGTGGATGTGCATGGCTCGCGCATTATGTCCGGGCCGATGGGTGGAGCCTCCTGCAGTCACCGCTACCGGTTCGCTTAAACCGGACAGAACCAGCTGAATCCCACCTCTGGATCCTTCCTCATGAGAAGAATTTGACTGATGTATTTCACCTGATAAATCTCTGAAAGGGATCAGTGAGTAGATATAACTTCACAGATACTCTTCGATTTGCAACCATGTGAAGATCAGTAGTAGTGAAGAAAGTGGCTTACAACCAGTTGCAGCATCCCCATGGTCAGGTGTCAAAGTTAAAAACTGGCACTTATTTTTTGATGGTGGAAGTGTCCCAGGAACTTCCCGGCTGGCTTCCAAAATGCAAAGTAAACGAGGAAGATGGATTTGATTAAGGACCGCATGATTCATCTAAAAGAATTGCAGTGATTCATTGAGCCATTGTGGCCAAACAGAGTCATAAAAATCGAGTCACTTAACCACTGCCCTGCTTAGCAAAGGAAATTCTTCTCCCAATTGTGGTTGTAAGTCAAGGATTACCTGCAAATTTCCACAGCAAATATCTTCACATGTAGTTTGTTAGGTCAAATGGTCTACATGACAAACAAAACCAAAGCAACAAGAAACGAGCTTCCAGATTCGGAATAAGTACTCTGGTGTTATAATAGCATTGATAGCACTTAGACTGATATCTCGTTTCACAGTGCTTTACAGCCCTCTCTAAGCAGTTTTACAGAGTCAGCATCTTGTCCCCAACAATCTGGCTCCTCATTTTACTGACCTCGGAAGGATGGAAGACTGAGTCAGCTTTGAGCTGGTCAGAATCGAACTGCTGGCAGTTGGCAGTATTTGCCTGCAATAGAACTTAGATTTATATACCTATTTACAGTGCTTTACAGCCCTTTCTAAGAGATTTACAGAGTCAGCCTATTGCCCCCCAACAAGTTGGGTCCTCATTTTACCCACCTCGGAAGGACGGAAGGACGAGTCAAACTTGAGCCTGGTGAGATTTGAACTGCCAAATTGCAGGTAGCCGGCAGTCAGCAGAAGTAGCCTGCAATTCTGCATTCTAACCACTGTGCCACCATAGATCATGTACTGTCATGTAATGTATTGTCAACGCAGTGATGGGATTCAGGTAATTTAACAACCGGTTCTCTGCCCTAATGAATTCTTCCAACAACTAGTTTGCCAAACTGTTCAGAAAGTTATCAACAGGTTCTCCCGAAGTGGTGCAAACTGGCTGAATCCCACTATTGTGTCAACGGTAATTCCAACCTAACCTTAAAAGCTGCTAATGGGTTTATGGGAAAGAAACCATTAATTTTCTCCCCCAATGTGGTATAGTTGCAAAACCCACGAATGAGGGGGGGGGAAATAAAAATGCAATAAACACAACATGAGTGACGATTGGTTAATTATGAAAGGCAGTTTTCAAGAAACACTGGAGGTTTTCCATCTGAGAAGTTGCTGCCGCACAAACTTCCTGGATGTAAAGGGCCACCAAAATACGGCCGAGAAGGAAAAAAACCCAATGTGACTCAAATATTTGGCATACAGAGCATAATCCCCGAAGTCAGCTAAGAGCCTTCATGCTTAACACGGTTTTCCATTCCTCAAATTATCATGTTTTCGACTTGATGAGCTGTCAGCTTCGCATTATCATTAATATATACAATGATGACCCAGAGGAACGGATCATGAAAATTCTATGCAAATGCGCAGAAATTTGATTTCCATATTTGGCAGTGGGAACAGAACTGAAGTTCCTGGTAATTGTATAAGACTGCAGCACCAGAGGCTGATTGTTATCTGAGGTTCGGCCTAATGATTGAGCACCTATGACTTGCATGAACATGTCAATGCAAATTAGAAGCAACATGTGTCTGGATCCATCAGTGTAAAAGAGGAGAGGAAGAAAGCGCAAAATCTTACGCTCGCAGGCTCAATGTATACCTAAAATGAGATATTAATAGAATGTCTATCACCAGGATGAGTTAATTTGGATTTCCAATTTCCTACGATTTGGGTACCATCCTAAACGTCATTTGCTTTTGTTTCCATGGCTGGTGTGATCAACCTGTTTCAGGTGATGTATTGCAACAGTGCTTTGCAGGATCAAATCGTTCTTCACCAGCAATTGGAAGCAGCTCACAAAATTGGTGCATAGCGCTAATTATATATCTCATTTATTTTGGGAGATATATTCTGTCTGAAATCTAATAATAACCGTGCACATTAGCATCAAGATGTTAGGATAACAGCTCAGTGATGGAAAAAATCATAATTACTTAATTATCACATTGCATTGATAGAAATCAGCCACTAAGAATGATACGTAACGATGCAATTTTCCCAATGTAGGGGGGGGAAAAACCCACATGGTTAATAGTACAATTTTCTTTATTTAAAAATGTGTGGGTATAAATCTGCAGGCCAGGACTTATTTCATCTTAAAGTAGATTTGAAGTCTGCTTGGAATATACTGCTAATGTTTCAAGGAAATTACAACCCAGGCTCTTGACTTTAGGCCAAGATACGTAATTTGCTTAAACCAGGCAGTCTAACATCATTTCCACAAGAGTTTGTATTTCTATATTTCTCAAGTAAAATCTTTAAATGTTTTTAGAACTCTGACGTCAAAATCAATTTGTCATGTTAGGTTAACGTAAATAATCTATTGGCAGATTTTCAAAAGGTAAATATTTTTTATTAAGTTTGGATTTGTGTTTAATGGGTTCTGAGCAATTTGAAGGTCAGCTTATATTCAAAACCAAGCAATGGACATGATTGTATTCTGAGAGAGAGTGACTGGGCCAAAGTAACCTTTCATGCCTGAGGCGGGACTAGAACTCAATACCTCTTGGTGATTCGCCTAAAGTCACCCAACCAGCTTTCATGTCTAAGGCGGGTCTAGAATTCCCCATCTTCTGGTGATTGGGCCAAAGTAATCCAACTGGCTTTCATGGGTAAGGCAGGACTAAAACTCATGGTCTCCCACCTTCTGGCCTGGTGCCTTAACCATTCGACTTATACAAATATATCAACTTGGATTTTTTTTTAAAAAAAGTGTTGAAATAGAGAGATATGTCCGTTTTGATCACAACACAGATTACATGCACTGAAAACATTGATTAATGGGACTACTGAAAGTCAGATCCTGTTTTCCATCTTCTCTTCTGATATGCTGATGGATGAAGGAAGCATGCAAACAAGCAAAAATGTATTATATTTCATGTACCACGACCTCCCAGGAACTTTCCCTGCCTTCTACCTTGGGAATTCAATCACATAAAGTTATATTGAAACTGGAAACTGTATTATAGCACTGAACAAGATGTTTATGCTCCAGCAATCTTTCCAATCTTTCTGATAATGTCTCTAATGTGCTGGAATTTGTGTCCTATTGAGGACAATACAGTGGGATAGAATACACTTCCTTTCTCTTTCCTGATACATTGCTCTATCTATCTATCTATCTATCTATCTATCTATCTATCTATCTATCTATCTATCAATCAATCAATCAATGGCTGTCTGTGTGTATATTCTGGCATAACTCTGGAAAGCCTCATGCAATTTCAACCAAATTTGGTGCACAGATGACTTACTCTCTGCAAAGAAATACTGTGGCGGTAAGACACCCCTAATACCTCTCGGGGTGTGTGTTCTGTTAAGATACAGCCAGTTGTGCCTTAAAATGGCTTCTACTGTACTGCCTTAAAATGCCTTCAACTGTGCAGCACAGTGGTATTGCCATGGTAACGGCTTCAAAGTACTTCACAAGGGAGCTCCCTCTGGTAAGGGGGAAAATCCAACATTAGAAATTACGTTTGGTCCGGATATTTTCAACAAGGCTTTGATTATTCTTGAGGACAAATGTATGGCCATGATCAATAAAACGTTACTGCAACTCGGATTGCCTGCACAACTACAAGACCAACACGACGTACTTCACGCAGATTACATACGAGGAAAGAACTACAATGTCAAACATCTTAGTGCATCTATCGCGGACAAGAAGCCACTTCTAAATCAAGATCAGAAAAAAGCATACCAAATGAACATTGATCAGCAAGCAAAGCAACAAGGTGGTATCATTTCACTTGATGCTTCTGGGGGCACAGGGAAAACAATTTTAACTAATTTAATTCTCGCCTCTTGAAGACAATACAGTGGGATGGGATACATTTCTTTTCTCTTTCCTGATACCTTGCCAAATAAATAAATGAATACATAAAAGGCTTTCGGCATAAGACAAAAGGACAGAAAAAGTCATTTAGGTGTCTGGAAACATAATCTTCCCATTATCACTGCCCTCTGTTTTCCTCCTTTCTCCATAAAGTCAAGCAAGATTTTGAATATTACAAGATAAGAGGGGAGAGACCAGTGATGATATTCAGCCAGTTCTATCCGGTTCTGGCGAACTGGTAGCGGCAGATGCAGGAGGCTCCGCCCACCCGCCAGGATGTCATCATGTCCCATTTTTTATGCTCTGCACATGCACGAGAGGCCCTGTGCATACATGGAGGTGGTGCGTGGGAGTGGAGTGAGTGCACGCACGCTCACATTTGCAAACAGGTAGAGAAGATAAGTGAATTCCACCCCTGGGAGAGACTGAATTGATTCATTTATATGTATGATATGTAAAGCCCTTCCACAAGTAGCAAGGAAAAAGACTGAAGAAAGGCCCAGAACAGTGGAAATACCAATCTTCCTCAACAAAATATGACATTACACGTCATATTGGAAGTTTCTAAATAAGTCTGCACACAAACTTATTTAATGTTAAGAGAGGCTGGTGACCTTTTGACAATCAGCACTGCAGGATGAGAGAATAGAAGATCGGTGGTGTAAGCTACAGTTTTGTTTATTTTAGGAATGGTTTTTCATCACCGAAGGATCTTTTTTTCCATTTCTGGAATACAATAAAATCCGATATGGCAATGCAGCACCCTTCGAGGAAGAAATAAATAAATGAAACAAGATCTCTTAAGTAGTTTAATTCTGCCGTGTTGATGCTGGGAAGGCTTGGATAAAAACGTATCAAACATGAAAACATAATCAAAAGGAGAATTTGGCACATTCCTCATGGAAAGAAGCACATTGTTAAATTCTTAATGAAGAGATTCTTCCCGATTCTCAACCAAGAGGGGCTCTTCAAAACTTTATGCATTTTAAAAAGCTTTATTCAATTTATGTTCTATGTTTATTTCAGTTTTCTTGGCAAAGTTTTTCATATGGGATTTGCCAGTGCCTGCTTCTTAGTGCTGGGACAGACTAGCCTAAGGCTGGGGTGGGATTGTACTGGTTCAGACCGGTACGGGCAAACCAGTAGCTCCGATGATCAGCTGGGCCTGCCTGCCTACCCCTGCGCTTTACTTATCTTTATCTTCGCAGCTGATTAGCGCAGCAGAGCGGATTGCCGTACCTCAGCTGTTTTAATTCCCTAGCACTAACGCGGAAGGTGATTTTTCATTAAAGTATGCACGTGCGACACATGCAATCACCAAACCGGTTGTTAAACTGGAAGGATCCTACCACTGGCCCAAGATTACTCAACTGCATTAACAGAGGGATACAATCAAGATCAAGGGAGGTACTAATATCGCTCTATAAAGCCTTAGTAAAACTATATCTAGAATACTGCACCCAGTTTTGGTCACCACACTATAAAAAAGATGTTGAGACTTTAGAAAGAGTGCAGAGAAGAGCAACCAGGATGATTAGGGGACTGGAGGCTAAAACATATGATAAACAGCTGCAGGAACTGAGCATGGATAGTTTAATGAAAAGAAGGACTAGGGGAGCAGTCTTCCAATATTTGAAGAGCTGCCACAGAGAGGAAGGGGTCAAGCTATTTTCCAAAGCACCTGAAGGCCAGACAAGGAATAATGGATGGAAACTGAACAAGGAGAGATTCAACCTGGAAAAAAGGAGAACTTTTCTGACAGTGAGAACAATCAATCCATGGAACAGAAGTTGCATTCGGAAGTTGTGGGAAATTCATCACTGGAGGCTTTCAAGAAGAGATTGGTTTTTCAGAAATGGTGTAGGGTCTCCCGCTTGGGCGGGGGGTTGGACTAGATGACCTAGAAGGTACCTTCCAACTCTTGTTAATCTTGTTAATCTGTAGAACTCACAACCTCCCAGTTTCTAGCCGGATGCCTTCACCACTGCACCCAATTGGATGTCCTTCACTGATTATTCCGTTATTTCCCTACATTTAACTCTAAAAATCACAAAATGGCAACAATAAATCCTGTCAGGGTTGGCTTTCTCATCACCCTTGTATCTTAATAGTTTTAACAACTTTAGGTTTTGTAAGCTTCCCAGAGACTACTCGAATGGGTGACCATAACTAATATAAAGGAATTAATAGCAACTTTAGGGGCAGCATTTTGCAAATGATCATTCTACTATTCTTATTTTGCCATTTATAAACTATTGAGATATTTAGCCTGGATGCCCAATGTTCCATTAAATCTGACTTCCAATTATACTGTAGATATCTGGATTTATCTGTGTCAGTTCTAGACACGGAATCCTGGAGGTGGTTGTTATTGTTTTTTTTAAAAAAATAAATCATATTTTCCTTGTAATTAGTGTTGGACACAATTAAAAGAAATCTCTGTCCTTACACAAATTTAAAAAGTAACCCTGGATATGAACACACAAAAAAATAAAAAAATAAAACCAAGCATTGTGGATGAACAGGAGAAGTCTAGTTATCTTCCCGAGGGAATAAATTAGCTTTAGAAAAAAAAAAATCTGCTGTAACAACAAATGAAAATGTTCAAGACTAGAAGTGATGCACAGGTAAACCAAGCCAAACAAATATATATGCATCTTGCGATTTACGTTTGCATATTGCTTCTACAATAATTAAATACAACATTGTGAAAAACCATACCACCAATTGTTTACTAAAAACAATGAGAATCTAGCAGCAAAGCAAATAATTACAGAAAGGCGAGAAACTGGGTCGCTAACCATTCTTATTAAGCAAGTCAACATTGATTTTGTCATGTACTATATTTTTTTCTTGATAGATTTTTTTCTCTCCCCACCCCCTCACTCCTGTCTCTTTTCCTGTCCCTGAACTCCCTAAAAATGGAGCTTTTGGAACCAACAGAAAGAAGAAAAAAGAATGATTATATATTTGTTTGGGGAATACAATTAGGGACAATAGCTATTGCCCTCTTTTGTGGACAAGGGCAGTGGTGGGATTCAAATAATTTAACAACCCTAATGCCCTAATCATCGGTTGAGTGGGCGTGGCCATGGTGGGCGTGGCCAGGGGTGTGTGACAGGCAGCACTCGGCCTCCTGCATCCCCCTGGGAACAAAAACGGGCCATGGGGGGACACGCCCCCCCCAGTTCCCCGTTTTGGACCTAGGAGACCTTCCTGCACTTACCTGGGAGACAAAATGGGGTATGTGAGGACTCCTAGAAGGAGCGGGATGAGGCCAGCCAGCAATTTTACTACCGGTTCGCCCGAACCTTCCTGAACCGGCTGAATCCAACCACTGGACAAGGCCAGTGTTTCAGTGTCAGTGTCAAAATTGACACTGAAAATGACTATCATGCCTTAGTAGACTTAGTAGACAGAGAAAGATTTTGCCCAGGTATGACACCAAAGAGAAAGGATTATGGTCCGTATTATAAATATAATTATAATTTCTCTCCAAAGGCTTAAAGTTGAATTCTTTGAGGAACAAATCATCAGGTTCAATGTCAAACCGTATTTAATGTTGATGAAATTTAGCTCTTAACCTGTCAACACGAAGAGAAAGAACAGGTTATAAACACAACACAGAGCCTTACACTATTTGTAAAGCTCTACCCTATATTCACTCAAAACACCTAGACAGCTTGACGTCTTTAAGTGAGGCTGAAAATGTAGAAATGGGTGTTTTATTGAGAGTTTTCCAATCCAGACCAATAACTACTTTTCAGAAGAAATACACAATAGAAAGTAGGGTTATCTTTTCCTGGAATAATACTTAATTCTTAAACCAATAATAAGATCCCACGGAGCGGTGCCGTTATGCAGAACAAAACAAGAGAACAAAATTGCCATGGGAACAATAATGTTTGTCTGTCTGAGTAACCTTTAGCACAAACCAATGTGCAAGGGATGTTTTAAGCACAGTTCTTGTAAGATATGAGGCTGAAAACCCAGTGAGAAATAACCCCATTACTATGAGATAAATCAGAGTGACTTACTTCGGTTTCACACTAAGGTCTAATTTACATGGACAATACTCTACACACTGCTCTTTTTTTTGGTGGTGGTTCTTTTGCTACAACATCCCCATAGAATCTAACACAGCTACAAATAATTTAGTAGGGCCATTAATTGACCTTTTACAGACTAGGATTTCAAGCCATACAAGAAACAATAAACAACTTTGTTCCATTAATATAATATCATATAGGCAAGTAATAAAAACTCACAACCTCACAAAACATTGTTCTCTCGTCTTCGGCAAACTGCCCGGCTGGAGATAGTAATTCTTAAAAATACATAATTAAAACCCCCAAATCTGTTCTTTTGAGTCGAATGCTCATGAGCGAAAATATTAATTAACTTATTAAAAAAAAAAAAAGAATTCCATGGGGGGGGGCGGTTAAAAGTATCTAAAAGTAGCCATTCCCTTTTATGAAAATGATATTATTTCATTTCATTTTAATTGCAGGAAATGCTTTATCTGCACTTTAGGAGACATCATAAAACTCAACAAAAACTGTTTAATGCGAACCGAGTACAATCGTGGAAGGAAACCAGTTTTACTTTAGGTTTTAGGTTGTTGTTTTTTTTCATTTTCAATGTGCATCTCACAGTGAAAGGAAAACCATTACCCAATTAAAACAGAAATAATAATATAAAAACATTTTATCTTACAGTATTTTTTTTTAATTTTTATTTTTTTTAAATCTGTTTTAGATTTGCAAAAATAAAAGGAGTTTCGAGGAGAGCGAGTTTGGCCTAGTGGTTAAGGCACCAGGCTAGAAAGCAGCAGACTGTGAGTTCAAGTCTTGTCTTGGGTAATCTTGGGCCAGTTACTCTCTTTCAGCCCAAGCCAACTCATAAGGGTTGCTGTTGTGAGGGAAAAAGGTGTATTGAATATGTTGGCCGCTCTGGGTTCTTTGTAAAAATAATAAAGATGGGATACAAAAATAAAACAAACTGAAGAGACTAATTCACACTAGCAATAGCCCTTCGACTTATATATCGCTTTATAGTCCTTTAAGGCCTTCTCTAAGCTGTTTACAGAATCAGCATATTGCCCCCCCCCAACAAGCTGGGTCTTCATTTTACCCACCTTGGAAGGATTGGAAGGCTGAGTCAACCTTGAGACTGGTGAAATTTGAACTGCCAAATTGCAGGCAGCTGGCAGTCAGCAGAAGTAGCCTGCAGTTCTGCACTCTAACCACTGCGCCACTGTGGCTCACATAGAATCAAATAGAATCAGAGATTGGTTCTGAGTCTCTAATACTGAAGCCTATAGAAACGTCCAAGCTTTAATATCAGGCCGCAACTCTGTGAATAAGCCGAAGCAATGTCTTTATTGTTCAGCGCCTATTTACAAGAATCTGACTGCATTTCCTTGAGAATCCAGCAGATAAAAACTTGATTGCAGAAAATATGACTTCAGTAACAGAGTTGTTAATGCCTTGAATGCACTACCTGACTCTGTAGTTTCATCCCCAAACCCCCAAAATTTTAATCTTAGACTGGCTACTGTTGACCTCACCCCATTCCTAAGAGGTCTGTAAGGGGCGTGCATAAGAGCACCAGCATGCCTACCGTTCCTGTCCTAATGTTCCTTTTATGTATTCAATTCATGCTTTTATATATTATCTAATACATACTCGATAAATAAATAAATAAATAAAGAAAGAAAGAAAGAAAGAAAGAAAGAAAGAAAGAAAGAAAGAAAGAAAGAAAGAAAGAAAGGCTTCCCTACTCCAGTCTATGCCACTTCTTCAAAGAGACACCATGCTGGCATGCCTCTTCACTACTCCCTCTCCTTTAGCTGATAATTCCACCATAATAAATGCTTCCTATGCTTCTTTTACTGGTCCTCACCTCAATGAGGCAAAAGGCAACAAACCCTTGCCCCCTTTTCATCAGATATTATTTCCAGGGGTCGTATTCGACCGGTTCAGACCGGTTCGAGTAAACCGGTAGCGGTCATTTTTGGCTGCCTTCTGAGCAGCTTCGCTGTGAAGGGAGGGAGAAAAATCCGGCTTCTCTCTGCCACAGCATTCAACGTGGCTGCTTCTCGCCTCCTTCTCAGGCTCATGCAACAGAGCAAACATGAGGAGGTGGCGAGAAGCAGCCAGTTTGAATGCTAGAAGACTTGGCCGGCCAAACTTTTCTGTCGGTTCTGTGGGCGTGGCTTGGTCGGTTGCCCATGAGTGACATCAAGTTGGCCACATCCACTCAGTCACATGACCCCCCACCAAGCCATGCTCACAAAGCCACGTCCACAGAACCGTAAGGGGGGAAAAATGAATATCACCACTGATTACTTCCCTCCTTAGGCAAACAGTGTCTCCTCCTCTAATTTTATCTTCTCTTCCAATATTGTGTTTAGTTTTGTTCCCTTCCTTTCTTCACTGGCTCCTTTCAAGAATAACCATTTTTTTTTGGAAGGAAGGAGGAACGTATGATGAAATGGGTCTATAGATGTGTGAGTCCAAAAATGGCAGGTTGTTGTTGTTTTTTGTTGTTGTTGTTGTTTTGTGGCTTGCAAATGCAGATGGGGAATTCAAATTTATAAACAATGCACCTTATTTTAGAGGCTACCAATACAAATCAGTAGCTATTTCTTCAATTAATATGAACTTGGGTCTCTCTCTCACAGCTCAGGGGTTTTGGTTGGTAGGGGTAAGATGCCCAATTCACAGTTTCTCCCTGTCTATTCTTTCTTTTTTCTTGGAATATCGGGGCCGTTTTCTTTTCAAGATCTGCAAACTGGTCACTGCAAAATATAAATCAAGGAGAGGCCTTAATTCTATTCAGCATCACAATTTCTTCGGAATACAGAGAAATAAAGAACAGCTGGATGCATATTTATGAAGCTTCAGGGAGTCCAACAGACTTGGAATGGCTTTGTTTATGCCAGCCTATTAAGAATTAAAACCCTAACCCCTTTCTCTTTGAGCATGCAAATGTTATTAATTAAATAATGTCACGTGTGTCAGCTTCATGACTTTTCAGTCAAGCAGGGAAGTACCTCTCCGTTTCAGAAAAAGCTACTGGGGGATTCATTTGTTAGTGTGCCCTTTCCCGTCCGTTGAAAGTTGAGGTGTGGGAACAAAGGAAGCTCCTCATTATATATGCACAACAATGTGCATGCATGTGTTGTGTGTGAATTCTCTCCACTGAGAGAAAGGGGGCAAACCCCACTAAATTAAAGGTTTATTCGCGGCTTTAGCGTCCGAACACAACGTTCTTCACTGTCCCTTGCTCACCGTTGAAGAAAGACAACAGTTGCATGATTTCTATCTGAATCCTCACAACCATTTCTTCACAGTAAGGGCCTCTGGTGGCTCAACAGGCTAATAAAGTCTGTTATTAATAGCAGCTGCTTGCAATTACTGCAGGTTCAAGTCCCACCAGGCCCAAGGTTGACTCAGCCTTCCATCTTTTATAAAGTAGGTAAAATGAGGATCCAGATTGTTGGGGGCAATAAGTTGACTTTGTATATAATATACAAATGGATGAAGACTATTGCTTGACATAGTGTAAGCCGCCCTGAGTCTTCGGAGAAGGGCGGGATATAAATGCAAATAAAAAAAAAATGTAGAATGGATTGAGCTAAACCTCTGGGATCAAATAAGAACCATTTTGACTCATCTTTAATGAAAATAGCTCACCTCTTCTAAGGACAATCCACGGGCAAGAGATGACGGATAGAAATAAAATACCTATTAATATAAGATTTGTGTTATCAAGATTTAGAGTAGAGGTAGAAATTAGGAAGGGGGAAATATTATTATGCATATCCCTATATAATATTTTAAAATCAGTATGTGGATGAAAGGATAGAAGTTGAAAGATGATCGTATTACATACACTTAAACAACAATATCATGGTTATTGGTATTGTGCATTAAAATACTGAATAATTAAATGAAGGATTATATACATGGCGGAGCAAATACTAAATGTTAACAACTTTAATTATAATAATTATAATGTTATTATAATGTGAGTATGATTAAGGTAATTAAGCTTATCAATATTATTAGGTATCAAAATTAATAATAGCCAGATGCCACACTGTTCATGTATTCAATATATATATAATAAAAAAAAATACATACAAAAAAAATAAGGACAATCCAGGAATCTTTTTAAACAGTTCCTGTATTTCATCCATAGTCTTCTCCTCCTACTTCCTTCAGCCTCTATCTATATATCTATTTATCTATCTATCTCTATCTCTAGATATCTCTATCTATCTATCTATCTATCTATCTATCTATTATTATTTTTGTTGGACAAATCAAAGCATTTAATCTGCCTATGAAGAAAGCTTTGGCTCCAGATTTGAGAAATCTCAGTTATGATTGTTACCGATCATACCATTAGTGCTAGGAATTAATACGTTTGGGTATGATCAAGACCAACACTGCACATCACCATAATTTACTCTAATTTTGGAGTCTGGATGCCAAGATATGGAGATAATTTTAAATTGTACTTCAGGCATGTGAGTGGCCTTGCCCCCGTTTCGTCATCATTATCAACCATTTAACTATTCCTTCATTAAATTTATGCATTGCATAAAATTTGCTCCGGGGGTTGTGCAGGCAATTTTTAGATTCAACCTCCTATTTTATGACTCCCTGCCCATGTTTCAAATCTCCCTAGGCTCTCTATTATTGCTCTGTCCACCCTATAGTTTGCGTTACTGACACATTTATTATATGAGGATTTAATTAAAATTCTCTTTAGTTTTTTTCCTACAGATCTCATAGAAAGGTTCTTAAATAAAGTGGAGACCAAAACAGGATCCCCAAAGTACCATATTAAATCTCTCAGAGTAATAACACAGTGCTATTTATTACATTCACCCCTCTTATTTTCTTTCTCTTTTCGAGACCACTGACGTTCATGAAGTCCTCCTACAGAAAAACAAACCAAAACCAAAACTATAATAGACCTGCCTTACATGTTGCATCTTAACAAGTGTGAAATTTCTTCTTCTCTCACAACTAGACATTTCCCATCTCAGTACTGGCATAAGGACCTTTCCAAAGCTACCGGGGAGGTCTCATAGATAATTTCTTCACTTTATTACTTCTAGATAGCTATGGGGAAAAAAATATGGCCAAAGATAGCTAGAGGTTGTAAAAACTTTCAAAGAAGCTTGGTCCCGTTGAGTCCAGGCATAATATTAATCCACTCTCCCCTACGGAATTAATAACCTTGATGGCTAAATCTAAGGTGGAATTTTTGAAGCTGGAAAAAACAGTACTTCTATGACCTAATTTCCACAACCCAACTTTATTTTTTTTTTAAAAAAAGCTTTAATCCTAAAATTGTTGTGGTTCCTTTTTTATAAATGTAATTTGGTCCCAAATCCTACAATATAGCATGATGAATCAAATGTGGACAACATAACCTTGTAAGTATCGATCAATCATGATAGGGGGATTAGGTTCGCCCTGCCATAGGCACAGTCAGGAACATATGTCAAGCACGAATCATAGGGTTCACATGTAAAGTTTCCAAATGATTACCATATTTTTCGGAGCATAAGATGCACCGGACTATAAGACACACCTACCTTTTTTGGTGAGGAAAACACAAAAAAGAAATCTGCCTCTGCCTCCCAGCAATTTACCTCCTTGCAGCAAGCACCAGAGGCCCGCGCAGCAGTAGGCCATGGCAATCCCTGCAACCTGAAACAGCTGATAGTCGGGGACAATCAACTTGTGCTAATTAGGCTGTGCTGAAGCTGAAATGGGCTGTTTCTTCTTGCTGCTTGCTGCAAGGAGGTAAATTGCTGGGAGGCAGAGGCCAAAGGGTGGGGCTAGTGGGTGGGAGGGGCTACATTCGGTGTATAAGATACACCCAAATTTTCACCCCCTTTTAAGGTGGGAAAAAGGTATGACTTATACTCCGAAAAATACAGTACTTTATTGCTCAAGCCTATCTATATGCAGGAATCTTATCAAACTAATAATGGTTTGCAGTGGGTAAAACTAGGTAAGATTTAACAGCATTCAAGTGAGGTTAGAGTTCATCCTCTTGTGACTATGTAAAGACTCTAAACTAATTCCCTACTTCACTCCTCCCCTTCGCTCTGCCAGTCTTTCTCAGACAACATATATATCCTTTATGGGATATATAACCTGATACTCTGTTTTACGTTCTTGACCCAATTACCCTTCCATTAATACAGAATTAGATTTCTTTCGAATGTGGAAAACAATTCAATCTCAGATTGAAAGGATACAATGTAATCCAATAAAAATCACACATCTATCAGAGGAATTCTGATTATGAGCACACTTCTATAGAAAAGGCGAACCTTTTTGCCGTCGTGTGCCAAAAGCAGGAGAAGCGCAGGGGCTCACGCGCAGGCATGCCCACACCCATAATTGAATGCACCCTGCCCCCCCACATATGTGCTGGTGACCCTCCACGCTTCACCCACTTTTGGTACGTGATGGCACAGTGGTCCCGGTAGGCCTGTTTTTTGCCCTCTCCAGGGTCCAGAGACTTTCTAGGAGCCTGGGAAGGGCAAAAATGGCTTTCCCCCCACCTGGAGGCCCTCCGGAGGTCGGAAATTACCTTTTTTCCAACTTCTGGTGGAAATGAAAGTGCTGTTTTTTGCCTTCCCCAGGCTCCAGAGCCTTTCTAGGAGCCTGGGGAGGGTGAAAACGGCCTTCCCCAAGGCCCGAAAATCAACTGGCCAGCGTGCACTGAAGCTGAGCTAGGGCAACGTTTGTATGCCCACAGATATGGCTCCGCGTGCCATCATGGCTACAGTTACTTTACACAGGGAGACATATTGTAACCTACTTAAAATTCTAGTTATACAAAAGAATGTGTATATGTGTATGTACAGAATCTAAGTCACGTAAAGAAAATGAGAGACAGAAGGGGTGCTGTGAATTAGCTATTTAGTAAAACCTATTCTCTAACTGGATGTACTGTTATTCATTTGCAGCATGAAGTTTGCGGTTAGAGCGACAGATAGTAAAGGTGAATGTAAGTACATGTTAACAATTAGGTTCACTGGATCCATTATTATTTATGAACATATTTTTTTAAGGTTGTTATTGGATACGCTCTCTTATCAGTAGCCTTGAAGCTAAAACATCAAATGGAAGGGTCAGGATTTTGCTGTGTTTCTTAAAAAAAAAAAAAAAAGCAGCCAACAAAAACCTGAATTTTCTACCTGTTTTCTCGGGGCGAGTATGGATGTGCTTTTAAAGAATGCATTACAATCATTGTTCACACCGAGTGCTCCGTTGTTATTCATGACACAAAGAAAGGTGGAACACAGAGGGGGGCGGGGGGAACACAGCTCTGTAACCAAGGGAGATTTATGAATTGACAGAATTATATGTTGCCAGGTCTGACACTTTGCTATTGTAGAATGGATAAGCAGATCTTAGGACCTTAGGACTTACTTTGTTCTTTGTTGAAATTGTATGAATATGGCCAAAGGCAAAACTGAGCTTCTGTGTGTGTATGCCTGTGAATGAGCTGAATGGAGTTTGAATTCCAGGTGAGTGATCTGCATATTTTAAAAATGGTACCCTGTGGAACAGCAGAGGACAACTCTTTCTTTTTCTCTTTTCAATCTCTCAACTTTAAACAGATCTTGCCACAAATATTTGGCTCCGTTTACTTTATATGTTAGATTTTATATTCTGTGTGACACGCTAGCTTAGCTAGGTATATACATCACCTTCCCTTCTTGAAGTTTGTCCTCCAAGAAAAGCCCTCTGGGCACAAAGTCACCTGTGAATATCCAATTCACCAAAAATCTGAAATCTGGAATGAATATATCACAGTAACTTTTGATACTGTTCTTTGGGCTGCTTTGATAGTTTAATCAGACATTCATCACTGAAGGACAAGTACATGCAATGTAATATGCAAGGAGCTGCTGATTCAGTTCTACAGAGGAACTATTGAGTCTGTCATCTGCAGCTCTGTAACTGTCTGCTTTGGTTCTGCAACCCAACAAGACAGACACAGACTTCAGAGGATAGTTAGAACTGCAGAAAAAACAATGACTACCAATCTGCCTTCAACTGAGGACCTGTATACTGCAGGAGTCAAAAATAGGGCTGTGAAAATATTTAAAGACCCCTCGCATCCTGGACATAAACTGTTTCAACTTCTACTCTCAAAACGATGCTATAGAGCACTACACACCAGAACAATAAAACACAAGGACAGTATTTTCCCGAACGCCATCACTCTGCTAAACAAATAATTCCCTCAACACTGTCAAACTATTCACTAAGTGTGCATTACTATTACTATTAGTCTTCTCACCATTCCTATCACCCATCTCCTCCCACTTATGACTGCATGACTGTAACTTTGTTGCTTGTATCCTTACAATTTTATTGATATTGTTTCCTAGTATAACTTGATTGCTTATTTGTATCCTATGACTATCATTAAGTGTTGTACTGTATGATTCTTGATGAATGTATCTTGTCTTTTTATGTACACTGAGAGCTTATGCACCAGAGATAAATTCCTTGTGTGTCCAATCAAACTTGGCCAATAAAGAATTCTATTCTATTCTATTCTATTTTGTAGATAGGTGGATGGGTGGATGGATGGATGGATGGATGGATAGACGATGGATGGGCGGGTGTGTGGGTGTGTGGATGGATGATTGACAGACAGGATAGCTAAACAGGATGGGCGGACAGACAGACTGCAGACACACAGACATGCATGCCCACAAACCATTTCATATTAAAATAATGTACACACTCACAATTAGAAAACCGCATATATAACTAGCTTCATTGCCAGGTTAATATATTACACAGGGTGAATACAGAGAATTTTTCTGACTCACTAAAACTGCTGAGAGGAGGGAGGCATTCCCCACCGGATAATACATTTAATCATAGCTGATGAACTGTGTATCTTTTCATTTAAGTAGACAATTACACTGTTTCCAGAGTTGCACAACGGCAAAGAAGGGGGAGTGATGAGCTCAGGAAGAACTCCCACTCTATTATTAAATTCATTTTTACACTCACTGTTTATCGTGTTTTGCGATTTACAGCTACAAGGTGCACCCTGACAGAATCATGAGCTTTAAGAGTTTTAGATTTCAGCCACTGTCCGCTGAATTTGTAATTGTGACAGGGAAATGTTCTGCTGCCGAGCTCCTGAGGTTTCTCCAAAGCTGTGTTTTGGAAAAGCATCGTTCATTCATATTTAAAGTGAATGTAATATTTTGTCCCCAACATTCCAGCCAATCTTGGGACTCCAATGGATTTGCAAGAAGGAAGTTCTCAAAGAAGGTTGTCCTTTTAACAACATCTTACCCTTCTCTTAATTGAAAAGATCTGCAGATTTGGTCTATGCTTCTTCTGGAAAACAAATGAATTATATGGGTGAACTAAACTTGGGTATAATCAGATTGGATAGGCCTATTTAAGCAAATGCCTATTTTATTTTATTCTTGTCCTTGAATGATCAAGCAATTGTTTTATCCTTTATGATACCTTTTGCTCTTTGATTTAATTACATTGCAAGGTGTATGTTATTTATTTTTTGGAGTGATTTGCCCACCTTGCAGTTGTGAGTCTGAACTGCGAAAACAGTTTAAACCAAAGAACGTCAATAGCAGAGTAGCTAACAACAAAATATGAAGCACAATGGAGGTCAAACCACTGCTACACACCTATTCTCAAACTGCCACAAGCTTATTCAAGACCCTGAACCCAAACTCATCAGAGGTATAGGCATTTCCAACAGAGAACACGCATCTTCTTCTGGATCCTGTTTGATGACCTCATTTCATAGAACAAGTCCACTCGGTTGGATTTTGTAGAATAGGCGGATTTTGTGAAATGTTTGAAAATAAGGGATTTCACAACGGACTCACAAGGTGATTAGGGGACTGGAGGCTAAAACACATGAAGAACGGTTGCAGGAACTGGGTGTGTCTAGTTTGATGAAAAGAAGGATTATGGGTGACATGATAGCAAGTGTTCCAATATCTCAAAAGCTGCCACGAAAAAGAGGGAGTCAAGCTATTCTCCAAAGCACCTGAGGGCAGGACAAGAAGCAATGGATGGAAATAAATCAAGGAGAAAAGCAACTTAGAACTAAGGAGAAACTTCCTGACAATTAATTAATTAACTGGATTAATTAATCCAGTGGAACAGTTTGCCTCCAGAAGCTGTGAATGCTCCAACACTGGAAGTTTTTAAGAAGATGTTGAATAACCATTTGTCTGAAATGGTGTAGGGTTTCTTGCCTAAGCAGGGGGTTGGACTAGAAGACCTCCAAGATTCCTTCCAGCTCTGTTATTCTATTCTATTCTATTCTATTCTATTCTATTCTATTCTATTCTATTCTATTCTATTCTATTCTATTCTATTCTATTCTATTCTATTCTATTCTATTCTATTCCATTCCATTCCATTCCATTCCATTCTTTCTACTCAACTCTACTCTACTCTACTCTACTCTACTCTACTCTACTCTACTCTACTCTACTCTACTCTACTCTACTCTACTCTACTCTATTCTTTTCTTGCAGGAAACACACTTCTTTTTTAAAAAATGATCAGATGTAAAATGTCTGGATAATGTCTGGAGCCAGGATAGAATTCAAAAGCACTGTGAGTTTATTCCATGCAACCTATACTAATGGTCAAGGTGAATTGGCACCAGATAAGAGTCAATGGACTTCAGGTGTTGAGTTAGATCTCTTATGGGGTGTAGAGACCCCAAACTAATGGTGGTTTAATGCTGCTCTCAGGCTCAGCATGGTCGTCTCCTACACAAATTCTTTTAAAAATATTTGGAAAGAAAATATACAGCAAGGACACATCTTTGACCATGACCCTGAGATCTGCTATTCTGATCAATTCACTGCAGAATCAACATGATATCACAACCACAACAACAATGCAGCAGGAATGAGATAATGTGAGGGAATCTTGTCCAGATTCCCAGGAGGGACAGAGTACATTCCAGAGAAGGAAGAGACAACTCACCTTTAGATGGTTTGTGTGAGAGAAAGGAGGTGAGCACAGATCCTCCCTAATAGTTTCCAGAGTATATGGTTCATGAGGCAAGCAGTCTGCTTTGGTTTGGCAAAATTTTCTGACTGTAGGTGAGGAATATTAAAGGAATCTTCTCAGAAGAATTGCAAGAAGGCTGGACATATAATCTATTAACACTTTCAAAAGTGAATTTAAAGCCAGATAACATGGATGTGAATTAAAGTTTACAGTAAGTCGGGATTGCGCCTGTAGGTGAAAAGGGCTGGGCAGAGCTGGGGAACGGCCTAACTCTACTTAGGGGTAAATTGCAAATCATTCCTAGTTAATCTAACTGATGTTAATCCTAAAGCTGGCCTGAGTGAGACTATTTTGAGGCTTCAGTGTTGCCACACTGGAGCTGAGGGATAGGGAGGGGGGAAATAGAGATAGAGGGGGCTTGTAGTCAAAGCAAAATACTTTCTCTTGGGAACCAAGGACATTCTCATAGGTAGCCAGGGAGAGGAAGAGCAATGTGGCCTGACAACCGGGCGGGACCTTGATTGGACCATGTGACTGGCTGTTTGAGAAGAGGGAGAAACTTTTACTTTTAATTAGGTGGGAACCGTGGGGATATTCAGTTGGTTTTCACTAGCTCAGGGGTTTGCAACCCGGGGCTCTGGAGCTGCATGTGATTCTTTCATCTCTCTGCTGCGGCTCCCTGTCACTCAAAATATGTGTCACAACCACCCATGTGTGACACCCACCGGCACGTGATTTATTGAGCTTTTCAATCCATCTTTTTTTTGGGGGGAGTTCAAAATGTTTTTGTTACACACAGAAATAAAAAAAAAATGTTTTCTCTGTAGCAGTTCATTGATTTCATAAATGCAACACACTATAGGTATTTTTTATGCATAGCATAAATGTAAAAAATGATATCTGCAGTGTTATCTTCATTTTAGATGGCAACAGGGTTTTGTGGCTCCCAGTGTTCTCTTTTCTGTGGGAAACAGAAAAGTTATGGCTCTTTTGAGTGTTTAAGGTTGGTGACCCCTTAGGCCAATATGATATGTCCAATAAACCAATTCTTTGAGAAACCCACTTGCCTCAGAGTTGTGTTTATCATGGATGTATTACTTGGAACCCTGACAACTGAGTCTACTGTACATTGGTAGAAATCTGTACCTTGCTGTAGTCAGTGATGGGATTCAAGTAATTTAACAACCGGTTCTCTGCCCTAATGATTTCCTCCAACAGCCAGTTTGCCAAACTGCTCACAAAGTTAACAACCGGTTCTCCCAAAGTGGTACAAACTGGCTGAATCCCACCACTGGCTGTAGTAGAAGGAAAGGCAGAGGTGGAGTCAAGAGAGGAATTAGCCTGGAGTCATTAAGTTCCCACAAGCAGTCTCAGTCTAACCCCTCTTGAACCCCGTTGACTCTTATTTAGCACCAATTTAGCGCTGAGCGTTAGTTGACTAGATTCTTGTGCATAGACGTGAGCAATAAATCAGCTTAATTGAAACTTAATGTGTAGTCCTGATTCTTCACACCTGACATTAGCCTCTTTTTTTTTTTTTAACTGAAGGTTGCTACATTGATTTCATTATAAAGCCTGGAGGGAGAAGAAACCACATATCCATCTTACTATGCAGGTAGTGCGAGAAAAGCTGCTTCATTCTGATTGACTTGTTGGAAGGCTTTGAGTCCAGGAAGCCCCTCCATGCCCGATCAGCGGGGCATCATTAGCACACCGGCAAAGAACACTGACAGAACGTTAATGGCATTTACACCACATCAGCTATCAACACCTGGGATTTCCTGAAAGCTCCTTATGGAGGAATAAATTCAGTTAAACTATTCGGAGATGCACATTTCTGTACAGCGGTTTTTTTTCCCCTGGCAGACAGAGGAGGGCTGTGGCATGGCATGATTTGCTAACATTAAAAGCTGAGCATCTTCGCAGCTAATGTCTTACCCCCCACCCCCACCCCCAAAGTGAGCAAAAGGGATAAACAGACAAATAAACCGAGGCGTTGATCTGCAGTGATCCAGGTTTAATTCACCACTCAATTAAGGAGCTGACTACTGGATGGGTTTGAGCTAATCGCTGTAGCTTAGGATTCATGCCTGCTTCACAAAGCTACGGCCGGAGGAGGCAGGAAGGCACACACTCACCCCAATCATTGCCACCTTGAATTCTTAGAAGATCTAAGCAACATACATTTAAAAAAGAAAAAGAAAAAAAAAGAAATGGATATGATGGCTTTGAACAGAGACACTTTTTGTCACCCTGAAAAAAAGAGCTTGGAAAAACTATAGATACATCATCTATAACAAGGAAATGCCTCAATATTTAAATGTTTGTGTGTGTGAATCATCTCTATTTATCTCTATCTCTATATATCTCTATCTCTATATAAAGTATCTCTATATCTATCTATCTATCTATCTATCTATCTATCTATCTATCTATCTATCTATCTCCATCTATCCATCATCCATCCATCCATCCATCCATCCATCTATCCATCCATCCATCCATATCTGTCTGTCTGTATCATCTATCTATCTATCCATCCATCTATCTATCAATCTATCTATCTCCATCTATCCATCCATCCATCCATCCATCCATCCATCCATCCATATCTGTCTGTCTGTCTGTCATCTATCCATCCATCCATCCATCCATCCATCTATCTATCAATCTATCTATCTCCATCTATCCATCATCCATCCATCCATCCATCCATCCATCCATCCATCCATCCATCCATCATCCATGCACCTACCCACCCACCCACCTACCTATCACTGTGCTTTTCATTCATACTGAAGCCCTTTCACTGAATGCAATAGTTCTGCTAAAGTCTTGCCTAAGCTTATGTGTAGGTTACTCTGTGTCACAATTGTCTCCTGGTAAGAGGGAGGGTCCCCCTATTTATTAGTATCATAGATACTAATAAGATACCCCACCCCATCCAGAAGTACTGCCATGCACCCTCCACAAAATATCTATTTTATGCATGCACACGATTTTAATAATAAACCATCATCAAACATAATGGCTAAAAAGCACTAATATCTGTCCATCTCCTGAACTCGTCCACTGAACACTCAATTTCTTATAGAAAATAAAAGTCAAATCCAAGATTTTGTCCTAAGTGAAACAAAGATAAATAGGAAAAACACAAATGGATTTATCTTTGGCATTAAGACAAGGATGAAGTGTTTCTGAAAGAGAAGGAGATTGAATTATTTTAGATTTTAACTACCAAACCTATTACTATATAGCAACAGCAAAGAGCACTTAGACTTCTATACCGTTTCACAGTGCTTTACAGCCCTCTCTCTAAGCAGTTTACAGAGTCAGCATATTGCCCCCAACAATCTGGGTCCTCATTTTACCCACCTCGGAAGGATGGCAAGCTGAGTCAACCTTGAGCCTGGTGAGATTCGATCTGCCAAACTGCTGGCAGCCAGTGATCGGCAGAAATAGCCTGCAGTACTGCACTCTAACCACTGCACCACCACGGCTCTTAGTGGGCCATCGAACCTAGTTAAGAGAAACTAGAAATGTGCAAGTGTTCCGGATTTGTTTCCAAAGAAAGGTGCATCACAGTGCATTGCAGCACGAATTATAGCACCTAACCATATTTTATTATGAACCAAGAATTTTTTTTTCTATTTCTCGGGGGGGGGGGCGGGAAATACCCCAAACCCTTGAGCTATTTTTCTTCTTGCTGTTTAAAATAGCTTATAAAATATGTATATATTTGTAGGGTTAAGGGGGGAAAAATGAGCATGATGACATTAAGAAATGGAAATGTTGTGTCTGTGCCCCCCGAGCCGGGCCCCCTGCCAGAAAGTGACTTGGAAAGTGAGGGGGAAGGGCCATCAGGACTTACCTCGGGAGCACCAGCTTCCCTGGCTCAGCTCCAGGAGCCAGAGGCAGGGGAGGTGGAGGATATCATAAGGCCTCCGTCCCCTGACTCTTTTCACCCCCAGGCCACGCCTCCAGACCCAGCTGATGGCAATCAGGCCTGGCTGGACCCTAGGTTTCATAGGCAGGAGAGGCGGGAACAACAGAAGCAGGGGTGGGGCAGGCCTAGGAAGTGCTGAGTCATGGAGCCACACCCCACAGGATATAAAACCAGCGAGGGCTGCTATGCCTCTTCGTAGCAGGCAAATCAACTGCTTGACTAGAGCTGAAGTACTGTTTGTTGACTCATCGGCATCAAGGGACATAACAGAGACACTTGGCAGACGCTCGCTAGTTTGCTGACAGAGCTGATAGTGCCGGCTAATTAAGCCATCGCTTGGATTGAAGCGAGGGGGACAGAACAGGAAATTCGATCACCATAATTTCTCATAACTGAGAACATAATTTTAGCATGTATTGTGTCTTAGGATTTCAGATTCTTCTGTAATGCTCCTTGATGTTTTTAAATCCGATGTGACTTCGGTAATGTGAATTCGCTCATAAATTAACTATAAGTAGTTTTCCATTTCTACGCGTTAAATAACATTTACATCATAAACAAATGAAAAGTACGGCACAAGTGACAAAGAATACATATATATATTTCATTTCATTATTTCCCACCATGTTGGTAGAGAAAGTTTTTAGAGAGAAAATAATTTTCTTCTTTCGATTAACCTTTAGATTTCTGTTTCTCTATATTAGGCAAGGCATCTGTTGATTTTTTTTCGATTCTCTGAAACAATTTATTTATTTGTCTCAACAGTATATATAAGCATAAGCATGAAATAACTATACGATATATAAGCATAAATATAATCATAAGTATGTAATAGCTATATGAAATTGGATACAATCAAAGGGAACATTAGGACAGGAACGGTAGGCACGTTGGTGCTCTTATGCACGCCCCTTACAGACCTCTTAGGAATGGGGTGAAGTCAATAGTAGATAGTTTTTGGTTAAAGCTTTGGGGATTTTGGGAAGAGACCACAGAGTCAGGTAGTACATTCCAGGCATTAACAACTCTGTTACTGAAGTCATATTTTCTGCAATCAAGATTGGAGCGGTTTATTTTGAGTTTGTATCTATTGTGTGTTCGTGTATTGTTGTGATTGATTGCGATTCTCCCTTTCTACCATTATTGTTAAAAATAATCTAACAGTTTGTACTTCGAATTAGATATCAAATGTTTTTTTCTTCTTTCATTAAGATATTAATGTTATTATCCAAAAATACATAATCTTACCAATTACAGGAGCTAGAGAACAGTTAAATTAGTACAATCAGAAACAGGGCACTCGTTTTATTGAAGTGTTTTCGGTACTAATTTGCACCATTGATGCCACATGTTTTCTTATCACTAATTGCAAAATTATGTAGGAATCACAAAATATTTGACTTTCTACGCAACCGATAAGTTACAATGCCAGCTCTTCTCCGCTAATAGAATAATGAGAGGAAATGAGCTAAAAGTCAAAGATAATTACCACACTGGTAGATCACTGCTATGAAACACAAAAGCAATACATATGTCTGATCGAGGGGAAAAAAGGACGATAATTCGGTTATTTTTTTTTTGGTTTTGTTTACATTTATACCCCGCCCTTCTCCGAAGACTCAGGGCGGCTTACAGTGTATAGTACCATTCACTGGAATACTAAGGAAAATACTCAAATTTAACAGTGTTTCAGTTGCAGGTAGTATAGATTATGTCACAACCACATTTCAACAGAACCTGCAATCGTGGACAACCTCAAAAAAGGATACTTTTGAGTTGGGAAAGGTATATATCAACAGTAGAGACCTTCACATTTCTAGGTTCTATCATATCTCAAGACCCAAAATGCACACCTAATATCAAAAACGTCATCAGAAAAGCACAACAAAGAATGTTCTTTCTGTGCCAACTCAGGAAGCTCAAACTGCCCAAAGAGCTGCTGATCCAGTTCTACAGAGGAATTATTGAGTCTGTCATCTGCACCTCCATAACTGTCTGGTTTGGACCCCTCACATCCTGGACATATTGTTTCAACTCCTACCCTCAAAATAACACTATAGAGCACTGCACACCAAAACAACTAGACACAAGGACAGTTTTTCCCGAACGCCATTACTCTGCTAAACAAATAATTCCCTCAACACTGTCAAACTATTCACTAAGTCTGCATTACTATTACTATTAATCTTCTCATTGTTCTTATCACCCATCTCCTCCCACTTATGACTGTATGACTGTAACTTGTTGCTGTAACCTTATGATTTATATTGATTGTTTCCTAGTATGATTAGATTGCTTATTTGTACCCTATGACTATCATTAAGTGTTGTACCTTATCATTCTTGACGAATGTATCTTCTCTTTTCATGTACACTGAGAGCGTATCCACCAAAGACAAATTCTTTGTGTGTCCAATCACACTTGGCCAATAAAGAATTCTATCTATCTATCTATCTATCTATCTATCTATCTATCTATCTATCTATCTATCTATCTATCTATCTATCTATCTATCTATTGAAAAGTCCAACTCTGTGTCCAACAAGCATGGGAGCCTTTTTCTTTTAGAAAGTAAGTAAGGTGAGCAAGTTGGGACATGACAGATACACAGACTTGTAGAAATGATGAAAATATTAAAACTTAAGAGTCCTCTAATGAAGATAAGGAGGAGGCTGAAGACAGAGGAAAGTAAATATTATGGAATCTGTTACCAAGATGAAGACACAATCATCAGTATGAACAGGTCGAAAATAAACAAGTACATGGTAAGTAAAGTCTCAATTGCAGGTTATGAATTCAGTATTAGAAGCGAAAGGTCTCCTAGGGTCAACTGTTGAGGAACACAACTAGAAGAACGTTGTTGTGACTCTTCCCGATTATGAGCAAGACATCTGACTTGTTGCTATGGCAACAAGGTACTCTATTTTGATTAGACCCAGTTGCTATGTTTAACAGCTTCTTAGGAAATCAAACAAGAAGCCATGTAGGATACTCATAAACAAACCCTATCAAGTTCAGTGGAGCTTATTTCCTAGAAAATGTTCATAGAGTTGTCATTTTAAATCATTTCACTCCTAGTTGGTGATAACACTGAGGTTCTCTATCTTTCCTTTAAAAGATACACAAGATTAATAAAAAAATGTTCACATTTGCCACCAAGTGGATAATCATAATTAAGACTTTGTGGCAGTCAGGGGCTGCCACAAAGAAGAAGGATTCAAGCTACTCTCCAAAGCACCTGAGGGCAGGACAAGAAGCAACGGGTGGAAACTCATCAAGGAGAGAAGCAACTTAGAACTAAGGAGAAATTTCCTGACAGTGAGAACAATTAATCAGTGGAACAACTTGCCTCCAGAGGTTGTAAATGTTCCAACACTGGACATTTTTAAGAAGATGTTGGATAACTATTTGTCTGAAGTGGTGTAGGGTTTCCTGCCTAAGCAGGGGGTTGGACTAGAAGACCTCCAAGGTCCCTTCCAACTCTGTTATTCTATTCTATTCTATTCTATTCTATTCTATTCTATTCTATTCTATTCTATTCTATTCTATTCTATTCTCTACCCTATTCTATTCTCTGACCAACCAACCATCTGTAATGGATGGATATGAGCTGCAGAAGACTGTTCTTTAAAAATGCCTTATCTGCAGACCATGAAACATAGTAGAAAAATCAGTGCCAGGTTTTTTGAAATTGCTTTTGTTTTCCTAAACAATCAGATCTAAATCGCTCAGGATATTTTAGCAAAAGGCTTATTAATTTTTCTCAATTTCTGAAAGCAGAGGGGGAAAAAAAACACATCAAATACTATAGCAAACTATGTTTGGGTTTCGGTGCCAAGGACTGGAACTTACTTGAATATTCCAGTTACAGAATTAAATAGAAAGTATTCCAGATTGCTCCAGATGTCAACAAAGAATCAATAAAATTAGAAATTATGTCTTGGGAACTATTTCTTTCTAGGATGCTCCCTAACTTAAAGGAAGAGTAAGCTAAAACTGATGCAGCCATTATAATCCTGAGAACAAAAGATAACAGTCAAAGACGGGACGGGGAGGGGGGGGGAGGATATATTTTGCAGAAGATAGGTTTGAGCTCCTTTTATGTTTCTTTAGGATGCATGTTTGTGTCTGTTAGTCATTACTTTTTATTCCAGAATGATAGGTAATCTGATACCTGCAATAGCTGCTAGCAATTAATTAATTCAATCTATAATTATCTTCTTCAAACTGACTCTAAACTGCAAAGCTCGAGGCCTGTTCGCTTTGTGTTTGTCTGCAACTTTTTGTGGGGTTTTTTTGTTTTTTGTTTTTTCTTTTTGCTTAATGAAAAATACGGCAGGACTAAAAAGCTTCCCAACTCTTTGGCGTCATCACCGGGCCCAATAAAGATATTGCCTACATTCTCCTCTTTGTTAACTACATGCGGAAGTAAGAAAGAAAATCGATGCAATCATATATAAATAGAATGCTCACCAATGGGCACCATTCTTGTAGTTTAGCACCTGGCAGTCAGAAATGAGTTTAAGAATGGGGGTTATATTTAACTCTCAAGGTAGACGGTTTTTTAAAAGACTATATAAATCCCACACATGAATCTTTGTGTTGAGTAGAGTAGAGTAGAGTAGAGTAGAGTAGAGTAGAGTAGAGTAGAGTAGAGGAGTGGAGTGGAGTGGAGTGGAGTGGAGTGGAGTGGAGTGGAGTGGAGTGGAGTGGAGAGGAGTGGAATGGAATGGAATGGAATAGAATAGAATAGAATAGAATAGAATAGAATAGAATAGAATAGAATAGAATAGAATAGAATAGAATAGAATAGAATAGAATAGAATATTGGCCAAGTGTGATTAGACACACAAGGAATTTGTCTCCGGTGCAGGAGCTCTCAGTTAACATGCAAAGCAACAGAGTAATATTAAACATAATAATGATACCAATAAGAGGGAGTAGTATAGAAGATGAGAAAGATAATAATGATACTACAGCCACCCTTTTTCCAGTTTTTAACTTACCACTTATCATCCTCGCTAGAGAAGAGTTATAATACAAAAAACACACATGCCTCTACATACAGTTGCACATTAATACAATCACATGCACATCAAAACATTTGCCTAAGGAAGCTTGCAGGACATAACTAAGTTAAAACAACAGGACTTTCATTAAGATATCCATCGATGTTTAAACAATCTTTTTCGTGCTCAGTCACCTACACCACAAATCTCTTCAGCTTACACACAAACATGAACAGGGAAAAAACCCAACCAAATAAAAAATCGATAAATTAATAAATAGGGACTACTGAACACATGCTGACTGGGGAATGCTGGGACTTGAAGTCTTAAGTTGCCAGGGTTGGATACCCCTGCACTAAAGTCTCCCAGATATTTCCATTAGGGAGAGAGTTTTAAGGGTTTAGTCTGGCAAGATTCTGTCTATTGTGTGTAAGCAGATAAAGAACTGAGCTTTGTCTAGATTGTTTCATTGTGCTTACTCTGACAGTCACTTTATTTTTCACTCTGCTAAACAAATAATTCCCTCAACACTGTCAAACTATTTACTAAATCTGCACTACTATTAATCTTCTCATCGTTCCCATCATCCATCTCCTCCCACTTATGACTGTATGACTGTAACTTTGTTGCTGGCAATCCTTATGATTTATATTGATATATTGACCATCATTTGTGTTGTAAATGTTGTACCTTGATGAAGGTATCTTTTCTTTTATGTACACTGAGAGCATATGCACCAAGACAAATTCCTTGTGTGTCCAATCACACTTGGCCAATAAAAAATTCTATTCTATTCTATTCTACTTTTTTCTCAGTTGGAGAAATTCATTTGGTGCTTTTCACGTGTCTGTTTGTCTATCCATCCTAAACAATTTGGTACTGTCACCAAATCTGGCCATTTCGTGTCTTATTCCCCTCCCCTCCACGACCCAAATTAAAACATTTTTAAGGAAATTGAGATTTCTTACCTTATTTCAGAACCAACAAAGGACAGAAAAGTTCTAGGCCTTTCCACAAGTAGCCAAATGAAGTCGCCCTTTTTGCTACTATCCAGAACATACTCAGCTACCCTAGTGAGAAAACGACTGAAATATCATGATTTTGATTAAGGCAAGGAATGAATCCAGGCAAAACTCAATTCATAGATTCAGTAGTCTAGCTAAAATAATGAGAAACAGCAGATATTCCTTTGGAACTTCATATGAAGATACATCGCATCTCTGGCTGACAACTTTCTGATCAAACAGACCAGGAGTCTCCAACCTTAGTAACTTTAAGACTTGTGGACTTCAACTCCCAGAGTTCCTCAGCCAGCTTTCCTGGCTGAGGAACTTTAGGAGTTGAAGTCCAGAAACCTTAAATTTACTAAGGTTGGAGACCCCTGAAACAAGCGGTTCTTTCATTCAAAAGTTATTCCGTGTTATATTGCTGAAACGTTGTTAAGCAGGACATACTTCACATATTTGACTGGGAAAAAGAGCAACATGCAAAAGGATATGATCATTTTTTCAACGAATCTGTCATGAGGATCTTCTATTTGGGGGAACTTCTTGATGTCATTTTCCAAACGCTGAATCTGGTGTCCCATGGAATCGAGATTGCTTTTAAGACTTTGAGCTGAAACTGAGAGGGAAAAAAAAATGGTAATTCAGAAATCAGATCAGGACTTACGACTGGGGGGAAAAAAAGCTATGTCAGAAGTAATATTCGTGAAGGCAGTGAAGATAATTCCATTAATATGTGCCCTCATTTTTCTGAATTACGGCTCATAAAAGTTCTACTATTCATAAAATAAAGGGAAATATATAATATAATATACGAAATCATCCTGCTTAATGTGAGAATGTCACTATTTTATTCTTCCATTAGTTCAAACTAATCTAATTCTATTCAAATTTATTGATAGAAATGCTAATATTTCATTCCTTTGAATCTAATTTGTAGATTAAACAGAAACCCAGTTTCAAAGAGATTCTATCTTAGCAATATATACAGTTGGTGATTTAAAGAAAATCTGCAGAATGCATCATTTTATCTCTTTCTCTCTAGTCATGAAATGTAGAATCTGGAGAAACCTGTACCTGCTATATATTTTTTTTATTGGTACTTCTAACTTTTAATTTAATGGGATAACACAAATTATTAATGTTCCAAATAGTGGTAAGCAAAGGCCCAGGAACAGTGTAACACATCACCTTTGTAATTAATTTTTGTAATGAATTGCTAAGTGGCAGTTACATTGTTCAGATTAATATTAAAAGTTAATCAATTAGTATTATTGTATTCACCGTGGAGTATCTTATCTTTTCTCTTAAATTATTCGGGGGTGGGGGGGAGTAGCTTATTAGCTCTGCAGAATAATATTGTAAAGAGAAGAGAGCTGTTCAAAGGGATGGAAAGGGGTTTTTGTGTCTGTGGGTGTTAAAACATATACTCTGCTTTTGAAATGAGCCTTAAGGCCTTTTGTAAATAGCAAGATGGTGTCAGTAATTGCTGAAACAAAGGAAAACAAACAAACAAACAAATATGTAAGGGTAGTTCAGACAAAAGCATACCCCTTATGCATTACAGATGAAAGAAACGGAGAGCACAGAAAGAAAAATTAGAGTTTTCTTAGTTTTGTTTTTTTTGTTTGTTTCAGTCATCATTTCTGCATAGAACAGAACAGGAAAAACAAAACGACTGCTTATTTTGTGTGTTATAAATTTCAGCCTGGGTACATTTGTATCCAGGGCCATTGTTGCAGCATATAAAAGTAACAAAAGTACTATTACAACAAAGCAAGTTATTTCTTCAGCAATGCCTAAAGCCCGCTGATGATTAATTCCAGATCGAAAACCATGGCTGTAAAAGTGGAGATTATATATCGTGGGCTCATTGCATTTAACCTGGGATTATTGCATCTGGAGCTTTTCCTGTTGCCAATGTTAACAGAACAGAATTCAACAGAGAAAGAATGGAGTGAATGAATGAAATGAATCCAGTCAGCAAAGGATGACTCTGAAGATGCCGTCCACAAAACTGGAAATCCTGAAATCTACGAGTGGTCCAAGCAAGGGCCAGGCCATTGTAGAGATACCATAATATGCCTCCAGTAATCTAGCAAGTGAAAAAAAATATATGCACTGACACTATGGAGATTCCCAATCTTTCAGGGTTGTTCCAAAGTACACAAGTGCTTTTTCTCCAAGTACTCAACAGACCAGGGATAAAATGCTCTGAAGTCTGCTACCGGTTCGCTTCGCTACCAGTTCACTTCGCGCACGCATGCACAGTGCGTACCAAATGCACACTTCGCCTGAATGCACATCGCAGGCACTATCGCACAGCGCTGAAAAAGGAGGATTAAGAAGCCTTTTCTAAGGTAAGTAGAACAGTGAGGGGGGGGCCGAACAGCTCTGCCGCGTGATTTATATTCACTAGAAAGCAGGATTTCCTGCTTTCTACCTTGTTTCCCTGAAAATAAGATATCCCCTGATAATAAGGCCAGTCGGGCTTTAGAGCACATGTGCTAAAATAATCCCCCCCAGAAAATAATCCCTCCCTGAAAATATTTAAACACATGTGCAGCTGGTCCTCGCCATTTCCTCTGGTTAGGGTTACGGAGACTGAGCTAGAAATAGGTTACACAGCAAGATGAGTCCTGTCTTACTCCATGTATCCCAAAATAATAAGACCTCTCTGAAAATAAGGTCAAGAGCTTATTTTGGGGTTTAAAAAATATATAAGACAGAATCTTATGATTTTAGCTTTTATTTCTACCAGTTCAGGCGAACCGGTCTGAACCGGTAGCGTTTCACCCCTGCAACAGACTCTTAACATAAAAACTGTGATAACAAGTTGTTTGAGAGACTATTTTGTGCGTAACTGCACTGTCCTAAAGTGAAGAAAAGCAGACAGAATGTGGAAGAGAAAATCCAGTACATGAATAAGAGAAGAGCAACAAAGATGATTAGGGGACTGGAGGCTATAAAGAACGGTTGCAGGAACTGGGTATGTCTAATTTAATGAAAAGAAGGACTAGGGGAGACATGATAGCAGTATTCCAATATCTCAGGGGCTGCCACAAAGAAGAGGGAGTCAAGCTATTCTCCAAAGCACTTGAGGGCAGGACTAAGAAGCAATGAGTGGAAACTAATCAAGGAGAGAAGCAACTTGGAACTAAGGAGAAATTTCTTGACAGTTAGAACAATTAATAAGTGGAACAACTTGCCTGCAGTGCCCCAACACTGGAAATTTTTAAGAAGATGTTGGATCACCATCTGTCTGAGATGGTGTAGGGTTTCCTGCCTGGGTAGGGGGTTGGACTAGAAGGCCTCCAAGGTCCCTTCCAACTCTGTTGTTGTTGTTGTTGTTGTTGTTGTTGTTGTTGTTGTTGTTGTTGTTGTTGTTGTTATTATTATTATTATTATTATTATTGGAATAGTCACACCGCTAACCAAAAATAGAAGATTGTTTTTTTTCAAACTCCAGGATTATACCTGTGTTTGCCAAACAGCAATCCAAAATCCACGAATACATTTCCAAACACACAAATACAAAATTGCTTGAATAGACCATCCGTGGTGGATGAGGATGGTGAAAGACAGGTTAAAGATTTCTGCCACCGAGTCGTTTTCTTTTCATCACGTCATAGAAGCACAAATAATTCAAAACCAGCTTTTAAACAGATTATTACTTAGGGAGCAATTCATCCTGGCGAGTGTCTCGAATGCGGGAAAGGTCATAAGACTCATTTCGTTGTTGAGACAAGTAATTTGCTAGACTCTTAAGCATTCGGGCTGTAAAAATTGCCTACAGAGAAAAAGAGCCAAAAGGAAGAACAATTTCTTCCCACAGATTGTCTTAGCAATTTCTCTTGTGTGAATTCTACAATGCTGCATACTTCCTAGAACAATGTTGAGGTTACAGGTAGTCCTTGACTTAACAGCCACTGCAAGGTAGTTGTTAAAAAGATGAGCCGTGGTGGCGCAGTGGTTAGAATGCAGTACTGCAGGCTAATTCTGCTGACTGCCGTCCGCCTGCAATTTGGCAGTTTGAATCTCACCAGCTCAAGATTGCCTCAGTCTTCCATCCTTCCAAGGTGGGTAAAATGAGGAGCCAGATTGTTGGGGGCCACAGGCTAACTCTGTAAAACCGCTAAGAGAAGGCTGTAAAGCTCTGTGAAGCAGTATATAGCTCTAAGTGCTATTGCTAAGAGTTGTGCCTCGTTTGACAAACTCTTTTTGACACAGTTGTGCAATAATACAAGAGCAAACAGTAGATTTAAACTTAATGTTAACCGTTCCAATCTTGATTGCAGAAAATATGACTTCTGCAACAGAGTTGTTAACGCTTGGAACGCACTGCCTGACTGTGTGGTCTCTTCTCAAAATCCCAAAAACTTTAACCAAAAACTGTCTACTATTGACCTCACCCCATTCCTAAAAGGATTATAAGGGGCGTGCATAAGAGCACAAAAGTGCCTACCGTTCCTGTCCTATTGTTTCCTTTCATTATATCAAATTAATATAGTTATTGCATACTTTTGCTCATATATATGTTTATATGATATGTAGTTATTTTATGTTGATTCTTGTGTATATTGTTGTGACAAAATAAAATTTTAAAAAATGAACCACTGCAATTGCTAAGAGCATCATGTGCAGATTAAGCAAAACTGGACTTAAAAATCTGTAGAGATTCTCAGCCATCCAGGTCATAGACAAATTCCTTGTGTGTCCAATCACACTTGGCCAATAAAAATTCTATTCTATTCTATTCTATTCTATTCTATTCTATTCTATTCTATTCTATTCTATTCTATTCTATTCTATTCTATTCTATTCTATTCTATAGTTGTCCCAAAGGTGCTTTTTCAGGAGGCAACTGGACTTTCTTGTTTTTTTTTCTTTTAAGACGTTTTGCTTCTCATCCAAGAAGCTTCTTCAACCCTGACAGGATCCTTTTATTCCCCCATGATCCAGTCAGAACTGAAGAAGCTTCTTGGATGAGAAGCGAAACGTCTTCAAAGAAAAAACAAGGAAGTCCAGTTGCCTCCTGAAAAAGCGCCTTTGGGACAAATCTGGACTCGTGTCAATAGATCTGTTTCAAATGTACAAAAATGTGTACAACAACACGCAACAAGCAGATTCTGAAGGTCTGTCTTGTGCGCAGTTACTACGAGCTACTTACTTTTGTAGTAAAATTGAGGCACACCAAATAGGCTACAATTTGGAATAGACAATACTCTAATTACTTAGGATGAGCCTTACAAAGTGGTGCCCTGTAAATGTGTGTGTGTGTGTGTGTGTGTGTGTGTGTGTGTGTGTGTGTTTATACATAAACACACATAAGTCCTCTTGATTTTCTATGGGTTTGTAATAATGATTTGGAGGGCAATCAAAACTGCTAAATTGATCAAGTTCATTTTATATTGCAGATAATGATTTAATCAATTGGTTGGGTCTGTGAACTATAGATTAGAATTGCATCTAAAGCACTACACTGTGAAGACACACGTACTCACATGCTCAGAATTATCCCAAAAGTGAGAACGAAAAAATCTAGAAGCTTTCAGTTTCGAGTTTTCCCAGCTGTGCCAACATGACATCTCTAATAAATTGGAACTTTGAGGAACCTCAAGCCTCAGAGCTTTATTTTGTTGTGGGTGTTCCTTGGAACCCTGAAATTATCACTAAAATGATAAAGAAGAACAACAACACAACAGGCGACCATTCCTGTTTTATGGTATCTCTACGATTAAAAAATAATAATAATCATGAAATTCCTGAAGCAGTACAAAAAGTAAAATAAAGAACTTCTATTTAAAGCCATAGTTAGTTAATCCTGTCCTTGTCTTCTGAAAAATTTATCTTGCAGAAAAATCTTACTTAAGAGAAAACTGTTTCAGGCTGCACTGTTCATATACCTGAGCAGGAAAAATAGAACAAAATTTTAATACGAGAGTATTTCACAACCAGTTTTGCCCAGGAAGGCATCAGCCCTCATCAGAATTTAACGAGACATTTAATCTCAGCAATAAATTAACTGACATTGTAAGATCATGTTTAATGAGGCAAGAATGCAAAAAAATAAAAAAAAGGCTATGCTATAATGGTAGTATAACCTATGAAAAATAAGTGTAAGACTCATCAATTGTTTACTTTGCTGCATGGTACAGACAGATAGTCTTTCAAAGTTCATAATTAAGGCAGTGAGTCAGCTAACGTTTCTTCTTCTGCTTTATTGCAGTAAAACAGATGATACATGGAGGTGATAATTACAAGTGTAAGTGTTCCATGAACATTTCATTTGCGAGATATGAGCTGTTCAGATTCGGAGGTTAGTACCAGATCGGATGTGGTATGCACAGCTCTTTTAAGCGCTTAAAGACAGATGGAAACAGAGAAAGTATTCAGGATCATAACAACCACTAATTTAAGGTCACCCGAAAAACGAAACTGCAAAAAGATCCCATCTTCATCCTGAAAATATGCCAGTTATTAAATAAGACTGTGGACCAGAATGATGAAGTGCGGATGAGTCAGCAGGGGTAATGCCGCTTTAAGAAGCTTTCTATATAAGAGAGAGGGCATATCTCTCTCTCTCTCTCTCTCTCTCTCTCTCTCTCTATCTATCTATCTCCTCATGTATCTCTCCCTTGTCCTGTTCTTATCGCATTGTACCTCTCTGTGTAGAGTCGAAGATTAATTGATTGCTTGGTATGACTTGTGACCCAGGCCCAAGTAGGTAGTAGTAGACACAATCAGTTCAAAAACAGACTTTATTAGAACAGCTGAGAATTAACTCATTCTCAGCGTAGTCCAAACTAAATCAAAGCAAATTCTTCATAACACACATTCTTCAGTCTTATCACCAACCTTGGTCTAATTAGGCAAACTGCCAAAGGCTTTTCTTGGCAAAAGTTCAAAAGCAGAAGACGCCGACAAGAAATAAATGCAGCAAGACAAGGAGCAAGTTTATCAACGTTGTTTTCCGGCAAAGAGCCCAAACGCCGTTGCTGGTCTTTTAAGCCTTATGGGAGGGGCCAATCATCTCTTGGCCCTACTTCCAAGTCGTCTACTTTGC
Organism: Ahaetulla prasina; assembly: GCF_028640845.1. Classification (NCBI taxonomy): domain Eukaryota; kingdom Metazoa; phylum Chordata; class Lepidosauria; order Squamata; family Colubridae; genus Ahaetulla; species Ahaetulla prasina. Next base: position 10,859,614 of record NC_080549.1, on the reverse strand, counting down.
TTTAGCTGCTCTTGCCTTCTGGCAGCTCTTCTCCTGCGTGCACTAGGAACAGGCTCCTCCTGTTCCTCTGCCTCTCTACTGTCAGCCTCTGGAGGATCCAGAGTCTGCACATCACTCCCAGACGGCCCTGGCCCCACCTCTGCCTCTGATGCAGAGCCCTCATCCGGGCCTTCCACAGTCTCCAGGAGTGGCCCATGTTCTTCCTCAGCCTCATCGCTGTCCCACTCCATTGCCAGCTCCGCAGGCTGCTGGCGGACCGCAACAGTATGTGCCTACCACATGTATGTCCATATATAGAAATCTTGTATATAAACCACTGTTTGTAATGACAAAACCTCTGTGTCCTGTATTTTGCTCCTGGGTTGTCTCAAAATAGTAGTCACGCTGTAAACACTTTGACAAAATTAATCAATTATAAATTACCTTCAGTAGAACCATCTGGACAAAAACAAGACTCTACCAAACACATCAGCTATAAACTTTGGGCCTTTGTAATTGAAAAAGTTATCCAACAGCGATCAAGGTGGCATCCTACACAACTTCAGATATGAGCTGTGAAAGATGAGAGCAATTTTGTCCTCAAATTTTAGAGAACAAAGCCGCATGTGCTACTGAGGGTTTATATCAAGTCCTCCATCATCAGGCTAAATCTAAACGACCTCAAACAACTGGACAACAAGTTTTGCTAGATAATTCAGAGACAATGCAATGAAAAAGAAGAGGGGAATAAAAACGTCTTCGGTTCCATCCTTGTCAAAGAAGTGGCTTGATGATGAGGTTGAGTCAGGGGTGAAATCCAGCAGGTTCTGACAGGTTCGGGCGAACCAGTAACGGAAATTTTGAGTAGTTTGAAGAACCAGCAAAAACTGCCTCTGGCTGGCCCCAGGAGTGGGGAGGGAATGGGGATTTTGCAGTATCCTTCCCCCAGGAGTGGGGAGGGAATGGGGATTTTGCAGTATCCTTCCTCCAGGAGTGGGGAGGGAATGGGGATTTTGCAGTATCCTTCCCCCAGGAGTGGGGAAGGAATGGAGATTTTGCAATATCCTTTCCCCAGGAGTGGGGAAGGAATGGAGATTTTGCAATATCCTTCCTCCCCTTTTGGCACTCCGTGCCGAAATGGTTCACCAACACTGGCCTATGGAATCTGGCCCTTGTTTGCTTCTTCTCCATTCCACATTTTTTAATAATACCTGGTCTTACAAAAACTCTGAAGAAATGAAAAATCTACACACACCATTGTATCATTAGGGACAGTCTAATTAAAGACCAGACTGCAAGTTATTCTTAACACACAACAATATCACTCACAAATGCATCTCAGAATGGAAAGAATCAAAATCGTCGAGCCGAAGATGGTAACAGGAACTAAGTAGTGTTATAAATTATTTTACTAAAAGAATTCTTCAGAGGAGTCAAACTTGAGAAAACACAGAAAAAGACTTCTTCTCTGGCAAAGTTTTATTGGCCAAGTGTCCAATCACACTTGGCCAATAAAAATTCTATTCTATTCCATTTCTTATCCAGGGAAACATATTTTGCCTTTTTAATTTGCCTTATGATTTATTTTGATATATTGACCATCAATTGTGTTGTAAATGTTGTACCTTGATGTAGGTATCTTTTCTTTTATGTACACTGAGAGCATATGCACCAAGACAAATTCCTTGTGTGGCCAATCACACTTTGCCAATAAAAAAATATATTCTATTCTATTCTAAATACAAAGCTTTGAAACTTTATTAAGCTTTCAATTAGCTTAATAAAGTGAGACACAGATTAATAATCAAAAAAGACAGGCCAAACATCTTAATTTAACTAACGTCCTGAAAAGCAAGTGTATGCTCCAAAGCCGTTATAACATTTAAACACAGGCCTCTGTGGCTCAGACTGGTAAGACAGTCTGTTATTAACAGCAGCTGCTTGCAATTACTGCAGGTTCAAGCCCCACCAGGCCCAAGGTTGACTCAGCCGTCCATCCTTTATAAGGTAGGTAAAATGAGGACCCAGCTTGTTGGGGGCAATAAGTTGACTTTGTATATAATATACAAATGGATGAAGACTATTGCTTGACATAGTGTAAGCCGCCCTGAGTCTTCGGAGAAGGGTGGGATATAAATGCAATTTAAAAAAAAAACATATGCCCTGGTAGAGCAGTGGTGAAATCTGAACCGGTTTACTACCGGTTCACTGGCTGCGCATGCGGGCTGTGTGCGCGCATGCACAGTGTGCACCGTGCACCAAATGTGAGGTGCGCACACACAAGCACAGTGCATGCAAAAAGGAGGCATGGCATAAGTAGAACAGCGCACGGGGGGATGATCAGCTGTGGCACGCAATCTTTTTTTTTTACTTTTAAAAGCATTTTTTATAACCTATTTGGCCGAATAGGTTGTAAAAAATGCTTTTAAAAGTAAAAAAAAAGGCTCTGATGATCGCAGGGCTCAGCTGGGATCGGCAGAACCTTTTTTTATTATTTGGGCGAATAGCTTTGTGCACGGGCCTCTGGTGGCTCAGCAGACTAAGTCTGTCTGTTATTAACACAGCTGCTTGCAATTACTGCAAGTTCAAGTCCCACCAGGCCCAAGGTTGACTCAGCCTTCCATCCTTTATAAGGTAGGTAAAATGAGGACCCAGATTGTTGGGGGGGCAATAAGTTGACTTTGTAAAAAATATACAAATAGAATGAGACTATTGCCTTATACACTGTAAGCCGCCCTGAGTCTTCGGAGAAGGGCGGGGTATAAATGTAAACAAAAAAAAAAAATCGAATTTAAAAAAAAATGCTTTTAAAAGGTAAAAAAAGGCTCTGACGATCACGCGGCTCAGCTGCGGTCGTCTGGGTTGTTTTTTTTTAACCTTTTAAAAGCAGCGGCAAATGGGAAAGTGGGCAACCGGCCAATTGGATGGGCATGGGCAGGGAGGCAGGGATTGTTGCTACCGGTTCTCTGAACCACCCACCGCCATCGCTACCGGATTGGCCGATCAGGTCCGAACCGGGAGCATTTCACCCCGTGGTAGAGGGGAAAAAAGTAAAACTATAATTAGAAGAGCTGGTAGTATACAATAATAGGGTTGATATGCATTGGAAAATATTTTATTGCTTTGTAGCAGGAAGGGAGCATAGTATGAAATGTATCCTGCAAGCAGAACATTCTGTAATAAAAGGAACAGGCACAAGAACATAGCACTGATAAAAATTTTCAACGGCATTACAACAGCAGAACTGAAGGTGGAATTGCAACCATCAGCCCAGGAGTGATCAAACCACCCAAGACGCCAATCGAGATCTTTCTGTGTCTATTAAACTTCAGACTATCACCTGGCTGCTAAATTCAGACAACTGGTTCTTCAGGCATAGAGTGAACTCTCACTCTATTGATCCACTCACCTGCCTAACTACTTGACCCAACTATAGAAAGCAAAGCAAATAAAACACAGCTACCGTATTGCTTTATGGAACAGAACACAAATAGGAGAGGACACTGGCGGAGCAAAGACATATATTGTTCTGTTTTCCTGGCAGTTATTAGCTACCTCTTTTAGTAGGTCAGGTTCTTACTTTCAACCACATGAGTTCAATGGAAATAAACTTCTGGTAAAAATTAATGTCTTTCATGCGGTTGCTTTTTAAAAAAAAAAAACTGTTGTTGTTGTTTTTTAAAGTTCTCATAAAGAGGAAAGGCTGTGTGCTGCCTCCCTTTAAGAGCTTCGTAAGTTAGGATGTGTCTCCGGGTGCTTTTGATTTTCTTTCGAAGCATCTCGAGCCACAGCAAATACTAACATATTTTCCCTTTAAATGCAACAACTGGAAGAAGTCTTGAACTGAATTTGGATGGTTGGAGACAGACAGACAGACAGACAGACAGACAGAGAATTATAACTAGCTAGCTAGCTAGCTAGCTAGATGATAGATAGATGAACGATAGGTGATGATGATAGATAGACAGATGACAGATAGATAGATAGATAGCTCCCAGTAGCACGAAGCTGAAGCCTGAAGATGACGAATGAGACTTCGTCGAAACATCGCCAAGACACTTCCAATTTTACATGGGAGAAAACCCGAATAACCAAAGACCTACATAGATGATAGATAGATAGATAGATAGATAGATAGATAGATAGATAGATAGATAGATAGATAGATAGATAGATAGATGTAGTTTTCCCGAAAATACGACCTATTCAAAAAGTAAAGCCTAGCCCAATTTTTTTTGGGGGGAGGCCTAATATAAACCCTACCCAAAAATAAGCTCTATTGAAGTGGGTGGGCATGGCCAGCACAGGAGCCAGCCCTTCCCTTCCTCGGTCACCTCAGGGTTGCTCAGCCCCTTAATCGGGGCCTGTGGATCAGCCGAGCCACTTTGGCCGCTGCCTCCAGTAAGTGTAGCTGCTTTTGCAGCCAATTGCGGCCCGCAAAAGAAGCCGGAGGCTGAGCAATGCACTCCACACAGCTCGCACCCTCCTTACCTAACGGTGAAAGTCAATTCCATTAGGTAAGGAGGGCATGAGGCATGTGGGGTGCATCGCTTGGCCTCCGGCTTCTTTTGCGGCCACAATTGGCTGCAAAAGTAGCCAGGCTTATTGGAGGCAGCTGCCTGAGCAACACCCACGAATCAGCTGTTTCATGGACGATGGGATGGCCTTCTGCGACCCTTTGGGAAGCTGGCACGAGGGGTCGCTGCCCCTTGCCTCATACCGGTACATGGGGAGGGAAATAAGACCCTCCCCCCCAAAAAAAGAAGAAGCCCTAGCCAGCTTTTCAGGTGTTAAAAGAAAATAAGACCTGGTCTTATTTTTGGGGAAACACGATAGGTAGGTAGGTAGATCAGAGAGAGAGAGAGAGAGAGAGAGAGAGAGATTAGGTATAGGCAGAGGTGGGTTTCAGCAGGTTCTGACCAATTCTGGAGAACCGGTAGCAAAAATTTTGAGTAGTTCGGAGAACCAGTAGTAAAAATTCTGACTGGCCCCATCTATTCTTTGCCTCTGCCTCTGCCTCCCAAGTCCCAGCTGATCGGGAGGAAATGGGGATTTTGCAGTAACCTTCCCCTGGATTGGGGAGGCAATGGAGATTTTGCAGTATCCTTCCCCTGGAGTGGGGTAGAAATGGAGATTTTACCGTATCCTTCCCCTGCCATGCCTACTACCAGAACCGGTAGTAAAAAAAAATTGAAACCCACCATACAGATATAGATGCTATAGATACATAGATATAGATAAAAATGTCAAACACAGATGCATTCGGAATGTTTACATTTCACAAGTTCATTTTAAGTGTATGGTTACAACCTCCATCACTCCCAGCCAACAGAGACCAGATTAGAATTTATTGGCTTTGTGAACCAAACATTTGGTAGGTATAATGTACCCATACACGGTCCTTGAGATAAGGATTACAGAAAGCACACGATAAGGGGAAATGAAGATAATGTCTGTAAGCATTCTACCTCTTTTACTAGCAGTGAAACTATCTGGGTGAAATCAGTTCCAAACAATGTAGGAGCATGGATAATTCATCTATTGTTCACCCTATGGCTTGCAAAGGCCTAGAGAATTTAGTTGTCTAGCATCTAACAAGCCAGCTGTGCTTCTTTTCTGTCCAGATCAATAGCCTACAGAGTAGGCATTTAAAAAAAAAGAAGGCTATTTTTTTTGCAACCCAAGATGGAAGAATAAGTATGCTCGTAAGCTTTGTAAAATTTAGAATAGAATAGAATTTTTTATTGGCCAAGTGTGATTGGACACACAAGGAATTTGTCTTGGTGAATATGCTCTCAGTGTACATAAAGAAAAGATACGTTCATCAAGAATTCTAAGGTTTCGAAACTTTATTTTAAATTCTACTGTTTTCTGTTTCTTTTCTTCCCCTCTCCCTTATGCTCTCTGGCCACATACAAATAAAGTATCAATGGTTTGTTAAAACACTATTTGAAATGAGATATTTTAGCTGACCCCTCTTCTTAAAAGGAAGTATTAAGAGCAAAACGTTGATAGTCCAAAACAATAAGTAAGACGAATTGATGCCCTACTCTAAGTGAAGCTATACTGCGGGTCCCAATAGCTTTCTAGATATAAGTCAAAATGCCAATAAAGCTTTGGTTTTTTAAAAAAATAGATTCATTTAGAAATTTATTCCCTTCACATTTTCATCAACATTTAGCTTTTAAAACAGAGATGGCGCATAAAGAATTCACGACGTGGAAGGATGAAGATATGAAAACTTCCACAATTAGCTCTCCTCTATATCAGCAAAGAACGTGGTAAGCTTTGAGATAATACGTTATCCATTTAAACTGATCCTGTACACTGTTGGCACACAATCTTCTTCTCCTCTCATTCATACCTGCCAGGATAAACAATCCCGTGATAAATCAGAAACAAACTGTTGGTATGATAGCTAATGGCACCAGTCCGGCAGGATCCTGTCTTTGATGGATGACAACATTGAGTGTCCCATGTACTGAAGTTTGATGTGTGGATGAAGACCAAACAACTCCTTCACGTATTTTACACTTGCATTAAAAGTCTTCCGCCTCAAACTGCAGACTTTCAAGAACACCTGATTTCCAGTGAAAGATTATTTCCAGTTCGGCTGGCGTTAATGTCTTCCCTGTCAAACGCTTATAAAATGAACTTTCCAGAACAAGCCTGGAGCAACTGGCTGCTGTAATGATGATCGCAGGCTGTTCTATCCAATTCACCAGACTGGTGGGAAATACAACACACAGCACTAAATTCCATAGCTGTAGCATTTTAATCCCAGGATGTTAATTAGCAGCTACTTTAGACAAAGCAGCAAACATCAGTCACCTGACTGTCAATCTCATCACATTAACCCTCTGGCTTGCTTAGCATATGAAAATGGTAAGCCAACGGTTTATTAATCAGGAGACGTGAATGGAGCCCTATTGGAAACTTTTTAAAAGGTGATAGGCATAATCACTATAACACAGCTGTCTTCCCACACAGGGTACTTTTGAGGCTGATAAATATGCAAAGGTGTTTCGGAATTTCAGCGTATATTTTTTTTTTTTGCATCTCTGAAAAACAAGGCAATGAAAACGTTGCCTTAGACGTATGAATCAGAACTAGTGTGGCACACAAGGTAGAAATATATACATGTGTATTTATATATCTGTTCTCGGTTTTTAACAACTTTTTTTTCTTAAAATTGTTCCTGAGTCTTAAGTTTATCTAAAATAATATATATTTTATACTCCAGCAATTCACTCTGCTTCTGCCAAGAGGGGTGAATTCGGTCTTGTAGAGGAATAATATAATATAATATAACAACAGAGTTGGAAGGGACCTTGGAGGTCTTCTAGTCCAACCCCCTGCCCAGGCAGGAAACCCTACACCATCTCAGACAGATGGTTATCCAACATTTTCTTAAACATTTCCAGTGTTGGAGCATTCACAACTTCTGCAGGCAAGTTGTTCCACCGATTAATTGTTCTCACTGTCAGGAAATTTCTCCTTAGTTCTAAGTTGCTTCTTTTCTTGATCAGTTTCCACCCATTGCTTCTTGTTCTACCCTCAGGAATAAGAAGTTTGAATGGGTGCCTCAGTATGAAGGATCCTGAGTCAATTTTTTTCTTTGAGGCATTATGCACAGTTGTTGTTGGTTGCGAAGTCATGTCCAACGTTCCTCCAGGTCTTCCTGTCCTCTACCATACTTTGGAGTCCATTTAGGTTCACTCCAATTGCTTCAGTAACTCCTCATTCTCTGTCCTCCCCTTCTTCTTTTGCCCTCAATCTTCCCCAGCATTAGGCTCTTCTCTAGTGAGTCCTTCTTTCTCATTAGGTGGCCAAAGATTTGAGTTTCCTCTTCAGGATCTGGCCTTCTAAAGAGCAGTCAGGGTTGATCTCCTCTAGGACTGACCGGTTTGATCGCCTTCCAATCTAATGGCAGAAAGTGAAGAGGAACTAAAGAGCCTCTTGATGCGGGTGAAGAAGGAGTGCAAAAGTAGGCTTAAAACTCAACATTAAGAAAACTAAGAGCATGGCATCCAGCCCTCTCAATTCCTGGCAAATAGATGGGGAAGAAATGGAGATAGTGACAGATTATGCACAGCTAGGTGTCTAAAAATATGTGCGTATATGTTCTCGAGATGCAAAAATGGAACTTCCAACTTATACACACTTTCTATAACCAGATCAGTAAGACCTGGAATACTGCAACCAATTTTGGTCATCATACTACAAAAAAAGATGTTGAGACTTCAGAAAAATTTCAGAGAAGAGCAACTAAGATGATCAAAGGCCTGGGGACTAAACCATATAAAGAACGGCTGCAGGTTTTGTGTCTGGCTAGTCTACAGAAGAGAAGAATTAGGGGTGACATGATAGCAGCATTTCAGTATTTGAGGGGCTGCCACAAAGAATAGAGGGGTCAAATTATTCTCCAAAGCACCAGAGGGCAGGACACGAAACGATGGTTGGAAACTAATCAAGGAGAGAAGCAACCTGGAATTAAGGAGAAACTTCCTAACAGTGAGGACAATTAACCAGTGGAACAGCTTGCCTGCAGAAGTTGTGGGCGCTCCATCACTGGAGGTTTTTAAAAAGAGACTGGATAGTCACTTGTCTGAGATGGTATAAGTTCTCCTGCTTGAGCAAGGGGGTGGACTAGAAGACCTTCAAGGTCCCTTCCAGCTCTATTCTCTTCTTCTTCTTGGCACATATTAAATCAGTCCAAGGGGATCAAACCAGTCAATCCTAAAGGAAATCAACCCTGACCGTCTTTTGGAAGGACCGACACCGAAGCTGAAGCTCAAATAGTTTGGCCACCAAATGAGAAGAAGACTCGTTGGAAAGATCCCTGATGTTGGGAAAGATGGAAGACAAAAAGAGAGGATGAGATGGTTAGATACTGTCCTTGATATAACAGATATAAGTTTGGACAGACTTAGGGAGACAAGTGGAAGACAGGGGACCCTGGCATGCTATGTTCCATGGGGTCGCGAAGAGTCAACATGACTTGGTGACTGAACAAGTCACTTTGTAGAGCAGAGGTCTCCGACATTGGTCCCTTTAAGACTTGTGGACTTCCACTCCCAGAGTTCCTCAGCCAGCTTCATCAGGATTAAAAAGGACGGAAAAATCAGTACTGGATTTTATGCGAAGAGCAAAACAAAATTAAAACTATCTTCTTAATCTCAAGCAGTGGTGAGATTCAAATAATTTAACAACCTCTGCCCTAATTATTTCTTCCAACAACCAGTTCGCCAAACTGCTCAGAAAGTTAACAACCGGTTCTCCCGAAGTGGTGCGAACTGGCTGAATCCCATCACTGATCTCAAGTAATACTAGTATTAGACTATTTTTTTTTCATAAAGATTTTCCCCTATAGTTTAAATTCTATATTTTAATGCTTCAGCACAATAAATAATATAAATGATTTAAATTTAAAATATGGGGGGGGGGAATCCCAAAACTAAGGGACTTAATAATGAGAAGAAGACATACACTGCATTGTGCCAACTTTCTACCAGGCACTATGGATGATATAATAGGCAGTGTGACACTACATGAATCATTGATTCAATGACTCTATCTGATCGGTGGCGCAGTGGTTACAGTGCAGTACTGCAGGCTATTTCTGTTGATTGCCGGCTGACTGCAATTTGGCAGTTCGAATCTCACCAGGCTCAAGGTTGACTCAGCCTTCCGTCCTTCCGAGGTGGGTAAAATGAGGACCCAGACTGTTGGGGACAATAGGCTGATTCTGTAAAACCACGTTTTTTGTAAAGCCCTCTCTAAGTGGTTTTGTAAATATAAGTCTGAGGTGGGTTTCAGCAGATTCTAACCAGTTCTGGAGAACCGGTAGCGGAAATTTTAAGTAGTTCAGACAACCTGTAAATACCACCTCTGACTGGCCCCGCCCCCATCTATTCTCTGCCTCCCGAGTCCCAGCTGATTGGGAGGAAATGGGGATTTTGCAGTATCCTTCCCCTGCCATGCCTGCCAAGCCACACCCACCAAGCCATGCCATGCCCATCAAACCACGCCCACAGAACCGGTAGTAAAAAAAATTGAATCCCACCATTGGTCTAAGTGCTATTGCTATCATAAACATGTGATTATTATTATATGGGAAAAGTAATACTTTTGCTTATAATTTCCAAAGCAGATAGTGAACTTCATTCAAACAAGGAATCTTGAAAGACAAATATATACCACGGTGTCACTGAATCTCTGCTTCAAGTGGCTCTACAGACTAATGCAGTCTGTTATTAACACAGCTGCTTGCAATTACTGCAAGCTCAAGCCCCACCAGGCCCAAGGTTGACTCAGCCTTCCATCCTTTATAAGGTAGGTAAAATGAGGACCCAGATTGTTGGGGGGGGGCAATAAAAGTTGACATTTGTATATAATATACAAATGGATGAAGACTATTGCTTAACACAATGTAAGCCGCCCTGAGTCTTCGGAGAAGGGCGGGATATAAATTCAAATAATAATAATAATAAAAAATCTGCAGGACTCAATTCTGCTCTATATGCTTAATCTAGGTTGATAGTTCATTAAAATATAAAAAGGAGTATCTTTATTTTTTTTCCCCACTCTCTAATCACAGTTTGCATAGCACACTAATGTGGCTCCCCTCCTATGTTCTCTAAAAGGCAGAAGGTGACAAGCAAGAAGACGTTAACACACAAGTGATGTGAAATCAATTTATGAACAACTGAACTTCACTATTTCTGAATTAGAAGAAGAGGGAGGTCAAGTAAAGCCCAGGTAAAGGGCACTTCACACACCCACACTAAAAGTGAGGTAAGTGCATTGTCTAACTAGCAAAGTGACTTTTTAAGTCACTTTGGCAAAATGGGATTCACAGTTTAGAAATGTGATGATATGCTGCTATGCAATGGGAATTGGCAGCAGAAGCTTTTAGCTTAGCTTATGTTCAAAGAACTATTTTGGGAGGGAGAGGGAGAGTTAGGAGAAAAATATTATTAATCAACAAAGCAACGAAACTCAACAAGCTTCCCAACTTCATGTCTTGTTTTGTCCTAGGTGTTATTCATATACTGGTATTTTTCTTCTAACGTTAGTCTATCTCCAGATCTCTCAGGGACGTTATGTCCTTTAATGATATCTAGATTCAAAAAGGACACGGTGGCTCAGTGGCTAAGACGCTGAGCTTGTCGATCGAAAGGTCGGCAGTTCAGCGGTTCGAATCCCTAATGCTGCCATGTAACGGGGTGAGCTCCCGTGACTTGTCCCAGCTTCTGCCAACCTAGCAGTTCGAAAGCAGGTAAAAAATGCTAGTAGAACAATAGGGACCACCTTTGGTGGGAAGGTAACAGCGTTCCGTGCGCCTTTGGCATTTAGTCATGCCAGCAACATGATCATGGAGACGTCTTCGGACAGCACCGGCTCTTCGGCTTTGGAACGGAGGTGAGCACCGCCCCCTAGAGTAGGGAATGGCTAGCACATATCTGCGAGGGGAACCTTTACCTTACCATTACCTTAGATTCAAAAAAGCACTTTACTGGAAGGAAGAAGTATAAAAATACAAGGACATATTCAGGCCAGCGGCAATATTTAAGATGAATTTCTGGGTGCCTGATTATTCCCCAATGTATTTATAGTCGTTTTAGAATTAGAAAGGATTTGAGGATAACTCTCTGTCTATATGACTTTGCTATTATGATTGAACAATGTTTATAGGTCACCCAGGTTGAATGTTTCTAGGTCACATTAAAACATGTTGAAGAACTGTTTCACTATTTATAAGCGGTCTTCAAAGCCGTTCCAACATATCACAATAGTCTTATTCTAGAGATTAACAAAATTAAGATGATTAAGATTTACCATAGGAGCTTGTAATTAACCCCATTAGTATAAAGGGTGTAATTAATGGTAATGAATAAAACTGAAGTTAATAAACAAACACAGTTAATACATTATGAAACTTGTAAATCCTCCTTTCCCTGCCTCCCACAGCATCTCAATTCATTCACACTGTTAAATTAAGAAAAAAGAAAAAAAAAAACAACCACCTAGAATGCAGTAATCAAACCCAGGACATCATTCTGCATTTCAGAGGCAAATAAAAAGTGAAGAAACTACACGGCAAATTAAAAAAAAAAAAAAACCAGACAAAATGTCAAGTAGTGAGAATAGAAAACAACTTATTTCAACTACGGAACAGCCTTATGGCAAAATTACGGTAAAATACGGGAAAATACAGTACAAAATCTTTGTTGTGTTCGTGGAGATTTAGCAGCGTAACAAGATAGAAGAGAGAAAAGAGGGACGGGGAGAGAAAGGCATGTACAGAGATTTGAACATGTTCCACAAGATGCCATATGGCATACAAGAAAAGGAGTTCGTACTGGGATGAGAGGGAGACTCTTGAGAAGTTTCACTGGAAGAATATTCTCACGTGAAAATTATTGGAGGCAACTTTTGGATAACCACATAGGGGGCAATTTGATTTTTAATGGGGGAAATTTGAACCTTGTTTAAACCAAGTTAATGGCCTTTTAGGCTTCCACCGCATGAGTAGACTTCACTTTTGGAGTAAAAGTAAGAATTATATGTCGCAGGGGGAGAATCGGGATTTTAGAGATGCTTAGGTGGGGCATGGCCCCCAAAAAGGGTTGAGATAACTTCTCTTGCATCTACTCTAAATGGTCATTTCTTGGTGCAGGTCTTTTGAGCTTGACTGGGTCATGGTCTAGTTCGGGGGTCTCTAACCTTGGTCCCTTTAAAACTTGTGGATTTCAACTCCCAGAGTCCCTCAGCCACCAAAGCTAGCTGAGGAACTCTGGGAGTTGAAGTCCACAAGTTTTAAAGGGACCAAGGTTGGAGACCCCTGGTGTAGTTTGCTTGCTTGCTTGTTTGTTTTTTAAGCACTGGAACTTAATGATACTGAGAAAATAGACAATAGAATAGAACAACAGAGTTGGAAGGGACCTTGGAGGTCTTCCAGTCCAGCCCCCTGCTTAGGCAGGAAACCCTACAGTACTTCAGACAATTGGTTATCCAACATCTTCTTAAAAACTTCCAGTGTCGGAGCATTCAAAACCTCTGGAGCCAAGTTGTTCCACTGATTAATTGTTCTAACTGTCAGGAAATTTCTCCTTAGTTCTAAGTTGCTTCTCTCCTTGATTAGTCTCCACCCATTGCTTCTTGTCCTGCCTTCAGGTGCTTTGGAGAACAGCCCGACTCCCTCTTCTTTGTGGCAGCCCCTGAGATATTGGAACACAGCTATCATGTCTCCCCTAGTCCTTCTTTTCATCAAACTAGACATCCCAGTTCCTGCAACTGTTCTTCATGTGTTTTAGCCTCCAGTCTCCTAATCACCTTGTGAGTCCTTTGTGAAATCCCTTATTTTCAAACATTTCACAAAATCCACCTATTCCACAAAATCCAACCGAGTGGACTTGCTGTAGGTCCCTTCTATGAAATAAGGTCATCCGGCAGGACCTAGAAGAAGACATGTCTTCTCTGTTGGGGATCCCTATACCTCTGATGGGTTTGGGTTCAGGGTGTTGAATAAGCTACCTTGTGGCAGTTTGAGAATAAGTGTGTAGCAGTGGTTTGACCTCCATTGTGCTTCATATTTTGTTGTTAGCTACTCTGCTATTGACGTTCTTTGGTTTAACCTGTTCTCGCTGTTCAAACTCACAACTCCAAGGTGAGCAAATCACTCCAATAAATAAATAACATACACCTTGCAATGTAATTAAATCAAAGAGCAAAAGGTAACATAAAAGATAAAACAATTGCTTGATCATTCAAGGACAAGAATAAAATAAAATAGGCATTTGTTTAAATAGGCCGATCCAATCTAATTATATCCAAGTTTAGTTCACCCATATAATTCATTTGTTTTGCTGAACAGCCTTCGCAAAAACAGGCTGCTGTAGCTTCTTCAACCAAGCAAATAATAACAACAACAACAACAACAACAACAACAATATAAAACCAACAGAAACAAAGGCAGAATATAAGGAAAAACAGCTGGATGACAGATTAAATAGATGGAAATCCAAAGCTTTGCATGGACAGCACTTGAAAAACATTGAAGGAAAATGTGATGACAACTTGACATGGGCATGGCTTAAGATGGGAACCATCAAGAAAGAAACGGAAGGTTTAATACTCGCTGCTCAAGAATAAGCACTACAAACTAATGCCATGAAAGCAAAGATACAAAAATCCACCGACAATCCAAACTGCCGACTTCGCAACAACAAAGTCGAAACTGTTTCACATTGAATATGTGAATGCAGCAAAATCGCCCAAACTGATTACAAAGCTAGACACGACTGAGTTGCTAAATTAATCCACTGGTCATTATGTAAAAAATAGGACTTGTCTGTATCCAAAAGGTCATGGGAGCACAAAGTGGAAAAAGTTATAAAAAATGAGAAGGTGGAACTTTCGAATACAGACAGATCGTCACTTGGAACACAACACGTCAGATATCACAGTTGTCGAAAACTGAAACGTACAATTTATTGACATTGCGGTACCAGGAGATGCCAGAGTCAAAGAAAAAGAACAGGAAAAAAATCACAAAATATTGCGACTTGGCCATCGAAACTACACGGCTATGGATGAACCATATAACAGTGATACCCATTGTCATTGGGGCACTTGGTACCATGTCCAAGAATTTTATAAGATACATCAACAAATTGCAGCTTCCTACAGTAACACCAGCGAAACTGCAAAAAACTGTGCTACTTGGAACATCGTACACCTGAAGAAGGTACTTAGTTGATACCTAGGACACTGGCAGCAACTTGTATCAACCATTAGCACCAGTCAATGGTATTTGTGATGCCTTTTTGAATGTTCAGTTGGCTGAGTTTCAAATTTAATGAATAAATATAAATATAAATATAAATATAAATATAAATATAAATATAAATATAAATATAATAATAATAATAATAATAATAATAATAATAATAATAATAAGAAGAAGAAGAAGAAGAAGAAGTAGTAGTAGTAGTAGTAGTAGTAGTAGTAGTAGTAGTAGTAGTAGTAGTAGTAGTTCCAGTGGTACTCGGCACACTGGGAGCTGTGCCTAAAGACCTAGGCAAGCGCTTAAAAGTAATTGGCGCTGACATGACCACCACTGGTCAGCTGCAGAAGGCCACCTTACTGGGATCTGCTCGCATAATTCGCCGATACATCACACAGTCCTAAACGCTTGGTAAGTGTTCAACTAGTGATCTGTGATACGAAATCCAGCATAGTTATCTCGTTTGCTGTGTATACTGTCATTTTGTATAAATAAAATAATAATAATAATAATAATAATAATAATAATAATAATAATAATAATAATAATAATAATAATAATAATAATAAGAAGAAGAAGAAGAAGAAGAAGTAGTAGTAGTAGTAGTAGTAGTAGTAGTAGTAGTAGTTCCAGTGGTACTCGGCACACTGGGAGCTGTGCCTAAAGACCTAGGCAAGCACTTAAAAGTAATTGGCGCTGACAAGACCACCACTGGTCAGCTGCAGAAGGCCACCTTACTGGGATCTGCTCGCATAATTCGCCGATACATCACACAGTCCTAAACTCTTGGGAAGTGTTTGACTAGTGATCTGTGATACGAAATCCAGCATAGTTATCTCGTTTGCTGTGTATACTGTCATTTTGTGTAAATAAAATAATAATAATAATAATAATAATAATAATAATAAGAAGAAGAAGAAGAAGAAGAAGAAGAAGAAGAAGAAGAAGAAGTAGTAGTAGTAGTAGTAGTAGTAGTAGTAGTAGTAGTAGTAGTAGTAGTAGTTCCAGTGGTACTCGGCACACTGGGAGCTGTGCCTAAAGACCTAGGCAAGCACTTAAAAGTAATTGGCGCTGACAAGACCACCACTGGTCAGCTGCAGAAGGCCACCTTACTGGGATCTGCTCACATAATTCGCTGATACATCACACAGTCCTAAACTCTTGGGAAGTGTTTGACTAGTGATCTGTGATACGAAATCCAGCATAGTTATCTCGTTTGCTGTGTATACTGTCATTTTGTATAAATAAAATAATAATAATAATAATAATAATAATAATAATAATAATAATAATAATAATAATAATAATAAGAAGAAGAAGAAGAAGAAGAAGTAGTAGTAGTAGTAGTAGTAGTAGTAGTAGTAGTAGTAGTTCCAGTGGTACTCGGCACACTGGGAGCTGTGCCTAAAGACCTAGGCAAGCACTTAAAAGTAATTGGCGCTGACAAGACCACCACTGGTCAGCTGCAGAAGGCCACCTTACTGGGATCTGCTCACATAATTCGCTGATACATCACACAGTCCTAAACTCTTGGGAAGTGTTTGACTAGTGATCTGTGATACGAAATCCAGCATAGTTATCTTGTTTGCTGTGTATACTGTCATTTTGTATAAATATAATAATAATAATAATAATAATAATAATAATAATAATAATAATAATAATAATAATAATAATAATAATAATAATAATAATAATAATAATAATAATAATAATAATAATAGGTTGATATCTAGGTATCAACCATTAGCACCAGTCAATGGTATTTGTGATGCCTTTTTGAATGTTCAGTTGACTGAGTTTCATCTTTAATGAATAAAGTGAATAATAATAATAATTAAAAATAAATCCCAGTTTAGAGTTTTTGGTGAACTCAGGCAGGGAGTTAACTTTGCTTCTGAAAAATATGTAAGAATGAGAAAGAAGCTGAGCCGTCTTCTTTTTGGTTCATAGCTATAAATAATCCTACACTTTTATCAGAAACCCAGACCGTGACCCGCTGTCTTTCTCCCAAAATACAAGAATGTGGAATGATGGTCTTACGTTAGAGAAAGGAAGGTTTCAGTTAAACATCAGAAAGAATTCAAGAGAACTACCAATGAAAAAGGAGGTGGCAAGGTGGTTTTCATGGATGCAGAGTTTGGACGCCTCACAGGTAGAGATGCTTTAATTTGGATTCTTGCACAGTGTACAAAGCAGGACTCAATCGTCCCTTCCAAATCATAAATTTATGCTTTCCTAATTAACTAATTTTGGTGGACTGTATTAAGTTTGCACCAGTGGTGGGATTCAGATAATTTAACAACCGGTTCTCTGCCCTAATGACCAGCTGGATAGGCATGACTGGGTGATCATGTGACTGGATGGGTGTGGCCAACTCGACATCACTCATGTCAAAGAGCACCTCACCTCGCCCAGCCTCTCCTCGCCATGCCCAGTCCCAGCTCACCCCTCCCCTCCTAGCCACTCCTTGTCATGGTTAGCTACTCGCCCTGCCACCCAGCCAGGTGAGCGGCCACATGGCCGGGCGAACAGGTGGACAGTGAGGGGAGGAGTGGTGGTAAGGGGAGGGGCAAGGTGGGGCCAGGCGTGGTGAGGCACACTATTCAGCCGGTTCACCAAACTGCACAAAAAGTTAGCTACCGGTTCTACCGAATTTGTGCGAACCGGCTGAATCCCACCACTGGTTTGCATTCTCTAAAAGAAAGAAAACTTCACCCTGCAGATGGATTTTATGTTATTATTGGTTTCCAGGTAAGCTTTTTTTTCCCTACGCTTTTGAAGACATTATTACATATTTTATTTTCATTCCCTTTTTGTTTCTTAAGGTTAGCCTTGTTGAAAGGTTTCCTTTTACAAAATAATATTATTTAGTTTGCAATAACTTTATAGTTGTAGAATCGGAGGTCGAAATCAAATTACTTTTCAGAAATTAAACTGCTGTCAGGAACTGAATCAGATGAAGATGATTCAGGTAACTTCTCTGTGTGGGCACAATTTTTTATTCCAAACCGAAGCATACATTTAGATTGAATTTTGCCTGATTCTATGCCCCACCTGTGTAGTTCTTTGCAAACGAAATTCAAAATTAAATGCATGATGGTTTTAAGTAAAACTTTCTGCTCCTGTGGTGTGATTTATTTCTAGCGCTGCCAGGTTGCTAAGAAATTCATATGAAACACACAGAATGTTTATGTGAAATCTATATTGTTTCTATAATCTTCAAAAGCCAGCCAAAACATGCAGGGAAGGAGAAAATGAACATTAGTTAAAGAGAACTCCATTCTTTCTAATAGTAAGTTCTCAAATTAAATTTTGTAACGCTACCTGAAAAAGGTACGTGGAGAAACGAGAGCTAAAGTTGCACCTTTTTAGTAGTAGCATATAGGCCACCCTCAACTGATGGCCACAATGGAACCCCAAATTTCTGTTGTTAAGTGAGACATTTGAAAATTGAGTTTTGTCCCCTTTTGCGACTTTTCTGGCCACAGTTGTTAAGTGAATCACTGCAGGCGTTCAATTAGTAACAAGGTTGTTAAATGAATCTGGCTTCCTCATTGATTTTGCTTGTCGTACATTCGCAGAAGGGAATCACATGACTGTGGGACACTGCAACCGTCATAAATATGAGTCAATGGCCAAGCATCTGAATTTTGATCCCGTCACCATGGGGATACTACAATGGTCATTAGTGTGAAAAAATTGTCATAAGTCCCTTTTTCCATTGTCGTAACTTTGAATGGTCACTAAATGAACTACTGTAAGTTGACAAGTAAGTGTACAAAGTGTACAAAGTTAAGTGTAGAAAGAAAGATTAAAAGATTGAAACTTGCAAATGTATTTTGGGTTTATTAGCTGTGTTTTTATTCCAGAATAGTGTCGTCCAGCCGTTGTATTCTATACCTTGCCTTGTTTTTAAATCAAATCTGTTTACCAATAAAGAACATGTTGTTGTTTTTTCAACCAATCCAAATTTACTTCAACCAGACAGCTGTGCTTTAAGGCATACAAATGCTCTGAATTTAGTTTCCACTGGAATTTTGTCTGCATTATATTCCTGCCATTGCAAGCGAATCTTGCTGGATGAACAAATTGTATAATTATGTTTTCCGCTAAGACGGGGGTGTCAAATTCAAGGGCCGAGGTCTGGATCTGGCCTGCAGGTTGCTAAGATCTGGCCCGCCGAGCCGCCCTGGAAACAGCTAAAGTCCAGTCTGCAGTGCCTTTCCCAGTCAAAATACACTGTAAGCCGCCCTGAGTCTTCGGAGAAGGGCGGGATATAAATGTAAACAACAAAAAAAAACCAGAGCTTAGGAGAGCTCCGTTTTCAGCCATGACTGCCTTCTGCAGCCCTCTACAAGCAGAAACGGACCTTGAGGGGGCTCCACTTTTGTTGGCAGAGGGTGGCAGGAGGCCGTTCTGGCCAAAAATGGAGCTCACAAGGGCCACACACAGCCCTCCCCCCGCCCCACGAGCGCTGTTTTCGCTGGCAGAGCACTTGGGCCACAGGCACCCTTGACACAAGTGACGTCAAGCTGGCCACGCCCACCCCGGCCCCCCAAGGTCAAATACAACCCTGATGCGGCTCTCAATAAAATTGAGTTTGACACCCCTGCTCTAAGACATCCATGAAATTTGACAAAAATTTGGAATAACCACCTCTTACTCTATACTCGCATTGATCAAAAGGTAAAGGTAAAGGTTCCCCTCGCACATATGTGCTAGTCGTTCCCGAGTCTAGAGGGCGGTGCTCATCTCCCTTTCAAAGCTGAAGAGCCAGCACTGTCCAGAGACGTCTCCGTGGTCATGTGACCGGCATGACTAAACACCAAAGGCGCACGGAACGCTGTTACCTTCCCACCAAAGGTGGTCCCTATTTTTCTACTTGCATTTTTTACATGCTTTCGAACCGCTAGGTTGGCAGAAACTGGGACAAGTAATGGGAGCTCACCCCGTTACACGGCACTAGGGATTTGAACCGGTGAACTGCCAACCTTTCGATCGACAAGCTCAGTGTGGGTTTGGGTCGTCAGACATATTGAACCCTGCTTCAAAGTCTCTTACAATTCCCTAGCCCTTGTTCACTGACCAGTGTACTTTATCTAGGTTAAGCTATAACACACTCTGCTGTGTTACAGGAAGCCTTACAATGAGGTTTGGGTATTGTCCCTACAGTACTAATGAAATGCTCAGGAAAGAAATTTCTGTTTTATATTTCTGAGTTGTTTTATTTTGCATTTTCAAAACGATTAGGAAAGGACATCTTCTTTGAATCAAGAGAAATAATGAGAGGCCCAGTGCATTCTGATTAGGAAAGCTTGTTAAAAGGAATCTGCATTAGAACTAACAATGTAAAACTAAAGAGGATAATATTGTTTCACAACATTTTAATTAGCACTTCAGGAGTTGCATGTTCTCCCTCCTCCTCAAATGTCAAAGTTCTTCCTCTTACACTACTCATTAATACAGCAGAGGAAAAACAGAGCACTCAAGTTCAGAAAGTCTTAGTTTAACAGAGGCGCCATTTTTTTATCTTTTTAACTACTACGGATCTTTTCAACCCAACGCATGAGAAGTCTGGATGAACCAGAATCAACACTGTAACAAGACAACAATTTCCAAAGGTTCCAGGTTGACCGTTTAAACATGAATAAAATTCAAATTGTTTTCATTTGACGAGTGCTCTGCAAGAATCGTAAACTAGAGGAAGATTTGCTTTCAATTTATCGCTCCCTCTGTAATGGGTAAGTCAGACAATTTATTTGGGTTTAACTACCGTATTTCTCGGCGTATAAGATGCACTCCCCACACACACAAAAAAAGGTGGGTGAAAATTTTGGTTTGTCTTATAAACTGAATATAGGCCTGGTTTTGCATTTACGCCCTCCCCAGTCCCCAGAAAGACTCTGAGGTGCTCCGCACATCCCGTTTTTGCCCTCCCCGGTCCCCAGAAGCACTCTGCAAGCGAAAAATGGGCACATTTTTGGTAAAAACAGGACTCGTGGAGGGTTCGGGAAGCCAAAAATGGGCACTTTTTGGCAAAAATGGGACACACAGAAGGTTCAGGAGGCCAAAAATGGCCTGTTTTTGGCTTGCAAAGCAGCGATGGGTTTCTACCGGTTCTACCTGGTTTGGGCGAACTGATGGTAGCGATGGTGGGAGGCTACAGCCACCTGCCCGGATGTCATAATGGACGCTCTGTGCACACACAGACATGGTGTGTGCATGAGCGAAGCGAGAACACACGCGGTCACATTTGCAAACCAGTAGCAAAGGTAAGTGAATCCCACTATTGCTGCAAAGAGCTTCTGGGGGCCAGGGAGGGTGAAAATGGGACGAAGCCAAAAACTTTTTTGTGTGTGTTTTCCTCTTCTAAATCTATGTGTGTCTTATAAGTCTGAAAAATATGGTATATTGCAGAATGGTTTTGGGCTATTGTGAGCATCACCAGGTCTGGGGGTGTGTGCCTGCTGTTAAACAAGCAAGCAAACAAACAAACAAACAAAAATTCCACAAGTCTTAAAGTTGTCAAAGTTGGTTGGAGAACCCTGTGTGGTGGCTGTCAGCAGCCTACGAAGCTAGCAACAGAGTTGGACAGCAATGAGGCTGAGGTGTGGTCAGGGCCATCGGGAAGTGAGGTGCGGACTCCAGAGCCTCCAGAGACTGATAGTAGTGAGGCAGAGGAACAGGAGGAGCCTGTTCCTAATGCACGTATGAGAAGAGCTGCCAGAAGGCAAGAACAGCTCAAGCAAAGAGGACGACTCGGGAGTAGGGCCAAGAGCTGATTGGCCCCTCCCATAAGGCTTAAAACAGACCAGTAACGGTGTTTCAGCTTTGCTGGAAAATAAAGTTGTAGCTGTGTCTTCTGCTTCGTCTACGTCTTTGTTTTTGTGGCTTCTGGACATTTGCCAAGAAGGGCCTTTGGCAGTTTGCCTAATTGGACTAAGGTTTGTGAGATAACTGAGGGATTTGTTTTGGGAGGCATTTGTTTTACTTCGAGTTGAACGACGCTGGGAATGAAGCAATTCCCAGCTGTTCGAATAAAGTTTGTTTTTCCACGGACTAAATTTATTACTACCTACTTGGGCCTGGGTCACAACACCTTGTTCTAGTCGAATCCCCTGCTCAAACAGGAAACCCCTATATCTGTGATGGCGAACCTATGGCATGCATGCCCGAGCCCGTGACAGAGCCATCTTGCCTGGCACGGGCATCGTCGCTAGTTCCTCTTCCAGGTTTCTTGTGCGCATGTGTACGTGATGATCAGGTGGCCTTCATGTGTGCAGCAGTGCTGGAAACAGGAAGAGCTGGACTTCTAGTTTCCGGCATACACATGCAAGCCGGCTAGCTGATCATTGCGCACACATACGCACCAGTAAACAGAAGATTACCTGCCCAGTGTGCATGTGCGTGCTGCAAACCAGAAGTTCATGCATGCATGCCCACTGGGTAGTTTCTCTTCCAGGTTGCAGCCCAATGAGCGTGTGCGCGCAAAACACGCGCACTCCCTTTTCGGCACTTAGTACCTAAAAGGTTCACCATCACTACCATATACCATTTCAGACAAGTTCTTGTCCAATCTCTTATTAAAAACTTCCAGTGTTGTAGTACCCACAAATTCTGGAAGCAGGTCCAGAGAACACTTAATTAATTGTTAATTAAAAACAAACACGTAATTGTTCTCACTGTGAGGAAATTTCTCCTCAGTTCTAGTTGGTTCTCTCCTTGATTAGTTTCCATCTATTACTTCTTGACCTAACTTCACATGCTTTGGAGCAGTGGTCTCCAACCTTGGTCCCTTTAAGACTTGTGGACTTCAACTCCCAGAATAAGGGACGTGGTGGCTCAGAGGCTAGGACGTTGAGCTTGTCGATCAAAATGTCAGCAGCTCGGCAGTTCAAATCCCTAGTGCTGCCGTGTAACGGGGTGAGATCCCGTTACTTGTCCCAGCTTCTGCCAACCTAGCAGTTTTGAAAGCACATAAAAAATGCAAGTAGAAAAAATAGGGACCACCTTTGGTGGGAAGGTAACAGCGCTCCGTGCTCCTTTGGCGTTGAGTCATGCCGGCCACATGACCATGGAGACGTCTTCGGACAGCGCTGCTCTTCGGCTTTGAAACGGAGATGAGCACCACCCCCTAGACTCAGCAACGACTAGCACGTATGTGCGAGGGGAACCTTTACCTTTACATAGAACATAACTATTTCAGAAGTTGTGGAAAGCGGTACCACAAAAATTACCCCAATACGACAATCGAGACAAATGAAGAACAAAACCAATCTATCCATTCAAACAGGGGAATGAAGGCAGTTGAGGGGCTAATCGAATACAGGATTGGAAGGCTATGTACACAATGAAAAAGATAGATATGAGACATACAGAGCTTCAGAAAGTTATTTAAATCCATAGAGCTTGGTTGAAACCATCTCCAGCTTCTGAGTGGGAGTAATAGGTTAATCACAATCTAGAAAATATAGTCTGGTATAAGAATCGTCTTCAAAATCTGCAAGTATTCTACAGAGAGGGGAGGAGGAGGGGCGAGGAGGGGAGAAGCGAGGAGAGAGGCGAAGAGAGGAGGGGAGGGGAGGGGGGAAGAAGGGAAGGAGGAGGACAAAAGAGGAAGGGCAGGAGCTGAGAGGAGGGGATGCGAGGGGAGAGGAGAGGCGAAGAGAGGAGAGGAAAGAAAGGGAGGGGAGGAGAGGGGAGGAGAGGAGAGGTGAAGAGAGGAGGAGGAGGAGAGGAGAGGAGGAGGAGGAGGAGAGGAGACAGGAAGGAGGAGGAGGAGGACAAAAGAGGAAGGGCAGGAGAGGAGGGGAGGGGAGGGGAGAAGAGAGGAGAGGTGAGAAGAGGCGAAGAGAGGAGAGGAGAGGAGAGGAAGGGAAGGAGGAGGACAAAAGAGGAAGGGCAGGAGAGGAGAGGAAAGGAGGGGAGGGGAGAGAAGAGGAGAGGAGAGGAAGGGAAGGAGAAGGAGTAGGACAAAAGAGGAAGGGCAGGAGAAAGGGGAGATGAGAGGAGAGGAACTATTTTTAATAATTTAAATGATGTATGTATAATTTTCTTTCCCATAGAAGTATCGGTATAAATTGAGAAATAAAAATCCAATTATGAAATCTGACTCGTGAGCGCTTTATCATGATTTCTTTATATGTATTGCCCAGCCTGTTTCAGCAACACCGTTAATCAGCTTTAAATTATCTACAACAGAGCATCCTTTTTAGTCCGGTCAATACTAATAGCTCAAAAGTTGAGGCTCAACAAATACCTTCTTGTGCTGGCAATAAGCAAACCCAAAATATCCCTTCACACTTCTCCCTCTCCCCACCCCGGTGGATTTCTATGGATCATTTTCTACTGATTACATGTTCTTTTCCTGAACATTTTGCATTTGAATATATATTATTTAGCTCTCCACCACCATCACCGCCCACTCTCTCTCTCTCTCTCCACAATAATTGTGGAAGTTAATGTGTACTGAGCATTTGTGGGGGGGGGGGGAGGAAAGAACCTGTCCTAGGGGTTTTTATCATCTTTTCTTTAAGGCACAAAAAAAATAAAAAGAATTTCAACATATCCTATTTAAAGATGTAAATCGCATTAGGAAAGAAAAAGAAAAAAAAAAACCCCAACAAGTTCTCTCCTGACGTTTCTCCCATTTTAAACTACGATGATATTGATCGCAACCCATTGTGTCATTCCACAAGCACACCGCAATTACCGCTTGGTCAATCCTCTTTTTCATCCCTGCGAAAAGTGTGACATCCAATATTTTGATTTCCCCAGTGCAAGCCACTGAATGATTCCTTGTGATTTAATTACACTGATGTCTGCTTATGCTGGTGGTACGTGAATCAATTTTTGTGCACCTGCGTGTGGAATAAGTCCAACACTTCATGGCTGCATTGCTAAGCCCTGAGCATCATTAGGCTAACTCTAACGCTTCCTATTGTCTTCAGGAATATCTTTGGGACCATCATTAGGGGAGATGGAGGCTAAGACATATGAAGAACGGTTGCAGGAACTGGGTATGTCTAGTTTGATGAAAAGAAGGAGTAGGGGAGACCTGAAAGGAGTGTTCCAATATCTCAGGGGTTGCCACAAGAAGAGGGAGTCAAGCTATTCTCCAAAGCACCTGAGGACATGAAACAACGGGTGGAAACTAATCAAAGAGAGAAGCAACTTAGAACTAAGGAGAAATTTCCTGACAGTTAGAACAATTAATCAGTGGAACAACTTGCCTCCAGAAGTTGTGAATGCTCCAACACTGGAAGTTTTTAAGAAGATGTTGGATAACCATTTGTCTGAAGTGGTGTAGGGTTTCCTGCCTAAGCAGGGGGCTGGACTAGAAGACCTCCAAGGTCCCTTCCAACTCTGTTATCCTATCCTATCCTATCCTATCCTATCCTAACCTATCCTAACCTATCCTAACCTATCCTATCCTACCCTACCCTACCCTACCCTACCCTACCCTACCCTACCCTATCCTAAAGGCTTAAAAGAAAGAACTTCTCAACACATACCTCCCAGAGGTAGGTATTTTAATTTTACAGTATAATCTAAAGAATTTTGAGGCATCTGGAAGAGATCAAGATGTATTATTGCTGAAGCTATTATGCATATCAAAATTGTGATACAACTCTGTTATTGGGAATGATGTATCTTTCAACCAAAGACAGAACATTTTCTCTTGTGATAATTCGTTTGCAGAATGCTCTTTCCAGAGAAATTTGCCTTTATCTTTTCAAGCAGGTTTCGTAATATTCCCTGGCTTTTTTAAAAAAAAAAATTAAGCCTAGAGCTTAATTTTCTATGCTTTAGGCTGTTATTGATTCCACTTTTATTTATTGCTTGTAATATTTGTCTTTTGTTATGTATCTGATTTTATTTACTGTGGGTTATCTAATGGTCTGATCCAACAGCCCTCTGATTGACTTACATTCCCTTCTACGATAAAAGGTTAAAAACATTATATAATGAAACAAAAATGCATAATAATAATAATAATAATAATAATAATAATAATAATAATAATAATAATAATAATAATAATAATAATAATAGCAGCACCTAAAGAAAAAACTAGGGGTAGTTGGGAGATAAGAGGTAATTTATCTTAGATCTTTCATGTATACGTGATTGCTCATAAAAATAACTGGCATGTGTCCTTACAATGTTGTTCTTTAAATGAGGTATATAATAGTAGAATTAAGACAAAGGAGATTTGAACACCTGGAAGTTACGTTATATTATGCTGTACAAATTCATGGGTTTTGTCCAGTGGTGAGATTCAAATAATTTAACAACCGGTTCTCTGGCCTAATGATTTCTTCCAACAATCAGTTCACCAAACTGCTAGGAAAGTTAACAACCGGTTCTCCCGAAGTGGTTCGAACCGGCTGAATCCCACCACTGGTTCTATCTGCCTGAACATCTCCATTTTATAATATTCAATTTAAAAATAAAGCTTCTTTTTGGGACCAGGACAGCTACCAGTGATTATCTATATACTCTTTTGGGGGGGGCAAAAATAGAGAAATGACAAGTAGCTCAGTAGCACGCTGAGCTTGTTGATCCAAAGGTTGGCAGTTCAGCAGTTCGAATCCCTAGTGCCGCATAACAGGGGTGAGCTCCTGTGACTTGTCCCAGCTTCTGCCAACCTAG
The DNA here is from genome assembly GCF_028640845.1 of Ahaetulla prasina. Lineage (NCBI taxonomy): Eukaryota > Metazoa > Chordata > Lepidosauria > Squamata > Colubridae > Ahaetulla > Ahaetulla prasina. Next base: position 10,833,186 of record NC_080549.1, on the reverse strand, counting down.
CAGTTTGAAAGCACGTAAAAAAAAAATGCAAGTAGAAAAATAGGGACCACCTTTGGTGACAAGGTAACAGCATTCCGTGCGCCTTTGGTGTTGAGTCATACCAGCCACATGAACACGGAGACATCTCTTCAGTTTTGAAATGGAGATGAGCACTGCCCCCTAGAGTCGAGAACGACTAGCACGTATGCGCGAGGGAACCTTTACCTTTACCTTATAGAAATGACATACTCTAAATTGAGATATTCAGTTTGTCAGTGTCCCAATGTCCCACAGATCTTATCTTACTTAGCTGTTTGTCATCAGCCTAGCCAAGAACAACATGAAAATGGGAATCCTTTGAAAAATAAGGGTTGTTTTTGTTTTTTTAAAAAAGACTAATCTGAAGATAAGGATTTGCCATACTTAATCCACTATGGATTGTTAGATGTGACTGCCAACTATTATGTAGAGTACTTAAGCTTTGAATTAATGTTGCAAAGTGTGCAAGAATTTCTGCTGTTTATCAAATAATTATGGTCCTGGGAAATGTAGGGTTTATTATTATTATTATTATTATTATTATTTATTTAAAAGTTTCTTAAGTAGATACAAAGATTTCATGGATGGATGGATGGATGGACAGACGGACAATAGAAAAAAAACTGTACGCATCTCAATTGGAAATATATTCAAAATCTTAATGGAAATAGGACTTCAGATTCTTAGACTTTTCTGCTTTTATTGGCACATTGGTTTTAATTTACCAATCCCTTTGGTTTAAGACCTTGAGCTGACCTTTTAATACCTCAGAGGTTTTCGATGAACCTGCCAAAACGTACCTAGTAAAATGTTTCTATGTGTGTGGGTGTTGTCTTAAAAATATCTTACATATTGATATATTATATTAAAGAAAAAATCATATTTGATCACTAGACAAAATGTATTTCATGCCTGAACTCTGCTGTAATTTACACCTGGCTGATGGAACAGCTAGTTACGAGAACATTTTCTCTAATACTGACCCCCTACAATTCAGATCCAAAACTTTCCTGAAGAATAATTAGCATAAGTATCAACACCATGGTGAAAATTCATAAAAGCTATGCAAAGTTCTGCAATAGGGAATCGACCATCTGTTTCTAATTACATAAGTGATGGCAAACATTGTTAAATTCATTATATTTAATTGATAAGACCCACATTTAACCTAATCTGAATTTAATTTAGAAACCACCTTCATATTTTATCCATATGTGCCTATAGTTTCGATGGCCAAAATGTTCCGATGTCAGAATTTAGGCTAGTAGAGTTATAGACACCATTGTCAAGGCAAATTTTGTGGCTTTGTTCCTTTGGGATTGTATGAAAATAAGATTAATTTATGTAGACTCCATATCTATTAAAACTTTTTGCATTTTGCAAACCCTTTCTTTTTTTTCCAAAATGTGGATGGATGGATGATTGGAAAGGTTTTTAATTTATCCCCCCACCGCCCCCCAAGATGAGACGTGTCTATAATTTTGCTGCAGCCCTGGTTTTAATAATTCAATCAGATGAGAAAAACAGAACATTGTAATTGCACATAAAGATAAGTAAAGGTAAAGGTTCCACTCGCACATACGTGCTAGTCGTTGCCAACTCTAGGGGGCGGTGCTCATCTCCGTTTCAAAGCTGAAGAGCCAGCGTTGTCCAAAGACGTCTCCGTGGTCATGTGGCTGGCATGACTCAATGCCAAAGGCGCACGGAACGCTGTTACCTTCCCACCAAAGGTCGTCCCTATTTTTTCTACTTGCATTTTTACATGCTTTCAAAGCTGCTAAGTTGGCAGAAGCTGGGACAAGTCACGGGAGCTCACCCCGTTACACGGCAGCACTAGGGATTCGAACCGCCGAGCTGCCAACCTTTCGATCGACAAGCTCAATGTCCTAGCCCCTGAGCCACCGCGTCCCTACATAAAGATAAGAAACTAAATTTTTGAGATAGTTAATGAGTTGAAAGGTGACTCATCTGTGCTTCAAAGCACTTTGCTGTAACTTTTTATGCCTGCAGCTCTCAAAGATTTTGGTCTCAGCATCACTTTACATTCTTAAAAACGATCAAGAGCACCAAAGAGCTTGGTTTATCTTGGTCATATCAATCAATATTTACTGGTTTCATGTCTATTGATATTCTCACTCATCCAGATCACAGGTGGGATTCACTAACCTTCCCTAAGGTAAAGGTAAAGGTTTCCCTCGCACATATGTGCTAGTCGTTGCCGACTCTAGGGGACGGTGCTCATATCCGTTTCAAAGCCGAAGAGCCAGCGCTGTCCGAAGACGTCTCTGTGGTCATGTGGCCGGCATGATCTGTTCGCAAATATGAGCATGCGTGCTCACTTGTTTTGCTTGCATGCACCACCTCTGTGCATGTGCACGACCTTCTGAGCATGCGCAGTAGTAGTACATTATGTCCGGGCAGGGTGGGCGGAGCCTCTCTCAGTCGCCGCAACCGGTTCACGTGAGCCGGAGAGAATCGGCTGAATCCCACCACTGATCCAGATCATGGCTGTCCCAAAGCTCTTTTTTCAAAAGGTAACTGGACTTCCTTTGTTTTCTTTGAAGATGTTTTAATTCTCATACAGAACCAAAGAAGCTCCTTGGATAAGAAGCAAAACGTCTTCAAGCAAAACAAAAGAGAGTTCAGTTGCCTTTTGAAAAAGCACCTTTGGGACATTTTATCGGTTTTGAAAGAAATAATTCATTTATTTGACTTTGCAGAACTTTGAAAGGGTCTTGAGGATTCCTGGTGCCCCAGACCACATTCTAAGAGCCACCATTGTATCCTATTACAATACTTAATTCCATAGTAAAGCAAATTACTTGGTTTTCTAGAAAAAGCTAGAAAAAGAACTATCCGTTAGTGTAACCCATCTAGAGAGTTTGCACAGTCCCACAAGGAACAAATTCAACGTTCAAAAGACATTCCATACGTTAGCAGATCAAAATTACCCGCTTTATCTATTTGATCTACCTTTGCTTGCACTTTCTACATGTTCAAGTTCATCGGGAATTTTAGGATGTCTTGATATTTCTCTTCACAAATATCAGCCAGGAAATGAAGCAGGGTTGTTTTTTGATCAGATGATTTTGTGTCTCTAATCTGCAAAAATGGAAGAAACCAAGAAAGGGGTGAAACGTGATTTCTTAGGACTTTGCTTCAAGAAACCTTTTTCAACACACGCTCTTGGATTTGCTTGCAAAGATAAATTAATTACATTTCTAAGTTAACACCAATGCCAAATGTGGGCTTCAAATATTATTTTTAAAGAACCCTTACGTTATTTTTTTTTAAAGGCAGCTTTTAGCAGTTTATAATTTTAGTTCTACTGTTCTTCATTTGCTCTGTAAAATAAAGAAGTGTTCCAATGGAAGAAAATAACATGTTTTATTGTTGTTTTATATGACTTCCTCCTGAAATGCTCTCTAACTATATGTAGAGTGTATTAACTGTGGATGACTGTGGATGATTCTAGAGTTATAGGTGCATATGTGTACACACACATGCACAAACTAAAATTATAAGGGCTTGTTGTTTGAGTTCAGCAACAACATGGCCAGCCAAACATAATACATATTTATAATGTTATGCCAATATTCATTTCTTAACAACCAACTAGAATCTGCCTTCCTGTAACCTAAAGCCATTATCTATATCTTGGATTTGGGAATAAAGAAATTGTGGCTTTCCTTCTTTCTGGGATCCCTTTAGCTCCTTAAAGGTAAAGGTTCCCCTCGCACGTACGTGCTAGTCGTTCCTGACTCTAGGGAGCTCCGTTTCAAAGCCGAAGAGCCAGCACTGTCCAAAGACATCTCCGTGGTCATGTGGCCGGCATGACTAAACGCCAAAGGTGCACGGAACACTGTTACCCTCCCACCAAAGGTGGTCCTTATTTTTTCTACTTGCATTTTTTACGTGCTTTCGAACTGCTAGGTTGACAGAAGCTGGGACAAGTAACGGGAGCTCACCCCATTACGCAGCACTAGGGATCCAAACCGCTAAACTGCCAACCTTTCAATCGACAAACTCAGCGTCTTAGCCTCTGAGCCTTATCCTTATCCTTACCCTACCCTACCCTATCCTATCCTATCCTAATTTTCCATTATCTACCAAAATCATCTTTTTTCTTTGCCCAACTCTGTGTACTTTGTTAAATAAGAATTTAAACACTCCCCGTACCTCTTCAGACCATTAATAAAAATGCTGAAGAGCACTAGACCTAAGGCTGAACCTTGCTGCACTCTACTCAACACTTCATTTCAGGTTGATGAGAATTTGCTATAAATATTATATGACTTTTGTTTTAAATGAGATGTGAATCCACTTAACAGACGTGACAACCAGCCCAAATTTAACTCACTAATCAGAACGTCTGCTGCCTTTCGCATTGTTCAAATAGCAACAATTGTGAAAATGCTAAACAACCTCCAGTCAATTTATAGACATGCAAAACTTTGAAAGCTACCACAACGATGTGGTAATCTCCTGACTACTAATGAGGCTGTGGGTTAATTCAAATACTTTTTTTTCCCCCTGAACCATAGTTGTATAAATATTAACAGTTCAATGAATCAACAATCATGAATGCTTCAGTGCATATATCAAAACTACTACTTCTGCCTGCCAGCATTGACGCAGTCCATGAATTCTAATGGAAGTCTCTTTTATTTAAGCAAAATTAAGTCCTGCAAATCTGCCAAGGGTTGTTTACAAATTGCTGGTTTCTTCAATCATTCCACATGCTGCTGCAGTATAACATCCCGGATAGATAATGCAGTTTTAAGGGTTTGCAATCAACATAAAGATATTAGTTTTGCAGATAGTACCAGACACACGTTTGATGTACAGCTTCGAGATGTCTGTCTTTCTATGTCTGCCACTGAAAACTGATCTTTCCCAGTGATTCGGGTTCAAAAGTGCCCAGGGCTAGATTTGCACAAATCAACAACGCTGTTGCTGATGATATCAAGACAGTCCTTATGACAGGTGATGAGGGAGCTTCACCGCAGTCCACTCAATTGAAAAGGGTAAGGATGCCATCTGTTGCGTCTGGGAGATGGTTTCCCAATAAGGAAAACCGGGAATAAACTTTCAGTGAACAAAACACAAAGCTCTTAACTTTTTCTTCAAACTTACATGCGAACACGCATAGTTATTATGGCCCTTGCATTCTAGTATAACCTCATTCCCAGGTACGTTGCTAGTTTCAAAACCAGCAACCTGAGTTGAAACTCTAATTACAATAGTTCAGGCTATTCATGGATTGCAAATCGGATTTTACTTAGTGTTACAGATCACCTTTTGTTGTGACCCAGGTTCCTGGACCCAGACTCCTGGACTCGGATGATTCAGAAAATGAGGGAGAAGACCTGGCAAGCCCTGCTTCTCTTGAGCCCTCTCCCTCCCTGGCACCCACTCAAAGGGAGGGGCCGGCAAGGCCTGATTCTCCCGGGCCTTCTTCTGATTTGGCAACGCCCCAAGAACAGTTTTGGAGGGACGCAAGATTACAAAGACTTGATCGGCGTGCGCAGCAGCGGAAGAGTTGGGACAAAGCCAAGTCATAATTGTCATGCAGTGACATCTGCAGAGACTATAAATAGGAGGCGGGACTTCCTGGTTTTTTGTCTTGGACAAAGCAATGAATTTGGCGCGAGCTAATTCATGGAGGGAAGAATATATTCGTGAGTAATTCTGGCCTTATCTATAATTTCCTCGTTATCTCCAGAAACTTGGCAGGCCCGTGGGTAGACGTGGCCAGGACATGTATCTATGTAAATAAAAGGGGGAAAAAAGGAAGGCCTCTGACGGACTCTTTGCTGGGAGTATTGGGGGAAGGGAAACAGAACATTTTGTCCAAGACCTGACTAAAACATCTTCCACCAAAGATGGATCAGCAGCAGGTACAGCAGCAGTTAGAGCAGCTACAAGCGGCTAATCAACAGCTCCAGCAGCAAGTGGCTCACTTGGCAGGCCAACTTGCTGCCAGGAATGTGCCTGCAGCCCCCCCCCCATCCTCCCACTCCTCCTCCTCGTCGCAAGTGCCCGATAACCGTGCCGGATAAGTTTTCTGGGCAGCCTGAGATGTTCCCGACCTTCTTGGGACAGTGCCAGCTCTACATGGCTATGAGGCCAGAGGATTTCCCAGACGACCGGGCTAAGGTGGCCTTCGTGATTAACCTTCTTTCCGGCTCGGCTGCTCGATGGGCCACGCCTCTTGCTCCAGGACAGCCCCTGCTGGCGGACCAACAGCGTTTTGGCAGCACCTACGCACCATGTATGAGGACCCGTTCAATGCTGACGGCAACCAGGCGCCTTAAGGAACTCCGTCAAGGGAAACGCCTGCAGGAGTACATCGAATTTCATCTTTTGTGCCAGGACTCTGACTGGAATGATGCAGCGCTGGTGGACGCATTCCAGGAGGGACTCTCAGAGGAATTGCAAGACGAGCTGGCCCGGATGGAGGCGCCGCGGATCCTCGACAACTTGGTGCCCCTTTGTCTCCGACTCGATGCCCGTCTGCAACGGCGACCGTCCCGTCGCACCCCCTGGGACCCGCCGTTGACATCTGCAACCCCACTTCCTGCACCACTAGCACCCCGGGTTGGCCCACGTTTTGTAACCGCTGCGGAAGAGCCCGTGGAGTTGGGAGCGGCCAGACCTCGCCTGACAGCCCAGGAGCGGAACCGAAGGCACCAAGGGGGATTGTGCCTGTACTGTGGAGAGCCCGCCACCGCCGCTTCTTGCCCCAGAAAGCGGTGGGGCACGACGCCGTCCCCGAATCACAGCGTGACCAATCGAAGCGGAGCAGGCCCGACCTCGGGAAACCCTAGGTCGGGCACGCATTAAGCCCCCACTGGACGCTATGGAAGTAGACTCTGGGCCCCTCGGCATCTGATTCTGGACACACGGATATGGTTGGGGAACCAGTCGGACGGGCTCCAGGCGCATGCGCTGGTGGACTCAGGGCCACAACAAACTTTATGGACCAGGCCTTTGTGACCCAGTTTGCGGTCCCGTGGTTCCGTGGACCCTCCGATGCGGTAGAGACAATTGATGGACGAGAACTGGTGTCCGCCCCATTAAATTCGCCACCCAGCCTTTGCGCCTGGCTATTGGGGACCATGAGGAGGCGATCCAGTTTTATGTCACGGCGGACCTTCATTTTCCCTTGGTCCTTGGGTTGGCCTGGCTTCGACCCACGATCCTCAGGTGGCCTGGTCGCGAACGCCATCTCTTTCCCGAGTCTGCAGTGCGTCGATCACATCCGCCACACCTGTGCCGCCAGAACGCCCCACCGCTGCCATCACCTTGCCTCCTGAGCTGACGGACTTCGCCGACGTGTTCAGCGAGAAGGAGGCGGACTGACTACCCCGCATCGCCCTACGATTGCCCGTGGACCTTCTGCCCAACGCACCACTGCCTGTGGGACGCCTGTATTCCATGTCGGAGCCCGAGTTGGCCGCCTCAGGGACTTCCTGGTTTTTGTCTTGGACAAAGCAATGAATTTGGCGAGCTAATTCATGGAGGGAAGAATATATTCGTGAGTAATTCTGGCCTTATCTATAATTTCCTCGTTATCTCCAGAAACTTGGCAGGCCCGTGGGTAGACGTGGCCAGGACATGTATCTATGTAAATAAAAGGGGAAAAAAAGGAAGGCCTCTGACGGACTCTTTGCTGGGAGTATTGGGGGAAGGGAAACAGAACATTTTGTCCAAGACCTGACTAAAACATCTTCCACCAAAGATGGACCAGCAGCAGGTACAGCAGCAGTTAGAGCAGCTACAAGCGGCTAATCAACAGCTCCAGCAGCAAGTGGCTCACTTGGCAGGCCAACTTGCTGCCAGGAATGTGCCTGCAGCCCCCCCCCATCCTCCCCCTCCTCCTCCTCGTCGCAAGTGCCCGATAACCGTGCCGGATAAGTTTTCTGGGCAGCCTGAGATGTTCCCGACCTTCTTGGGACAGTGCCAGCTCTACATGGCTATGAGGCCAGAGGATTTCCCAGACGACCGGGCTAAGGTGGCCTTCGTGATTAACCTTCTTTCCGGCTAGAGTGCTCGACTGGCCACTCCTGTTATGCTCCAGGACAGCCCCCTGCTGGCGGACCAACAGCGTTTTTGGCAGCACCTACGCACCATGTATGAGGACCCCGTTCGAATGCTGACGGCAACCAGGCGCCTTAAGGAACTCCGTCAAGGGAAATGCCCCCTGCAGGAGGACATCGCCGAATTTCGTCTTTTGTGCCAGGACTCTGACTGGAATGATGCAGCTCTGGTGGACGCGTTCCAGGAGGGACTCTCAGAGGAATTGCAAGACGAGCTGGTCCGGCTGGAGGCGCCGCGGACCCTCGACAACTTGGTGCCCCTTTGTCTCCGCCTCGATGCCCGTCTGCAACGGCGACCGTCCCGTCGCACCCCCCGGGACCCGCCGTCGACATCTGCACCCCCACTTCCTGCACCACCAGCACCCCGGGTCGCCCCACATTTTGTAACCGCCATGGAAGAGCCCATGGAGTTGGGAGCGCCAGACCTCGCCTAACAGCCCAGGAGCGGAACCGAGGCGCCAAGGGGATTGTGCCTGTACTGTGGGAGCCCGCCACCGCCGCTTCTTGCCCCAGAAAGCGGTGGGGCACGACGCCGTCCCCGAATCACAGCGTGACCAATCGAATGGAGCAGGCCCGACCTCGGGAAACCCTAGGTCGGGCACGCATTAAGCCCCCACTGGACGCTATGGAAGTAGACTCTGGGCCCCTCGGCATCTGATTCTGGACACACGGATATGGTTGGGGAACCAGTCGGACGGGCTCCAGGCGCATGCGCTGGTGGACTCAGGGCCACAACAAACTTTATGGACCAGGCCTTTGTGACCCAGTTTGCGGTCCCGTGGTTCCGTGGACAGGTTTTAATTTATCCCCCACTGCCCCCAAGATGAGACGTGTCTATAATTTTGCTGCAGCCCTGGTTTTAATAATTCAATCAGATGAGAAAAACAGAACATTGTAATTGCACATAAAGATAAGTAAAGGTAAAGGTTCCACTCGCACATACGTGCTAGTCGTTGCCGACTCTAGGCGGCGGTGCTCATCTCCGTTTCAAAGCTGAAGAGCCAGCGCTGTCCAAAGACGTCTCCGTGGTCATGTGGCTGGCATGACTCAATGCCAAAGGCGCACGGAACGCTGTTACCTTCCCACCAAAGTTCGTCCCTATTTTTTCTACTTGCATTTTTACGTGCTTTCGAAACTGCTAAGTTGGCAGAATCTGGGACAAGTCACGGGAGCTCACCCCGTTACACGGCAGCACTAGGGATTCGAACCGCCGAGCTGCCAACCTTTCGATCGACAAGCTCAACGTCCTAGCCCCTGAGCCACCGCGTCCCTACATAAAGATAAGAAACTAAATTTTTGAGATAGTTAATGAGTTGAAAGGTGACTCATCTGTGCTTCAAAGCACTTTGCTGTAACTTTTTATGCCTGCAGCTCTCAAAGATTTTGGTCTCAGCATCACTTTACATTCTTAAAAACGATCAAGAGCACCAAAGAGCTTGGTTTATCTTGGTCATATCAATCAATATTTACTGGTTTCATGTCTATTGATATTCTCACTCATCCAGATCACAGGTGGGATTCACTAACCTTCCCTAAGGTAAAGGTAAAGGTTTCCCTCGCACATATGTGCTAGTCGTTGCCGACTCTAGGGGGTGGTGCTCATCTCCGTTTCAAAGCCGAAGAGCCAGCGCTGTCTGAAGACGTCTCCATGGTCATGTGGCCGACATGACCTGTTCGCAAATATGAGCATGCGTGCTCACTTGTTTCGCTTGCATGCACCACCTCTGTGCATGTGCATGACCTTCTGAGCATGCGCAGTAGTAGTACATTACATCCGGGCAGGGTGGGCGGAGCCTCTCTCAGTCGCCGCAACCGGTTCGTGTGAGCCGGAGAGAATCGGCTGAATCCCACCACTGATCCAGATCATGGCTGTCCCAAAGCTCTTTTTTCAAAAGGTAACTGGACTTCCTTTGTTTTCTTTGAAGATGTTTTAATTCTCATACAGAACCAAAGAAGCTCCTTGGATAAGAAGCAAAACGTCTTCAAGCAAAACAAAAGAGAGTTCAGTTGCCTTTTGAAAAAGCACCTTTGGGACATTTTATCGGTTTTGAAAGAAATAATTCATTTATTTGACTTTGCAGAACTTTGAAAGGGTCTTGAGGATTCCTGGTGCCCCAGACCACATTCTAAGAGCCACCATTGTATCCTATTACAATACTTAATTCCATAGTAAAGCAAATTACTTGGTTTTCTAGAAAAAGCTAGAAAAAGAACTATCCGTTAGTGTTACCCATCTAGAGAGTTTGCACAGTCCCACAAGGAACAAATTCAACGTTCAAAAGACATTCCGCACGTTAGCAGATCAAAATTACCCCGCGTTTTATCTATTTGATCTACCTTTGCTTGCACTTTCTACATGTTCAAGTTCATCGGGGAATTTTAGGATGTCTTGATATTTCTCTTCACAAATATCAGCCAGGAAATGAAGCAGGGTTGTTTTTTGATCAGATGATTTTGTGTCTCTAATCTGCAAAAATGGAAGAAACCAAGAAAGGGGTGAAACGTGATTTCTTAGGACTTTGCTTCAAGAAACCTTTTTCAACACACGCTCTTGGATTTGCTTGCAAAGATAAATTAATTACATTTCTAAGTTAACACCAATGCCAAATGTGGGCTTCAAATATTATTTTTAAAGAACCCTTACATTATTTTTTTTTAAAGGCAGCTTTTAGCAGTTTATAATTTTAGTTCTACTGTTCTTCATTTGCTCTGTAAAATAAAGAAGTGTTCCAATGGAAGAAAATAACATGTTTTATTGTTGTTTTATATGACTTCCTCCTGAAATGCTCTCTAACTATATGTAGAGTGTATTAACTGTGGATGACTGTGGATGATTCTAGAGTTATAGGTGCATATGTGTACACACACATGCACAAACTAAAATTATAAGGGCTTGTTGTTTGAGTTCAGCAACAACATGGCCAGCCAAACATAATACATATTTATAATGTTATGCCAATATTCATTTCTTAACAACCAACTAGAATCTGCCTTCCTGTAACCTAAAGCCATTATCTATATCTTGGATTTGGGAATAAAGAAATTGTGGCTTTCCTTCTTTCTGGGATCCCTTTAGCTCCTTAAAGTTAAAGGTTCCCCTTGCACGTACGTGCTAGTCGTTCCTGACTCTAGGGAGCTCCGTTTCAAAGCCGAAGAGCCAGCACTGTCCAAAGACGTCTCCGTGGTCATGTGGCCGGCATGACTAAACGCCAAAGGTGCACGGAACACTGTTACCTTCCCACCATAGGTGGTCCCTATTTTTCTACTTGCATTTTTTACATGCTTTCGAACTGCTAGGTTGACAGAAGCTGGGACAAGTAACGGGAGCTCACTCCATTACGCGGCACTAGGGATTCAAACCACTGAACTGCCGACCTTTCAATCGACAAACTCAGCGTCTTAGCCTCTGAGCCTTATCCTTATCCTTACCCTACCCTATACTATACTATACTATCCTAATTTTCCATTATCTACCAAAATCATCTTTTTTCTTTGCCCAACTCTGTGTACTTTGTTAAATAAGCATTTAAGCACTCCCCGCACCTCTTCAAACCATTAATAAAAATGCTGAAGAGCACTAGACCTAAGGCTGAACCTTGCTGCACTCTACTCAACACTTCATTTCAGGTTGATGAGAATTTGCTATAAATATTATATGACTTTTGTTTTAAATGAGATGTGAATCCACTTAACAGACGTGACAACCAGCCCAAATTTAACTCACTAATCAAAACGTCTGCTGCCTTTCGCATTGTTCAAATAGCAACAATTGTGAAAATGCTAAACAACCTCCAGTCAATTTATAGACATGCAAAACTTTGAAAGCTACCACAACGACGTGGTAATCTCCTGACTACTAATGAGGCTGTGGGTTAATTCAAATACTTTTTTTTCCCCCTGAACCATAGTTGTATAAATATTAACAGTTCAATGAATCAACAATCATGAATGCTTCAGTGCATATATCAAAACTACTACTTCTGCCTGCCAGCATTGACGCAGTCCATGAATTCTAATGGAAGTCTCTTTTATTTAAGCAAAATTAAGTCCTGCAAATCTGCCAAGGGTTGTTTACAAATTGCTGGTTTCTTCAATCATTCCACATGCTGCTGCAGTATAACATCCCGGATAGATAATGCGGTTTTAAGGGTTTGCAATCAAACATAAAGATATTAGTTTTGCAGATAGTACCAGACACGTTTGATGTACAGCTTCGAGATGTCTGTCTTTCTATGTCTGCCACTGAAAACTGATCTTTCCCAGTGATTCGGGTTCAAAAGTGCCCAGGGCTAGATTTGCACAAATCAACAGCGCTGTTGCTGATGATATCAAGACAGACCTTGTGACAGGTGATGAGGGAGCTTCACCGCAGCCCACTCAATTGAAAAGGGTAAGGATGCCATCTGTTGCGTCTGGGAGATGGTTTCCCAATAAGGAAAACCGGGAATAAACTTTCAGTGAACAAAACACAAAGCTCTTAACTTTTTCTTCAAACTTACATGCGAACACGCATAGTTATTATGGCCCTTGCATTCTAGTATAACCTCATTCCCAGGTACGTTGCTAGTTTCAAAACCAGCAACCTGAGTTGAAACTCTAATTACAATAGTTCAGGCTATTCATGGATTGCAAATCGGATTTTACTTAGTGTTACAGATCACCTTTGTTAAAAAAAAGAAAAAGAAATAGCAATAGCACTTAGACTTATATACTTGTATACTATACTTATATACTATATATAGACTTATATACTATATGTATATACTGTACAGAGCTTTACAGCCCTCTCTAAGCGGTTTACAGAAGTCAGCCTATGGCCCTCAACAATTTGAGGTCCTCATTTTACCGACCTTGGAAGGATGGAAGGCTGAGTCCAACCTTGAGCCTGGTGAGATTCGAACTGCCAAACTGCAGGCAGCTGGCAGGCAGCAGAGGTAGCCTGCAGTACTGCACTCTAACCACTGAGCCACCATGGCTCATTTAAATAAAGTCATGTCCAGTCGTGTTCGACTCTAGGGGTCAGCACTTCTTGATTAGCCAAGGGAGCCAGCATTGTCCAAAGACATTTCCATGGTTCGTGCGGCCAGCATGACTATACACTGAGGCGCACGGGATGCTGTTACCTTCCCACCAAAGTGATACCTATTTATCTACTCACATTTACATGGTTTTGAACTGCTATGTAAGCAGGAGCGTTGTGTGGTGCTCAAGTTTAAAACCCGGACTGCCAGCTTTTCAGCTGACAATCCCAGCATCTTTAACTGTTACTTTAATTTTTAACTGCCAACGCAATCTCCTTTGTAAAAAATAAGACAAAAATAACACAAAAAGCAAGCCTCTTCATGACCCAGTAAAAGCTACTCTACCGCAAACATCTTTATTTTAGTACTGTATGTTTTTCATTCGCCTTGCCAGTCATAACTACAACCTGTATTTATGATTTACAACCTACAGACAATTTTCAACCATATATTAGTACTCTGTTTCCCCGAAAATAAGACCCAACCGGAAAATAAGTCCTAGCATGATTTTTCATGATGCTGGTAATATAAGCCCTACCCCCAAAATAAGCCCCAGTTAAGATTGTCAGCCAGATGGATGCATTTAGTACCATATTTCCCCCAAAATAAGATCTAACCGGAAAATAATGCGTCTTTTGGAGCAAAAAAATAATATAAAACATGGTCTTATTTTTGGGGAAACACAGTAGCATAATGTATTTTTATTTGGCATTTAGATTCAGTAGCACATCTTTTTTTATCGTAGTGATTATGAACTGTGACTTTTTAATTGCCCTTATTACAAGTTATATTTGATAAATAAAATGATGTGAATATACAATACAAGAACAGATTAGCCTTAAAATAATATGACCATCTTTCTAAAAACAGAAAATGTTTTTTTCATCTCATTTTTTTTTCCAGAGAACTATGATCTTGGCTGCTCTCATTAATACATCTAGAGTAGCAGTGGATAAAAGTAGCATCTTAACCACAGACTCAGATCTAGATATATTTTAGCTGCTATTTATTAATGATGTTCTCGTAGAATTATCTATTTTCAACTCTACAAGGACATTAAACTCTACATTAAAACAAAAACAAAGTACATGTTGCATTTCAGTAAACTGATAATCAAATTGTGAAATGTGTAAACAAGTTACCTCAAATATCCTCAATTTTCAAGGTTATTCTGAGACAAGGTTATTATTTCTTATTCCCACTCACTTTAACATAACTATCATAGGACTAATTTCCCAGTAGAATGTATAGTTGGACAAAAAAAAAAAAAGATACATCCACTTATAGATACATCCGAGATCTTATAGAAATTAGTCTTTAAAGATTTCAGATCCAGGAAAGGAAGGCACTTCTAAATACAATAAAAAAAAAGGCAAAACTAAAGACATTCTTCCTAATTCATTAATAAGAAACAGCGACTGATGTGGAGGGTACATCCACGTTATAAATTTATTTCTTGATTAAAGTGATGTTCATTATGGATTAACGTTCGCACACATTTATTTTCTCTTTAATACTAGCGATTGAAGACCAGAGAGAGAGAAATTACAAAAGCTGGAATTTGACGCTTGGGCCAAACCCATTAGCTTGACGGCCTCATTCAAAGCCACACAATGGCGTATTGTTTCTAAGGACTTCCTTGTAATCGCGATTCCCAATAGTGCCGTTACAACAAAGCCATCCGAAATACATTTTAAGATACTCTTATCAACATTGCAGATAGTTATCTCCTTGGAAGTCCAGTACACTACATTTAAGAGAAATACACCCAGTAATTCACGCAACATTTAATTATGGACGGGAGGGGTCATAAATCAGGTTAATCCATGCTTGAGTCATCTCTCTGTGCCCGGATATACAAAAGATTTAAATGGTAACTTTTTTCATAACATGCTCTTTCAAATGCTGCTTTAATCTCCTCCTTTCCTCCCCCCCCAGCCCACCCCAACAGGTCTGCTGATATTGTTATACCTTTTCAGTCTGCATTAAAGCTATTATTTATTGTGCTGCAGCCACCAAGGAAGATGTCCTTTCTTTCCCAATTCAGTTGGATAATGGTCAGTGAAATTAAGCTGTCCTTTCGATTAAAACGTCACATTCTCATTTTCCCAGATTGGGTTCAAAGGACTTATCGCTGTTCTCTTTTTTTTCCTTCCCCCCCCCCCTCTCTTCACACCCACAAGCAAACGGGTCTGGGATTTACATAAAGCAGCACACTAACCCCAAACGTCCGCGGTAGTTAGTTCCCCACAGAAAAATTAAGGATACGTTAAAATTTCTGAAATAGAAAACTGTGGGTTCCACTATTCAAGGTATTAAATCAAAGCCAGGCAGAAAGAGAAACAAAACAAACAAACAAGCAAAAAGCAGATTGGAAAATCTGACCTGCTCTTCAACAGGTAGGACTTGGGAATTAGAAGCAATATTCCAGTTAAAAAGAGGGTGGGTTAACAGTAACAGAGTTGAGAGGAACCTTGGAGGTCATCTAGCCCAACCCCCTGCTCACGCAAGAGACCTACACTAGGGACTCGAACTGCCAACCTTTCTGACTGACAAGCTCAGCAGCTTAGCCACTGAGCCATCTAGTCAGGTTTTGTTGTTGTTTGTTTGTTTGTTTTGGAAATGGGTGCAGAAAAAGGTAGTTAGCCTTCGACTTATGACCACAATGGAGCCCAACATTTCTTTCGCTAAGCAAGACAGCTGTTAAGTGAATTTTGCTCTATTTTATTGTCTGGTTTTTTGGGGTTTTTTTGCACCGAAGTTGTTCAGTTGGAAACACGGTTGTTAAGTGAATCTGGTTTCCCCATGGATTTTGCTGGTCAGAAGGTCGCAACCTTCCAATGGGACCGTCATAAATATGAGTCAGTTGCCAAGCGTCTGAACTTTGGTTACATAACCGTAGAGATGCTCCAATGGTCATAGGTATGAAAAAAAGGTGCTAAGGCACTTTTTAAAGTGCTGTTGTAACTTTGGTAACTAAATGAACATTTGTAAGTCAAGGACCAGCTGTACTGTACTGTTACTCCCTAAAGACATTTTTATACTCATAACCATTCACCTTGCATATCATAAACTTGTATGGCAATTTTATAATATTCCCAACAAAAATAACTATCTATCTATCTACCTACCTATATATCTATCTACCTATCTACCTACCTATCTATCTATATCTATAGCTATCTTTATCTATCTATCTATCTATCTATCTATCTATCTATCTATCTATCTATCATCTATCTATCTATCTATCTATCTATCTATCTATCATCATCTATCTCTATCTCTATTTACCCTTCTCTATCTATCTCTCTCTCTCTATCTATTTAGCTATCTCTATCTTTATCTATCTATCTCTCTATTTCTCTATCTGCTATCTATATCTATCTGTCTATCTCTATCTATCTATCTATCTATCTATCTATCTATCTATCTATTTATCTCTATCTATCTATATCTATCTATCTATCAATCATCTATCTATCATCTATCTATCTCTATCTATCTCTATCTCTATCTATCAATCATCTATCTATCTATCATCTATCTCTATCTATCTCTATCTCTATCTATCTATCTATCTATCTATCTATCTATCTATCTATCTATATCTCTATCTATCTATCAATCATCTATCTATCTATCATCTATCTATCTCTATCTATCTATCTATCTATATCTCTATCTCTATCTATCTATCTATCTATCTATTTATCTCTATCTATCTATATCTCTATCTATCAATCATCTATCTATCATCTATCTATCTATCTATCTATCTATCTATCTATCTATCTATCTATCATCATCTATCTCTATCTCTATTTATCCATCTCTATCTCTCTCTCTATCTCTATCTATCTATTTAGCTATCTCTATCTTTATCTATCTATCTCTATCTATTTCTCTATCTGCTATCTATATCTATCTGTCTATCTCTATCTATCTATCTATCTATCTATCTATCTATCTATCTATCTATCTATCTATTTATCTCTATCTATCTATATCTCTATCTATCTATCAATCATCTATCTATCTATCTATCATCTATCTATCTATCTATCTATCTATCTATCTATCTATCTATCTATCTATCTCTGTTTATCTATCTTAATCCATACCCTGAAAATAAGCCCTCCCCGAAAATATTTAAACACATGCGCAGTCCGCCATTTCCTCTGGTTAGGTTTTAGGGAGCAGGAAATCAGGTAAAACAGCAAGAGGAGCCCCATCTTGCTCCATGTACCCCAAAATAAGAAGCCCTCCCAAAAAATAAGGCCAAGCGCTTATTTCAGGGTTCAAAACAATATAAGACAGGGTTTTATTTTTGGGGAAACACAATAACTACCTATCTACCACCTGATTCTCAATAGTTGTCACTATGGGTAGGACTTGGGAAGTAGAAGCAATATTCCAGTTTAAAAGGAGATTTTATACACACACACACACACACACACACACACACAAAGTGGGTTGGAAAAAAATGTACTGACACTCGAAAAAATGGAGTTTTATACATTTTGCAAGGCACACTCACCTTGCAAAGGAAACTAATATTAAAACCCAGCGATTGGGCATTTCTTGAGCCGGAATTCATGTAGTTCCCAATCATTAGCACAAGTTCTAAAAGCTTAGTGAAGCTTTCACTCTTCTTCAGCTCCTCACACGCAATTGTGACAGCCATGATGCCGGGCTTGATGTTGTTGATGTGCTCTTCAAACGTGAGCTTGAAAAGGATCCCGTTGAGACGAGGCTGCAGTAGTTTCACGGAGCTCATCTGGAAAGGAAGAGGAAGAACGGGTGAGGAGAAAAAAAATAAAGATGCTTCAGACAATAAAACAGATGAATAGCAACATTTCTAGGGGACTTTTCCGCGGGCGTAGGAATGTGCAGCTTAAAATTTAAATTAGGCACTTGTTGGTTGGTTGACTGGCTGGCTGGCTGATTGGGTGATTGGTTGGTTTTTCAACCTAAGGAAAATAAAAATTGCCCCCAGGCTTAATTAATTAATTTCATGGACAGAAAGACACATAGATAGACAAGAGCGAGAGAGGGAGGGAGGGATATCTCCAAGGAATCTGTAAGAAAATCCTACAGAGAGAGGGGGAAAAGAGAGGAAGATGGAAATTTTGGATCCTCGCAACTTAAATGAGCAAATATTCAATGTTTTCTAGCCAGCATGAAGTGGTTGAAACTTTTTTGCTAGGACTAAAGAGAGAAAGTGGCTCAAGGTAGCATAGCTTTGGTCTCCTGTTTCTAGCTTGGTGACTTCAGCCACTCCCCCCATCACTTCCTCATACTTATTTGTTCATTCATTCCCTATCAAGTTTACTAGTTTTTTACATTTAAATAGTTTAAATGGTTTACTGTTTGTTTGTTTGTTTTTAATTTGTAAAGAAGTCACTTTTTTTTAATTTTATACACAAACACATAATACATCATTCATTCTTTCCATGTGACATCTTGTGTTTTCTCCATGTCTTCGTCTGTTTGTTGTTTCTTTTGTCTTCATTCATGCTTAATCAATTACAACATTTCTCCAAAAATACACTATTCTAATTATATGATTCTCTTACATAACTATTAATTTATCTATATCTCTTTTCCAGCCAATGGTAAAATTGATCCCGTATCTTAAAATATTCTGAATTCTCTCTTTCTTTAATTATCAAAGTTAATCTATTCATTTCTGCATATTCTAAAGAAAAAATAATTACTTCTTCTTCTAAAGGTATTGTCTCTTCTTTCCAGTTTTGTGCAAAAACAATCCTTGCCGCTGTTATTACATGTATAATCAAATAAATATTTTCTTTACTATTTTTTTCTGGAAGGATACCCAATAGGAACAGCTCCAGTTTTAAATCAATATGTTGTTGTATCATTTCTTCTAACCATATCTTAATTTTATTCCAATAGTTTTTAGCTTCTGGGCATGTCCACCACATATGATAGTAAGATCCTGGTAACTGGTGACATTTCCAACATTTAGCTAATTCCTCTTTAAACATTTTTGCCCGTTTCTCAGGGGGCAAATGCCATCTATAAAACATTTTATATTGATTTTCTTTATATGCTGTGGACATTGTTAATTTGTAATTCCTTTCCCATAACTGTTGCCATTTATCTAAATCAATTGAATATCCAAAGTTCTTTGCCCAGGCTATCATTGTTTCCTTTACTTGTTCTTCCTCTAGTTCAATACCCAATAAAAAGTTATATTTTTTAAAAAATTAGTTTATCCTCTGTTCCTAAGAGTATCCTATGCAAAGAATTCAGCTTATGAACAACATAAATAACTAAAGTAACCAAGAAACAAAACTTGAGACAAATGGTATCCCCTCGATGTGCATTGCCATTTAACTTAAAATCTGGCCTTTGGTCAACTTTGCAAGGGATGACAGATGTTTGTATTTACTGACATACAATTATAGAATAGCTTTATTGTGTCACCAAAGAAGGGAGAACCTGAAATATTGGAATAAATATTACAATGCATGTTATCGGGTGATTTTTATTTATTTATTTTTTGCTGCTTTCCCAACCACACATCCTGTCACTTTATCTCTCCAAATAGTTTTATCAATGCCCGTTTGAGATAGTAAAACACTTTTTTTTCTTTGACGATATTTTCCAAAGTGATATTATTGTAGAGATTTCTATATACAGTTCATTTTAAAGAAGGATAACCATTATAAACAAAACTCAGTCTTCCATTAGCTTAATCAAAGCACTTGTGATATGCATTGCCGAAGAATTATAGAACTATATTTAATCTCCATTTAGAAAAATGTTGATCTCCACTGCAGAGCTTCTATTATGGTTAGTAACAGCATAATAATCGTGCAAATAATGTTGATGTATAAAAACAAGAGTATGAACCGACACAATTACTAAATGTTTTTTTTAGTGTCGCCACAGAATTATAGCTTACTAAGCCTTGTGTAAGCCTGGAAAATAATTTGACTGAAAATGATGACAGTTGTCAGATATGATTCTATGTTGCATTTCACAAGACTTAGATTCTGGTTTTATGATTCACTATGTAAAATGCCCACGGATAAAAGGTAAAGGTAAAGGTTCCCCTCGCACATACATGCTAGTCGTTCCCGACTCTAGGGGGCGGTGCTCATCTCCGTTTCAAAGCCGAAGAGCCAGCGCTGTCCGAAGACATCTCCGTGGTCATGTGGCCGGCATGACTCAACGCCAAAGGCGCACGGAACGCTGTTACCTTCCCACCAAAGGTGGTCCCTATTTTTCTACTTGCATTTTTTACGTGCTTTCGAACTGCTAGGTTGGCAGAAGCTGGGACAAGTAATGGGAGCTCACCCCGTTACACGGCAGCACTAGGGATTCGAACCGCTGAGCTGCCAACCTTTCGATCGACAAGCTCAACGTCCTAGCCCCTGAGCCACCGCGTCCCACGGATACTGAATGCAATTGCATAATATGCAGGGGTTTGATTATATTATGAAGTCGCTGTCCATCAAAACACCACCAAGGAAATTTCATTTTTCAGCCTGATCCATTTTAAAATGAGGAGGCAACAATAGCTTTTAACAGCTGTTACAAGTACTTTATTTCCCTACAGACCTTCCAATAGATTTATGCTTTTGCTACTTAAAGCATTTCCAAATGGCCTTTTCCCTCCTTTGAGCACCTAAAATAATCAGACTCTTTCACCCTGGTAGATCTCCTTCAAGAGGGTTATTTTTCTGTCATGCTGAAGGTCAAATGGTATTCTTAAAAGGAGTTAAATCTATAATTCATGTCAGGCGGAGAAAAGTTAATTCCTCTAAATTGTGTTCCAATCCAATCATGCATCTACATGCTTGGAAAGCTGGCTTGTAATATTTAAGAGCTAAATACATTTTTTTTTTGGCTTCATATTTATTTTTCTGATCTTCCAATAAAGATTAAAAGGACTGAGCAGGAGCAGGGAAGAAAAAAAAGGAGTGAATTAAAAGCGGTGTAGTAGAGAGAACTGAAGAAATAATAAATACAATCAACATTATTATATTTGAGATATGTATGTAACAATTAAACTGTATATTTGTTGTTAATGTTTTCTTTAGATTACCATGGTAAAATTCATAAAATATGTCAGGAAGCGCTTATTAAATACTAAATTATTTCTTTGTAATCAGAGAAATCCCAAACAAGAAACATTAAAGCAACATCAAAACTATAAACAGTTTTGAACATGTCAATTTTCATAACTGAAACTTAAGAGATCAACTACAGTAACTATTTTGTTTTCCCTCATTCAATTTCATCTCCCTCAAAATCGCTGCAAAACTTTTTTATTATTATTATTACACTAGGATACAATTCCAAATATGGTACCTAATTTGAAGACATAATTCATCTTAATGTTTCATCTAAATGAAAATGTGATGCTCCAATTTTCATGCACAAATAAGAATATTAAGCTAATTAGGCTGTTATAATAAGTTACCTAATTAGAAAGTGTGACTTTTCTAAATGAATTTTAAACATCTAATTTTGACCTTTATTAGATTTGATGGGTATATTGATTATCCAATTAAAGCCTCATATTAATCATTAACTAACCTAATGTGTATATGCAAATAGATGTATGCATTCTGAGGAAAGTAAACAACCTCTCACCTTCAGATATAAATTGCAAGCAACTTAGACTTTTTAAACACCAGGGCTCAGATTATGATAAGCAGGGGTCATTTTAGCAATGATGTGGTTTGTAACTGCAGGCTGAATAAGAGGAATCTATAAAAATGATCAGATTTTAAAAGCAGCACCTTTGAAGGGTTCAATGTGTTAAAGGGTTGTGATCCTTTAATTCCATCATTTAACAAGCCCATTTTATACATGTATGTGTCTGGGAAAGTTGGTTTTCAGTTAAAATATGGAGTTAGATGTCATGTATTAGTACATCTTTGTTTCCTAATAAAATTTGGTAGCTTATTAGTAACCTTGACTAACATTAAGTGTTCTATCTTTTTATTCTTGATGAACGTATTTTATTCTCCTTATGTACACTGAGATCATATGCACCAAAATCAAATTCCTTGTATGTCCAATCACACTTGGCCAATAAAGAATTCTATTCTATTCTATTCTATCTGGGTGACTTAGTTAAAAGCTGTCAGGCTAGGGTGAAAAACAACGTAGAATCATCCAGGCAAATCTTTTATTTGCGTACGTACAACAGACAGAATCTTGCCGGACTAAAGTCTTATCCAAATGGATATCTATCGGAGGCACTAGGGAGTGGCTATGCTTACTCTTTTCTTCTATATCTTATCCAGTTCTGGGCTGGGTTGTTTCTTATTTCTTATCATATGAAAAACAGTTGCAAGAACTGGGTATGTTTAGTTTAATGAAAAGAAGGACTAGGGGGGACATGATAGCAGTATTCCAATATCTCAGGGGCTGCCACAAAGAAGAGGGAGTCGGGCTGTTCTCCAAAGCACCTGAAGGCAGGACAAGAAGCAATGGGTGGAGACTAATCAAGGAGAGAAGCAACTTAGAACTAAGGAGAAATTTCCTGACACTGAGAACAATTAATCAGTGGAACAACTTGCCTCCAGAAGTTGTGAATGCGCCAATGCTGGAAATTTTTAAGAAGATGTTGGATAACCATTTGTCTGAAGTGGTGTAGGGTTTCCTGCCTAGGCAGGGGGTTGGACTAGAAGACCTACAAGGTCCCTTCCAACTCGTTGTTGTTGTTGTTGTGGCTGTGGTTGTTGTGGTTGTGGTTGTGGTTGTGGTTGTGGTTGTGGTTGTTGTTGTTGTTGTTGTTATTATTATTATTATTATTATTATCTCCCCCCGCCCCATTTTTTCTGCCTTCTCTAGGCAACATCTCTCACCAAAGCCCAAATTAAGATAATTCTTCTTCGAAGAATACAAAATGGGGCAAAATAGGATTAGAAATGATTCTGGAAGGTTTAGCTATTACAAATGTACTTGAGTCCACATAGGCTGACAGGTTATAAGGTTGAAAACATCATCTGAGCAGAGGTTTAAGACTGCCTTGAAAAAAAAAATGCATTGGAATGAAGTTTCAGACCCAAGAGGTTAAATGGTAATAAAAAGGCAGTGAAGAAGGGTCAAAGAGATATATTGGAAAGGCAAAGAATAGCTTCCTTTAGCTCCTAATTGCTTTCCACTGATAGTCATGCTCTGCGATCCATAAACAGGTGAATCTTTCCTAAGTCCAGCAGAATTCTTGGTAATACATAAAACAATAATAAAAATGTATTTGCATGTAAGCTGCGGATTTGCAGATCAGAAGAACAATTGTCAGAGATTAACACTCCCTCCCAAAATAGGGCCTCAACACCGTGTGAATAAATTATATATTCCCTAAGAGTTTCAACATGGCAAAATTCTCCCGCGGACGGATGCGATGGTTCTTAAGTGGGCTGTTATTTTGGATAATTACAGCAGTTCACCATGTAAAGGTGTTGTTTCGCTTTAATTTTATCCAATGTTTTTTTTTTCCTCTTTTCTTTTACGCTATGTGATTATACGGGATGATCTCTGAAAAATTTTACTCAGCCTGGAACATCTTGGAATCCAAAGAGACCCAAAAGAAGCTTAAATGACAAGTGTGAGAAAATATGGCGATTCTGTTCTAAAGGAAAAGACATGCGCATGTCTTGATGGAGCCCGAAGGGAAAATAAACGTACAAAAGAAACAAAGACTTCTGACAGCATAACAGAAAGAAAACCAGAAGAACTGCAATCAACACCTATAAAACTGCTAATATAGAAATGTAGTTCAAATTGAGTGATATCTTTTTTTTTCTTTCTTTGCCACCAAGTTTTCTTTTCCTAGACTGTACCTCACAGTGTCCCTTGAAGCGGTAGTTTAGCTTTGATGAAAACTGTAATATCTCGTTTAGAGGAAGGTACTAGATGAAAATATCCAAGTAACTTTGTATTTTGTAACAGTGTTCTGATCCTTTTTTTCCCCCCTCCCCAAGCATCTTATAGAAGTATGAATGGATTTAAAATATTTTTATGGTTGCAGGCTATTCGGCACCGAAGTTGGAAAAAGATATTCCAAGTGTCTTTAATTCCATGATTAATTACACCATCTGACCAGTGATTAGGGATCCAGCTAGATGGTCACATCTAGCTAACCTTGGATCATCATGACAAATAAGCTCAGACATGATTTAAGAATTTTAGCTAGGATATAAGTAGAATAAGTATTTTATGGAGAGGAGGGGGGGAACAGAGGGGAGGAGAGGAGAGGAAGGGCAAAAGAAGCAGAAGGAGGAGGAGGAGAAAGAGAAAAGAGGAAGGTCAGGAGAAAGAGGAGACGAAGGGCAGGAGAAGCAGAAGGAGAAGGAGGAGAAAAAAGAGGAGAAGTGGAGAAGGAGCAAAGAAGAAGGGCAGGAGAAAGAGAAGAGGAGGGGAGGGGTAGGAGAAGCAGAAGGAGGAGAAGGAGAAGGAGAAAAGAGGAAGGGCAAGAGAAAGAGGAGATGAAGGGCAGGAGAAGGAGGAGGAGGAGAAAGAGAAGAAGAGGAGAAGGAGAAAAGAGGAAGGGCAGGAGAAAGAGGTGGCGAAGGGCAGGAGAAGCAGAAGGAGGAGAAGGAAGAGGAGAAGGAGGAGAAGGAGAAAAGAGGAAGGGTGGGAGAAAGAGGAGAGGAGGGGCAGGAGAAGGAGAAGGAGGAGGAGAAGGAGAAGGAGAAGGAGAAAAAAGGAAGGGCAGGAGAAGAAGAGGAAGGGCAGGAGAAGCAGAAGGAGAAGGAGGAGAAAGAGGAGAAGTGGAGAAGGAGCAAAGAAGAAGGGCAGGAGAAAGAGGCGAAGGGCAGGAGAAGCAGAAGGAGGAGGAGGAGAAGAGGAGAAGTGGAGAAGGAGCAAAGAAGAAGGGCAGGAGAAGAAGAGGAGAGGAGGAGGAGGAGAAGCAGAAGGAGGAGAAGGAGAAGGAGAAAGAGGAGGAGGAGAAGCAGAAGGAGAAAGAGGAGATGAAGGGCAGGAGAAGGAGGAGGAGAAGAGGAGAAGGAGAAGGAAGAGGAGAAGGAGGAGAAGGAGAAAAGAGGAAGGGTGGGAGAAAGAGGAGAGGAGGGGCAGGAGAAGGAGAAGGAGGAGGAGAAGGAGAAGAAGAAAAGAGGAAGGGCAGGAGAAAGGCTGCTTAAGTTTTTTCTTAAACTGCTTAAATTTTTAAATTCTAAATTCTATTTATGTTTTAAATTGGGGTTTTTAGATTTTAAATATTTTAATTTTTTGGCCAATTGTATAATAAGTTTCTTAATTTAGTTTTTAATTGTACATTGTTTATGTTTTATCCTGGCTGTGAGTCCTTCGGGAGAAGGGCGGCCTAGAAATCCAATAAATAAAATAAAATAAATAAAATAAAATAAAATAAAATAAATAAATAAAGAGGAGGCGAAGAGAAGGAGGAGGAGAAGCAGAAGGAGAAAAGAGGAAGGGCAGGAGAAAGAGGAGAGGAGAGGAGACACAATTCAACTTACCACAACTCCGAACTGTTCTGACTCACAGAGATCATCATATTCATTCTTCAGTTCAGCTAAGGCATTAAGTTCTTTTTGTTCAGGGAGATTTTTAACCAGGTTCTAGTGTGAGAAACAGAAATTAGGGATTAGTGCTCCCTCTTGGAAGGGAAGTCAACAATTTGAGGCCTTCACACTGTCCCACACATCTTTCTCCCAGCATTACAATGATGTCCAATAGTATGAGAACGTGACTTGCGGTAGTTAAAAGATTGCCTCTTCTTTAACGCCCTAAACTTGCAAAATGCATTATAACTTCAAAGGATTATTTTGATATCCATTGAGCAATTACTTTTTTCATGAAAAGCAGATATATATTTCTTCTTCTTAATTCACAGGCAGGCAATCCCCAGATACTCGCTGTTTGGGAATTATTTCATTCACCACCCGTTCAATATACTGAAAACATTTCTGAACAGTTTTTAGCAAAGGGTTGTGTATATCCCGGCTCCAAATAGTATAACCTTGAAATATGAGCCAGTGGTTTCTTTCCATATATTCATGACAGCGCCCATTCCACTGGTGGGCGTGAAAGAGGGGCTTTGGTGTGAATCATGAAATTACATTTCCTATTCAGCCCTCCTGACAAATGGTTCAATAAAGCCTTAAATCAAAACAATTGCAAATTATACACCGGGCATCCTTTATTCCAGGTTCTGGAACCATCGCTGATCAAATTCTTCTCCAGGCAGACATCGCTGTTGTTGTTGTCTGTTTTGCCAGAATATGTTTCCTAAGGTAGTGACAGGGGGTTCACCTGGGGTATATTTTGGAAGACTTGGTTGATAAAAACATAAAATTATGGCTGCTTCAGAAAGATTCTCAAAGGAAAAAAAAATCCTAAAAGCGCTAATAGCACAGTGGTCAGAATGCAGTATTGCAGGGTAAATTCTGCCCGCTGTCAGCAGCTCTGATCCTCAACGGGCTACAAGGTTGACTCAGCCTTCCATCCTTCTGAGGTCGGTAAAATGAGGACTCAGATTGTTGGGGCATTACGCTGAATCTGTAAACTGCTCAGAGAAGGCTGTATATAAGTCTAAGTCAGGGGTGTCAAACTCAATTTCATTCAGGGCCGCATCAGGGTTGTGTTTGACCTCAGGAGGCTAGGGTGGGCGTGGCCAGGGTGGGGATGGCCAGCTTGACGTCACCCATGTCGGGGGCGCCTGTGGTGGTCCAAGAACTCTGCCAGCGAAAATGGGCTCTTGAGCTCCGTTTTTGGCTGCAACGGTTTCCTGCGACCCTCTGCCAACGAAAACGGAGCTCGGGAGGGCACATGCGGCCTTCCTGAGCTCTATTTTCGCTGGCAGAAGCATCGCGGGCCAGTCATTCA
Source organism: Ahaetulla prasina (assembly GCF_028640845.1). Lineage (NCBI taxonomy): Eukaryota > Metazoa > Chordata > Lepidosauria > Squamata > Colubridae > Ahaetulla > Ahaetulla prasina. The sequence goes on along the minus strand of NC_080549.1, from coordinate 10,806,206 downwards.
CTATTTCCAGGGCCTCCCCATGGGCCAGATCCGACCCTCAGGCCTTGAGTTCGACACACCTGGTCTAAATATTATTGCTATTCCTGACTACAGTAGTCATCGATTTACAATCACAATGAATCCCAAAATTTCTGTTGCTAAGCAAAACCACTGTGAAGTGTGTTTTGCCCCATTGTATGGTACTTTCTGCCCAAGTTGTTAACTGAATCAGTGTAGCGATGAAGTTAGTAACTCAGTTAAGTACATCTGGCTTCCCCATTGACTTTGTTTGTCAGGAGGTCGCAAAAGGCGATCATTTGACCCGGGACACTCCAAGCATCATAAATATGAGTCAGTTGCCCACCATCTGAATTTTGGTTGCATGATTGTTTGCAACGGTCGTAAGTATGAAAAACTCTCTGTCATAAGTCACTTTTTTCAATGCTGCCATAATTTCACTAAACAAATGGTTGTAAGTTGAGACCTACCTTAACACACCCTGATCATTGCAAATTTATTAAAAGCATTTCCTTTCATCAACTTTGCTTTATTTTATTTATTATTTGGAGAAGGAGGGTTGTATAAACCTGCCAAAGTTGCAATATGTACCACGTCATGGCAAGGACTATGTATACAGTAGTGGCCAAAATTGTGGAAACCTTTTGGGGAAAGTGTATTTTTGAGGCTTGATGGCTAATAACACCACTTTTTTTGAGAGTTTCAAGATAATCCTATTCCACTGCTGGAATGGCCTGGGAAATAGCCCAGACCTTAACCCAACTGAAAATCTATGCAATTTGTTAGTCAGAAGCAACCCAGCAATAAAACCCAATTAATAGAAGCAATCCTTCAATCTTGGTTTCACATTATAACAGCTGCAGAACTAAAAAACTTGGTTCACTCCATGGGAAGACGTTGTAAGGCCATAATTCATGCTGAAGGTGACCCAGTTAAGGATTTACTGACATGGGGGTCATGTTTGTGTATCTCGTTTTTTCTACGTGTTTCACTTTCCTTCTTTATTCTAATAGCAAATCCTCCATAAAAGTTATTGCATTACATTCTTGATTAAATTATCTTTCCATTGATATATAATTTTATGGCAATACTCCAAAAAAAAGTGCTGTTATTAGCTTGTTTTAGAAAATTTAGGGGCCTCTGTGGCTCAGACTGCTAATGCAGTCTGTTATTAACAGCAGCTGCTTGCAATTACTGCAGGTTCTAGTCCCACCAGGCCCAAGGTTGACTCAGCCTTCCATCCTTTAGAAGGTAGGTAAAATGAGGACCCAGCTTGTTGGGGGCAATAAGTTGACTTTGTATATAAATATACAAATAGGATGAAGACTATTGCTAACATAGTGTAAGCTGCCCTGAGTCTTCGGAAAAGGGCGGGATATAAATGCAAATTAAAAAAAAATACACTTTACCCAAAAGGTTTCCACAATTTTGGCCCTTACTGTAAACTGGAAATGAGAGAAAGCTTGACTCTTAAGAGATTACAACAGAAGAAGACGGTAAAGACAGAAGGTTCAATGAACACAGAAATAGAGGAAGGTCAAACATTCAACATCAGAACTGAGTTAAAGTCTTCTCAGTGGGCATTTTTGCACCCAGTTGGAAAAGTCTCTTGGGGTAGAAGATGTCAATTGTTCAATAATTCTTATTTTCTCCAGCCAGAATATTCTCACCCTCACCTCTTAATACATGGGAAGTATAACAATGAAATGAAAGCTATTGTTAATATAAATGCCGTAACGGTGGTAAAAGCAAAAGTCCTCCTTCTGGTTTTCGAAAGAAAATGTATGCTGACCTCACGCTATGTGGTCCACGGCAAATATTCAAAAGGGAAAACATTCATCTGCACCCACTGACTACTGCAAGGAGAGAAATGTGTGCGGCAATTCTAAGCTGTTTGTTGTTTCTATGAAATAGTGCATTGCTAAGCACATATATATGCTGAAAGCAGTTTTGTGGGGTGGATGAGCTGCGAGAGTATAAGGAGAAACTTAAAATGAAACACAGGCCACATCGAATAGCTCGGAGGCTAGATCTGAGGTCGCTTTTAGAATAGAATAGAATAGAATAGAATAGAATAGAATAGAATAGAATAGAATAGAACAGAACAGAACAGAACAGAACAGAACAGAACAGAATAGAATAGAATAGAATAGAATTTTATTGGCCAAGTGTGATTGGACACACAAGGAATTTGTCTTGGTGCATATGCCCCCAGTGTACATAAAAGAAAAGATACGTTCAACAAGGTACAACATTTACAACACAATTGATGGTCAATATATCAATATAAATCATAAGGATTGCCAGCAACAAGTTATAGTCATACAGTCATAAGTGGAAAGAGATTGGTGATGGGAACTATGAGACAATTAATAGTAGTGCAGATTCAGTAAATAGTCTGACAGTGTTGATGGAATTATTTGTTTAGCAGAGTGATGGCCTTCGGGGAAAAACTTTTCTTGTGTCTAGTTGTTCTGGTGTGCAGTGCTCTATAGCGTCGTTTTGAGGGTAGGAGTTGAAACAGTTTATGTCCAGGATGCGAGGGATCTGCAAATATTTTCACGGCCCTCTTCTTGATTTGTGCAGTATACAGGTCCTCAATGGAAGGCAGGTTGGTAGCAATTATTTTTTCTGCAGTTCTAATTATCCTCTGAAGTCTGTGTTTTTCTTGTTGGGTTGCAGAACCGAACCAGACAGTTATAGAGGTGCAAATGACAGACTCAATAATTCCTCTGTAGAACTGAATCAGCAGCTCCTTGGGCAGTTTTTGAACTTACTGAGTTGGCGCAGAAAGAACATTCTTTGTTGTCCTTTTTTAATGATGTTTTTGATGTTAGCTGTCCATTTTAGATTTTGCGATATGATAGAACCTAGAAATTTTAATGTATAACTGATGTAAATGTAAATGTATGTAAATTTTAATGTATCACTGACTGGCTTTTCTGTTTCCTACACATCAGGAAGAGTGAAATCATTTTAAAAATACACTGGTGCATGGTGTGAATGCAATTCATCAACACCTGTTCCATCAGGATGCTGCGAGTTCTTTCACGCTCACAGGATAATAATAATAATAATAATAATAATAATAATAATAATAATAATAATAATAATAATAATAATAATAATAATAATAATAATAATAATACGGCAACCAATTTTCATTAGCAAAATTTCACCAACTGTCAGCAGCTTTCAAGACTCCTTATCCGTGTTACTGCTGGGAAGACAGCTATGGTGTCGTGTCCCACTCCTCCTCTGACGGCCGGGTCTGTAAAGTCTGTCTCAAGCGTGGCCATGAAGCCTCTGCAGCTTTGCCAAAGTCCTGTCAGAGTTCTCAGGGCAGGCAGGAATCCAAGGTGTGACTTCAGCAACCAGATTAGACTTTGCCTGACTCAAGGAATGCCAGAAAGCAGATCCTTTATATAGGCCATGGGGTGTGGCTCCATGACTCAGCACTTATCCAGGCCTGCCCCTCCCTTCCTTTTGCTGACGTCGCCTCTCCATTCTCCGGAAGCAGGGATCTGTCCACCCTCCAGCTGCCGGCAATTCTAGCTTGTGACTGGCTTCATGCTCATCATGCTCACACATTGTGGGGGGAAGGTTTATTTGCTCAGTCTGTCCGGGCATGGTGCCAGGACTGGGGGCTGGAGGCATGCCAGGCCATTCGTCTGCACTATCAGTCTCTGGCTGAGATAGCAGGAGATGAGAGGGGCCCAGCTGCGGAGAGGGGGGTGGGTGAGGCACAACATATAGGATCTGCGATAGCCAAAGATGAAAGCGGACTTAAGAAGTGATCGACCTTAGATGCAATTACAAGTACTTGAGTTCAATAATGGCACATAGCCCCTTACTTGCCACCATTTATTTAATAACTGTTTGAGGTGGACAGCAACACTGTTGTCAAAGTTCCAATATCTCTGGGGTTGCCACAAAGAAGAGGGAGTCAAACTATTCTCCAAAGGCAGGACAAGAAGCAGTGGGTGGAAACTAATCAAGGAGAGAAGCAACTTAGAACTAAGGAGAAATTTCCTGACAGTTAGAACAATTAATCGGTGGAACAACTTGCCTGCAGAAGTTGTGAATGCTCCAACACTGGAAGTTTTTAAGAAGATGTTGGATAACCCTTTGTCTGGAGTGGTGTAGGGTTGACTGCCTAAGCAGGGGGTTGGACTAGAAGACCTCCAAGGTCCCCTTCCAACTCTGTTATTCTATTTCTAAAGTGACGTTTGGCTGTGTTTTATATTTAGGACTGTTGCAGCAATTCCGTGATCAAAATTCAGATGCTTGGCATATGACTCATATTTATGAAGGTTGCTGTGTTCTGACAGGGATGTGATGTCCATTTGCCACCTTTTGACAAGCAAACTCTGTGGGGAAGCCAGCTTCACTTCACAACTGTGTTCCTAGCTTAACAACTGCAGGGATTCACTAAACAACTATGGCAAGGAAGGTCGTTAGAACGAGGCAAGGCTCACTTAATAATGGTCTTGCTTAGCAACAAAAATGGTGGTCGTAAGTGAAGGGCTACCTGCAATCAACCTTAGATGGAATCGAAGAGTGCTTGAGTTCAGTCATTATGTTCTAGAGCTGGTTGTTTGCTTCCAGTCATAAAAACAGATGAAAATGTCTTTAGAGCAGTGAGGAAAAAAGGGAAATGACAACTTTCAAAATGGATTGTTTATTTCAAGGTGGATTGTTTGTGCATTGTTTTGGAGTGGTGCGGTGGCCTAGAGGTGAAGCTCTCGCCTCACAATCAGGAGGCTGTGAGTTCGATCCTAGGTAGAGAGAGATGGATGGATGGATGGTTTGATGGATGGATGGATGAGTGGCGCGGTGGTCTAGAGGTGGAGCTGTCGCCTCACAATCAGGAGGCTGTGAGTTCGATCCTAGGTAGAGAGAGATGGATGGATGGATAGTTTGATGGATGGATGGATGAGTGGCGCGGTGGTCTAGAGGTGGAGCTCTCGCCTTACTATCAGGCGGCTGTGAGTTCGATCCTAGGTAGAGAGAGATGGATGGATGGATAGTTTGATGGATGGATGGATGAGTGGCGCGGTGGTCTAGAGGTGGAGCTCTCGCCTCACAATCAGGAGGCTGTGAGTTCGATCTCTAGGTAGAGGCAGATACTTCTCTCTCTGGGCACAATGAGAATAGATGTGCTGAACAAAACTCCACATTAGCGACAGGAAGGGCATCCTGCCATTAAACTCCCTGCTAGCTCCATTCAGTTGCCCAAACTCCACCCTGCAAGGGATTATGTGGTCGTTGAAAGATGATTATTGTTCGTGCATTGTTTTCAGGTCTTATTCCATACATGAGCCCGATATAGCTCAACATATTCATAGTCATATTACAGTTAAACATTTTACACACGCACACAACCACACTCTTTCTGAACACAACCCACACAACCAACTAAAGAAACTGAATAGAAGGTATTTGTGACAGTATTGAAAAAAACATCGTGTTTAATCTCTCTTGCTTCATATCTCTAATTCTGCAGCACGTCAGCACAGCGATGTTAAAAACTGCCCATTAAACCGAACCAAGACATCACTTAAACTACCTTTCACATTTCTGCAATAATTTAACAGAAACTTTTATTTTCTGGAAAATGTTAATTGCACACTTAAAGGTTAGTTAAGTGAAAATATTGAAACAGGTGCCCTTTCTTGCATTCAAAAATATCACCTTTCTTTCCTGTCTCAAAACAACTCATTAAGTGATAACTGTTCTTGGGCCTCTTTTGTGGATTTTCATTATTAAACCTATCATAACAGGTAAGAAACGAGCTCTTGCACAAATTCAAATGAAAGCCTTGTTTCCAATTCAAAGTCATTTCTAGCAGACTCTGAATTGGTATATTCAACAATTATTCAATATTGCTGCTTATTATGGGTATTATTATTATTATTATTATTATTATTATTATTATTATTATTATTATTATTATTATTATTATTATTATTATTATTATTATTATTATTATACGAAGCATCGGAATACTCTATAAAGCAGAGGTGTCAAACTTGATTTCATTGAGGGCTGCATCAGGGTTGTGTTTGACCTCGGGGAGGGGGGGCAGGATGTGTGTGGATAGGGGGCGTGGCCAGCTCAATGTCACTCATGTCAGGGGCGCTTGTGACAGTCTGAGTGCTCTGCCAGCGAAAACAGGCTCCCGAGCTCCATTTTCGGCTGTGATGGCCTCCTGCAACCTTCTGCCACTGAAAATGGAGACTGGGCAGCCCTCCCGAGCTCTATTTTTGCTGACAGAGGCACCGCAGGCCGGTCCTTTGTTGTTTCCAGGGTGGCCCCTGGACAGTAGTGAAATCGAAATTTTTTTATTACCAGTTCTGTGGGCGTGGCTTGGTGCGCATGGTGTGGCTTGGTCCGCGTGGCTTGGTGGGCGTGGCAGGGGAAGGATTCTGCAAAATCTCCATTCCCACCCCACTCTTAGGCCAGTCAGAGGTGGTATTTGCCAGTTCTCTGAACTACTCAAAATTTCCGCTACCGGAAATCAAAGAGTAGGGAGGAAGGAGGAGAGGATGTAGATAAGAGAAGGGGAGGATGGTTGTGGAAAGTAGAAGAAGGTAGAGAAGGGAAGAGAGTTAAAGGAAGGGGGTGGTGACCGGGCAGGTCCGATTAATTGTATATGACTTTACACTAAATATGTTATTGGATATGAATGTTAAAATAAAACTTTTTTAATTAAAAAAAAATGTATTCCGCTACCGGTTCTCCGAACTACTCAAAATATCTGCTACTGGTTCTCCAGAACCTGTCAGAACCTGCTGGATTTCACCCCTGCCCCCGGGCCTTGAGTTTGACACCCCTGCTGTAAAAGATCAAATGACTCCATGGTTGTCTGCTTCTGATTCTCTTGATCTGTGATCCCATGTTTTCTAGATATGCTGAAGCAAAATAAAAATGCTGAAATATTGAGATGACACAAGTAATTAGATTGCTACGGTACGCTAAACAGGATTTTTAAATGATTGTGAATCAACATGCATATTTGTGAATGCGGTCCTACTGTTCCCTGCTGGGAACATCTGATCCATCTGGATCAGCTGGATTTCTCCTTCCCTCCCCATTTTTAAGGATTATCTTCACTGAAGATTTTCAGCAAATGGCTTTGGTCATAAATCATCACCCCCTCCCTGGTTAACGCATATACTTTTGACATTTGATGCAATCTTCACCACCAACTTGAGACGTCGACAGAGCTTCATAAAAGACCTACATTTTATTCAAAGAAAACGGCCTAGTAACTTACCTGAATTAATGCTTCACTTAGTTTTGCTTCATCTACTTCTAATATAATGTGTTTTATTTCTTGGTAAGGCATGCGGAAAGATCCCAGGAAAATAGCTGAAATGACACACCATCATAATTTGAGAGAGGACATTAAATGAATGCCTCTCGTACATTTTATGGTGAAAAGTATGGCTTTTTTATCAAGAACTCTTAATCTGAAGACAGGTTTATACCTATTTTATGCATTATACTGCATTGCATAAAATAAAACAGCATTTTATACAACGAACCTGTGGCGTGAAGGATAAAAATATAACTTAGAAATGTGGGCAGCATAGTACAAGTCTGGGGACAGATATACAATATCTGAAAATACTGATTTTGTTGGGTTTTGTGTGTGTGAGAGAGAGAGAAAGAGAAAGAGTGAGTGAGTGAGTGTGTGATACCTTGGTATTCAACTGTTTTTAAACTCATCCAATTTGGCACTCAACACATTCTGAAGTTTGTTCCGGTACTCGTTGTTTGTTTAATAGGCAACGCGCAAGCTGGAACTTACTGGTGTCAGCAGCCTTATGGCTTATTTATATTATTTCTTATGGGAAAAATTGTTTGGTACTCATCATTTTTGGTACTCCCGGAACCAATTAAGGATGAGTACCAAGGTACCATCCTGTGTGTGTATGTGTGTGTAATGTTAATGCAGTTAAGTTCTAACGCTTTAATTCTTAGATTTATGAGATAAAACACCACCATCAAACTGAACCCAGGTTCTAATGAAGGAACAATCTCATATCTATTGTCATCCATTTCTGCTGAAGAAATGATATCGGCACAGGGTGCTGCTAATGAAAACAAGGGCCGGGAAGACAATATAATCCATTCCTATAATAGTGTACCTCTAAATATCTAACAATAAATCTACTCTTTATATTATTTTTGAAAAGGCTGAAGAAGAAAAAAGGCTCAAATGATCCCTAGATAAAATGAATATATTACATACACAAATTTTGGGCAGTCTTCCCATCCAATATTCTTAATTCTTTCACTTTCTTCTTGGGCATTATCATCTTCTTCTCCTCCACATTCTCCACTGTCTTTTTCGCTACAAAGCAAAAAGAAAGCAATGTCCTTGATTATTTACATACACAGAAACGTTTAAAATGCCAGAATTGGTTTCCTACATTGTTGTTAATTAAAACAACAACAAAAAATATCAAGTTAAAAACAATTGGGATAAGACCCACAAAGAGTAACATTTGAATTTTTGTTTTGGGATTTAAAAGAAGATTTTGATAAGGTTAGGCTACAGTCGTGCAAATTTATAGAGCTTCAACCAATGCCAAAATAGACTGGAGACTCTTCTACTCTTTCCATCATCTCAGCCCTACTCAACTGGTTGTCTCAAAGACCCACAATTTCTTTCTCGGCATGTTAGGGCCTCCTACTGGTTCGCATCCACACAACACCAAACCGTGTTTTGACTTATTCCACAATCAGGCAAAGTTAATTTAAAACACAGCCAAGGGAGCTGGGAAGGAGGAACAGGTGTCGGAGAAGGCAGAGTTAAAAACGCTTCACAAAACAAAACAAAACTATATTAAACCTGTTGGTAAGCAACCGTGTTTTTGTTTTCGGTGAATACTGAGGTCTATTTTGTCAGCCATCACGTCTTTGTTTACTCAAGCCGGAGAGAAAAGAGCTGATGCAACATGCTGTAAGAGATTGTTTTCCACATTATGCTTATGTGATGGGTTCCATGTGAGGGAAGAGGAGACGGTGGTACTGCCTTATCCCTGAAATTAATGGATCCCCAAGAAAGGAAAATTTTATTGTGACACCTGCTTTATACCTGCACTTGTAACAATGACATTTGCCAATGTGAACGAGGAAGGGTAGAGGAAATTAAACACAGCCAATTGTTCTGGTGACAAGGAAAACCCCAAAGAAGGTTGCAATGGTTGAGAGACTTAATTAACTAAAACTTCACTATTAGCCTATCCCAAAAATCTGGAAACACATGGGTTTTGAAAATTAACAGCTGCATTCTATTTAATGTACTCTCACACCTGATCATTAACTCAATTACTGAACTCCATTAAATGTTACCGCTACACAATTTAATAGTTATAATGTTAAGACAAAGCAAAATATTGAACACTGGTGGTGACAAGATAAAATGCTTGAATAAGGAAATTTTAAGGAGTAAACAACTCACTCTTGGGTGCAAAATTGTACTGCAGAAAATATCTTGATATATCAAAGTCTCTTCTCTGAGCTCAGGGTGGTATATATATAGCACACCTGTGGTTTTGTCTGTTTGTTCTCAAAACTCTCCTGCCAATCACAATTCTTTGCCAACCAGACCTGCAACCTTCCTTCCCTGCCAAACTGGGTGGTTAGGACAGGATGATGTGAATGGGACAAGATGGTTCCTCAGGTAGCCTTGCCCCATGCTGTGAAGTCTCTTCAGTTCTATCTTGTCCATTGTTACGCAACAAATTTAGAATAGAATAGAATAGAATAGAATAGAATAGAATAGAATAGAATAGAATAGAATAGAATAGCAGAGTTGGAAGGGACCTTGGAGGTCTTCTAGTCCAACCCGCTGCTTATAGCGCAGGAGCAGGTGGGTCCATTTCAAAATCGGAGTGAACCAGTTTGCTCACAGCTGAAAGTTGCAGCTAACGGTTCTCCCGAACTGGTCCAAACCGGTAGAATCCCACCACAGCCCTAGTCCTTCTTTTCATCAAACTAGACATAGCCAGTACCAGCAACCATTCTTTTATATGTTTGAGCCTTAATCATCTTTGTTGCTCTTCTCTGTACTCTTTCTAGAGTCTCCACATCTTGTTTACATTGTGGCGGCCAAAACTACACAATTTACACGATCTCATGATAAATGTCCAAATAAATGTTTAAGCGAATGCCGAGAAAGTGTGCCATCTAACTGGCCATTCCTAGGTAAGAAAAGATTAGCTTCCACAGTAATAATCACCTCTCGGTACAAATCAACAAGCCAAAAATATTATCCGTACGACTAACGGATCACCGCTAAACCTTAATTCCAGGTTTAATCATTCAAAATCATTACGTCAGTCATTTAATTAAAGGAAATTTAATATTTCTCCTTTTCACCTTCTCAAAGTGTGTGTCCTTAGCATCACTTTCTTTTTCATTTAATTAATAAATACATAACCTGTCTTTTTATTTTTTTTCTTTAAGGAACATTCATGTTGACTTAAACATTAAAAATTATACACACAGAGACACAAAGTAAGGTTAAGTTACACAACAGCACCGCATGCTTTTGTGCTAAGCAAAGGAGACACCTCTCTAAACCAATGATTAGATGTGTTGGCTCAGCTTCCCCTGGGAAGGCATTTTATAGAATAAACCCTTTAACAGAAGAGTAAGAGTTGCATACATTAATTTTCCACAAACACCTGCTAACGTTTAATAGAAAATGACGCTCCAAGCTCTTATCTTGGGAGTTTCAAATTCTTTAAATGATCACCCAGGTTTTTACGTAGAGGTAGTCCTCGACTTACAACAGTTCATTTAGTGACCGTTCAAAGTTGCAATGACCCATGATCGTTTTTCACACTTACGACCATTTCAGCACATACACACACCCATGGTCACGTGATCAAAATTCATACACTTGGCCCCTGACTCATATTTAAGAGACATGTGATCACCTTTTGCCTTCTTCTGATAAGAAAACGGGGAAGTCAAATTCTCTTAACAACCATGTTATCAACGATAATGATTCACTTAACAATCAGTTCAAGGAAGGTTGTAAAATGGGCCAAAGTTTACTTAACCAACTTCTCACTTAGCAACAGAAATTTTGGGTTCGACCGTGGTCGTAACTCAAGGACTATCTCTTCGTCTTCTAGGGTGGCTCACATACAGCTTGGTACAAAGACGAGCAACAGTTACAAGCGAACACTGCCTTTTCATTATCATAAAATCAGTAGTGGGTTTCACATATCCTTACTACTGGTTTGCACCTTTTGCGCATGCACCCGGCTTCTGTGTGTGTGTTTTGCTCGCACATGAGCATTCTGCGCATGCAGCCGGACTCAAAAATGTGGCTAAATAGGATGGTATTACGCCCAGGCAGGTGAGCCCACCTGCAGTCGCCACTACCGGTTTCGCCGAACTGGTAAAAACCGCTGAATACTACCTCTGCATGAAAAAAATCATGCTAATGTTTCATCAGAAAGTAAATTTCCACTCCAGATGTCTCAAAAGCCTGTTTTCCCAATTTCATAGCAGTTGCTCTTAGACGAACAATCAAGTTTTTAGTGCATTTTTGCATAATCATGTTATTTCAATGCTTTTTAAAAAAAGGCAGCAGAGAAGTCCACTTTGGTGAAGTTTCTTACAAAAGCTCCTTCCCTTTTCAAGGAGGCCTGAGTGCAGTTACTACTTCTTCTTTTTTTTGCGGAATAGAATAAAGCAAAGGATTCTAGAGACTCCGTCTCTCTGTAGCTCCAACCACCTGCAATATTTATGCTATTTTGTCTGAGAAATAATTCCCCCTCTTAGTAAAGTTGACACTGATGCTAAGAGAATTACCGTATTCGAGATATATGGCATCTGTTCTGAAATATTCATTGGAAATGCTGACACCTTAATAAGGTTTTCTTGATAGACGATGCTCTTTGACACAGAAGAAACTTTTTTTTATTATTTTGTTTTCTTTTTAACAGGAAAAGCTACAACAACAAGGACAACACAACTGCAGCCAGTTCTAGGCGCACAGGACAACGCGCCTGCACATTTTTCTACAAGCAACGTGATTATTTTCACAGGGAACATTTTTTTGTGCGTGTGTCTTTCCCTGGAAGCCCATTGTTCTTGTTGAAAATGAAAAACCTCAGCACTATTATTAATTAATTTGTAGATGTCTCCTGCAGTTCTGAAAATACAATTGCATCACTTATACTTAAAACACACACAGTAAGTAAAGCTACTAATCCATGGGTGTCAAACTCAAGGTCTGGGGCCTGGATCCGATCCCGAGAGGTGCTTAGATCTGGCCCATGGAGCCGCCTTGGAAAAAGCGAAGGGCCGGCCCGCAGTGCCTCTGCCAGCGAAAATGGAGCTCGGGACGACTGTATGCGGCCCTCCTGACCGCCATTTTCACTGGCAGAAGGTTGCAGGAGGCCTGTTGTGGCTCCCGCCCCCGAACCTGGCCCCATGCCCGAAAGTGCCTGGGAGCCGGGCCTGCTGCCAGAAAGTGATTTGGACAGTGAGGGGGAAGGGCCGTCAGGACTTACCTCGGAAGCACCGGCCTCCCTGGATCAGCTCCAGGAGCCAGAAGCAGGCCAAGTGAAAGAGATAACGAGGCCTCCTTCTCCTGACTCTTCCCCCACCACAGGCCATGCCTGCAGACCCAGCTGATAGCAATCAGGCTTGGTTGAACCCTAGGTTTAGTAGGCAGGAGAGGAGGGAACGACAGAAACAGAAGAGGGGCAGGCCTAGGAAGGGCTGAGTCTTGGAGCCACACCCCACAGGATATAAAAGGCAGCAAGAGCTGGTGTGTCTCTTTGTATCAGGTAAATCCACGGATTGACTAGAGCTGAAGGTTGTGACTCACCAGCGTCTTGGCAGCCAACGAGGGCTCTTGACAGACGCTGGCTCTTTTGCTGCCAGAGCTGATAAGAGCCGGCTAATTAAACCATCGTTCAGACGGAGGAGAGGAGGACACAACAAGGCCATTGCAACCGAAAATGGAACTGAGGAGCTCATTTTTGCTGGCAGAGCATTTGGGCCGCCACAGGTGCCCCCGATATGAGCGGCATCAAGCTGGCCACGCCCACTTGCTGACCCTCCCCATGCCCACCCCAGACACCCAAGGTCAAACACAACTCTGATGCGCCCCTCAATGAAATAGAGTTTGACACCCCTGTACTAATCCATCCATCCTCCCCACCACCACCCAAAAAAACAAACAAACAGATAATTACAGAATCACGTTTAGGGATCGAAGTTACGATGGCACTGAAAAAAAACGTTATTTATGATGGGTCCTTGCAACATCCCTACAGTCACATGATCAACATCGGGGGGGTGGCTTGGCAACTGGCATGCTTTAATGACGGTTTCAGGATCACCACAACAACAAGACACAAGAACAGCTTTTCCCTGAATGCCATCACTCTGCTAAACCAATAATTCCCTCAACACTGTCAAACTATTTACTAAATCTGCACAACTACTAATCTTCTCATCGTTCCCGTCACCCATCTCCTTCCACTTATGACTGTAACTTTGTTGCTTGTATCTGTTCTGTTTCCCTCCCCCTAATACTCCCAGCAAAGAGTCAGTCAAAGGCCTCCTTTTCTAATTTATTTACATAGATAAATGTCCTGGCCACGTCTACCCACGGGCCTGCCAAGTTTCTGGAGATAACGAGGAAATTATAGATAAGGCCAGAATTACTCACGAATATATTCTTCCCTCCATTGATACAGTTTGCCCAAGAATTCATTGCTTTGTCCAAGACAAAAAACCAGGAAGTCCCGCCTCCTATTTATAGTCTCTGCAGATGTCACTGCATGACAATCATTACTTGGCTTTATCCCAACGCTGCTTCTGCTGCGCGCGCCGGTCATGTCTGCGCAGTCTTGCATCACTCCAAAACTGTTCTTGGGGTGTTGCCAAATCAGAAGAAGGCTCAAGAGAATCAGGCCTTGCCAGCCCCTCCTCCTCCCTTTGAGTGGGTGCCAGGGAGGGAGAGGGCCCAAGAGAAGCATGGCTTGCCAGGTCTTCTCCCTCACTTTCTGAATCATCCGAGTCCAGGAGTCCAGGTCCAGGAACCTGGGTCACAACAGTATCCTTATGATTTATTTTGATATTGATTGTTTCCTGATTACTTATTTGTACCCTATAACTATCAGTAAGTGTTGTACCTTATGATTCTTGATGAACGTATCTTTTCTTTTATGTACACTGAGAGCATATGCACCAAGACAAATCCCTTGTGTGTCCAATCACACTTGGCCAATAAAAATAATGTTCGATATTCTATTCTATTCTTAAGAACCTCTGAGCTTAGCAACAGAAATTTGGGTCCCAAATGTGATTGTAATTTGAGGACTACTTGTAAACAGTACAGGCTACCATCAGAGGTAGAATCCGAGTTATTAATACAGAGGGCTCTCTGCTCTCATCAACTTTTGTAAAATTATGATGCGTGTTCTGACCCAGCTCCCGAAACACGACAAACCCTCTGATGTGAACTCAAATAATTTCTTTATTAAGAGTTCCGGCAAAAAGTTTCTATCACAGTCTCTAAACAGAGACTGTGAAACAGACTTGTTACTCTAACAAGTCTGGCCGGAAGAGGAATAGTTGTCCGCCACATCTATTCATCTCCTCCCCCTGACTTTTATCCCCAGAGAAAGGGTGGGGCCTTGCTAGAAGCGGTGGCTCTTCCTTCCCAAGGATCAGCCCATGGATTTCCACTGCTCTCCTCTCCTCTGGCTTCTGCGCAGCCATGTGCCAGACACTAGATCCAGCTGTTCCTCCTCTTCCTCATCAACCACCTCCAGACCTGGAGACTGTTGACTCTCCATCTGAGGGCTGACAGATGCCCAGGCTCTGCCTCTGCCTCTGCCTCTCTGCCAGCTCCATTCCCTCTTCTTCCTTGGAGCTCCCAGGTTGCCCTGACTCCCACACCTCCTCCTCTTCCTCTGATTCAGCTGCTGGAGGGGCCGGCAGCTGACAGGCCACAACAAAGGGGTATGCAGGACCACAGAAGAGCAAGTCTCTTGGCACTCTCCAACTATTTGCAATGGCTGAGATCACCATTCAGCTCCTGCTTTGCCACGATCAGATAATTCACTGCATCTCAGTTGCCTGAAGAACTTTCAGACGAAGTTCAATACCTCAAAACTTTTCCATGTCGTCTGCACACACCAAGGGATGCTAAAGGGAACAGTCAACTTATGGTGCTGTGGTGGCAACCATCCTCAGCAGAGAACCTGTGGCCACGTCAGCTCATGCGCCAACGCAGAGCTCTATCTATGGAACGCTGTAGTGAATACTGCATGATGAAATCTCTGTGCAATTGAAGTACCAAGAGTGTGTAATAACCCGGGGTCAGTTCTGCACTGCTTTAAGTTTCCTCAAGGTGATTGTCAGCTCTACATTTTGTTCTTATGAAGTTATAAAACACCGTACTGAACAAATGAGCAAGGTACGTCTCAATCATGATGTTTACCCACACTTAATTAAAGACAGGAAAACAACCAAGCATTTGCAACCAATTGTAGTTTGCAGAGGAAATGAACAGAAAACATAGCATTCTTTGGCTTTCATTTCTCTAGTTATTCTTGGACAGGCAGGGGGGAGAAGGGAGAAGGAATTTCTTTACTATTAGTCTTTTAACATTATTCAATACCATATTTAAGTAGCTGTCTCCTTCCCCATTAGGTTGCCTGGATACAAATTCATTCATTTCCTTCAACAATTAAATTTATCTTCAGGATGACACATAAAGAAATCCAACAGTATTATTTTTTTTTTACAAAGCACTTAATACTTCGGCGATGATGATTTTTTCTCTGAGTTCTAAGCTTGTAGGTACGTGAGCAGGTGCGATGTGTGTGAAAACCGCAACAAAGACCTCAGCTAACCTCTTGTTTATTTGTTGAAGTGTTTTGTTTGTCAGGCTGGCAAAAATGTTCAGGAGGAACATGCTAAATTAATGTTTTTCAAACTCCGCAACTTTGAAATGCATGGACCTCAACTCCCAGAATTCCCTAGTTGTGACCAAAAGACGTTGTAAACACAAGGTTGGTCAGTTGCTGAGTAACCAAAATGTAGTCACATGACCAGGGGGGCACTGTTAGACCTTTGGAACTAAGTCATAATTGCCTTTTGAGGGAGATGGTCTCTTAAGTTGAAGACTACAACCATAACCCTCCATCATGGTTGTATGTCGTATGTCAAGGACTACCTATAGTGATACTAGAAGCCACTGTTAACAAAACCGAGTTTATAAACCTGTTTTTACTAAAAATCCAGTTGGTTTCCATTTGTAGAACCCAAAATCAGATCCCTGGAGGTTTCTTTCCTTCACTAATAACTCTTTTTACAATTGCTAAAAAGCATATATAAATTTATAAAAATAATCTAAAATTTGTCGGTAGGTAAAGCCATCGTTTCCGCTCAAGTTTCAGTAAATGACTCCCTAAAAATCCTTTGAGCAAAAAGAAGTCAATTACCTTTTGCTATCTTTTAGAAAGGGACGGGATGGCTTAATGGCTAAGACGCTGAGCTTGTCAATTGAAAGGTCAGCAGTTCAACGGTTCGAATCCCTAGTAACGGGGTGAGCTCTCATTACTTGTCCCAGCTTCTGCCAACCTAGCAGTTCGAAAGCACGTAAAAAAATGCAAGTAGAAAAATAGGGACCACCTATGGTGGGAAGGTAACAGTGTTCCGTGCGCCTCTGGTATTTACTCATGCCGGCCACCTGACTACGGAGACATCTTCAGACAGCGCTGGCTTTTCGGCTTTGAAATGGAGATGAGCACCGCCCCCTAGAGTCGGGAACGATTAGCACATATGTGCGAGGGGAACCTTTACCTTCACCTATCTTTTAGAAGTTGTTTCATGAAACGGAAAATTATAAACGTTTTGAACATAACTTCCTGTGCAAAGAACTACTTATTTGGTGATTTAAAAACTATATTTTTTTAAAAAAAAAAATTGTATATGAGAAAGTTGTTTTAGCTTTAATTTTATATTAAGATGGTTGTAGCCGGTCTGATTTCTTTTAATAAAATATGCACAGGCTACCTGGGATAAATATGGAAAAGGGGAGATGAGATTAAGAATTAAAAAGTTCAACTATTTATCTGAAAGTACAAAGTACTTTACTTTTGCCATAATTATTTCAGAAGCTTCATCTTATTTTTGTACAAAGGGGGTGTATGTGGAATAGGAAATTATTCATCAGCTATTTATCCAGATAAGAAAACAAAACCGGCAAAATCATTTGATGTTAAAGCTGTTTTTGGCCTGCACAAAATCAGAAAATCTAGTCTAATAAAAAAAATTTAATTTCTTACTTCTGCATAAAAACTTTGATTTAACTTGCTACCAGATTTGCATTAAGTCATCATAATATGGCATCTCTTGGAAAAGATCTCCATTTCATGGGTGCAATGCGTTACTTAGATCTTTGCTGCTAAAAACTGCCTCTAACTTTTGACTGAGTATTTTCTTCCTTTGGATATAAAACCCATAGGCAACTACAAAAACAAAGACAGAGGAACAGAAAAGCAAATATAACTTAAGATGCTCTAGGATCCTTCATTACCTCTAAGCTAATGATTAATAATTATACAATCCTCCATTTCTAACCATTTGTTTAGTGACCATTTGAAGTTATAATCATCATTGTCTTTTAATGACCTCATAATTCGGCATGACCTGAGTATAACTCATAAAATCATCTGCTACAATGTCCTTCCTGTCGAAGACTACTTCAGCTTCAATCACAACAATACACGAGCACACAATAGATTTAAACTTAAAGTGAACCGCTCCAATGTTGATTGCAGAAAATATGACTTCAGTAACAGAGTTGTTAATGCCTGGAATGCACTACTAGACTCTGTGATCTCTTCCCAAAATCCCCAAAGCTTTAACCAAAGACTATCTACTATCGACCTCACCCCATTCCTAAGAGGTCTGTAAGGGGCGTGCATAAGAGCACCAGCGTGCCTACCATTCCTGTCCCAATGTCCCCTTTGATTGTATCCAATTCGTATGGTTATTTCATGCTTATACTTATATATACTCTTGTGTTTGATAGATAGATAAATAAATTAAATAAATAAATAAATAAATAATCCCTTGCGGGATGGAGTCTGGGCAACTGAATGGAGCTGAGTGTTTACTGGTCGGATGCCCTTCCCGTCGCCAATGCGGAGTTATATTCAGCAGATATATTCTCACTTGTGCCCAGAGAGAGAAATATCTGCCTTTACCTAGGAATGAACTCATAGCCTCCTGAACCATTTGAAGTCACACGATCAAAATTTGGGCACTTGGCAACTGGCATGTATTTATGACGGTTGCACTGTTGCAACTCATTTAGAAGCACCTTGCTTGGCAACAACAAATTCACAAAGCCCTCAGTCGTAACCTGAGGACTGCACTTTTTAAGGTACATAGAGTACCGTTCCTGTCATTTGACCGCAGAACCAAAGCCATTTGTTTAAGATACCTATTGCCTTTCAAAATTCCAAAGACATCAATTCTGTTTGTCCTCAAAGTGAGATTACTTAGAAAGAGAAGTCTACTTTTCACACAATAGACAATTTATGGGGAGGAAAAAAAAAAACCCCGCGATTATCCCTCCTTCAGAGGTTTTAAAAGCAGATTGAATAAAGTCATGAATGAAGAATCAACAATCAACAATTTATGAATACAATTCAACTGGCTCAAACAACACCATCTATCAAAACCTCAATAAAACAGACTGACACAGTAACACAGATGTGGGGAGAGGGAAAAAAAGGAAAAGGGAAAAGGAAAAATAGGAAAACAAAAAGGGGGAAAAAAATCAAATTCCTTTCCAACTTGACAGATTGCTGTGAACGATCCTAGCGACAGGCTCTAATAAAGTATTAATATCCCTTGATTGCTGGTAAATCCCACTTCCCTTCTTTGCAAAGATATGACCTTCAGCTAAATCTTGAGAGGGGGGAAAAACAACAACATCATGGAGGATGAAGAGAGGAGGCAGGCAGTTAAGGAAGCCTGGAAAGATTTATGCTGTATTTCTGGGGGGTGGGGGGGAATACATTGCAAAATCAGCTGCTTTGTTGCCTGGTATAGAAAAGCATTTCTTTTCATTTGGGTCTGCTGATATATTATTAATTGTAAGAGATGACCCAGAGCTGAGACTGAGGGCGGAGTCAAACACATCATTAGTTTGGAATCTTTACGCCCACACAAGAGATCTAAATCCAGCCCCCTTTTGACTTTTATTTGGTGCCAATTTGCCTTCATAGTTGGTGGTTATTATTTATACCCTATATACCCTTGAGAAAGGAACGCGGTGGCTCAGGGGCTAGGACGTTGAGCTTGTCGATCGAAAGGTCGGCAGCTCCGTCGTTCGAATCCCTAGTGCTGCCGTGTAACGGGGTGAGCTCCCATGACTTGTCCCAGCTTCTGCCAACCTAGCAGTTTCGAAAGCATGTAAAAATGCAAGTAGAAAAAATAGGGACCACCTTCGGTGGGAAGGTAACAGCGTTCCGTGAGCCTTTTGCATTGAGTCATGCTGGCCACGTGACCAAGGAGACGTCTTCGGACAGCGCTGGCTCTTCGGCTTTGAAACGGAGATGAGCACCGCCCTCTAGAGTCAGCAACGACTAGCATGTATGTGCAAGGGGAACCTTTACCTTTACCGTATACCCTTGAGATAAACTCATAGTGCTTTTGAACTTTCTCCTTGTTCCTGATTTAACAGTTATCAAATTTGACTTGTTACATTTGTACCGATTAGATAGGTTTGTTATAGAAATGACTAGTTTATACTAGTATATACTAGTTTATACTTTGACTAGTATGTCAAAGTAAAAAAAAGCTGAGATTTTCAGTGGTGAAATTCAAAAATTTTTACTACCGGTTCTGTGGGCGTGGCTTGGTGGGCGTAGTTTGGTGGGCGCAGCAGGGGAAAGATACTGCAAAATCTCTATTCCCACCCCACTCCTGGGGGAAGGATACTGCAAAATCTCCATTCCCATCCCACTCTGGGGCCAGCCAGAGGTGGTATTTGCCAGTTCTCCGAACTACTCAAAATTCCACTACCGTTTCTCCAAACTACTCAAAATTTTCACTACCAGTTCTCCAGAACCTGCTGGATTTCACCCCTGGGTTTGATGATATTATCTTATTCCACTGCACCGAAGGGAGTTGGAAGTCAATGCCTTCTCTTTCTTTTTCCTACACTTTTCCCTCCCCTATCTTTCCTACTACTTTCTTTTGCATTTTTTGTATCTTATAGAATTAATAAGTAAATCCCTTTTTTAAAAAAAATTAACAGGTTTCACTTGAACCCATTGTTAGATCCTAGGATATTTAGCGAGCCTTCGAAAACTAGTTTCTTCTAGATCTGATCTCCCCACTTGACCGACAGTCACAATTTTGTGATACGCCTATATACGGACAGCACTTGGCCCCCCTCTCGTCCATCTATCCCGTGGTCACTTCTGTATCTTTTGTTGATAATCAAAATGGGATAGTTACCCACCCACCCACCCAGGGTAATTTCCAGCTTTTCTGTCTTACAAAAATGAACCGGCTGACAATAGCCCCAAATTTTATATCTCGAAAGCACCACAAATTGATGCCTCTTTGAACCCACTTCCTTTATGAGGCAACAGGAAGAAAATGCCAGAGGCTTGCCACAATATTGTGACTGTTGAACCCAATACAGAATTCAAAGCAGGAGAGTTCTTACACCGCATATATTAAGAAACATGGCGATCCATATATTCCAAGATGGTTCATCAAGCTCTCATTCTTTGCTAATGACGCTCAAAATCAGTTTGGCTTTAAGGATGTAGAAATAAACCGACAATGGCTCACAAAAGATGTGTACAGTTACGATGCATGTTTGATGCGCCGGCTTCTCTAGGTGTTTTCATCATTGACTGCACTGTCTGAAGATCTTTTTTATAAGAAACAAACGGTTTTGTATTATCTCAAATTGTCTAATCAACACACTTTTCGCTCTGTGCCAGCTTCTTTCAATCAGCTTTGCAAATAGTTTTGGCGGGGGATTTCAAAATTAGATTTCCAAAAGAAACTCTTTTCTCTCTTAATAGGCAGGTATAATGCGGAGACAAAGATGTGCTGATGAGGAACATTACGCATTTCCAGAAGTTTCTATTAATGTTCAAAAGCGAGGCATGAAACCGCGAGAAAAGACCACCGTACAGGTTTGAAAATATATGCAGGCAATTACATATATATATATGACGTGGTAGCTCAGTGGCTAAGACGCTGAGCTTGTCGATTGAAAGATCGGCAGTTCAGTGGTTCGAATCCCTAGTGCTGCGTAACGGGGTGAGCTCCCATTACTTGTCCCAGCTTCTGCCAACCTACCACTTCGAAAGTATGTAAAAAATGAAGGTAGAAAAATAGGGACCCCTTTGGTGGGAAGGTAACAGCATTCCATGCGCCTTTGGTGTTGAGTCATGCCGGCCACATGACCACAGAGACGTCTTCAGACAGCGCTGACTCTTCGGCTTTGAAACGGAGATGAGCATTGCCCCCTAGAGTCGGGAACGACTAGCACGTATGTGCAAGGGGAACCTTTATATATATACACACACACAGAGAGATAAGATATAGATATTGATAAATATAGATAGATATAGATAGATGTAGGTCTTTGGTTATTCGGGTTTTCTCCCGCGTAAAATTGGAAGTTCCAATTTTACGTGGGAGAAAACCCGAATAACCAAAGACCTACATACAAACACCCACGAAAACCTCAGAAAACAAATATAGATAGATATATAGATATAGATATACACACACACACACACACCCCATCACTTTCATCCAGTTTATCAGCTTTCTGCAAAATTTTCAATATTATAAGTGCATCCGAGTCCTATAGTTTATTTCATTGCCCTGTTTAGAATCTAAACGATCTTAAGTGTCATACCAACGGAATGCAGGTAAAATAGATTAATATTTAGCAACGCGCTTGAAGAAAATCAACCCATTGCATTACCTTTTGCAAATGCTGGTTATCTTTGAAATAGTTCTCCCAGATTCACTAAAACCAAATCTTAATATACCCAGGTTTGCATGACATAATAACAACACATTAATCACAACTTAATCTACCACGATGGCCATTTGCAGCTAGCTGATGGACTCTGTAGCCTTCTCTGCTATCCTCCTGCCTAGCTCAAGAAATGATGCACAGCTTCCTAATTAAAAAATATAAAAACAAAACACAATCCAAGATCTGAAGCCAATTTTATATTAAGCTTTAAAGATAGCTTGTAAAGCCTGGCTTACGTTCAGAAGTAATTAACCATTCTCCTCAGTTTGGATGTAATGAAAGTTTCACTTAATTGTACTTTCTGTTTCCCTTTACCACTTCAACAAAGATAGAGATGTGGCACAGATGTTCAAGCAGCCTGTGCTAGCATACTTCAAGGATAACATGGTTTATTAAACTTTTAGAGAGAGGGTGCATGTAGCAAAACCTAAGTGTTTTTTTTCCCTACTCCTTTTATAACTGGTGGTGAGGTTCTCTTGATATTCACTACATTAATTCATATCTTATATGCCACACTATCTCTGCCCAACAATAAATTTTGAAGCAAATCACATTAGGATACTTCTCATAATAGAGAATAGCTGTTTCTTCCTCTCTTATATAGATTTTGACATGTTTTTCCACCTTCCTAATTTATGCATTATCCAATTAAATGTTCCTTACTAATCACTTCCCTTTCCTAGGTCTGAAAATCAAGAAGCAGCATTCTGTAATTAAAAAAAAAAAAGGCTTACATCCTATTGACATAATCTTTATCATAATTAGCTCAAGAAAATGTAACTTAGTCTCTTTCTTTTTTTTAAAAAAAGATACATTTTATTTGAGTCTAGTTAAAAGAAAACTACCCCATCCTAGTTATTTGACTTACAGGTAAAGGTAAAGGTTCCCCTCACACATATGTGCTAGTCGTTCCTGACTCTAGGGGGCAGTGCTCATTTCCGTTTCAAAGCCAAAGAGCCAGCGCTGTCCGAAGACGTCTCCATGGTCATGTGGCCGGCATGATTAAACGCCAAAGGCGCACAGAACGCTGTTACCTTCCCACTAAAAGTGGTCCCTATTTTTCTACTTGCATTTTTTTTATGTGCTTTCGAACTGCTAGGTTGGCAGAAGCTGAGACGAGTAACAGGAGCTCACCCCATTACACAGCACTAGGGATTCGAACCGAACTTTTTTTTTTTTTTTAATTTATATCCCGCCCTTCTCCGAAGACTCAGGGCAGCTTACAATGTGTTAAGCAATAGTCTTCATTCATTTGTATATTATATACAAAGTCAACTTAATTGCCCCCAATAATCTGGGTCCTCATTTTACCTACCTTATAAAGGATGGAAGGCTGAGTCAACCTTGGGCCTGGTGGTACTTGAACTTGCAGTAATTGCAAGCAGCTGTGTTAATAACAGACAGACTTAGTCCACTGAGCCACCAGAGGCCCTTGGAAAGGAACTGCCGACCTTTCGATTGACAAGCTCAACGTCTTAGCCACTGAGCCACCGCATCCTTTTACTTGACTTATGCTAACTTCTTTTTTCTAATGATACAGTTATCTTTTCAAGACGAAAGAACAGATAAAAACAAATTTATGACCTAGTCATACTACATTTTCTAAAATAATGATGCATTGTGGACATTAGAATCAGATTTGTATCCCCGTTGACACATGCTCTGCAACGCACAATTATTCTTAAAAGGAGAATATTTGTAGCTCAGGATTGAAATGAGGGGTCCTTGGTACTCTCTGAGCTTGGTTGTTTTCTTGCCGATGTTTCATTACCCCAACTAGGTTAACCCTAGCACTACTGATGTTACCTAGCTGGGGTAATGAAACATCTGAAAGAAAACAACCAAGCTCAGAGAGTATCCAAGGACTCCTCCTTTCAACTCTGAGCTACAAATACTCTCCTTTATGGATAATTATGTATTGCATGGAGATACACATCTGATTCTATTGTCCATTAGTTGAAATTACTAAAATATGTACAAATAGACTGCAATGTAAAAACAATTCTTCAGATTCGATCTTTGATACAGAGCATCCCTAAAGTAGCTTGGCCCAAAACTTCCTATAGTATGAAAGGAGAGGTGGTATTCAGCTGGTTCACACCAGTTCGGGAGAACCGGTAGTAGCAACTTGCAGGTGGGCCCGCTCCCTCCCGCCCCGGTGCTATGCCGTCCTATTTAGGCACATTTTGAAGCCGCGTGCATGCGTGCAAGCCACGTGTGTGAGCAAAGTGCATGCGTGGAACACCGCACATATGCGAGTGTGCTCGCACGTTTGTGAACCAGTAGGGAAAGTAAGAAAGGATGTGGTGGCTCAGTGGCTAAGATGCTGAGCTTGTCGATCGAAAGGTCTACAATTCAGCGGCTCGAATCCCTAGTGCCGCGTAACGGGGTGAACTCCCGTGACTTGTCCTAGCTTCTGCCAAGCTAGCAGTTCGAAAGTACGTAAAAGATGCAAGTAGAAAAATAGGGACGACCTTTGGTGGGAAGGTAACAGCGTTCCATGTGCCTTTGGTGTTTAGTCATGCTGGCCACATGACCCACGGAGATGTTTTTGGACAGCGCTGGCTCTTTGGCTTTGAAACAGAAATGGGCACCGCCCTCTAGAGTCGGGAATGACTAGCACATATGTGCGAGGGGAGCCTTTACCTTTTTAGGGAAAGTAAGTGAATACCACCTCCGGTATGAAAGTTGGAATATAATGTCTAAAGCGTTCAAAACGGTCTAAGTTCTGAATTCCTTTTCAATCAGCTCATGCAAAAATCATAGCCCATAATATAGATGGCCCATAGATCAAGACTACTTATACCAGCGTATTCATATTTCATGCTAATTAGTCCCCGTACACATAATCTCTCTCCCTGGAGTGCCCATCACACTACATGTGTCTCTGTCCTCAAGACTGCTCATTAAATTTGCCACAGTTCATTTGAGCACTGTATCATTTTGACTGAATTAGACATTTTAGAAATCCGGAGCCTCTTTTCGTTCCTTCCTCCGGTGATTTTCCTACAAAATCTTTCACGGGGCAGAGCTCGGATTCCGCAGCCGAAATCCTGTCTGCGATCGTCAATACGTTCTCTCAAGGTATAAACAAGGTTATCGCAAAAGTAGACCAGTGTCCTTAATGCCTCAATTGTGCATTCAGGTTATACGCCCTGCAATCTGACAACTTCTGAGAAGCGGCAATCCTTATTCTCTTTAATGGAGACCTTGGAGACCAAGCAAGGTTGAGAAAACTGCAGGGCTTATTGTTAGACCGAGGAATCTCTTCAATAATTGTAAATCCCCAAATCGCTCGTCCTGCTCCACCACCACCCGCCCCTTTCCTCCACATCTCTGTCACTATTTAATTTTAAACACGGAGTATATTAAACAGAGAAGGTAGCCAAGATCACATTCTCATCCGGTCTGGATCCTACCCAAATTAATTCTCCACAAATATCAGGTGGTGTCTTCAAATGGACTAACCCACAGTAGGAAGATCTCAAATGCAATGAATGCATTTATTTATTCGGTGTGTTGCTGGGGATTTTCTCTCCCCCCCTTTTTTTTTTTTGCCCTCTCTATCTCTCGTGAGACAGAGAAAGCCAGTTCCTGAAGGGGCACCTTTTCTATCATAAGACAGTAGCATTCTCAAGATAAGGTACTCTAACCCCTCAAGAACAACAGCAGTCGTGATTCATGCTGACAATTTTCAGGGCACGATGGATCTCTATGCAGAAAAACTCTTGGCTTTTTATGCGGAGAGAAAGCCTCTGCTCCTTGCATGTCCTTATTTCTTATCTTGCTAATTGGATAGCCTGGGCCTCCACGGTTGTCCATCCAAGCCTGGAAAAGTAGAGATAATGACACCACTGCAGATACTGCCAGTAGCAACTCCTGTAATGGTGTGTGGTAAACAACCTTTTGGACTGGAAAGCCGGGAAGAAATAAATGTATAAAGCCTGAGGGCCTTGATGGCGGTGTGGCACGTTGGGAGTGGCTGTTGGGGTGGAGAACACCCTATCTCATCTCCGGATGCTCTTGCTTCGTTTTATTTTAATTGGGACTTTTTCAAATGTAAAATCTTTATTGTTGCTATGTTTTATAATTGCAGGTAATTCAACGTGTGTAAGCTGCCTTGAGAGTCCTTTAGCGAGATGGCCAGCATACCAGAGAGAGAGAGAGAGAGAGAAAGACAGAGACAGGGACAGAGAGACAGAGAGAAAGAGAGAGAAAGAGACAGAGACAGAGACAGAGACAGAGAGAGACAGAGAGAAACAGAGAGAGAGGGGGAGACAGAGACAGAGAGAGAGAAAGAGAGAGACAGAGACAGAGAGAGAGAGAGAAATATGTATTCCTCAACATTTGTTTCATGACCATTTGAAGTTACGACACTGAAAAAAATGTGTGATGATTATTTTTTCCACACTTACAACGGTTGCAACATCCCCACGGTCACATGATCAAAAATTTGGACGCTAGGCAACTGGTATGTACCGGTATTTATGATGATTGCAGTGTGTCGGGGGTCAAGTGATCCCTTTTTGTGACTTTCTGACAAGCGAAGTCCATGGGGAAACCAGATTCCCTTAACAACCGGGTGACTAACTTTGCCACTGCAGTGATTCACTTAACAACCGTGGCAACAAAGGTTGCAAAATGGGGCAAAACTCCCTTAAGTACTGTCTTACTTAGCAATTTGGCTAAGTATCTTTTCTTTTATGTACACTGAGAGCATATGCACCAAGACAAATTCCTTGTGTGTCCAATCACACTTGGCCAATAAAAATTCTATTCTATTCTGTTCTATTCTATTCTCAGTCAAGGACGACCTGTAAAAATAAAAATAGGGAGTGACACTCATAACAGTAAGACAGCCTATTTAGCAGAGACCACAACTTTTTAGATTTAAAATGGGTATAATAGGACTTCTACACACACACAAATACTTATCTGGACTACATATTTTTGATGTGAAAATGAAAAAAATGAATATTTTTTTCATTTTTTTTAAAATTCGAATTTATATCCCGGCCTTCTCCGAAGACTCAGGGCAGCTTACACTGTGTTAAGCAATAGTCTTCGTCCTTTTGTATATTATATACAAAGTCAACTTATTGCCCCCAACAATCTGGGTCCTCATTTTACCTACCTTATAAAGGATGGAAGGCTGAGTCAACCTTGGGCCTGGTGGGACTTGAACTTGCAGTAATTGCAAGCAGCTGCGTTAATAACAGACAGACTTTGTCCGTTGAGCCACCAGAGGCTCAACGTAATTTCATTACTATTTAACATAACTAAGCTAAAGTTAATTGATGCCATAACTCTCTTAATCAGCCATGACGAACCTTTTTGGCACCGAGTGTCCAAACTGGAACGTGCATGCTCTGGAGCACCGGAAACCCAAAGACCAGCTGGCCGGCGTGTGCATGCCTGTTTTTTGGCCAGTTTCCAGGCTGATTTTGGTCCCAAAAATGCCCCCAAAACAGACATGTGCGCCCGCCAGCTGGTCTTTGGGTTTCCGGTGCTCCGGCGTGCACAAAGATCAGGTTTTTGGAGGCCATTTTCAGGCAGTTTTCCGGGCCGTTTTCCAGCTGTTTTCCAGCACTCCGGTGCCCACGAAGATATGCACACCGGAAACCAGAAGAGCAGCTGGCGACGGCGCACATGGCTACAGAGAGGGGTTTGTGTGCCACCTCTGGCATGCGTGACATAGGTTCACCATCACGGCCCTAAATCATATCTAATCGTTTAACTTCTGTTACATTCAACATGGATCCGTTTTGAAGGTCTGGAAAGAAGGCAAAACACAAGGTTTTCATGACAACATACGGCCCCTGGAATTCAGTTTAGGCATTTCTGGTTTATTTTACGAGAAGAAAAGTAATAGGTCATGTGCTAAAATGTAAAGCCAACCATTGCTTAACAAGCTGGATATTCCGAAGCTGAAACTGGTTCTGCCTATTTTTTTTTTAAGGACTCAAAGAAATTTTTAAAAAGAAAAGGAAAAAAAAAAGGTTTCCTGGAAAGACTTAATGAATGCGTAGCCTATTTTGTGATGATGTAGAGGGAAAAACTTCCGCGGTGGCTGTTTTCCAACTGCTCATGGAACAAAAGAGGAATTTGGTGTTTGCAAGCATCACTATGGCTTGCAAGCATGGGTTTCTGTTTGGGCGTCCGTAGAATGTTACTCCTTATGGACTTTCTTTTGTGTGAGGTTGAATGAAATGGCAACTGATGCGCTCTCCGTCCAAATAGACTCGCATCCCCCTACAACCGAAGCAGGTGTGATCAAGCTAGTTGTGTTTGCCCACCAGCTTTTCAAACAAAAACTTTGCACAAAAGAGACAACATTGAAGCAATTCCTCGGAGGCCCACACAGCAAACCCCTTCCACAATAGCCCAGCTGCAGTAAAAAAAAACAAAAAAACCCCCACATCTATCATTCTTGAGATCAATTTGCAATCCATACTCTTCTAACGGGGGCGGGGAGAAGGGGGAAAAATGCACGTGAGAAGCTCAAGGAGAATAGGTTTCGACATCTAGAGATCAGTTCTGTTATATAGCAATTTCTTAACATGTCTTAGAGATTTAAATCTTAAATAAAAGAGGGGTAATAAAAGTTGGAGGGAAGTGGACAAAGAGGCGATCAAGTCTTTCACACTCCTTTGCAAAAGTTTCTCAGCAGCAAAAAAAATTGAAAATCAGTGGGCCTTGCTTCCAATTAAGCACCCATCAGATAGGGCTGAAAGAACAAAGAGTATAGAGGCATTATTTGAATTTTGAACTTTACAAAATGGGTAAGATCGATCTATAGAAAACAGAAATGATTTTTTTAACAGATACCTAACAAAGCTCTATGTGATTACAAAAAGGAAGAAGGCGGAGACGCCCGCGGTACCCCTGTCTTATTTATTTTGGTTATTGATTAGAGAGATAAGACAGGATGAGAAGATTGTGGCATTAAAGGTTTTTAAAAGAGACTTACAAGCTAAGGGCTTTTGCAGATGACTTGGGTGTTGGTTTTGGAAGATCCCTCTAAAGGGAACTGAAATATTAATGGGCAGATTAAAGGAATTTGGTGCACTGGCAGATCGGATGACTAATAAAAAGAAGATGAAGATGTTAACACAAAATAGGCAGATGGAAGATCAAACAATGGATGAGTAAAGCAGGTCTTAAGTCTGAGAAGAAAATAAAATATCTGGGTATCCCTATGACAAATACGAACTTGACGCTATTTCAAGGTAACTATATTAAGACACGGAATAAAGTTTAAAAAGATATGTTGAGATGGGGATAAACAACAACTGTCATTGCCAGGCAGGATTTCTGTGATAAAAATGATGTTTTGCCTAGAACAATGTTTTTGACAACTGAAGCAGAATTTAAACAGTGGCATAAGGAGATACCTAAATCCGCGCAGCTGGGAAAAAGGGACACGAGTTAAATGTAAGATGTTACAAGATGCAAAGGATTGAATTTCACCTGACTTGAAATTGTATTTTGTAGCTTGCAGTGTGGTTTGGTAGAAAGAGTGGGTGTTATTGAGAAATAGAAGGTTTTGGGAGTTAGAAGGACATGACCCAAGATTTGGGCGGCATGGATATTTGTAGCATGATAAAAGCAAGGTTAATGTGGATTTTAAAAATCCATATGTTAGATGTGCCATACTGAGAATATAGAATAGACACAAATCCAAGTTGTCACAAAGTTATCTATATAATTCTAAGTGCAAGAAGCATTTTAAAGATCAGGAATAATATGGACACCCAAATCTCTAACTTATTGTTAAATACTAGAATTTTGTCAAGGGGAATATAAAATAAAATCAGGAGAAAAACTGATAGCAGAGCAACTTTTTGAAATTGCTAAATTAACTAGAGAAGAGACAACGCCTATATTTACTGGTAACTGGAAATCTCTTAGAGAAGTATGAAGCAGGAAACAAAATGATTTGACGTTTCGATGATTAGACAGAATATACTGTAGAAAGAAGACAGCTATGTTGTAACCGTAGTGTAAGATGCAATTTTATAATTGTATTTATAACTGCTGTAAAAAGATTGAAAATGACTACTTCGTATTTTTTCTTTATTTTTTTTCCTTTCTTGCACTTTTAGCTTTTTTTCCCCTTTTCTTTCTCTCACTTTATATGTTATATCAGTTATATTGGTAACTAATTAGTAACTAGTTATTATATTAGTTTATTATCTTTTTTAAAAAAATCATTAATAAAATTACATTTGCAAAAAGAATATAGAGATATTAGAAAGTTGTAAATCAGCACAGAGCACATTGAATTCCAGCCAATTTCAGATGTACAACACGGAGCGCAAATTGATATACCTAAAGTATATTTAGGGACCCTTACAATAACTACACAAATAAACAAAACGTAAATGTTTAGACATTCTCAACCGGAATTGATAGCAGATTTATAATAGCAGATTTATTTATAACTTAACAAGAAAAAGGTTATTCTATGTATATTTTGAGACAAAGTCTAAAGTGCAATTTAAAAATCGTGTGACCTCTTATCTCCCATGTTCGTGATCTGTCACCAAAAAGTTTTGTTTTAACACAAAGGCGGAAACCAGTATTGTATCCCTAACTGACCAACAATGTATTAAAGTCACAAACACAGGCCACTTGGTCGTCATTCTCATTTCACATGGGCAACCCAGATACTCATCTAGTTAACATTTTCGCTCTTGGGAATCCATGTCTGGCATTTGCTTCAAACTCTATTCCCCAGACGTAAATTAACTTCCCACTTAGCCACTGTCACCTGCCTGCCATTCACAGGCATTGAGGAAGAAGGGAAAGGAAAATTCAAGTTGGAGATACCAAGTGTGACCTATTAGAAGATGAAGAGAGCCATCTGCAGTTTGAAACCCAGATGACTCTGATGCTTATTTATCCTCCTTCTTCCCATCAATCATCTTTAGAGACTTCAAATTCCCAAGTCAGTGACAACATCACAGCAAGCGTATTGCCCTTGTGATTAACTTCCATTTGCAACTTCAGAGCCAGCCTTGTTCACATCTGTGCCCTCTTGTGGCTTTCATGTAAATCAGAGAGTACTCTATCCATGCAAGGAAGAGCAATGCTTTGCTAGCTCTTTATGGGGTGAAGATCCTTGCATTAACTCCAGAACTTTCCAGCACGCTCGCTCTCCCTCCTCCCCCCCTCTCTCTCTATCTCTCATTTTGAAGACAACCTGTGAAACTTTCATCCATAAGACATTTGGAATCGAAAAGCTGTTGAGTGCAAATTCTTGAATCCTAAACAATTTCACCATCTTGAAACTGGACAGACAGACAGACATGGACATTATTTTGAAAGGTGTCAAAAGTTTCAAAAGCCGGACACCAAAACAGGTAAACTAAAAGAGATTTATTGTTGTAGAAATAGGCAAAACCAAAAATACTGCGATTTATGTTTTGTTTGTTTTAAAATTCACTAGTCCTAAGTGTGAATTGTCTTCCACTTTCTGAGTAAGTGAAGAGGAGCAAGTGGCAGCAAGTAATTTAAAAATAATAATAATAAGGCAATAATATTGTTCTATAATTTATGTCAGGTAAATTATACATTGGTTAGTAACTTTTATTCATCCCTAAAACAAACATTTCTTTGGAGAGCTACTATTACTGTTCACTTAGCAAGGTGAGACAGAATTAATGTAAATCTTAAAAATCTTTAAATCTTTAAATAAAGTTTGATATTTGGATTACAATGTAAAAAGTTGGAAATGGTGCTAAAGAGTAACTATTTTGGATCATATTGTTGACCCAAACCAAGACACTAACAGGCAAACTGGTCACTTTAATTTAATGCTAGCAGTTTTTGATTTTCCTGTCCGAATAAAACTAAATAAAGAACTACTGTACAGCTGGTCCTGTCACAAAAACAGCTTGGATGATTCTGTGTAATTCACCAGGAATTACGCTTAACTCAAATGTAACTTTAGCTTACTTTATATATTTAATGTGCGAGAAACAGATTAAATGACATGAACTTTAATGTGTTTATTTTAAGTAAAATTATGGGTAAGTCTAATCAACTATCAAGAAATCAACCTCGATAAATGAACTAGTTATATTCTGGTCCGTAGCAACATAATTAATTTCTGTCAACATCCACCTTGCAAAGTAACCTTAAAGAAGAGTTTACATTTATCCAATATTCTTTCAATGCAGTGCCATAACAAACATTTTGTGTGTGACATTTTACAAGGTCACTGCTGAAAAGGTGAAACAGTATTGTGGTTTGTAAGGTCATAATGTGACTTTTATTATCTCCTGCACAATTAATATCAATAAGGCCAAATATAATTCAGTTCCCATCACCTTCTTACAAATCCCACCTTCCTATTTAAATATAGTTCTTTGGTTCCCAAACTCTGTCTATTTACCAGTGAAGTCTATTTACAGACCCCTCG
The DNA here is from genome assembly GCF_028640845.1 of Ahaetulla prasina. Taxonomy (NCBI): domain Eukaryota; kingdom Metazoa; phylum Chordata; class Lepidosauria; order Squamata; family Colubridae; genus Ahaetulla; species Ahaetulla prasina. The sequence continues at coordinate 10,773,690 of NC_080549.1, read as the reverse complement.
CATCCTGGATATAAACTGTTTCAACTCCTACCCTCAAAACGACGCTATAGAGCACTGCACACTAGAACAACTAGACACAAGAACAATTTTTTCCCGAAGGCCATCACTCTGCTAAACAAATAATTCCATCAACACTGTCAAACTATTTACTGAATCTGCACTACTATTAATCTTCTCATAGTTCCCATCACCAATCTCTTTTCACTTATGACTGTATGACTGTAACTTGTTGCTGGCAATCCTTATGATTTATATTGATATACTGACCATCAATTGTGTTGTAAATGTTGTACCTTGATGAACGTATCTTTTCTTTTATGTACATTGAGAGCATATGCACCAAGACAAATTCCTTGTGTGTCCAATCACACTTGGCCAATAAAAATTCTATTCTATTCTATTCTATTCTATTTTATCTGGAAGCTTCCCCCCAAAATATCAACCGAACAAGACAAGGTTTAAAACACACACACTGTCTTGTAGTTATTTACTTATTAATGGAAAGTGTACATGTTTTTGTGGACAGAATTAGAACCAATGGAAGCGAAATATCTGTTTGATAACATTCAACAAAATATCCTGGAGAAGTTTGACAAATTATAGCTCTCAATTATACGCAAACGATGTGTTTTTGAGCACAAATGTCCTCCACAGAACACTAAAATAAAAAAAGCAAACTAAAATACACACTACATTTCACCTGTTTCTGTTTTTAAAGGAAACTAAAAACTTGTTTAACACAACAATATCTTACTGACAAAAATCAATCTGTTTTGTAAGTAAATTATATGCTAAAACAGACTTTTCCACAATTTGTCCAAACCCAGTTATTAAGATTTTTTTTTTTTTGTCAGACAGCCATTATCAAGAAAATGATAGAAAACGCCTCAGTCAACTATGCCAGTTCTATTATAAATAACATTTTTTAGCTTTTTAAATTAATTACTATGTTTCAGTGAATCTTTACCCGATCTAGGCAAAATTATTTTAGACAGCGAATTAAGAGGTGATTAGAGGAAGCTAATCAATCTATTTTCAACGGAAAATAGTGCAAACTGTCAGGAATTGCCTTAAAATTCAAACAACTCTAGAATTAAGCATGTATCTATTTACAATATTTGTATTCCTGCTTTAAAATAATATGACAAACATTACGACAACAGCCTTAATTAGTTTGCGTTCAATGCACAGCAATGTCTGGCAATATCAAAATGACAGGAGCCAATATTCATCTAGAGGTTCTCCAAATGAATTACTACATTCAGAAATCGTATTGAAATATTTTAATATAATATAATAACAGAGTTGGAAGGGACCTTGGAGGTCTTCTAGTCCAACCCCCTAGTTAGGCAGGAAACCCTACACCACTTCAGACAAATGGTTATCTAACATTTTCTTAAAAACTTCCAGTATTGGAGCATTCACAATTTCTGCAGGCAAGTTGTTCCACTGGTTAATTCTTCTAATTGTTAGGAAATTTCTCCTTAGTTCTAAGTTGCTTCTCTCCTTGATTAGTTTCCACCCGTTGCCTTCATGTTCTTTGGAGAATACCTTATCCCACCAGACTTGAAACCCTAGGCTTAGAAAACTTGGAACTCCATCGCCTTCGACAAGACCTAAGTTTAACTCATAGAATCATCTATTGTAATGTCCTTCCTGTTAAAGACTACTTCAGCTTTAATTGCAACAATATAAGAGCAACCAACAGATTTAAACTTAATGTTAACCGCTTTAATCTAGATTGCAGAAAATATGACTTCTGTAACAGAATCATCAGTGCTTGGAATACTTTACCTGACTCTGTGGTCTCTTCCCATAATCCCCAAAGCTTTAACCAAAAACTTTCTACTATTGACCTCACCCCATTCCTAAGAGGACCATAAGGGGCGTGCATAAGCGCACAAACGTGCCTACCGTTCCTGTCCTATTGTTTTTCTTTTCTTCTTCCTATATATATATTGATGCTTATACCTCCTAATATTTACTCATATATATGTTTATATACTATATAATCCTTTTTATATGATATTGTGACAAAATAAATAAATAAATAAAATAAATAAATAGCTTGACTCCCTCTTGCACCAGCCCTGCAGTCCATCATACTACATAGTTATGATGTTATTTCTCATTCTGGAGTCTGACAGCCCACCAATAAAAACTGTTCTTCAGCCGGTTTGTGTGGCTGGATATACTTCTATACCTCCTTCCTGATAGTAGGAGGGTAAAGAAGTTGTCCCTCCTATCAGAGCTACAATCAAGTAGCAAACAATACCCCGATCAAGTAACGGCCAGTAAAGAAGCTAACAGTAAACAGTTCAACCAAAGAACCTCCAACAAATTCCTTGTGTGTCCAATCACACTTGGCCAATAAAAAATTCGATTCTATTCTATTCATCATTCTCACCAATATTGACAGGGCAAGCCACCAGAATATAAATTGAGAGCAAACCTCATTCCTTACCAGCATGGAGGATGTCACCAAGTTTGGGAATGAAACATCTGCAAGAAAACAACCAAGCTCAGAGAGTACCAAGGACTCTCAGGCAGAAACTTATTTGTGCCTCATATTTAAATATATTTAAAACCAAAGACAACTGACAGAAAATGCACTATTTTTGCTACCACTTATAACACCTTGAAAGCTCCATTCTATTTCAGTAGCTGTGCATAAAAGGTTTAAATATTTCCATTCTTTGCGAAACTTAGGTATTATAAAGGCAGCCTTCAAAAATAAAGGAGCCGAATCTTCTCATTTGAACCCTACATGCAGACTTTCTAAAAAGGTGGTGGGCTCTTCTTTTTTGGGAAGCGTTTAAAACAGCAAATAGCATTTATTGTGAAAATGGATTCTTGTACTGGGCAAAAGGCTGGACTGGATGACCTCCAAAATCCCTTCCAGACCTTACTCTATTTTGTCAGCGATGCAACCGTAGATTGCCATTGTGCCACGAGACAAGAGATTAGCACTGTTCTCCAAGTGTATTTGGAAATTTGTCAGTAGCTCAGGGGTAGGCTAAGAATAAATTACTACCTAATATATATTTTTTCCCTCCACTTTGACAGCACAAGAAAAACAGTCAAAGGATTTGCAAGTTTTCCGCTAGATTAAAGAAGTCTAAACAGGAATGCCGCAACGAGCATTTTCAAGGCGTGTAACAGACAGCAAAACTCCAACACAATTAAAACCAAAAACCAAATTAAAAAAAAAAAATGAAGAGCATTCAAGTGAAGCCTACAAATCATGTAAGTATATAACACTATTACACAGAACGGCAATGATTTTGGAGACATTTAAAAAAAAACAAAAAACCACGTGTTTTTGGAGTTCCCACACTGTATCTTTTGCCAGGTTTCAATTTAAGACAGTTTCAGGCAGTCTAAAAGCATGTTTAGAGTATTTGCATAACCAAGATTCGCTTTGATCATCCATCAACGTTTGGATTCCTGAAGATTTCAGCTTCTGCATGCGATGATAAATCTATCACAGTAGGCACTGATGGACTGCCTTTACAATTGTGAAGATGATGGATTGAAAGGATACTATGGAAGAGCAGGTAACTCCATCCTCCCGTCACTCATAAAGTCAATGGGACCTATCAACTTATTCGGCGGGGGGGGGGGTTGTATGAATTTTGGATGAATCACAGCAAAGTGCTTTTACATAACAAGCGACATGAAATAGACTCCATTTCAGTCTCCATTTATAACTAACTGCTGGGGTCCAGTTGTTTCAAATGGCCACGTTTACAACTTGTGATGCTTAGCGATTATTTTCACACATCTAAATTCTTTACACTGACACGCGTGGAATGGTGATCACTGTGATTCTATTTTGTTTTTTGCTTTTTTTTGGCCTATTTTTAGGCCAAAACCATCACAATGATTCCACTTTTCTTTTATTTCAAATGCCTCCTTCCAAGCCCATAAATAGTATGTATTTTTTAATGTCATCTTCCTTTTTGTCTTCTGTGTTATCTCCTACATCTAAAATTTAGATTTCATGATTGTATTCAGGGGTGAAATCCAACAGGTTCTGGAGAACCGGTAGAGGAAATTTTGAGCAGTTCGGAGAACCAGTGTTGTGCCTCGTCCTCCCTCCTCTCCTCAGCCGGGCCCCTCCCGTCTCGACCTGGGCCTGTTATCAGACTCCGAGTCTGATAATGAAGATAAACGGCCTGTCATGCCTCCAGCCCCCGGCCCTGGCCCCATGCCCGGAGAGGATGTCAGGAGTGAACAGACAAGCCCGATAAACTTCACTCCTACAGCGTGTGAGCAGGAAGCCAGCCCCGTGCTGGAATTACTGACAGCAGATCTAGCTGAAGAGAATTCAAAGTGGTAGGATCCTTGCTTCCGGAGATCTGAGAGGTGACGCCAGCAGAAGGAAGGGAGGGGCAGGCCTGGATAAATGCTGAGTCATGGAGCCACACCCCATAGCCTATATAAAGGACCTGCTTTTGGCATTCCAACCTTGAGTCAAGCAAAGTCTCATCTAATTTGCTGCTATCGGACTCTATCGCTGAAGTCATAACTTGGACTCCTGCCTGCCCTGATAAACCTCGAAGGAATTTGGCAAGCTGCAGAGGCTTCATTGCCACGTTTGATACGGACTTCCTTGACCCGGTCGTCAGAGGGGGAGTGGGACACGACAAACGGTAACGGAAATTTTGTGTAGTTCAGAGAACCAGCAAATACTACCCCTGGGCCCAGAGTGGGGCGGGAATGGAGATTTTGTAATATCCTTCCCCCAGGAGCGGGGAGGGAATGGGGACTTTGCAGTATCCTTCCCAGGCACGCCCACCAAGACACACCACATCCACAGAACCGGTAGTAAAAAAAAAATTGGATTTCACCACTGGTCGTATTAGTATATGTTTTTGCACTGATCTCTAAGGCATCACTAATACAAATACTAGTATTGATCCACACGTCCATTATGACCATTCAAGAATAAGAGAAATAATTACCCTTCATCTGTGTGGCAAAAGTGAGTGCCAGTTTGGCAAACAGATCTGGATTTTCAAATTTTTCATCCTTAGCTTTCACCCAAAAACAGTGCTCTTGTATCTCATGCGGTTCAACCTGCAATGAAAATGAACCTAATTACAGACTATCAACTTAAATCACTTAACCCTCCACAAATCATGACAGTGGCAGATCATTACATCTGCACATCCTGCAATCAAAGCAAAATTATTCAGAGACTGGAGTTTTCAATCTTCTCCATCAAACAAGAAAACGAGGCGTTTTTTTAAAAAAAGGAACAAAAACATGTATTTTTTTTTCAAAAAATGATAGTAAAAATTGCTTCAGAAAGACTAAGATAGCATCTCATATTGTACCTGACTGATATCTGTGGAGATTCTCAAACATCGAGGTCACAGTTGTCCCAAAGATTATTTTTTCCAAAAGGCAACTGGATTTTCTTAGGGTTTTTTTTTTCTTTGAAAACATTTTACTTCTCATTCAAGAAGCTTCTTCCGTTCTGAACTAAAGAAACTTCTTGGATGACAAGCGAAATATTTGGGATTACCTAGCTGACCCTGAAAGCTGAACAGGACCTAGTTACTACTTGGCATAGCAAGAAATCCTAGAAATACAGACAAGAAGGTAAAAATAATAATAGCTGCAATAGCATTTAGACTTATATACCGCTTCACAGTGCTTTTACAGCCTCTCTAAATGGTTTACAAAGTCAGCCTATTGCCCCCAACAATCTGGGTCCTCATTTTACCCACCTTGGAAGGGTGGAAGGTTGAGTCAATCTTGAGCTGGTGAGATTCGAACTGCCAAATTGCAGGCAGCCGGCAGTCAGCAGAAGGAGCCTGCAATACTGCACTCTAACCACCAGGCTAGTACCACCAGGGCTCTTGTAAAACAATGGCAATGTACTTGTGCATTCTTGCCATTCATGAACATAATAACTCTTTTAACACAAAATGGTTCTTTTAGGATATGTGTATTCTAAGAGGAAGTATGGAAAAATGTCTCAACTCTTTTTTTTTCCTTTGCAGAATCCAAAAAATTAAAACTGAGCTTGTTGTAAGGACCTTACTATTATTATTGAGCCACTGAACCACATAATCTGCAGTACTGCACACTACTTCTGTTGGCTGCCGGCTGCCTGCAATTTGGCAGTTCAAATCTCACCAGGGTCAAGGTTGACTCAGCCTTTCACCCTTCCAAGGTGGGTAAAATGAGGACCCAGATTGTTGGGGGCAATAGGCTGACTCTGTAAACCACTTAGAGAGGGCTGTAAAGCACTGTGAAGCAGTATATAAGTCTAAGTGCTATTACTATTTTCCTTCCTTCCTTCCTTCCTTTTCTTCCTTCCTTTCCCAGTGATTAGAATGCAGTATTGAAGACTAATTCTACCCACTGCCAGGAGTTCAATCCTGACTGGCCCAAGGTTGACTCAGCCTTCCATCCTTCCGAGGTGGGTAAAATGAGGACCCAAATTGTTGGGGGCAAATATGCTGACACTGTAAACCGCTTAGAGTGAGCTGTAAAGCATTGTGAAGTGGTATATAAGTCTAAGTGCTATTGCTATTACATTCTTGGGAGCTAGGAAGAGAACCTTTTCTGCTATTGTCTCCACCCTATGAAATATTGTTCCCTCAGATGGGAGGCAGGCTCCCATTCTCCTGGTCGTCTGAAAAGAACTCAAAACATGGCTCTGGAGGTTTGCGTGGGGAACCCAAAGGAGTGTTCAGTTGTGGGGTTGGTTCGTGCCACGAGAGCCCCCCTCCTCCCCTTTGCCTCTGTCAACCAATTTTTAACAAAGTTCATTATTCTGGGCTCCATTAAAAAAAATTAACTCAAAAATTTTAACTCTTAACCTTTTAATTTATGTATGTACTGATTTTTTTACTTTTCACAGTCTTATTGTACACAGTCCAGAGTCCTTTTCTGAGGGAGACAGGTAGTCCAGAAATATACAAGTAAAATAAATAAAATATTCCTGCCCGTTTGCGTCGCAAAATCTAATCCATTGGAATTAGGTTGCTATATTGGACATTACGTTGCGAAAATGAAGATCTATCCAAACATACTTTCCAGCTCATGTCCAATAGGATAATATTAAGTAGTGTTTACAGAACTGGGCAACAAGTGTGGCAAACTGTTTATTGTGCTGGGTTGTGCTGTGCATTCATAATAAATATACACCTTAGAACGGGATAATCTTCAGATGTTCCTCTCTTCAACTTAACATAATATTGTGTACATATTATGAGTTTTCTACTGCTCAACTACCACAGCAGAATACATAATAATAAACTGATTTATAGATGCAACTTAAATCATCCAAGCAGAGCACAGAAGAGTAAATTATTAATAAAAACCCAGCCTGGCCCCCACCCAAAAAAAAAAACAGGTGCCTTGCAATATCTATTTTATTCTTGGATTTTATTCTCCATATACATGTAAACACCTGCAAAATGTATTACGGTATCCCCCAGCTTCACCCCACGGAGAAATCAAGATTATTAAAACCAAAATTACATCTCCTGCCCCAAAAGACCGCTTTAGTCTGCCTGAAACATTTTTCTATTAAATATGATATTATAAACTAGTTTATGACCACAATGGTTTATGATGAGTTTTTAAAAATATGTTATTGAATCTGTTACCTTTCACACCAGAGGGAAAATGGTAGGTTATATTTATAGAGATATATAAAACAGAGACCACGTCTGTCACAACTCTAAATAAGAGCTTCGGTATCTCTTGAGAATATCCCCAACCACTGACAAGGGTTAAAGTTTAATATATTAACGGTTCACGGGAAAAACAATTAGCTTCTTGTGTGTATTCAAAATTAATTCATCGGCACGAAGGCATTACAGATTTTCTTCAAATTACAATGGCAGTTGTGACCAGGATTGCCATCACTATGTGAGGAAGTCATTAAGCAGGATGTTGCATGTGTTGTTTAGTGACGGCAATCCAAATAGTCCTGTTTGTCATCGTAACCACAAGACCTGTGGGTTATTTACTGGAAAACAGAAAAAGCCCCATCTAAGGAGCCAGTGTTGGGTTCTAACTAGTTTTACCACCGGTTCGCATCGTGCACACACTTTATGTGCAATCGCTGCAAACATGCGTTTCACGCAAGTGCACTGAGTATAAAAACAGCTGAGGCATGGCAATCCACTCTGCCGTACCTTACAGCTAAGCTAAAAACAAAGAAATAAAGGTAGGTATAGGACGGGGACGGGTGGGAGGGCCCAGCTGACGTTAGGAGCGAACCGGTTCGCTCTCATATCAAGATTTCTGCTACCGGGGAGAACCGGGGAGAACCAGTAGCAACCCACCACTGTAAGGAGCGCAGGGGTGCTGCAGAGTTAGGTGGGAGGCAGTGGTGGAATTCAATTTTTTTTTACTACCGGTTCTGTGGTCATGGCTTGGTGGGCGTGACAGGGGAAGGATACTGCAAAATCCCCATTCCCACCCCACTCGGGGGCCAGCCAGAAATGGTATTTGCCGTTTCTCCAAACTACACAAAATTTCCACTACCGGTTCTACAGAACCTGTCAGGACCTGCTGAATAGCACCTCTGGTGGGAGGGTGGATGAGACCCTGGGAGGCTCATCGCAGGCCACATGCAAGTATGTGGGAAGGAAGAACAAAAAAAAGTCCAGGTTAAGTCCATGTATGTGGGTGAGCATAGGGAGGCCAGGAAAGGAGGGGGAAATGATATGTCCATGTTCATCTGTGTGCAAGTGGAGGGAGGCTGGGGGAAGAAGATGTTTTCTTGTGTGAAAGCCCAGAGAGCTTTGGGGTGGGGGGAGATTTACTAAGACAATTTGCTTCCTCACCCACATTCCCCTTTGACTTTGCTTGTAGGAAACCAGCAGAGAAGGTTGGTGATCACATAAGTCCAGAATGTTGCAATTGGTAATAGCAATAGCACTTTAATTTATATAGCATTTATCATTAGCATTTAGACTTATATACCGCTTCATGTATATAAGTATAGAGGCACAGTGGCTCAAGTGGCTAAGATGTTAAGCTTGTCGATCGAAAGGTCGGCAGTTCAGTGGTTTGAATCCCTAGAGCCACATAAAGGGGAGAGCTCCTGTTATTTGTCCCAGCTTCTGCCAACCTAGCAGTTCAAAAGCACGTAAAAAATGCAAGTAGAAAAATAGGGACCACCTTTGGTGGGAAGGTAACAGCGTTCCTTGCGCCTTTGGCATTTAGTCATGCTGGCCACATGACCATGGAGATGTCTTTGGATAGCGCTGGCTCTTCGGCATTGCCCCCTAGTGTGGTGAACGACTAGCGAATTATGTGCAAGGGGAACCAGACCTCTCTAAGCAGTTTACAGAGTCAGCCTCAATCTGGGTCCTCATTTTACTGACCTTGGAAGGATGGAAGACTGAGTTAACCTTGAGCCGGTGAGACTCGAACTGCCAAACTGCAGGCAGCCAGCAGGCAGCAGAAGTAGCCTGCAGTACTGCATTCTAACCACTGCGCCACTACAGATTACATCACTTCACAGTGCTTTTACAGCCCTCTCTAAGCGGTTTACAGAATCATCCTCTTGCCCTCAACAATCTGGGTCCTCATTTTACTGACTTCGGAAGGATGGAAGGCTGAGTCAAGCTTGAGCCGTTCAGAATTGAACTGCTGGAGTGAGCAGTGAGTGTTCAGTGTTGAGTGTCAGCTGATTGCCAAGGGCCTGGATGTTGTCCACACAACCCTGGGGTACTGCGCCAGCCAGAACTTCGAGGACTTATCTTAAGTCATTTGCTTAGTGCCGTCCTACCCAAACAAGTGATCGTTAACTCAAGGACTGCCTGTATTCTGTTTGACGTTAGAAGAAAAACCAGAGGGCAAACATTCAGGATGTTTGATAAAGAGATACCTTGGCCCAGTTGATTCTCTTCATAGTTACATCTGGGTTGTATTTCTTCTTTGGCTTCATCCCAAAAGGAAGCACTGGTGCGGTTACTACAGGAGGTATCCCCCCAAAAAATGGTGGTGGTGGTGGCAGCGGTGGACCACCAAACATAGGTGGAGGAGGGGGAGGGGGAGGTGCCACACCTCCAGGTAGTGGCGGGGGAGGAGGAGGGGGAGGGGGAGGGGCAACAGAAGCCAAATGACCTGGCAATGGAGGAGGGGGTGGGGGTGGAGGAGGAGGAGGCCCACCACTTGAAGACGATGCAGAACCCTGCAAAAGAAAGTTTTGGAATAAGGAAACAGGAAGATTTAAAAAAAAAACATGTCAACCAAGCGCTATTAAAAGTACATCAATCATTTTGCAATTAAAGGGCAATCAGATAATTTTCTCGCCCTGAGAGGTCTTTTCTCTGAGCTCGGTTGTTTTCTTGGAGACATTCCATTAACCAAACTAGGCGACATCATCAGTGCATTGAAATGAAGGGTCCTTGGTGCTCTCTGAACTGGGTTGTTTTCTTGAAGACCTTTCATGGACCAAACTAGGTAACATCATCAGTGCACTGAAATGAAGGGTCCTTGGTGCTCTCTGAACTGGGTTGTTTTCTTGAAGACCTTTCATGGACCAAACTAGGTAACATCATCAGTGCATTGAAATGAAGGGTCCTTGGTGCTCTCTGAGCTGGGTTGCAGAAAAAATAATTGCTACCAACCTGCCTTCCATTGAGGATCTGTACACTGCACGAATCAAGAAGAGGGCCGTGAAAATATTTACAGATCCCTCGCATCCTGGACATAAACTGTTTCAATTCCTACCCTCGAAACGAAGCTATAGAGCACTGCACACCAGAACAACTAGACACAAGAACAGTTTTTTCCCGAAGGCCATCACTCTGCTAAACAAATAATTCCCTCAACACTGTCAAACTATTTACTGAATCTGCATTACTATTAATCTTCTCATCGTTCCCATCACCAATCTCTTTCCACTTATGACTGTATGACTGTAACTTGTTGCTGGCAATCCTTATGATTTATATTGATATATTGACCATCAATTGTGTTGTAAATGTTGTACCTTGATGAACGTATCTTTTCTTTTATGCACACTGAGAGCATATGCACCAAGACAAATTCCTTGTGTGTCCAATCACACTTGGCCAATAAAATTCTATTTTCTTGCAGAGGTTTCATTAACCAAACTAGGCAACATCATCAAACTAGCCCAGTTCACAGAGCACCAAGAACCTCTCATATCAATCCTGAGCTACAAATATTCCCTTGTACATGTCTCCTCATTCTAAATATCTCCCCAGTCCTTATGCAAATTCACCCAATTACGTTCTGTTACATTTTGTTCAAGGGTTTCACGGAGATGAAATCCATAATAAATGAGAATATGGTCAGAAGGGGGAAAAAAAATCATTTTCAAATCAATTCAGTTATTTAACAGATATTTTTAGCGCTTCATTACAGCAAGAAGCAGCAAGTGCCACGTCTAACTTTTGTAAGAGTTCCCCCACGTTAGAACAGATCAAGAGAATTAATGAAACGACATTGGAAAACAAGGAAAAAAGGTCCATTAACAAAACTACATTGCAAGAGTTTTAAGAATATATATATCCTTAATATATATATATATATATATATTTATCTATGTGGTATTCATAGAAGTGTTAGAAAAGAAGCCAACAGGCTGAAATTGAATTACCATCCTAAATCTTCCCATATTTAAATATGCACTACCTCAGAAAATCAATTTTTTAAATTACGTTAACCGTATAAGCAGGAAAATTAGGATGAAGATCTTACTCTTAGCTCTGATTCTTAATCATCGTCATTTCTACTAGCACGGGTACATGAGGGAAATTGATTTAACGAAACCAACATAAGCTTTTAGCAATTTCATAAGACATTATGACGCCCTGAACAAAACACCACTATGTCTTCTTCTTTTTGTACAATATGACAATACTCTCAATACACGAATACATGAAAATGTATTCATTAGGATTCTTTTTTTAGAATAAAATCAGCCAGAACAAATGAACTTCCAATGACAGATTATCAAAGAGCTAAATGTTCATTCTTTGTTTTTAAACTTACAATTAAAGATTACATTGGTTCTGCTTTCTTTTAAACCCTTCGACTTTAAATACACCTCTGTGTAACAATGTTTAGTCTCTACTGGTACTTAATCCTAAGTATCAATGGTATTAATAACATTATGTTGTTCTAGGCATGTTTGATAAGCATTTACATGCACTACAGCAATAATCAGATTTTAAATAAACCCAAATAAGTTTTGTATTTAATTTTATTTTTGACGTTTATATTTACATCTGAGTGGAAGAAACACACATCTGTGCTTATGGTGAAACAATGAAATGCAGGTAGCTCTTGACTTGCAACCAAAGTTGAGAATTTGCATTGCTTATCAAAGCAATTGTTATATAAGCTGGGCCTTCGTTACCTTCTGGACATAATTGTTAAGCGAATCACTGAATTTGTTAAGTGAATCATGTGGTTCTTAAATAAATCTGGCTCCCCCTCCCCCCCTCATTGATTTTGTTTCTCAGAAGCTGGGAAGATTGCAAAGAGGGATCACGTGATCCCAGGACAGTGCAACTGTCATAAAGGCATGGCAAATTTTGATCAGGGGATGCAGCAAGGGTTGTAAGTGTGACAATTGGTCATAAATTACTTTTTTTCAAGCGCCGTTGTATTTTGAACAATCACTAAACCAGGGGTGTCAACCTCGATTTCATTGAGGGCCGCATCAGGGTTGTGTTTAACCTCGGCAGGGCCAAGGAGCATGGCCAGGGTGGGCGTGGCCAGCTCAAAGTCCATTTTCGGCTTTGGGTTCCCCTGGGTTCCGTTTTCAACCGCGACGGCCTCCTGCAGCCCTCTACGAGCAAAAACGGAGCACGGGGGGGTGCACATGCAGCCCTCCCAACCTTAATTTTTGCTGGCAGAGGCACCACAGACATGTCCTTTGCTGTTTCCAGGGTGGTCCGCAGGCCAAATCTAAGCACCCCACGGGCCGTATCCCTCCCGCGGCCCTTGAATTTGACACCCTTGCACTAAATAAATGTAAGCCGAACACCATCGGTAACTTTTCTTATTCCAGCTACACTTAGCAATTAGCATCCTATTTCTCCTTCAAACCAGAAGTCATTTCAACGGGATAAAGATGCCACTAATTTATGTTATACCTGGGTTCGCAACTGCTGGATTTCAGCTTCAAGTTGTCGGATTTTCTCCTCACGCATCTGAAGCTCAGCTTGCGCTTCCTGCCGAGCTGTGAATTCTTCATCAAACTGCAATGATCACCAGAATGGAAATAATCATTCATCTTGGTCCAAATTTAATATTGCTACGTAAGAATGAAAGATTGAGCTACAGAAATCCCTCTGGATTCGTGGACTACTTAAAATAACGTCAGTGCAGGGGAATGAAAGGTAGTCACAGCACGAAGTATCTTGAGATCGTTTCCTTCATATACTATGAGGTAAGAGTAGGCTATTTCCCATTTCCAATTATAACCATCTTGCTCCAAGTATGTTACTTGGTAAAACTGTGGTAACATCACTATAAAAATTGTGAAAGTCAATCCCAAGAAATGAGCAATTAAATAATCTCTTTTACCCAAGCATTTTATGTATAAAATCAAACCACAACTATTATCTTCAATTGCAAAGAATATTATTTTCAAGTCTCTTTAGCTTCAACTTAGTAGCAGCGATATATTGTCTGCATGTAGCATTCTGAATTCTTTGAATGGACCAGTTATATCAAATTCATTTCTCAAGTTCATTTCTCAAGTATCTTGAGATAGTTTCCTTCATATACCTACGGAGTAACAGTAGGCTATTTCCCATTATAAATTTCTATTAGGTGAAGCAACGGGAAGTATTATTTAATTCTAATTAATATATGTGGAATTGTGCCAAATGATTAACTAGAGATGAGAAACACCAGTAGGGGATAGTTAAAAATTCTTGAGTCAACTTATAACCTCTGGCTGTCCATAGAATTAGGTTGGAGGTAAACAAGAATATTTATCTTAGAGATGAATTGGCTAAAGCTGTTTCCACATAAAACAGAGCAGGAGATAATGTATTGCCTATAAGAGCAATTTAAGGATTTTAAGCTAAGTTAGGGAAAGTTGCCAGAGACAGGACAAAAGCTTTCTCTACCACAGAAAATCCACCAATTTCTAAGCTAAGTTCTGCCTGGTTGCAGAGGGATCTTTCAATTATTAATTGAAATAATTGTTGTTGTTGTTAGTTGCGAAGTTGTGTTGACCCATCGTGACCCCATGGAGAACATTTCTCCAGGCCTTCCTGTCCTCTACCATTCTCCAGAATCCACTTAAGCTCACACCGACTGCTTCAGTGATTCTATCCGACCACCTCCTTCTCTGCCGTTCCGTTCTTCTTTTGCCCTCAATCTTTCCCAGCATTAGGCTCTTCTCCAGTGAGTCCTTCCTTCTCATTAGGTGGCCAAAGTATTTGAGTTTCATCTTCAGGATCTGGCCTTCTAAAGAGCAGTCAGGGTTGATCTCCTCTAGGATTGACTGGTTGGATCGCCTTGCAGTCCAAGGGACTCATAGGAGTCTTCTCCAGCACCAGAGTTCAAAGGCCTCAAATAATCACTAATTATATCTAAGTGTATTTTTATCATGTCTGGGTCTTGCTGTTTTCAGATATAAGCATAATAATTCTTAATTCTGAAACCAAAGACCTTTAAAAATATATATGTAGAAATATAACAATGAAAGTTTCACAAATATAACTAATTGTTTGGTGCCTACCTTTTTGGAAAAATCTGCAGCTTTTTGCTCACTTTCTTCAACTTTTGCTTTGTTCACACAGCTGTCTGAAAGGAGGCAAATAATAGGGCCCAACATAACTACAATTTTAAAAATCAAAGATATGCAATATCATACAGAGATACCATTGCTTCTGACAGGAAGCAAACGGTTTTTAAAATTATCCGGGTTAAAAAATAATGTTCTTGAATAGCCTGAGATTTGTTCTCTAAAGGGATAGATAGATAGATAGATAGATAGATAGATAGATAGATAGATAGATAGATAGATAGGTAGGTAGGTAGGTAGGTAGGTAGGTAGGTAGGTAGGTAGGTAGGTAGGTAGGTAGGTAGGTAGGTAGGTAGATAGATAGATAGATAGATAGATAGATAGATAGATAGATAGATAGATAGATAGATAGATAGATAAAGATGGATAGATGGATGATAGATAGATGATAGATAGATAGATAGATAGATAGATAGATAGATAGATAGATAGATAGATAGATAGATAGATAGATAGATAGATAGATAGATAGATAGATAGATAGATAGATACAGGGATGGGATTCAAGTAATTTAACAACAGGTTCTCTGCCCTAATGATTTCTTCCAACAACCAGTTTGCCAAACTGCTCAGAAAGTTAACAACCGGTTCTCCCGAAGTGGTGCAAACTGGCTGAATCCCACCACTGGATAGATAGATAGATAGATAGATAGATAGATAGATAGATAGATAGATAGATAGATAGATAGATAGATAGATAGATAGATAGATATCTACCTATCTAAGCTATGTATCTAATTTCATATATACTAAAGGGAGGGAGGGAGGGAGAGAAAGAGAGATATGGATGGATATGAAACGTTATCTTTCCTCACTAAATTTTTTATTTAAAAAAATCATCTATGCCTATTTTTATGTTTTACATTTCTAAAATTACTCAGGAATAAAATTAACATACCGTATTTTTCAGAGTATAAGCTGCACCTTTCTCCCCCTTAAAAGGGGGTGAAAATTTGGGTGTGTCTTATACACCGAATGTAGCCCTGCCCACCCACTGGCCCCCACCCTTTGGCCTCTGCCTCCCAGCAATTTACCTCCTTGCAGCAAGCAGCAAGAAGAAACAGCCCATTTCAGCTTCAGCACAGCCTAATTAGCACAAGTTGATTGTCCGTTGGATCGGCCTCCCGACTCTCAGCTGTTTCAGGCTGCAGGGATTGCCATGGCCTATTGCTGTGCAGGCCTCTGGTGCTTGCTGCAAGGAGGTAAATTGCTGGGAGCAGATTTTTTTTTTCTTGTGCTAATCAAGCTATGCTGAAAATGAAAATGAAAATAAAGCAGGCTGTTTGCTGTTTGCTGCAATGAGGCAAAATTGCTGGGAGGCAGAGGCAGATTTCTTTTTCTTGTTTTCCTCACCAAAAATGGTAGGTGCGTCTTATAGTCCAGAACGTCTTATACTTCAAAAAATACGGCAAATCAAAATAGTATTGCAGCTGAGAAATGCTAAATACATAATGATTATTCCTACAATTCTAGCGATAATGCATTCATTTCTAATCTCCTCCGAAATCAGTAGAATTTCTAAATGGAAATGTAGGAATGTTCATAGACAAAATGAACAAGCGATCACAAACACTGAATCTTTGGCACATGCTGTATATAAATTCCCCTAAAAATAGAAGAACAAAGAAGGAACTCTAGATCTCAGCAATTTCAATAAGAAACTATTTTATTTTTAACCCTACTTCAACCCAATTCAAAATGACTTTTAACTTTCCACGGCCCGTTTCTTACAGTAGAAAAACTGACCGCATGGAGAAAAAAAATAGTAATTCATAATCGTGAAAAACATTGAAAATATGGTAAAAAAAAGAGATGCACTTACCCACAAGATGCGTGAAGTCTACATCCAATCGTCCTCTACATTTGAAGTCAGGATCCATACCACTACAATGCAACACTATCTGCGAAACACATTCTTCTATTATCTTGTAATACTGAGGGCTGGTGTGAAAAATAAAAGGCAATTGTTTTTTTTTGTAATAAAGAATCCAGAGACACACTTAAAAAAAGAAAAAAAAAATAAGTCACGTAGTCCAGTGGTTCTCAACCTTTTCTTCACCATGACTCCCTTTAAATACTTTTTGTAGTCATGGACCATGGCTGCGTACCCTCAAGTCTTAACTCAAGATTTAAAACAGAACATTTGTTCACACCTTGGTGGCCCCTCCCGTGACAACGTGGTGGCCCTTCAGGAGTCCACAAGCCACAGGTTGAGAACCATTGATGTACCATACTTTTCGGAGCATAAGACACATTTCCCTCCCTCAAAAAGAGGGTGGAAACATTGGTGCATCTTATACGCCAAATACAGCCATTTTTGGCCTCCCGAAGCCCTGCCTTGCGCATCCCACTTTTGTCAAAAAAAGGTCTGTTTTTTGCAGAAATGGGACCTGCAGAGGGTTTGGGAGGCCTGCAGAGTACTCCTGGGGGCTGGGGAGGGCAAACATGTCGTTTTTGCAAAAAACAGGCCTGTTTTCGTAAAAAAATGGGCCCATTTTTGGCCTCCCAAACCCCCCACGCGTCGTGTTTTTGCCCTCTTCAGCCCCCAGGAGCATTCCGCAGGCCTCCCAAATCCTCTCCACATCCTGTTTTTGTGAATCGGCCCGTTTTTCGCAAAAATGAGACACGCAGAAGGTTTGGGAGGCCTGTGGAGTGCTCCTGGGAGCTGGGGAGGGTAAAACATTTTTTTTTCTTGTTTACGTCTTCAAAATCTTGGTGCGTCTTATACTCCGGTGTATCTTATAGTCCGAAAAATACAATAATATAACGATCAGGATAAGATCATTTGAATTTAAGTTTACTCACAACAGAGCAGACCTCATGCCTAAAGTTTTCTGGTGATTTAAACAAAAGGTCTGTTTTATCTCCCACCAAAATACAGTGGAAACTTCTCCTCTGTAATGGAATCAACTCGAAAGTGTTAGCGATTAATTTTCTAATGTCTCTTTGATGGTTTCTACCTGAAAAGAAAGGTGGGAATTCACGTTGTTCCCTTTACTCCATGACGTGCTCATTTAAGTAAGAATGGGATCCGCCACTGAAACATGAAAAGCAAAATAGCTGGCTTACCGTACATAATAATCATTCCTTATGAGTAAAAAATGCTGTAAAATTGATAGAAAGTAGTTTTCTGAAGCTGTTTCTTTCAACATATTATACAGCAAGTGGTAAACTTCATTCACATCGGTAAAAGGACCATTAAGGAAATGTCAGAATAGATAAATCATAATTACTACATTTTTTTTGAAACTCAACACCAAAAGTGTCTTGAAAATTCTTCTACTGTGTTATCAAATATTGGACTCTAACTTTGAACCCTAAACTGAGACACGTAGTTTAAATCTCCACTGATTGCTACAACAAAAAGTTAAAGTAAAGCTTTAAGCCTCTGGTGGCTCAGGCTGCTAAGACAGTCTGTTATTAACAACAGCTGCTTGCAATTACTGCAGGTTCAAGCCCCACCAGGCCCAAGGTTGACTCAGCCTTCCATCCTTTATAAGGTAGGTAAAATGAGGACCCAGATTGTTGGGGGCAATAAGTTGACTTTGTATATAAATATACAAATAGAATGAAGACTATTGCTAACATAGTGTAAGCCGCCCTGAGTCTTCGGAGAAGGGCAGGATATAAATTCAAATAAAAAAATAAAAAAAAATATTTAAGTTTGCGATGTTTAAAAGTTTCATGTAGCAATCTTTGTACTTACTGCTAATTCATTTTTCAATGAGAGGATTGTCCAAAGTTAACAATACCTCTAGCTCTTTAAGTTCTTAAAATGTATTAAAACAATTAAGAAAATAAATAACACACTGTAAAGTTATTGTGTGACTTAAACAAAATCACAAGGTCACTAATATAAATCCAATAATCTGTTTAGTACCAAGAAGAAAGTTCAATATAAGTTCATGTGTGACTCATTTAACAATACTCTTCATTGACCCACACATCCTAAATAATTATCACCATTCCTAATTTATTTGCAAAAACTACTTTTCCTGAACCCTTACATATATATAGGTCTTTGGTTGTTCGGGTTTTCTCCCGTGTAAGATTGGAAGTGTCTTGGCGACGTTTCGACGAAGTCTCATTCGTCATCTTCAGGCTTCAGCTTCGTGCTTCTGGGAGCAATGTGTGATCGCAGCTGTTTCTTCCTTTTAACTGCTAGTGGGGGTTTGAACTGATTGGGTGGGAGCTTGGCTGTGCTCTGATTGGATGGGGGTTTTTCTGTGCTCTGATTGGCTGGGGGTGTGTCCTGTGTTGGTGGGGGCTTGGTTGTTTTTCTAGAGCTTGGGTTTCAATCATTCAAAAATCTGATCACAAACCCAAACTCTGGCTCAGATATGTAGACGACACCTTCATAATCTGGCCACACGGGAAAGAAAAACTTGAAAACTTCCTCACACACCTCAATAGCCTACACCCTTTCACCATGGAAACAGAAGTTAATAACCAACTTCCCTTCCTGGATGTCTTAGTCTACAGAAAACCCAATGGCTCCCTAGGACACACCATCTACCAGAAGAAAACACACACAAACCGCTATCTGCACGCACTCTCACACCACCACCCAGCACAGATCAACTCCGTAGCCAAGACACTCATCTCCAGAACAAAATGCTTAGCTGATGAACAACACCTAAAACCCGAACTAGACACTCTCACTAACGTACTAACATCCAATGGATTCCAAAGAAATAAGATTACCAAGCTAATCCAAAAAGAACCCCCCACTAAAATCCAAGACAGAGAACAAGAAAACGGCACAGCCCTCCTCCCATATATAAAAGGCACCACAGACAGAATCAGCAAGATCCTCCACAAACACAACATCAAGACAGCATTCTGCACAAACAGAAAAATATCCACCATCCTAAGAAACCCCAAAGACAAAATTGAGTTAGAAAATCAAGGAGTATATGAAATCCCATGCACCGCCTGCCCCACCACATACATTGGACAAACCAACAGAAGAATAAGTACGCATTGAAGAACACAAGAACTCATTCAAAAAGAGGAACCAACTTCTTCCTGGTCCAACACTTTAAAGTCACAGGACATGATATTGACTTTAAAAGACCAGAACTATCGCCAAAACTGAACACTTTAACAACAGAATAATCAGAGAAGCCATTGAGATAGAAAACGCCCACACAGCATGAACAAAGCGAGATGACACCTCCGCCTACCAGCCATTTGGAAACCCGCCTTATTGACAAACGAGTCCCTAACACAAGGAATGACACCAGACCCACACTCACAAGGTCCACACAGGATGTCACCACCACATCCACCCAGAAAGCAGACCCAAACCCACACTGATCATGAAGCACGACCAAGGACCAGAAGCCAGACCGCAGCTGCAACATTAGCCATTTCAAACCCTCCAATCCATTCATGCAGCAGACTGACACCCACTATGAAGATGTAGCACGACCACAAAGCCAAACAACAGCTATGCAGCTCACCAGCTCAAATCCCCTGCAGCACAGACTAGACTGAGCACAACCAAGCCCCCACCAACACAGGACACACCCCAGCCAATCAGAGCACAGAAAACCCCCCATCCAATCAGAGCACAGCCAAGCTCCCACCCAATCAGTTCAAACCCCCACTAGCAGTTAAAAAGAAGAAACAGCTGCGATCACACATTGCTCCCACCAGCACGAAGCTGAAGCCTGAAGGTGACGAATGAGACTTCGAAACGCCGCCAAGACACTTCAATTTTACACGGGAGAAAACCCGAACAACCAAAGACCTATATATATATATATATATATATATATATATATATATATATATATATATATATATATATATAAATATATATATATATATAATTTTAAAAAGGATATTCCATTTCCACTTTGATGTCATTGAGACGATGGGCCATTTCAATTGAATCTTCCTCTTTGTTTTCATCAAATACTTTCAACTGAATATCAAGTTCTTCATTTTCCTTCTCTTTTAGGCCCTAGTATTTCATAAAGCAATTCAAACAAATTACATCTTCTCAACGTATGGTGCCATAAAGCATAAACAAATATTAAACACACATTTTTCAACTTTGTACCTGCATGCATCTGGCAAAGTCCCATGGAAATTGGAACAGGCTGAATTTCAAACACTATGGTTAGGATTCTATCTATCCTGTTTACATTTGCGATTCTGTTTCATCGTAAGTAAAATGCAGACAATTCAGGACCTTCGGTGTTTTACATCTAACAAAAAAGAGTCCATAACTTGGATACACATTCCAAACACAAACTTAACTGGACCAAATAAAAAAATTGCTCCAATATAATGGTTCAATACCACCTTAACCATTATGACATGGTGTTATAATTAAATTATTTAATATTTATCTTGATATATTTAACCACAACTGCTCCAGTAACGTGCTCCAAGTATGTTACTTGGTAAAACTTCTGGTAACATCACTATAAAAATTGTGAAAGTCTATCCCAAGAAATGAGCAATTAAATAATTTCTTTTACCCAAGCATTTTACATATAAAATCAAACCACAACTATTATCTTAAATTGCAAAGAATATTATTTTTAAGTCTCTTTAGCTTCAACTTAGTAGCAGTGATATATTGTCTGCCACATAAAATTTGATATCGACAGCATATAATGTTCTGAATTCTACGAAAGGACCAGTTATATCAAATTCATTTCTCAAGTTCATTTGCTGCTGTGATATATTATTTTTGGCAGAAGCTCTTATTTCTAATGCTGCAATTCTTCCTTTTAAGACATCAATTTGCCCCTTTTTTATAACAGTATGGTAAAACCAACAAAAAGTGTATGGTAAAACATTCTCAGGAAAAACAAATAAATGCATAAAATAAAAGAGAGATTAATTATTGTTTTATCTTGATTTATTTTTCTTGTAAAACATCCAGAGGCACAGTTTTTGCAGTGGACACCCATGTAAATGTAACAGATAAATAATATAAATTGAATTTCAAAGGAAGCTAATTATATTCATAAAGAATTACCAAACTTACAAAGAGATAACACAGTAATGTACATGTTTCTTTATTAATCCACTAAATAAATGGCAAAACAATAAATACCTTTTACAAATTAAAATAAAATGTTTTGGATTTTAGAGTCTATAAATCACGTTTTTTGTTTTGTTTTGTTTTTCTACTATACCTGAGAATTGTTGGAGATAAAATTATGCTGTCCTGATAGCTATATAGTCATTTACTTAAATGGTAATTACGTAACATTAATATCAATCGTTAAAAACTGGTTTTCCACCAGTGTATGCAGTTTCTATTAATTTAATGTACTGTGCTATTTTTAAAAAAAAATTGTAGTGAATTTTAAAGCTCACACCGGATACCTTTTAATTCTAATAGAAGTAATTATGGATTTATATCAAATTAATGTGGCCTAAATTCAAGTACTGTTTAAATATTAGTGTTGGGTTTTATTTGCAGAGCACTTGAAGTGCACACATCTAAACTTTTATAGCACACCACACCGGCAATCATTGGGATTAATATGTTGCCTTGAAGTCATTTTACTACGATGTTTTTAATCCTGTAGCTTTCCAGTAACGCTCCATAATCACATTCAAACATGGCAATAGAAGAAGTAGGAAGATGAGGCGTAGAGTGTACATTAAAAATCTCCATAATGTGGAGTCTGCGGTTAGGCATGAAGAAAACAATTGATCAAGTAATGTTCTTTTGATTTGCCTATTGTCAGCCCTGCCATCTTCAGCTTCTTCGCTTCACTGGCCTCCTGCCCTAAATTGCAAGGGAAGAGGGGGGGAATTTGGGGCAATAACTTGTGGGCCTGGGAATGAGAAGACAAATGGTAGGAGGGGAGACATGTTGACAAGAAGCAGAGGTGCCAAACCAGTTTAAACCGGATGCCAAGGACACCTCACCTGGGAACTGAGTGTGAAACTACAGTGAGAGGCACCAAATTATCTGAGCCGCTTCCAAAACTTCAAAAAGGCATACTATTGGACCAGTGGTGGGTTGCCCCTGGTTCGGACCGGTTCACAAGAACCGGTAATAAAACCGACGGAAGGCTCTGCCCACTGACCCGGACGTCATCAGGAAGCTTCTGCGCATGCGGAACAAGTTGCAGAACGCGTGGCCCTGTTGCGAACTGGTAGTAAAGGAAGTAGAACCCACCCCTGTATTGGACCCAGATGGACTGATCAATGGTCAGGTAAAGGGGGGAGGGAGGGAGTGTAACTTTTGTGTGAGAATATACAGATCTAGCTTTACTTTCACTGCAGCCACTTAACTTAAGTGAAAGAACCTATCGCTTCAATCAAAGGGAATCGAGGGTCTTCCTTTCCTAAATGACTAAGTTGGGGCAGGTCTGACACCTATTAAGAAGTATTTTGGGTACATACCACTTTCTTTCTTTCTTTCTTTCTTTCTTTCTTTCTTTCTTTCTTTCTTTCTAAATAAAATTTATTGGTGGCCCATCTTACCATAGGGTAACACTAGTCAACTTACAGTCATAAAACCATGTTGATGCATGTACAACTAAAACATAAATAATTAAAATCAACATTTAAACCTAAGGACACATGGGAAGGGCACATGGGGAGGGCACCTGAGGAGGATGGGGGTCAAGTGGGGAGAGATGGGATCTGATGTTACTTGATCAACCACCTTTGCTGTGCTGTACTCCCATTGGGGCCCCAGGCCAAATTGACAGAGCCAAGTCTTTGGGTGGACTTAATATGGTGGTGGTCTGTAGAGATTCTCAGTCATCCAGGTCATGGTTGTCCCAAACTTTCTTGCTTTTTCTTTAAGGACATTTCGATTCTCATCCAAGAAGGTTCCTTAATATGGCGGTTGTTCCATTGTTTGAAAGGTTCATACACCGATTGTTTTAAAAATGGTGTTATAGAAACAATTCAAATAAAAAACAAATAAATGCAGCAGCACTTTCCTTTAAGGATTGGTCGAAAGACAGGAGGACAATTTGCAAGGAAAGAAAGCATTCTGAATGCATCGCAACAGCTTATGCTTTTTAAAAACGTTTAAAATACACCATAAATACTGTACTATCATCTAATGATTATAAGAATGTGATGATATGTTATATCACAAATGCCCACAGAAAACCCCAGTGAGATAGTAATGCCATAAATTTGGTCAGGATAAGAATTTTTTATCTAAAATTAGAAATGTACTTAATTCTGAAATAGTCCCATTGACAAGTAAAATTATAATAAGATTATATAGGCAATAAACAATAGGAAATATATACACACACACACACACACACACATATATACATATACATATATAAAAAAATGAAAGATTGTCTGATCATTAGATGAGTAACATCTCCCCATTTTAGCTTTTAAAAATATCTAGATTTTATTAATCTCAGCCACTCTTTCAATTGAACACAGAAAGGTAATTCTGTTTTAATGTGCCCTAAATTCTTCTTTTTAAGTGGCATAATTATTCTCATAAATTATATTCATTAAAAGCCAATGTGGTGATTTGAGGTCCTGAACAAGAGAACCTGCAGTTGTAAGAATAAAAGATTTAATTAAATGTCTACATCTGTCAGTCATGAGGGTTTGGTAAAAAAAAAAATTTGGCTGCACAATAGCTGTTCTCAAAAACTACTGTGTAATTGATCAAATTTACCCATGTTACCAAATTTATCCAATTATTAAACGTTAAATGATAAAGGAAGGTAATAGTTTACAAGATGAATGATTATATCCAGTAGTCACCTATTACCTTCCTTTATCATTCTGTGTAGTTTATATATATATTTATATTAAAATTGTAACCTTAAGTCACTGGGCAAATTAAAATCTAAATTATGGGAAAGGTTATGAAACCATCTTGATTTGCAATCTGTTATCTAAACTGCACCTTGTGGAGATACAAAAATTAAAAATATAACCATTTTCCTTTGAAATGTGGGGAAAACAATAGAAATACCTTCAAAAAGAAAAAAAAATACACCTTACACAATATACTGTGTTTTCCTGCGCTATCAAAAGCAATGTTTCATATTATGTTTCAACATGGTAATCATCAAGAAAAGTGAGGTGAGGTTATGGCTCGTCATATTTCCAATATATATATTGTACTGTTCTGCAAGATAGCTTTGCAATCATAGAATCCATTTACTTCCCAACCGCTTTCTTTTAAGGGAGCAAATGGAAGAGTTTGGAAGCCAGCATTTCTGAGAATCATGGCTTATCGTAAATAAACTAGTATACTGTGACTTCCTTTTGCTACTGGAAATAACAATGGCCTGGAAACAGAGATGAGCACTGCCTCTAAAGTTGCCTATGGATAGTAGAGTAAAAACCACAGAGGGACTCAGATTATCTATCTGTCTTTCTGTCTGTCTATCTATTTATCTGTATCTATCGATCGATTGCCAAGGTGGCACAGTGGTTAGATTGCAGTATTGCAGGCTACTTCAGCTGACTGCTTGCTGCAGTTCAGCAGTTCAAATCTCACCAAGCTCAAGGTTGACTCATCCTTCCATCCTTCGCAAGTGGGTAAAATGTGGGTAAAATCCCAGATTGTTGGGTGCAATATGCTGACTCTGTAAATCACTTAGAGAGGGCTTTAAAAGCACTATGAAACGGTATATATGTCTAAGTGCTGTTGCTATCTATCTAAGCATCAGTGGCTAAGGCGCTGAGCTTGTCGATCGAAAGGTCGGCAGTTCAGCGGTTCGAATCCCTAGTGCTGCATAACGGGGTGAGCTCCCTTTACTTGTCCCAGCTTCTGCCAACCTAGCAGTTCGAAAGCACGTAAAAAATGCAAGTAAAAAAATAGGGACCACCTTTGGTGGGAAGGTAACAGTGTTCCGTGCACCTTTGGCGTCTAGTCATACCGGCCACATGACCATGGAGACGTCTTTGGACAGCACTGGCTCTTTGGCTTTGAAACGGAGATGAGCACCGCCCCCTAGAGTTGGGAACGACTAGCACATATGTGCGAGGGGAACCTTTACCTTTTATCTATCTATCAATCATCTATCTATATCTATCTCTCTATCATCTCTATATCTATCTATCTATCTATCTATTTATCTACGGTATCTATCATCTATCTATCTATCTATCTATCTATCTATCTATCTATCATATCCATCCATCCATGTTTCTATGTATGTATTTTGCATTTGTGTTAACATTCTAAAACAGCACAATGGAAGGAAAAATTAGTTTAAAAGATGAAACATTTGCATAAGGATGGAAATGTTTATTTTTGACAGTTTAGTCAATGATTCTTCCCCATTATTTAACTAAGAAAGAAGAAGGGGAAGCAAAGACCTGAGGAAATATAGAATACCTATCATCCCAAGTGGATGTCTTCACAGGGCAAAATCTCCTCCCAAGTCCCCAGTTTCGTACTTGAAGTTCAAAACGAAGCTCATCTTCCCACGTACCGTTTAATAACCTGAACTTACAAGCTTTAGAGGGAAGCTGTACTCGGCCTTAACTGGCCACTTGCCAAGCCATCCCATCTCTTTTCAACCAGAGTTGAGGTGACCTAAAAGACGTTCTACAGCAACTTCGTTCGCAGCCGCGCTCTAATTCAAGCCCAACTTAAAATCTAAGAAAGCAGGCTTTTAAGAAAGGCCATGCTGATTAAATTGAAATAATGGATTTCTTGCTTTAGTAATGAAATAATTCGCCGGAGATCTGAGAACATGCTTTTTTTTTAAAAAAAAAAAGATCCAAGAAAAGGAGGTGACGCATTTTCAGATCTCCCCAGCTAAACACATTACTTTTTACTGCATTTGCGTGATCAAATGCCAAATGTTCAGATTTGTGAATAGCTGCACGGCATAAAATGCAAACGGGGGCTTGCTGAGGCAAATAGAGTTGCTGCAGATTTTCCTGTCAACCATCTGTATCCCTTTAAGAATCCAGCTACAACCGGCATGTTATGTAAAAAAAAATGCAGAGCCTGTAATTAGATATAGATTAGTGGTGAAATGTAAACTTTGTTACTACCGGTTCTGTGGGCGTGGCTTGACAGGAGGGGTAATGTGACTAGGTGGGCGTGGCCAACTCTCTCTTTTTTTTTAAAAAAAGCATTTTTTCTTTTTTCTTTTCTTCAGCGTTCTGCTCCAATTTCACGATGATTAAAAAATGATACAAGAACCATTAAGGTCAAGCTTAAGCCGTATCTTGCAACTCTTTGGTAAGATTTCTAATCATAAAGCAAGCAATCCACAGAACCCGTTGCATTAGCACTTCTATTGCAAGTAACTTACTGGTAATATTTTCTTTAGCCCACAGCGCAGGAATTCGTTTCTCAAATGCACCCTAAAATCAAGCTCTTCTGGAGAAGTGACAAGGGCATTTATGAACTGCATGCAGGCAACCTGTAAATAGAAGTTATAGTTAATATAGCTTATTAGGATCAGCATACTCAAAGCACTTGTGCAATAAAATTGGGGAAAACAACAAAGAGATGTATATTTTAACTAACCAGAAAGAGTGCAGAGAAGAGCAACAAAGATGATTAGGGAACTGGAGGCTAAATCATAGGAAGAATGGTTGCAGAACTGAGTACGTTAGCCTAATGATAATGACCCACCCTTCCTTCCTTCCTTCCTTCCTTCCTTCCTTCCTTCCTTCCTTCCTTCCTTCCCTCCCTCCCTCCCTCCCTCCCTCCCTCCTTCTTTCCTTCCTATATAGTATTTCAGGATAATTCTGCCCATTGACAAGAGTTCGATCCTGACCGGCTCAAGGTTGACTCAGCCTTCCATCCTTCTGAGGTGGGTAAAATGAGGACCCAGATTGTTGGGGGCAAGAGGCTGATTCTGTAAACCGCTTAGAGAGGGCTGTAAAGCACTGTGAAGTGGTATATAAGTCTAAGTGCTGCTGCTATTGCTAGAACAGGTTATTTAATCCTTAACTTTTTTAGAGACAAGCTCAAGAGGTCCTTTTTCACATGGATAAGGGTCCTCAGATTATTTTATCGGCACTGCAGCATTGAAATCTGTAACCTGATCATCCATAAAGTGAATATAATTTTAATATATAAAACACAGTTAAATTCTTCTAATCCAGCCCATCCCTGTAAACACTGCATTGTAGTGGCCTGAATTATCCTTGTTATGTTACCGCTATGACATAACTGAACAAGCCAAAGTACATGTCCAATCAGAAATTAATAGAGAGAAAAGATGCCATCTGCTGTGATTGTTTTTGCCAGGAGAAATTCTGACTTAATTGCTTGTATTAATACTGGTAGAGGGACCATTTCAGTTAGAGACGAGTTAATGAGTCTTGCAGTTGTACCTTCAGTCACGGAGTATGGATGTGAGAGTCATAAAAAAAAATCACAAAGTCCTTAAAGGAGATCGACTTTATCAATCACTGTAACGGCGCGTAACACATGGGCAGCGTGCATAATGCTACCCGCACTTACTTCTATTTTAATGTTCCCGTGTTGCATGTAAAAGCTAAACAAATTGGGTCTTCCTATGTATTCCAATGTATATAAAGGGACATGGTGGCTCAGTGGCTAAGATGCTGAGCTTGTCGATCGAAAGATCGGGCAGTTCAACGGTTCGGATCCCTAGTGCCGCGTATAATGAGATGAGGTCCCGTTACTTGGCCCAGCTTCTGCCAGCCTAGCAGTCCGAAAGCATGTAAAAAATGCAAGTCGAAAAATAGGGACCACCTTTGGTGGGAAGGGAACAGCGCTCCGTGCGCCTTTGGCGTTGAGTTATGCCGGCCACATGACCACAGAGACGTCTTCGGACAACGCTGGCTCTTCGGCTTTGAAATGGAGATGAGCACCACCCCCTAGTCAGGAACGACTAGCACATATGTGTGAGGGGAACCTTTACCTTATGTACCTAGATCAGTAGGTTATCTCTTAAGGCCATACTAAAGACACTACGTGCTAAAAAACAAACAAACCACCAACTAAATAAATTATCAGTGACTCCATTTCAAAACCCAAGATACTAAAATAGAATGTGATTATATTTGACGTTGACAAGATGATGTTATTATTCAAATACAAGTCATTAGCATCAATTCTACTAAGCCTTCTACCCTTGAGAAGAACTGAAAATAATAGCAACGGTGGTACATTCGTCCACTGGGAAGCATTTCAAATACAGCGCTGAGAAAATCAAAAACAGGTGCATCAACATTCGATGGAGCAAAATGGAAAATTATTGACTGATGGAAAGGGTTGAAACTCTAAAAACAAGTCCTCATTTAGTCAAGGTGACCAGCCTAAACTGTTATTTAATCTAGCATTTTATTGCATTTACTTCTGCCAACCTAGCAGTTCGAAAGCAGGTAAAAAATGCAAGTAGAAAAAATAGGGACCACCTTTGGTGTGAAGATAACAGCGTTCCATGCGCCTTTGGCGTTGAGTCATGCCGGCCACATGACCACGGAGACGTCTTTGGACAGCGCTGGCTCTTCAGCTTTGAAACAGAGATGAGCAGTGCCCCCTAGAGTTGGGAACAACTAGCACGTATGTGTGACGGGAACCTTTACCTTTATTGCATTTAGAGATGAGGGCCTGCTTTGGCTTTAAGCTGTTAAAGCAAATAGGGACACTCTTACATATTATTGTTAATTTTATTTACTGTTAAATTTTATTTATGGTTGCAGACCATTTTTTTGTATTCATTGGAAGGGCAAGCATGAATAGAAATGACACTGCCTGCCCCAGAGCTATCCTTCAGATGAGAAAAGGGATATCACTGCATCGTAACCCGACCTCTGGAGAACCTAATCTTCCCAGCTGGTTCCTCGTAGCCACTCCAAGTTTTCATATTGTCATGTCAAGATTACAGAAATAATTCTTGTCTTATGGACTTAACCTTACAAGACAGAAGTCACAAACTCAATCATTATCTCATTCAGATGGTGGCACTCTAAGGCTTGTAGTGATTCATGTCTCAGGGAAAGAAAAGACTTGCTCTTTGAACAGTAACTAACCATCCAAAGATGGTTCTATATATATATATATATATATATATATATATATCCTCCTGGAATCTTCCATTCATAATTACAAGGAAGCCATGGGCCTTTAGTGCACCCAAAATGGTTGTGAGTCTTCCTTATGAGAAGGTGGTTGGTGGTCTCTGAGCTTGGTTGTTTCCTTGCAGATCTTTCATTATTTAACCTACCATATTTTTCAGAGTATAAGACGCACCCCCCCCAAAAAAAAAAGAGGCTGGAAATTTGAGTGTCTCTTATACTCCAAATGTAGCTTTTTCGAAGCTTTTTTTTCAGCCTTAATGAAGAGCTAGTGAGTGAAGCGATCTTCCGCACTTTGCCTGCTCCCTCTGATTCTCAGCTGTGTTTTAGAAGCTTTTTTTTTCAGCCCTAATGAGACAGTAGCGAGTAAAGCAATCTCCGTGCTTTGCCTGCTTTTCTCATTGCTGCTCCCTCTCAGCTGTGCTTTAGAAGGTGTTTTTCTTCCCTAACGAGGTGCTAGCGAGTGAAGCGATCTTCTGAGCTTTGCCTGCTTTTCTCATCGCTTCTCTCTCCAAAGATCACCTGTCTTTAGAAGCTGTTTTTTATCCCCAAACAGGAGATAAAAAGTGTGTGCACGCACTCAAAACCAAGAAACTAATGTGCTGATGTTGACCAGACTAAGGACGCTAGCCAGATGAATACCTGGTAGGCAGATTTTTTTTTCTTATTTTCCTCTCCAAAAACAAAGCTGTGTCTTATACTCCAGTGCGTCTTATACACCAAAAAATATGGTAGGTAATATCATCAGTGCACTCCAAGCTCAGGGAGCAACAACATAACCCCTCATTTCAACTACAAATATTCTTGTCAGGGTTCCAAGTAACACCCCCAATGAAAGAAGACTATGAGGCTAGAAGTTCCTCAAAGTTCCATTTTTATTAGAGATGTCATATTGGCACACCTGGGAAAACCCAAATCTGAAAGTTTCCAGGTTTTCCCCATCCAAAAGAAAGTCCAGGTCCCTTTCCCCTGAACCCACATGTCCATGGTGTGGTCCAATCAATGCACCATCCCAACTGGAGATGCCTCCCAGTCACGCCACTCCAGGTGCAGGGCAGAATGTCCTTGACTCTCATAGAAAGGAATGTTATTATGGCTAGATGTCTCTGCAACTACATGCAATCCCCCCTCCAATTTCCCACAGCACTAAACATGGCAGCCCTGAAGATCCAAAGTAAAAAGATGGCCTCCAGGGCTGACAATTCTCCTTTATAAATCTTCTTTATACACAAAACTCTGGAAAAAAAATGATTTCAGAGAAGCATTTTGGAAAAGTATGTAAAGATTGTCTGCATGGACCGAAAATTTATATTCTAAAATATGCTGTTCTGCATAGATAAAAGAGAAGCATTTATTTTTATAATTCTAGGCATTCATAAACAGTGTTTTTTTTTAAGTCAGTAAAGAGTGAATTTCTGTTTCAAATGTGTTTATGTAGAATATAAAGAAAGATTATCAGACTTTTTTTTTACAGAGATTTGAGATGAATATTTACTCGGGATTTGAAACTTCTACCCAAAACAAGGTCACAGGAACCAAAATTATCTCCAGCCATTTTAAACGTTTTTGATGCAGCTAGTAATTAAAATGCATTGTTGCCTAATCTAATTGTCTAAATTGTAATCCAAGAAATCCCACCTGTAATTGCAGAGCTTCGTGATTTTCGAGCCCCTCCACTATGTTAGCAAATCGTTCTCCATTATTTCTCTCAGCTGCAATTGTTATAGCTCCTAAAATTTTGTCGAGCCTGTAACGAGATTTATTTCAATGGGTTGTAAAGATATGCACGTACTTTAACAGACTATTCAAAAATCACAGGCCCTTTTTTTGCCTCTTTGGTAGCAAATTGATTTAAAAACTAACACCTAAAAAGCAATCTGCTACTAATCAAGGAAATAAATCGTTTGAGTTTGCTTGCTGTTCCTTCGATTCTTAAATAAAGTCAGATTGTTTAAGGTTTGGATCCTTAAGTAACTAACTTGAAAAACTTCATGGGAGAAAAATGAGTCTATTCCTCCTTGCAGCTTTCTATGCTTGCATTCAAAAATTACTCCAAATCAAATAAAATACCCCTAGCCTTGTTGCAAGAGATGATAGCAATTGGGATTGGACTGTCTGTCACTAAGTGATGCAGCTGCAAAGTATGATGTCATGTGATAGCACTTATTAACGATGGCAATTCTGGCCAGCATCGGTTACCATCATTAAGTGACTATCGCAATACCCCACGGTCACATGATCACGATTTGCAACCTTCATTGCTGGCTTTTCACAAGCAAAGTTAACGGGGAAGCCAGCAGGTTACCAATCACTAAGCGAGGACATCAGTTGATTTCTGATTTCTCGCCGGCTTTGCTTGTGAAAAGCCAGCAATAGAGCTTGCAAATTGTGATCATGTGACCATGGAGTACTGCGATAGTCAGAATTTCAAACCCTGGTCATAAACACCACTCATTCAGCACTGTCACAAGTTTGAACGGCCGCTGAACGAATGGTTGTGAAACAAGGACCACCTGCTCATCCATATGCTGCTCTCTAGCAATTTGTACAAGTTCTCTTTGATCTAGGACAGGGGTGTCAAATTCAAGGGTGCATAGATCTGGCCCATGGGGCTGCCCTGGGAACAGCAAAGGACTGGCCCACAGTGCCTCTGCCAGTAAAAACGGAGCTCAGGAGGGCTGCGTGCGGCTCACCACAAGCTCCATTTTTGCTATCAGAGGGGTGCAGAAGGCCATTGCGGCTGAAAACAGGGTCTAGGAGCCTGTTTCACTAGCAGAGCGCTCGCCCCACCACAGGCGCCCCCGACACGAGTGACATCATGTTGGCCATGCCCACCTCGGCCCCCTGAGGTCAAGCACAACCTTGATGCAGCCCTCAGTGAAAACGAGTTTGACACCCCTCATCTAGGAGAGAGCAGATGTGTTTATCCTCCAGATGTGTAGTCATAAAAGAACTCTTCAATCTCTTTGGAAGTCAAGGGCCAAGAGGAAAGATATGGAGATCAGCATATTAAAGCAAAACTAAACTGATAATGGCAGAGGTTACCCTAAAAGTAGGGTTCATGCATTTATTTAATTAATTAAATACACTTAACACTTCTGTTAAAGGGGCTTAGTGGCTAAGACGCTGAGCTTGTCGATAAAAAGATTGGCAGTTCAGCGGTTCAAATCCCTAGTGAGCTCCTGTTACTTGTCCCAGCTTCTGCCAACCTAGCACTTCGAAAGCATGTAAAAAAATGCAAGTAGAAAAATAGGGAACACCTTTGGTGGGAAGGTAACAATGTTCCGTGCACCTTTGGCATTGAGTCACGCCTGCCAGAGGACCATGGAGACGTCTTCGGGCAGCGCTGACTCTTTGGCTTTAAAATGGAGATGAGCACCACCCCCTAGAGTTGGGTATGATTATATGTGCGAGGGGAACCTTTACCTTTAATCGTTCCGTTACTTACATGTTTTCTTCTCCAACGATACAAATGGCAGAGAGTATTTTCACTGTTTCAGTCATCATGTTTGGTTGCTTTGGATCAATTGCTCTGGCAAGTAAGAGAAGGCTTCGTTCATCTCCCAATATTCTTTGTAGTCCATACTTGGTTGGAGGAAGGAATGGTTTAAAAGATATGAGATTGCAGCACACTCAATCTTCAAGGCTTACAATCCCTAAACAAAGCTCATCAATTAAAAAGGTTCTGAATAAGCCAGATTTGGGGAGATGGGAGTATGGCAGCAACCATAAAAGCTAACAACCCCGGTTGTATAAACAGAGGCATAGAATCAAAATCACGTGAAGTATTAGTACCACTTTATAAATCCTTAGTAAGGCCACACCTAGAATACTGCATCCAGTTTTGGTCACCACATGACAAAAAAAGATGTCGAGACTTTGAGAAAAGTGTAAAGAAGAGCAACTAAGATGATTAAGGGCCTGGAGACAAAAACATGAAGAACAGTTGCAGGCCAGTCTAGAGAAAAGGACTAGGGGTGACATGGTAGCAGTATTCTAATATTTGAGGGGCCGCCACAAAGAAGAGGGGGCCATCTTATTTTCCAAAACACCAGAAAGCAAGGCAAGAAACAATGGATGCAAAATAATGAAGGAAAAAAGAAAACCTGAAATTGAGGAGAAACTTCTTAAGGGTGAGGACAATTAACCAATGGAACAGAAGTTGCCTTCAGAAGTTGAAGGTGCTTCGTTACTGGAGGTTTTTAAGAAAAGATTGGGCAAACACCTGTCTGAAATGGTATAGGGTCTGCTTCTTGAGCAGGGGTTTGGACTAGAAGATATCCAAAGTCCCTTCCAGCTCTATTCTGATTGATTGAGGTTCAAGTATCTATGCGACCTCATCTTTGTGTTATGGCTTCTTTGTCCATTCCACAGCCCAATTCAGACGTCCGATGTACCAGGTTTGAACACTCTTCCAGGATACCTGAAAGATCAGCTTCTTCCTTTTTATATTTCCCAGATCTTGGGTTGTCCAAGATGTCCCATCTGAAGGCTACTTAATAAAGTTAACCGCTCCAATTACGGAAAGTCATTTTTAGTTAAAGACTTGCCTGCAGCTTTTTTTTAATGTTCCATTCGGCAGGCATTTTTAATGTGTGATTTATAACGATAAAGAGAACCCCTCCGGCCCACTAGTCCATGCTTAGTTTAATCAGCTCTAATCTTATCTTATCTTGTATCTATCTATCTATCTATCTATCTATCTATCTATCTATCTATCTATCTATCATCTATCTACCTATTATCTATCTATCTATCTTACCAGGCTCTAGGTTGACTCAGCCTTCCATCCTTCCAAGGTGGGTAAAATGAGGACCCAGATGGTTGGGGGTAATAAGCTGACTCTATAAACCACTTAGAGAGGGCTGTAAAGCACACTGTGAAGTAGTATACAAGTCTAAGTGCTAATACTAAATGGCCAGAGATGATACGCCAAAACATGACATTATCCCCAATTTCTTACGGGACCGCCTGCTGTTACCTCATGCCTCCCACCGACCCGTACACTTGCACAGAGAGGGACATCTCAGGGTGCCGTCCACCAAACAATGTCGGCTGGCGGCCCCCAGGGGAAGATCCTTCTCTGTGGGGACTCCTACTCTTTGGAATGAACTTCCCCCGGGTTTGCGTCAAATATCTGACTTTCGGACCTTTCGCCGCAAATTGAAAACATACTTGTTTGTTCGCGCGGGGCTTTCTTAGACTGTTTAGATTTTGAATTTAAATTTTATTTAAGTTTTAAATTGGGGTTTTTAGATTTTAAATATTTTAATTTTCCGGCCAAATTGTATAATAAGTTTTTTAATTTAGTTTTTAATTGTACATTGTTTATTTTTATCTTGGCTGTACACCGCCCTGAGTCCTTCGGGAGAAGGACAGTTTAGAAATCTAATAAAATAAATAAATAAAATAAATAAAATAAAATTTCGAAGAACATTTTTCTCAAAATTGATCATGTGAAGCTATAGTCTTGCCCAGGTTGTTCTCAATCAGCATTACACAACAGCTTCATCCTATCGCATCAATGGAGGAATTGATGGAGAGAACGGAGTCTCGCCAAGTTCAACGAAACATACTTTTTTTAAAAAAAGGACAGGTTTCTAGAAAAAAGAAATCCCCCCTATGCAGAAAATGCCTAGTATACTGGGAAAAAAGATGAGGTATCTATTAAAGTATTGCAAATGTGTATTTTGGCTATGCTTATCAGGGAGATAATTCTATTTCATGATGGAAATACAGCTTGAATGCTACATAGCTTGTCATTTCCCTGCCTGTGTTCTCTTAATGCCATCTTTTTTTTTTTTTTAATGGGAAAAAAAAATTTCCCAGAAAATTAAATGTCTAAGTCTTGCCAGAGATAGATTAACAACATGGAAGTAAAACCAGAAGGACATTTTGGTTTCTCTGATGTTTTTTTTTTCTTTCTGAATTTAAAAATACACTGAGAACAATTCAAGTAGTTCAAGGTATTGCCATATTTCCATTACCCTCGCATAGCCCCTTACACCTTCTTCCCAAAATTAAAGCACTCTGACATCACTAAATTTGGCCTCCGAGGTTCACAAGGAGGTTGGAGAGATTTATCCAAAGTTGGGTTACTCATACAAGTTTTACTTTTTTTTACGATTATTATCTTGGGATCCGTATCACAGAAGCTTTGTAATGAGCAGAAGGAGTTGACCTTGGAGGTCAGGAAGAACAGCTGCTTCCTAGACAATAATCAGATAAAAGAAACCTGAGTTTGGGGCAGAGCTGTAACCTGAAGAAGAAAAATCTCTGACGAGACCTTCCCTAGTTTTCACGAAGATAAAGGAGGGGGGAAGAGGCATTGCAAGATTCTGTTACTATATCTTTCTAATAAAAGTAATATTAGCCTGCATGACTTCAGCTTCCTAGTCTGGAAGAGCTGACCTTTAAAATAATGTGAGTTTGGGGGTTTTTTTCCCCCCAAGTTCTCAGAAGAAAAGAAAATGCTTCAGTATACTTGGTGCAGTTCTGAAGCCTTGAAATAACATATGAATTGGTTTTGCCTTATTCCAAATTCTTTGCATGCGGCAATGTTAAACTACAGGCAAACCATCATCATTAGCAGATCAAATTTCCATTTCATTAAAGTCATATCTTTCTTTAAACGCAGTCATTCATTACCAGTTCAAGTGAACCTATCTGAAGGAGAGGAGAGGAAAGGGCTGAAATTCCTACCTTATTATTCATAAAAGCTTTGAGGCACTGTATAAGCTTATGTTGATTTTTCTTGTCAATACTTTCTTGCCTGAAAATTAATAATAATAACATTAACGGACGGTTCTATATTAATCACTCTTTTTTTTTGCTTCCCCTTATTATTTCTTATAGGTTTTATACTTACTGTCTCTTATCAAGGAGTTTTTCAAGGACATCCAGGAGAAGCCCAAGGCCTTCATGTCCAAAATTGTTAACCCAACTGTAAAAAAAAAGAAAAAAAGAAAATTGCAAATTAATTCATGCTTGCTCCTACACACATGCACATTCTGATGACTGATTATTGCTTACAGTTAGGACTTCCTGCATAGCCTCTGCAGATGTTGAGCTTCCATATTTAACAATCAGAGTTAACATAAATTTGTACTCAAAATATAAGAGGCATCATTGACTTAACAACCACCAGCATTACAAATGGAAAGTCCAGACTTTAATCAAGGGAACAGAATAGCGGAATGACAACGTTGGAAAGGACCTTGGTGGTCTTCAAATCCAACCCCCTTGTATAGGGTTCGTTCATTCATTCATTCATTCATTCATTCATTCATTCATTCATTTGTCAACAAGTACAAGTAACAGTGTGTGTATGTATGTATATGTATGTATGTATATATATATATATATATATATATATATATATATATATATATATATATATATATATATATATATGTGTGTCTTTGGTTGTTCGGGTTTTCTCCCGTGTAAAATTGGAAGTGTCTTGGCGACGTTTCAACGAAGTCTCATTCGTCATCTTCAGGCTTCAGCTTGTGCTTCTGGGAGCAATGTGTGATCGCAGCTGTTTCTTCCTTTTAACTGCTAGTGGGGTTTGAACTGATTGGGTGGGAGCTTGGCTGTGCTCTGATTGGATGGGGTTTTCTGTGCTCTGATTGGCTGGGGTGTGTCCTGTGTTGGTGGGGGCTTGGTTGTGCTCAGTCTAGTCTGTGCTGCAGGGGGATTTGAGCTGGTGAGCTGCATAGCTGTTGTTTGGCTTTGTGGTCGTGCTACATCTTCATAGTGGGTGTCAGTCTGCTGCATGAATGGATTGGAGGGGTTTGAAATGGCTAATGTTGCAGCTGCGGTCTGGCTTCTGGTCCTTGGTCGTGCTTCATGATCAGTGTGGGTTTGGGTCTGCTTTCTGGGTGGATGTGTGGTGGTGACATCCTGTGTGGACCTTGTGAGTGTGGGTCTGGTGTCATTCCTCGTGTTAGGGACTCGTTTGTCAATAAAGGCGGGTTTCCAAATGGCTGGTAGGTGGGAGGTGTCATCTCGTTTGTTCATGCTGTGTGGGCGTTTTTCTATCTCAATGGCTTCTCTGATTATTCTGTTGTTAAAGTGTTCAGTTTTGGCGATAGTTCTGGTCTTTTTAAAGTCAATATCATGTCCTGTGACTTTAAAGTGTTGGACCAGGGAAGAAGTTGGTTCCTCTTTTTTGAATGAGTTCTTGTGTTCTTCAATGCGTGCACTTATTCTTCTGTTGGTTTGTCCAATGTATGTGGTGGGGCAGGCGGTGCATGGGATTTCATATACTCCTTGATTTTCTAACTCAATTTTGTCTTTGGGGTTTCTTAGGATGGTGGATATTTTTCTG
Source organism: Ahaetulla prasina (assembly GCF_028640845.1). Taxonomy (NCBI): domain Eukaryota; kingdom Metazoa; phylum Chordata; class Lepidosauria; order Squamata; family Colubridae; genus Ahaetulla; species Ahaetulla prasina. The sequence continues at coordinate 10,735,576 of NC_080549.1, read as the reverse complement.
TTTGTGCAGAATGCTGTCTTGATGTTGTGTTTGTGGAGGATCTTGCTGATTCTGTCTGTGGTGCCTTTTATATATGGGAGGAGGGCTGTGCCGTTTTCTTGTTCTCTGTCTTGGATTTTAGTGGGGGGTTCTTTTCGGATTAGCTTGGTAATCTTATTTGTTTGGAATCCATTGGATGTTAGTACATTAGTGAGAGTGTAGTTCGGTTTTAGGTGTTGTTCATCAGCTAAGCATTTTGTTCTGGAGATGAGTGTCTTGGCTACGGAGTTGATCTGTGCTGGGTGGTGGTGTGAGAGTGCGTGCAGATAGCGGTTTGTGTGTGTTTTCTTCTGGTAGATGGTGTGTCCTAGGGAGCCATTGGGTTTTCTGTAGACTAAGACATCCAGGAAGGAAGTTGGTTATTAACTTCTGTTTCCATGGTGAACTGTATTTTGGGGTGTAGGCTATTGAGGTGTGTGAGGAAGTTGTCAAGTTTTTCTTTCCCGTGTGGCCAGATTATGAAGGTGTCGTCTACATATCTGAGCCAGAGTTTGGGTTTGTGATCAGATTTTTCTAGTGCTTGGGTTTCAAAGTGTTCCATGTAGAGATTGGCAATGACAGGTGAGAGGGGTGATCCCATGGGTGCTCCTTCTACTTGTTTGTATTTTTGTCCATTATAGATGAAGTATGTGTTGGATAGGCAGTGGTTGGTCAGATCTAGGATGTGCTTGGGGGGGTTATATTTGTTTTGGATAGCTGTCAAGGCTTCTTTGATTGGCACTTGGGTGAAGAGGGATATGACATCAAAGCTCACGAGTAGGTCGCTGGGCTGTAAGTTTTGTTTCTTTATGATCTCTATGAACTGGAATGAGTTTTTACGTGTGAGGTGATGGATTCTGCATAGGGCTGTAGTTGTTTGGCAGAAATTTGGCTAGGTTTTGTAGAGGTGAGCCTATGGAGCTGACTATGGGTCTGAGTGGGGTTCCTTCTTTGTGTATCTTGGGAGGCCATAGAGCTTAGGGCATCTGGATGATTTCTCTGGGAATGATTGTTTGTTGGATTTCTTCGCTGATGGGGGAGGCTTTTATTTTGGATCTAGTGGTTTTTTCTAGGTAGGTGGTGGGGTCTGTGTTTAGGGGCTTGTATGCAGGGTCTTGGAGTAGGTTGGTTAATTTGGTTTGGTAGTCAGATGTGTTCATAACCACCGTGGCGTTGCCCTTGTCTGCTGGTAGGATTATTATGCTGGTATCTTTTTTCAGGTTAAGTAGTGCTGTCTGTTCCTCTTTGGGTAAGTTGCTTTTGGGTGGCTTGCTGGTGCAGAGGATGTTGGAGATCTCGAGTCTGATTTTGTTAGCATCATCGGGGTTGATTTTGGTCAGGCTGGTTTCAACTCCGCATATAATGGTTTCGGTGGGGATGTATTTGGGAGTGACTGCAAAGTTGAACCCTTTGGAAAGGACATCGGTTTCAGCTTTGGTGAGGATCCTATCTGAGATGTTATGCACTGTTTGTTTCATGTGTTGCTGTGAGGGTGGAGGGGTTTGTTTCTGGCGTTCTTGTAGTCTTCGGAGTTTGTTGGTGTGCGTGTCTGTCTTGAGGGTGGTCTGTGTTTCGGCCCTCCAGACGGCAAGTTGTTTGGATTTGTCCCAAAGTGCAGGGTGCATCTTGTTGCTGAGTTTGAGGTGAAGTGTGAGGAGATCTTTGTTGATTTGATCTAGGAGGAATCTTTTTGTGTGAAGTTCATTTCTGATTAAGGCCAATTCTGTTCTTTTTAGGATGCGTTTGGTGGCTGCAGAGTTGGAGTGGAATTTCAATTGGAAGCATTTGGGGATTAAATTTTGATCGCGGCAGTTTCAGAGGAATGCGAGGTCACATAAAATATATATATATATATATATATATATATATATATATATCTATTTATATATATATATATATAGAGAGAGAGAGAGAGAGAGAGAGAGAGAGAGAGAGAGAGAGAGAGAGAGACATGGACACATGAAAAGAATTTGGCACAAATAAAAGGATATAAATAAGCAAAACATAGCCATAAACACAGAAAACAAGTACATAAGAATGGGAACAGTAAGACAGGGATGGTAGGCACGCTGGTGCGCTTATGCACGCCCCCTTAGGGACCGCTGAAGAAACGTGAAAGGTCCACGGTAGACAGTTTATGGTAAAAGGTATGGGGGTTAGAGAGACTAACAACAGGATCAGGTAGCGAGTTCCAGACATTTACTACTCTATTGCAGCAGTCATATTTCCTATAATCAAGGTTTCCTACAATTGAGGTTTCCTCAAGCAGGAAATCCTATACCACTTCAGACAAAATGGCTGTCAACAAAACGTTAAAAATTTACGATAGTTATGTAGTTACTTACTTACATCTATATTACATTAAGGTCAGCAAAATGTCTTTACAATCCCCAAGGCACGTCACAACTTTTGAGCACCCCCTAAAGTTTGGAAATTGAAAGTTGAAACATTTGACATGCCCTACGTTGTCCAATGTCCTCTCAGAAACCCCACTGAAACATTCACAACTTCTAGAGGCAAGCCGTTCCACTGATTGTTCTCCTTGCCAGGAAATTTCTCCTTAGTTCTAGGTTGGTTTTCTCTTTTATTTTATTTTTTTCTTTTTCATCCATTGCTTCTTGTCCAGCCTTCATATCACCCCTAGTCTTTCCTGCTGGTTTGACTGCAGCTGACCACCCTCTGAAGGCTAGGTCAGTCTTAGTCTACCTATTTTCAACAGGTGAAGGAGAGGCCAGTCTAGCCAGCCTCAGGAGGGTGAGGGCAAGACCAGTCAACTGAACTTCCAGGTGGTGCAGCAGCACCCCAGTGTCCATAAATCTCATTATTGCATGGACTCATGATTCACATGTTGGATGCATTTGGTATGTTTGCCCCTTTGAAGTACATAGGTTCAAACATTGTTCCCCTCTGATGCACCATTTCAGCCAGTTAACAGTTACAGACATGAGAGTTATGGTAATATATAGGTAATATATAGATACAGAAAATGTGTGTGTGGGAGACGACTTCCGGTGTCCAGCGGCAACGGTCGTCTGGAGGCTTCTCCTGCCTCCAGTGCCCGAATCCGGCCGCCGCCGAGGCCCTCAGGGGCCAGGTGTTCCGAAAAGGACACCTGCCGCACGGACGGCTCGCCAGGGGTCTCCCAGCCGACATACAGGACTGTGGGGACCGATGCTGGCGCGTCCTAGGCTCGGCGGGGTTAGGAGGCCACAGGCCACGGCCATTACTTTGGTCGTCGCCTGGGCCGCTGTGCCCGGTGACACCGGGCTTTGATTTATAACTGCAGCAGCCTGGTGGTGAACAGGAACGGAGAAGAATTGAGGAATGGAGAAGGAAGGGATATCGGTAACGCGAGTGGAGTGCTCCGGAGTGCGGGGGTTTTCTCCCCTGCGGTTGGAAGGAGCACGAGTCATTCTGGAGAGAGGAGAACTTAAAATAAGAAGATTACCGGTTTTGTGGAGCTCTGGAGAGAAGAGGTGATGGAGAAATTTAGGAGGGAGGGGTTTGAGGCCCCTCCTCTGGGGAACAGTGGTGGAGTCCAGCCCGCCTTCACTATGAGAATCTTGATGACATCACTTCCCTTCGGCTTCCTGGTTGACTAACTGTACTCTGGACTCGTTGCTCCTGTGAGTGCCCCCTGGTGGATCCGGAGGAAATTACAAGGATACTGTGCTTGCCTGAGGATTTTGAATTTTTTTTTCAAATGGCAAAAGGTCAGAGACCAACTGCTGGAGAGATGGAGAATTTTGGAAAAGTTATCTAATATGGACAAGAAATTGGATGATTTGCAAAGAGGCCAAACGGAAATAAGAGTAGAAATTGTGACTATCCAAAAGGATTTAAAGGATACTCAACAAGTCTCAGCAGAAAACAAGCAGAAAGTGGAAGGTCTGGAGGGTGAGATGCGGGCAGTGCAGAAAAGAGAGGAGACGACAGGCAATGCTGTGCTTGGACTACAGATGGATAAAATGTCTTATTTCCTTAGGTTTCAAAATTTGGAAGAAGTGGACCAAGAAGATTTGAGAGATGTTGTGACTAAATTGTTGGGAGAATTTCTTGGGAGAGGTGTTGATTTCATGAATTGGGATGTGGATCGAGTTTATAGAGTTAATTCACAATATGCACGCACGCATGCAGTTCCCAGAGAGGTTCATGTCAAATTTGTGAGAAGAGAGACGAGAGATGAAATTCTTAGAAAACATAGGAGTGGGGCACTGATTTACAGGGGCAGGGAGATAGCCATTCTGAGGCAGATTCCCAGACAGGTACGTGAAATGAGAAAGAAATATTACTTTTTGTCAAGCAAATTGTACCAGAAGGAGTGGGCTTCAGATGGCTGATGCCAGAGGGATTGATGATTTTCCGGGAGGGCATTACGAAAAAATTAGTACAATTGCGGAGGCTACGGCCTCGTGGAGGAACACAAAGCCCTCCTGGAATCAGATGACCCAGGAATTGAAGAAGGGAGGTTATAGACCATGGGCGGAGGCTGCCGCTGTTGCGGCCCTGAGTTTCATACAGAGTAAGTGAAAATATTAAAAAATTTACAGAGATATTTTTCTGATAGAACCCAACAATACCAAATTCAGCTGTATGTTAAAAGGAAATTTCAAAGTCAGCCGAACAAAGACAGCGGCTGAAACTACAGAAAGCAATTGAGAGCACCAAAATATAGATAAGCCGAAGCATCGCCCTTTAACAAAAAAGGACAATGAAGAGTAAAAAAAAAAAAACAACTACAAGGGAAAGTATGGGGAAAGTTTAATGTAGCCTTGCAAAACAGAGATAACGCTCACTGGTGAGAAGAATGCTACAGCAATTAATAGGCACATGGCAATGATGCCTTTGGTGTCTTAAATACTCAACAATACACACAGTTTCGAGCAACTCTCAAAAATAGGTCTCCAAGGATTCAAATCACCTTTCTCTACCTTTATTTTGGAAGTTACATTTCAAAATCATGTTTACTCAAAGTTAGGAGGTAGTTGATTGAGTAACGGATCCTATCCACCTCCAATCAATCCTAACCCTCCCCAGGTGTCTTTAAACATTAATGTTTGGTTTAAATTTATTTATCTTTTAATGTACATGTATACATACACTGAGTGCAAAGGTTGGCTTGAAACTCAACATTAAGAAAACTAATGTTGCATCCCGCTCTCTCAATTCCTGACAGATAGATGGGGAAGGAAATGGAGGTAGTGACAGATTTTATTTTCCTGGGCTACATGATCACCGCAGATGAGGACTGCAGCCAAGAAATTAAAAGACACTTGCTCCTGGGGAGGAAAGCTATGGCAAATTCCTTTGCCAACGAAAGAACATATAGTCAAGGCGATGGTTTTCCCAATTGCAATGTATGGCTGTGAAAGTTGGACCATAAGGAAGCTGAGCGCCAAAGAATTGAAGCCGTTGAACTATGGTGCTGGAGAAGACTCCTTGGACTGCAAGGTGAAAAAACAAGTCAGTCCTAGAAGAGATCAACTCTGACTGCTCTTTAGAAGGCCAGATCCTGAAGATGAAACTCAAATACTTTGACCACCTAATGAAAAGGAAGGAATCCTTGGAGAAGAGCCTAATGCTGGGAAAGATTGAGGGCAAAAGAAGAAGGGGACGGCAGAGAAGGAGGTGGCTGGATGGAGTCACTAAAGCAGTCGGCGTGAGCTTAAATGGACTCCAGAGGATGGTAGAGGACAGGAAGGCCTGGAGGAATGTTGTCCATGGGGTTGCAATGTGTCGGATACAACTTTGCAACTAACAACAACAATACATACATTTTTATGACTGCAAGCCACCCAGAGTTACCCTGTAATAAGATGGGCGGCCAATATTTTTTATAAATTAAAAAATAATAATAATTACATGTTGATTTCCTTTGTTCCCTTCACCACAATCAGCAAAAGAAAAGGATTCTTAGAAGTAGATTTTCTACAGTTCAAATGTGATGAATACTGCATATGGTTAGGTCCAGTGAGGAAACAGAATGTATTTTTCAAACAAACAATAAATGGCAATTAATGTCAAATGGAATAACCCCAGACCGGGCATCCCTGTTTGTAAATAAAACGGGTCAAAAATGAAAATCTTTATTACTTCCTTTCTACTGGAGCATGAACAATACTACCAAGCATGGCAAAGAATGATTACAGAGGGTACCTTGGTGAGTTATTTCAGATATATTAAGATTTATTGCATAATTTACTTAACGTCTCTGGGTAGGACCTGCTTTTAAAAGCTCTGTGTAATGAACTTATTTTCCATCCATCTATGTATATTTTCATGTGGTTTATTTATTTTCAGCTGTTCTTCGGTTGCCAGGGAGTTAAGATGTCACAGTAAAATTTGAATTTTGGTTTTATTATAACATTCTCCTTAAATGTTTTGGACAAAATGGGAGGCACTATTCCTTTAGGAGATGTATTGTTCCTGTTTAATATCTAACTTCAAGAAATCAGTGTTATTTCTTCCAAAACATAATGTGACAAAGAGAAGAAACAGTAACGAAAATATGAATTCAATACAACAGCAATGAAAATACAAGTGATCTATACATTAATAATTGGAAATGAATGTCATTTCCAATGGCCACTAAAAATATAGTATGGCTTCCATAACAGCCACGTCACAAGCATAAAGCTGTCCTGTTTTAGCTGTAATTATTAATTAAATTTATAAGTCACCCAATTTTCCATGACTCTGGGCAGTTAGTCCAGGCAGAAGACATTCTATCCCATGCTATTATGTTGATAATGACTTTAGCTCCTGAAAATAATATGATATATTCAGTCCTTCATAATTTAGTAATGGTATACCAGAAAACTATTCCCTTGTATAATTTCTGTATTTTTAGATATATATTTTTATTCATTTGTGCTTCATTCATTTATCTTTATCTGTTTTCTATTTGGTTTATAGATTTTTCTCCAAAAAGTGTTTTTAAAAATCTATTATGCAGGACCTCCTGAACTTTTCCAGAGGAAAACCACTGAATGAGAATTGGAAACAAGAATGTTATGGGAATACACAATACTCGTCTCAAGATCTGAGTTTATTTCCTAGTCTCTCTGCCTGCATATTTTAAGCTCATGTGCTTGAGTTGCATAGTTTCTTTGTTTGCTTGAAAATAGGCAGCAATTCTCAGAATAACAATGTGCTTCTGTATATTTTACAGCAACTCTTTGATCATACAAGTATAAGCAGAATATGCTATTTTCCATGTAAAAATTATTGCTAGGCAATGGAGTCATACAACACTTATTCTAGTATCAACTACCTACCCCAAAAATGAATACAGAAAAGTCACATAGAAAGAAATATTGTCTGTTTGTCTGTCTGTCTGTCTTTCATCTATCTATTTATCTATCTATCTATCTATCTATCTATCTATCTATCTCTCTCTCTATCTATCTATCTATCTATCTATCATTTATCTATCTATCTATTTCATCAGGCTCAAGGTTGACCTAGCCTGCAAACCTTCCAAGGTCGGTAAAATGTGAACCAGATTGTTGGGGGAAATATGATGACTCTATAAACTGCTTAGAACGGGCTGTAAAGCATTGTGAAGCGGTATATAAGTCTAAGTGTTATGGCTATCATCTATCTATCTATCTATCTATCTATCTATCTATCTATCTATCTATCTATCTATCTATCTGTCTGTCTGGACTGACAATAAATTAGTTACTCAGAAAAAGGTAAAGGTTCCCCTTGTGTGCTAGTCGTTTCTGGCTCTAGGAGGCAGTGCTCATCTCCGTTTCTAAGCCAAAGAGCCAGCGCTGTCTGAAGACGTCTCCGTGGTCATGTGGCCGGCATGATTAAATGCCAAAGGTGCACGGGACGCTGTTACATACCCGCCAAAGGTGGTCCCTATTTTTCTACTTGCATTTTTTACGTGCTTTCAAACTGCTAGGTTGGCAGAAGCTGGGACAAGTAACAAGAGCTCGCCCCGTTCTGCGGCGCTAGGGATTCGAACCGCTGGATTGCCGACCTCTTGATCGACAAGCTCAGCATTTTAGCCACTGAGCCACCAAGTAAAAAAGGGGACTTGAATGACCTGCAATGGTTCACTAAAGCATAACTAGTTTAGTCCAGAAGCCTATTCATAATCTTCGTTTCCTGGATAAATACATGGGAAAATCCAACACGGATAGAATTCCATTTAGGGTTAGGATTGGATTTGGAGAGGAGAGGAGAAAGAAAAAAAAAATCACACATAGATTCGCAGAGGCTGTGGGGGCTTCTTACAATCCCCCTTATTTTCATTTCCTGGATAATCCATGGGAAATGCTAACAGGAAACGGAGTTGCTTTTCAACTTCCTGTTTAAGAGAGGGGGTTTTTTAATTTTATTTTTAGTTGCATTTATATCCCGCCCTTCTCCGAAGACTCAGGGCGGCTTACACTGTGTCAAGCAATAGTCTTCATCCTTTTGTATATATATATATATACAAAGTCAACTTATTGCCCCCCAACAATCTGGGTCCTCATTTTACCTACCTTATAAAGGATGGAAGGCTGACTCAACCTTGGGCCTGGTGGGACTTGAACCTGCAATAATTGCAAGCAGCTGCTGTTAATAACAGACTGTCTTACCAGTCTGAGCCTTTGCTTTTCGAGAAAGCAGACTGGCCAAAATCCCTTGCATACCAAGTCTGACAGACAGACAGACAGACAGACAGACAGACAGACAGACAGACAGACAGACAGACAGATTTGAGCTGGTTGCTTTTCGAGAAAGCAGACTTTCCAAAATCCCTTGCATACCACGTGAGGCAAACTTGTCAAGCCCAGGTTAATGTATTCCAATTACAAAGTTAAAGACAGCTTGAGGATAGGTTCCGAATGCAACATGGCATAATATTAGCACACCAGCCATATGTTGGTACATATAGAAGTATTCACAGCTTACCCATCAACAGCTTTAATGTTCAGCCCTGTGCCTCATTTACCAGAGGTAAACAACAGGATCGGTCCCTTAAAATCTGAAGCTGAAAAAATAAAGAGCCCTGCCCTCCAATAGCGTTTCAATGAAAGTGGCTTCAATGAAAGTGTACGAACATATCGATTCGTAAGAATGTCTACTGTGTTGGGGCCATTTGTTTTAGTCGCTATCTCGTTTTTAATAGCAATTGCACTTACACTTATATACCACTTCACAGCTCTCTCTAAGCGGGTTTACAGAGTCAGCATATTGCCCCCATCAGTCTGGGTCCTGGTTTTAACAACCTCAGAAGAATGGAAGGCTGAGTCAACCTTGAGCTGGTCAGGATCGAACTGCTGGCAGTGGGCAGAGTTAACAATAGCTATAGCAATAGCCCTTAGACTTATATACCACTTCACAGTGCTTTCAAGCTTTCTCTAAGTGGTTTACAGAGTCAGCATATTGCTCCCATCAATCTGGGTCTTCATTTTACCGACCTTGGAAGGATGGAAGGCTGAGTCAGCCTTGAGCCAGTGAGAATTGAACTGCTGGCAGTCGGCAGAGTTAGCCTACAATACTGCATTCCACAGCTCCTAAGACCTACTACTTGGCAGAGAACTATTTTTTTTTCTTTTAATGATCCAGTAATCCCTTGCATCAGGGTGGAGTCTGGGCAACTGAATGGAGCTGAGTGTTTACTAGCCGGATGCTCTTCCTGTCGCCAATGCAGAGTTCACAGCAGATATATTCTCATTGTGCCCAGAGAGATAAATATCTGCCGCTACCTAGGATCGAGCTCATAGCCTCCTGATTGTGAGGCGAGAGCTACACCTCTAGGCCACCCTGGCAGAGAAACAAATAAATAAGATAATAGAAAGCCAAAAAGAAACTACCCACTGAATATGTGGCTTTTTTGATGTGGTTGGTCTAAATTCTACATTTTGTTTCAACCTGGCATACGGTATTTATCAAATTCCTACTTTGTGACGCTTCTGAGTAACAATTTCCCAAACCTACCTTACTGGATTGCTTGTTAGAGACACCCTCAGCGATTCTAAACAGTTGAGAAGTTTTTCTTCTGAGATACCCGATCGTAGTTCGTGGACATACTCCTGTGATGACAACGTGCACTCGTGTTTATTGTTTTTCAGGCCACCCTAAACGAAAAAAGAAAATCAAGGGATAAACTTTATTTGGGAAACAAGAGTTAATCGACGCATGCAATCAAAGAAAAGCAAGCTATTTCCTCCTGTCTCCAGGCTCCACTTCTTAGTAAGTCCTCTACATTGCCCAACGAACCTAAAACTACATAACTCTGCAGATATAATTACTTACTTAACCAGGCTCAGGATTAGGTTATTGGATTGTACAGTTCCTATTCCTTTCATTTTTTTTACAGACTTATCCTCTCACCCAACTTTAGCTGGGATAAAAGTTAGGACTGAATCAATTTAACCATGTAATTCTAATGACAGTCATAATTCTCATGGGAATTTGGTTTTAAGAAGATACACTTTTTTTTTTCAAAAAAGAAGTCTTAAATCCTTGGTTTTAAATCCCTACAGAGCTACGCAGTTAAAATGGGTGCCTTAAATTCTACGCGTGTTCTATATTCTATTAATGTGTCCTATTAAGTGTTGTATATAGAAGAGAATGAGCATGTTGTTGTTGTTGTTATTATTTTAAAAAACTATGTTATACACATGCATACAGAGAGAGTAAACCTTCCCTAGTAAATGAGATAGGAGGAAACAAAATCAAATGAGCTAAATTTACTTTATTGTAAGGTTACATTAATAGATTCTTACAAGTTTGAGAGTACAAAACATCCTGCCAACCATTTTTAATTGCTATACCTGTTAAGGGAAGTTCTTTTCTAGTTTTTTTTTCTTTGACTATTAACCAACTGGGGGTTTCACCCTCTCTTGTTTGATTATTATCATTATATTAATTCTTATATATGATTAGAAATCCCTAACCCAATTCCTAAAGTACTCAGTCTTTGGAATTTCAAAATTTTGCCCACCAAGAAGGATCTAACTTGCTTTTCCATCTTAAAGCAGCTGTTGAGTCCCATGCCATAACAAATAATAAGTAATAATGAATCCATTCCAAATAGGTTAGGAGATGCTTTGAATCCAAAGACTTTCTCAAACTACTTCTTGAGATACCATCATTTGAATGCCACCAACTTAAGATTTTGTTTATTTGTTTAAATTGAGAAAAACATTACCCATGGAGGAGAAATTATAAAGTTAATACCACTTTATAATGCCTTGGTAAGGCCACACTTGGAATATTGCATTCAGTTTTGGTTGCCACCATGTAAAAAAGATGTGGAGACTTTAGGAAGAGTGCAGAGAAGAGCAACAAAGAGGATTAAGGGACTGGAGGCTAAAACATATGAAGAATGGTTGCAGGAATTGGGTATATCTAGTTTAATGAAAAGAAGGAGTGGGGGAGACATGATAGCAGTGTTCCGATATCTCAGGGGCTGCAACAAAGAAGAGGGAGTCAAGCTATTCTCCAAAGCACCTGAGGGTAGAACAAGAAGCAACGGATGGAAACTAATCAAGGAGAGAAGCAACTTAGAACTAAGGAGAAACTTCCTAAAAGTTAAAACAATTAATCAGTTAAACAATTTGCCTCCAGAAGTTGTAAATGCTCCAACACTGGACATTTTTAAGAAGATGTTGGATAACTATTTGTCTGAAGTGGTGTAGGATTTCCTGCCTAAGCAGGGGATTGGACTAGAAGACCTCCAAGGTTGTGTTGTGTTGTGTTGTGTTTGTTCTATTCTATTCTATTCTATTCTATTCTATTCTATTCTATTCTAGATTCTCTGTAGTAAATTTCCCCACTATAGCTTTTCCTCTAATCCTAGATCTCTGGTCTAACTCAACATTTTGCATTTAGAATATTAAGTTTCAACTCAACATTTTGCATTTAGAATATTAAGTTTCAACTCATAAACTTTAATAAATAATCTGCTGGAAATTATGGTGTCTGTTTACACATGTACTAAGAAATGCAAAGCATTCTGTACATACAATGCCAAAAAAAATTTAAACAGATGTTCACGTTTTGGTGCAAAACTATTTTAAGTTCCCTAATATATATCTATCTATATATATACAGCAGCTTTCCCAATAATGTTTACTTTAATAAACATAGAGGGCTGTCAAATTTACATGTGAAAAAATGAAACTTCTGAGCTGCTTATTTGTTCATTTCTCTTCTGTGGCTGCTTGAGCTTGCTTTAAAATTGTGACTAACAACAAAGGTTACACCACAATAAGAAAATACAGCAGGTTTAATGTAATGGAAGATGCCACAGACTGCCAAACTAATGTCAGAGCATTACATATCTATTACCGTATTTTTCAGACTATAAGACGCATCTAAATTTACAGGAGGAAAACAAGAAAAAAAATAGTTTTTGGCCTCTGTGAGTCGGATTTTTGCCCTCCCCAGCCCCCAGAAGCACTCTGCAGTGCTCCACAAGGCCTGTTTTTGGCCTGCAGAGTGCTTTTGGGGGTCGGGGAGGGCAACAGTGTGATGAATGGAGGGCTTGGGATCCCAAAAGCGGGCCTGTTTCTGGAAAAACAGACTGTATGGAGCACTGCAGAGTGCTTCTGGGGCAGTGATGAAATCTGAATCGGTTTGCTACCGGTTTGCTAGCCGCGCACGCGTGTTGTGCGCCAAGCACACATGTATGCGCAGTGCACACCAAACATGCACTATTGCGTGCGCATGCACAGTACGCGCCAAAAGGAGGCTTGGAAAGGTAAGTAGAACAGCAAGGGGGGGGGGATCAGCTGTGCTGCATGATTTAGCTTTTCTAGAAAGCAGGATTTCCTGCTTTCTAGCAAAGATAAACCGAGAGGCACAGCTGATAGTTGGAAATACCAGTTCGGAGGAACCAATAGCTTTTTTTAACTACTGGTTCAACCAAACCGATAGCTAACTATCAGTTTAATCAAACCAGTAGGTTTTTTTTACTACCAGTTCACCCGAACTGGTAGTTTTTATCTCTACTGGTTCACCCGAATCGGAGCAAACCAGTAGCATTTCACTCCTGTTCTGGGGGCCTGGGAGGGCGAAAATGCGATGCACGGAGGGTTCACAAGGTCAAAAATGCCCATATTCGGTCTGTAAGATGCACCAAATTTTCACCCACTTTTTGGGGGGGAAAGGTGCGTCTTATACTCCAAAAAGTATAGTAGTTGTAATGTTAGGGTAGCTTCAGATTGCCTATTTCCAGTAATTCTAATCAGATCTGGATTTTTCCACCCTTTTAAGCCTATAATAATTTACCACAGGACTTTGATGATGGAAAGGGACAGAGCACAACTGCACACAGGGAAAGAAATTAATGCAGTCTAACACGTACTGCCTTGCCATAGCTAGCTTCAATGAACACACGTACGCCCTTTCAACCTTACTACCTATTACCTTGTAAACTGTATCAGCAAGCAAACATCCTTCATAATGTTGATTCTCCATTTACAGCCACATCATCGCATGTACAACTAGAGTTCAATGCCATTCGATTCAAGGAGGGCAAGAGAAACTGTTTTAACCTCTAGACCACTTCGTTTGTTTTTTTTAATCTCTCCATTGATCAAAAAAGTCTACATCATGCAAATGCACAAAGTCAATTACGGAGCACAAAAGTCAGAAGGCGCTACTCATTAGCGCTGGAGAAGAAAGAGAGTATTTCACGTGTCAATAATAATGGCCAACTCAGCATTTTCCAGTCACTATCCAGGAAGACAGAGAGCTACACCCTAACTTCCAAGCCCAGTTAACAAAAACAACGTAAAACATGCACGCATTTGGGCTATTATGTGTAATGATATCCAAATCTACCGCTTTGTGTAGTCCTAATATTCTTATTAGAGTAACTAATAAGTAACTAACGGGAGATAAAATCTTTTTTTTTTCATGTTTTATTTGTTTTATTTTATATAATATTCAATTTCCATCAAACAGTGCGTGATCTGGGTACAGTTGTTTTTAAATAGTCATAATCCACGTATTTGTTGTATTTTTCATCACAATAATATTAATAATATAATAACAATAATACTTAACATCATCTACGGGACCGCCTGCTGTTACCATATGCCTCCCACCGACCCGTACGCTCTCACAGAGAGGGACTTCTCAGGGTGCCGTCCGCCAAACAATGTCGGCTGGCGGCCCCCAGGGGAAGGGCCTTCTCTGTGGGGGCTCCCACACTCTGGAACGAGCTTCCCCCAGGTTTACGCCAAATACCTGACCTTCGGACTTTCCGCCGCGAACTGAAGACACACCTTTTTATCCGCGCGGGGCTGGCTTGAATTGAATTTTAAATGTCAAATTTTTATTAATTTTAAATGGGGATTTTTAGTGTATGGTAAATTTTTAAATTTTCAGGCTAATTTAAATAAGTTTTTTAAATTGCATTTTAAATTGTACTTTGTATTGTTTATTTTATTTTGCCTGTACACCGCCTTGAGTCCTTCGGGAGAAGGGTGGTATAAAAATCAAATAAATAAATAAAATAAATAAATAAATAAATCTTCCTTAACAACTCTCCACATTAACATTTCCTCTTTTTATATCTCTTCCTTTCTAACTTCTTGGAGATGAAATCTTTAACATTGTAAGCCACCCAGAGCCACCATCTTTTGGTGAGACGGGCAGCAAATAAACTTAATAATAATAATCTTAGAATTTGTTTATTTGTTTGTGTTAAATTTATTCCTCCCCCCATCTCATATCTAATGATTCTGGTCGGTTTACAAATATAATTCCATGAGAGCCAGTCTCAAGTCTATTAAAATAGCTGGAAACAATTGTCTAAACATTCCATTTTTCCAGTTAACCTTTTTATTGAGTTATAAAGTGTTATAAAATACAAAGTAAATAGAAAAGCAGTGGGGGGAAAGGGGGAAAGAGATGAGAGGAAAGATAAGAAAAAAGAAAAGAAAAAGAAGCATTCACTTCCAACTCTCTGTTAAGAGTAAAATAAGGCATTAACATCAAATGACAACTTTTTGCTTTTTTTGGAGTAGGATTCATATTTTAATGCAGAAAATAATACAGAAAAAAAAAAACAATGAAACCATAACTTTTTTCTTTTGGGCTTAATGGAAAAACAAGTGGAGAAAAAATTCAGAACTTTTGTTATTATACATGTTGACTGCAGCAAGACTGCGGTATGCACAAGAATGGAAGGACACTTCGATTTGTACTATGGACAAATGATTGCAGAAGTTGATGGAGTTGCAGAATTGACCCCTTTGATTAAAGAAAAGAAGAACATAAGTGCTTTTCTTTCCACATGGAGACCGCTTCTGAACTCCGTGCTTGATGCGGAAAAGTATGAAACTATGACTTTGGGTTTTACCGATTAGATGATAGATCTTTATAGAAATAGCTTGTTTGTGTTATTCTGAAAAAGCAGAAAGTTGTGATTTGATGTTAACTGCCTAAACATTCCAGACATCTGAAGGGGATCAGAGAAACTACAATCTCTATGAAGGGGAGACGCGGTGTGGCTCAGTGGCTAAGACGCTGAGCTTGTTAATCAGAAAGGTCGGCAGTTCAGTGGTTCGAACCCCTTGTGCCGCGTAACGGGGTGAGCTCCCGTTACTTGTCCCAGCTTCTGCCAACCTAGAAGTTCGAAAGCACGTAAAAAATGCAAGTCGAAAAATAGGGACCGCCTTTTGTGGGAAGGTAGCAGCGTTCCATGCGCCTTCAGTGTTTAGTCATGCAGGCCACATGACCATGGAGACATCTTCAGACAGCGCTGGCTCTTTGGCTTTGAAACAGAAATGAGCACCGCCCCCTAGAGTCGAGAACGACTAGCACATATGTGCAAGGGGAACCTTTAGCTTTTTACCTATAGCTGTTAGTCCTGGAAGCCATCTTTTACTTTGGATCTTCAGGGTTGCCACATTTAGTGCTGTGGGAAACTGAGAGGGGGGGGATTGCATGGAGTTGGGGAGATATCTAGTCATAATAACATTATTTTCTCTGGGAGTCAAGGACATCTTGCCCTGCACCTGGAGTGGCATAACTGGGAAGCATCTCCAGTTGGGATGGTGCATTGATCGGCCCTTTGATGGACATGTGGGTGTTAGGCAGGGACTTGGACTTTCTTTTGGGTGGGGAAAACCTGGAAGCTTTCAGATTTGGTTTTTCCCAGTGTGCCAATATGACATCTCTAATAAAGTGGAACTTTGAGGGAATTCTAGCCTCAGAGTCTTCTTTCGTTGGGGGTGTTACTTGGAACCCTGACATTAGCAATAACCATATAAAAAATTATCTCATAAAAAAATCAATTGATTTGTGAGGTACCTGTACTGAATAACTTCAGAAAGCGAAAAGCATTCTATGTCAAAGCTTGCAAGTAATGTTACCTTCAAATAAGACCTGTGTCTATTTTTTTTATTTATTTATTTACATTTATATCCCGCCCTTCTCCGAAGACTCAGGGCGGCTTACAATGTATAAGGCAATAGTCTCATTCTATTTGTATATTTACAAAGTCAACTTATTGCCCCCCCAACAATCTGGGTCCTCATTTTACCTACCTTATAAAGGATGGAAGGCTGAGTCAACCTCGGGCCGGGCTTGAACCTGCAGTAATTGCAGGCTACTGTGTTCTAATAACAGGCTTCTTACCAGCCTGAGCTATTACGGCCCTAATGTACCTGTGTACATGTTGTCATTTGTTAACACAAACGCATTTCTAGACTCCTTAAGGGAAAAGGTTTTAAATTACTTACAAAGCAAGGTGATTCTTGCTTATGTAGGAATAAGCTGGAAAGGAAGAGGCAGTTTGGTGTAGTGGTTAAGGCACCAAGCCTGAAACCAGAAGACAGTAAGTTCTAGCCCTGCTTTAGGTATGAAACTAGCTGGGTGACTTTGGGCCAATCTCTTTCAGACAGAAAATGGGTTTCTGCCCATTTTGATATCTTTCTAAGAAAACTGCAGGGATTAGTGTTGTGACCCAGACCCAATAGGTAGTAATAAACGTAGTCCATGGAAAAACAAACAAACTTTATTCGAACAGCTGGGAATTACTTCAACTCAAAGTAAAACAAATGCAACACAAATTCCTCAGTTATCTCCCAAACCTTGGTCCAATTAGGTAAACTGCCAAAGGCCCTTCCTGGCAAACATCCAGAAGGCACAAAAACAAAGACGTAGATGAAGCAGAAGACGAAGCAGAAGACACAGCTACAATGTGGGGCCGGTTTAGCTCAGGCTGGTAAGGCCTGTTATTAAGAACACAAAGCCTGCAATTACTGCAGGTTCAAGCCCGGCCCAAGGTTGACTCAGCCTTCCATCCTTTATAAGGTAGGTAAAATGAGGACCCAGATTGTTGGGGGGGGCAATAAGTTGACTTTGTAAAAATATACAAATAGAATGAGACTATTGCCTTATACACTGTAAGCTGCCCTGAGTCTTCGGAGAAGGGCGGGGTATAAATGTAAACAAAACAAAAAAAATGTTGTTTTCCAGCAAGGCTCAAACGCTGGTGCTGGTCTGTTTGAGGGGCCAATCATCTCTTGGCCCTACTCCCGAGTTGTCCTCTCTGCTTGAGCTGCTCTTGCCTTCTGGCAGCTCTTCTCATGTGTGCATTAGGAACAGGCTCCTCCTGTTCCTCTGCCTCACTACAATCAGTCTCTGGAGGCTCTGGAGTCCGCACCACACTTCCCGATGGCCCTGGCTTCACCTCAGCCTCATCACTGTCCGACTCCACAGGCTGCTGATGGACCACAACAATTAGTCCAGAAAGTCACCATGAGTAAAAACTGACTTGAGTTACCATCACAGGCATTTCTTATCACGTGGCTTTCCTTTTTTTTTCCATTGAAAACACTCAAACCATTTTGCTTAGAGGAAAACATTTTTTCCCCAATTTATTTTCTTGCAGGCGTTTTATTGCCAGGCTAGGTAACATCATCAGCGCATAAGAGAGAGGATTTGTGTCAATCATTTACACTTTACACTTTTATTTACTGTGAAAATGTCTTTTCTCAGTGTTTTTGAATTATAAACATTTTTCAATGGGATGATGTTCCTTCCAAAGCTTTACAGTTTTCACTTCTCTTCTTGCAAAATTTACGAAGAAATGGTAGAAATGATGACCTTTTAATTCCACTAATACTATTATTAAATAAACAGCAATATTTGATTTGATTAAATGTCTAAACCACCCATGTCACCCTAACCCAGAAACACTCTGTAGCATATCATTCTCAAAAGTGCTTACAAAGTGCTTACTAAGTGCTTAGAGTTCTGGCAATCTATCTTGCAAATCCAGAGTAATCAAATAATGTTAATGTTCCACTCTTTCAGTTCCCATAACCGAAATGTATGAAACAAAATAGAAAGAAAATTCTTCAGCATTTATCAATGTCCATGGGTGACTTGACATAGGTAAATATGTCTTAAAGCAGGGGTCTCCAACTTTAGTAACTTTAAGGCTTGGGGACTTAAACTCCCAAGAGTTCCTCAGCCAGCTTTCCTGGTTGAGGAATTCTGGGAGTTGAACTCCACAAACCTTAAAAGTTACTAAGGTTGGAGACCCCCTGCCTTAAAGTCTACTTGGGTAAAAGTCTGTAGAGATTCTCAGTTTTCCAGGTCATAGTTGTCCCAAAGAGGTTTTTTTCAGGAGGCAACTGGACTTTGTTTTTTTTTTCTTTGAAGATGTTTCGCTTCTCATCCAAGAAGCTTCTTCAGCTCTGACAGGATAGTGAGGGATGGAAGTATTTATATTCCTTGCAGACAGCTGGTCATTTGCATCCTTTGAGAGGCTCATTGAAGCACTTGGAGGTTTTATCTGTGTCCTCAGGGTCACCTGAGTGGTGCTCCTGGTTCTTGTAGTCTGCAATTTTTTTCCCTCTGGGAATCCATTCCTACTCCCACGCCATTCCAAGGGTCTTCATCCCAAATTGTATAGCTAAAAATCTGTAGAGATTCTCAGTCAACCAGGTCATGGTTGTCCCAAAGGTAATTTTTCAGAAGACAAGTGGACTTCGTTTTTTTTCTTTGAAGACATTTCACTTCTCATCCAAGAAGCTTCTTCAGCCCTGACAGGATCCTTCCATTCCCCATCATCCATTCTGAGTTGAAGAAGCTTCTTGGATGAGAAGCGAAATGCCTTCAAAGAAAAAAACAAGAAAGTCCACAATTTTGGCCACTACTGTAGTTTATGCCTTCTGACTCAAAAGTTCTCCTAACCAGTTTCAAATCTTGAATGCATGATGTCTTGTCTATTTTATAACAAAGCCATGTTTGACAGATGTCACCTTCCTACCAAGTTGGTAGCAATGGTAGTACAGAGGTAGGGCCTCTGTGGCTCAGACTGGTAAGACAGTCTGTTATTAACAGCAGCTGCTTGCAATTACTGCAGGTTCTAGTCCCACCAGGCCCAAGGTTGACTCAGCCTTCCATCCTTTATAAGGTAGGTAAAATGAGGACCCAGATTGTTGGGGGCAATAAGTTGACTTTGTATATAAATATACAAATAGGATGAAGACTATTGCTAACATAGTGTAAGCCGCCCTGAGTCTTCGGAGAAGGGCGGGATATAAATGTGAATTAATTTTTAAAAAAAAAAAACATAACTCAACATTTTTCCTCTACTGCAATATCAACTAACCAGCACACATCATAATGATTCTACCAACTTTGACAGATGAGCAAATATCTCTTTACAAGAAGACTACATCATAGCTACAGTTCTGGTAAATTGCAGATTGGCTTATTTCAGAACAGTGGTTATTATTAATAGACAATTCCTAAAGCTCCTTAGCTTGACATAGTCTCTGCCTGTATTTAATGAAGTCAAGTCAGATTTTTTTTTTCAACCCACAGCATCCCTAATAGGATTTGTATGTGTCTGATAGTTAATTATATCAGGGACCTCTTCAAGTTCACTAATCCTTTTTGTGCATCTTTCAACAGTTAGACGTGCTAGATGAGGGTATTTTGATTCGCACAACTGTATCAATCATTAAGAGTATTAAAACTTAACAGAGTGTAGAAAGGTAAGGAAGAAATTGAGAAGCGCCAATGATCACACAAGTCTCTGCAACTCCTTGAATTTATGGGAGTAGTGTGTCTCCACAATTCTAAAAGACTTTCGTTTTTTACAGACAAGCAGGGCTCCTGTTTGATCACCGCCTCAAACTCTTCAAACAACTTGCCTCCAGAAGTTGTGAATGCTCCAACAATGGAAGTTTTTAAGATGATGTTGGATAACCATTTGTCTGAAGTGGTGTAGCACCTCATGCTTGGGCAGGGGGTTGGACTAGAAGACCTCCAAGGTCCCTTCCAACTCTGCTATTCTATTCTATTCTATTCCGTTCTATTCTATTCCGTTCTATTCTATTCCATTCCATTCCATTCCATTCCATTCCATTCCATTCCATTCCATTCCATTCCACTCCACTCCACTCCACTCTACTCTTATTCCTATTCCTATTCCTATTCCTGTTCCTATTCCTGTTCCTGTTCCTGTTCCATTCCATTCCATTCCTATTCTACTCTACTCTACTCTACTCTACTCTACTCTACTTTACTCTACTCTACTCTACTCTACTCTAGTCCCAAAGGTTGTTTTTCAAGAGGCAACTGGGTTTTCTTGTTTTTCCTTGAAGATGTTTCACTTGTCATCCAAGAAATGTCTTCAGGTCATGTAGAAGAATTGGAAGCTTCTTGGATGAGAAGCGAAACGTCTTCAAGAAAAAACAAGAAAACCCAGTTGCCTCTCTTGAAAAAACCTTTAGGATAAGCATGAAATGGATGGCTGAGAATCTCCGTAAGTGCCTCAAACTCGTTTCAGTGATTGTGTGTCGATTTTGTTAAGAACATATTTTATCAGGCAACAGCACTTGGCCAACCTTGCCTGAACGCAGAAGCTAAGCAAGGTCACACTTTGTTATTATGAGGATGGGAGACAGCTATGAAACAGGAGGTCTGTAGCCCATACTCAAAACACAGCTCTTTAAGTAGAAATGACAGATCAATACCATACTGTTGTCAAGAAAACTGTATGAATGTGTCTCCTTAGTCATCAGTTACTGATCGTAATTTGAGGATGCTTTTAGTTCTATTCCTGAAGGACACAGATACCATTATTCCAAAAGGATGGTTCTGTTTCAAATAAATATTTAGGGAACGCTGCAGAATGCCATCGTACAAAAGCAGCAACAATGGAAACGAGATATAGTTTACTGCCCAAGCAGAAATAATGGTGCATTAAAATTTGCATGCCATCTTGGTCTCTCCTACATCCAAGGGCAAAACATAAACCAAACTTAAATTTTCAGGTTACCACTAGGTAAGGGGTTTTTCCATGTCATGCACTTTGTACAAAAATCACATGTCAGGATAAATTCCAGTAGTATGAAAGTTTTTAACTCCAGATAATTCTGATACACACACAGAGAGAGAAACTAATATTTATTCTAAATTATGCTGCTTTCATGGAAACGTCCTCTATTTGGTCATTTCTACTTTGCTTGGGATTTAACACTTAAAAGCCTTCACGATGTAATACATGTGGGTGACATTCTTGTGAACTGCTAAAAGAGATTTTTTTGTTTCGGAACGAAGATTACCCCATGCTGAATTTAAGCAACCTTGTGAAATAGATATATAAACCACTACACTGTCAGAGGCAGTCCCTGAAAATAAACTTCCTGAAGTCAGATAGGCTCAACTCCCAGGGGAAACGAAATGTTAAAAAACCTCACAAGGAAACAAACATTTTGCAGCAAACCACTGCCACCTTTGCAATTATTATGCCATTTTTAAATACACAGTGGTAATTCAAGCATTTCAATTATTTCAAAATTGATAGCCTTGAAAAAAGAAAGGGGGGGTTTCAAAATCCATTTTCAAAGCTTTTCACCTGCATATTCCCAACCGCTAGCCACAGTTCAAAGTGGATAATTCTTAACAGGATTACTGTCTCACAATGTTATTTTTGCTTGCAGCCTACCTATCATTATAACTCCCGTTCATCTTCTTTTGCTATAGACATGCTAATATAAAATGCTAAAGCTTGAACCTGTTTCTTTAATGTAGGATTCAGATGTAAGGAAACTGAGAAACGATTCAACTTCCAATTTTATTACTTAGCTGCTTATCTCTAATGAAATGTACAAAAATGCTAAGAGCGGTACTTATTTTACACAGGAAGAAAAAAATGTATTTATATCACTGCACAATATTTCACTTGCGGTATATTACATCTCTTAAGTTCTTCCTCCCATGGATTCGTACATACAAAAAAAAACAAAAAACCCTGAGCCAATTAAAGAGCTACATTGCAAAATTACTCCAATCGCTCCATTGAACTATCTTGACTATTATTAAAATGTCCAACTTCTCCAATTCAAGTTACTAAAATAAATGCTTTGGACATCTTGTGTTGTGTACCACTAAATTCCATTTACAATTACTTGTGAGGACTTGGGGACTGTAAATGAAAGTATAAAAGTGCAGCAATTTCAAATTTCTAGGTTCTACCATGTCGCAAGATTTAAAATGGACAGTTAACATAAAAAATGTCATCAAAAAAGCACAACAAAGAATCTTCTTTCTGCACCAACTCAGAAAGCTCAAACTGCCCAAGGAGCTGCTGATCCAGTTCTCCAGAGGAATTATTGAGTCTGTCATCTGCACCTACATAACTGTCTGGTTTGGTTCTGCAATCCAACAAGACAGACACAGACTTCAGAGGATAGTTGGAACTGCAGAAAAAACAATTGCTACCAACCTGCCTTCCATTGCGGACCTGTATACTGCACAAGTCAAAAAGAGGGCTGTGAAAATATTTATAGACCCCTCACATCCTGGACAAAAACTGTTTCAACTCCTACCTTCAAAATGACACTATAGAGCATTGCACTACAGAACAACTAGACACAAGAACAGTTTTTCCCCAAACGCCATCACTCTGCTAAACAAATAATTCCCTCAACACTGCTGAACTATTCACTAAGTCTGCACTAATATTAATCTTCTCTTCATTCCTATCACCCATCTCCTTCTACTTATGACTGAATGACTGTAACTTTGTTGCTTGTATCCTTACGATTTATATTGGTAGTGTTTCCTGATTGC
The DNA here is from genome assembly GCF_028640845.1 of Ahaetulla prasina. Taxonomy (NCBI): domain Eukaryota; kingdom Metazoa; phylum Chordata; class Lepidosauria; order Squamata; family Colubridae; genus Ahaetulla; species Ahaetulla prasina. Next base: position 10,712,497 of record NC_080549.1, on the reverse strand, counting down.
TTATTTGTACCCTATGACTATTATTAAGTGTTGTACCTTATGATTCTTGATGAATGTATCTTTTTTTATGTACACTGAGAGCATATGAACCAAAGACAAATTCCTTGTGTGTACGATCACATTTGGCCAATAAAAAATTCTATTCTGTTCTGTCCTGTCCTGTCCTGTCCTGTCCTGTCCTGTCCTATCCTATCCTATTCTAAATGTTGTATCTTACGATTCTTGATGAATATATTTTATTTTTTTCTTCATGTACACTGAGAGCATAAGCACCAAAGACAAATTCCTTGTATGTCCAATCACACTCGGCCAATAAAAAAAATATGTTCCTTTCTGTTCTGTTCTGTTCTGTTCTGTTCAATAGATGTTAATTTAACTCATCTTTCCTACAATATAAAAAATAACCTTCTAACAGTACTTAACCAAGTGGCTTAACATAATATTATCATTGCTGGTAAAATATAACATAGCCCAAGGGGAACAAAAAGAAAAAAGAAAAGAAAACAGAAAATAAGAATCTCACCCTATCCATTTCAAGGATGAATTTTAAGGAAGAATCCTTTCATCATTTGTCAACTGTGCCACCCAAGAAATATGAACCAGGCTATAAATTGTACTGAGATGTTACCGAGAATCTGATGACTCACAGATTTTGTAAGAACATTAAGAGCCACGGTACAGAGATAAATGGAGCCCATCGTTTTATATCTTCCACTGCCAATCAGATGCTTAAAAGAAGCCACAAGCAGGATATGAGTGCCACAAAGCCAACCACCCATGTTTCTCCAGAATTAATGTACCGTCTCATGAAGAATAGAAAAAAAAAAAATGAAGAGAGTCATTTAGAAACTGGGACTTCTTTTGGAAACCCATCATTAAAAAGAAGCTACTTAAAAGTCTGTACAAGTGACAGTTTGATCTAGAACAGGGGTCGGCAACCTTAATCACTCAAAGAGCCACAAAGGTCCTAACCGGAAGCCCCCGTTCAATTCTGGAGGCGACCGGAAGTCCAGTTCCCCCATCACAATCGCCTCCTAGTGTGGCATCTTTTTTCGTCTACCTGTCCTAACTGAAAGTCCTATCAATTGTGAAGCCGACCAGCAACAAGGAGCCGCAAGAGAAGGATGAAAGAGCCACATGCGGCTCCAGAGCCACAGGTTGCTGACCCCTGATCTAGAACGATGATGGTGAACCTATGGCATGCGTGCCGAGGTGCCACAAAGAGCCCTCTCTGTTGGCAAGTGTGCCGTCACCACCTGGTCTTCGGGTTTCCGGAGATCTGCCACGCACGAAGACCAGGTGGCTAGTGCACACATGTGTACCGGCTAGCTGGTCTTCAAGTTTCTGGGGCAACTTAGAACTCAGGAGAAATTTCCTGACAGTTAGAACAATTAATCAGTGGAACGACTTGCCTGCAGAAGTTGTGAATGCTCCAAAACTGGAAATTTTTAAGAAAATGTTGGATAACCATCTGTCTGAGATGGTGTAGGGTTTCCTGCCTGGGCAGGGGGTTGGACTAGAAGGCTTCCAAAGTCCCTTCCAACTCTGGTTCTGTTCCGTTCCATTCCCCTTCTGTTCCGTTCCATTCATTCTATTCTATTCTATTCTATTCTATTCTATTCTATTCTATTCTATTCTTCATTCCAATACATTCTATTCTATTCTATTCTATTCTATTCTTTCAACTGAATTGTACAGCTTATATAATATAATATATAATATAACAACAGAGTTGGAAGGGACCTTGGAGGCCTTCTAGTCCAACCCCCTCCCAGGCAGGAAACCCTACACCATCTCAGTCAGATTCTATTCTATTCTATTCTATTCTATTCTATTCTATTCTGTTCTGTTCTATTCTATTCTATTCTATTCTTCATTCCAATACATTCTATTCTATTCTATTCTATTCTACTCTACTCTACTCTACTCTACTCTACTGTGCTATTCTATGATGTAGACAAGCTGTTTTATTAAGATTGAGGGGTCAGTTAATTCAACAGATTTATTTTTGGCTGATCGTTCTCTTTCATCCAAATTAACCTGACCTGGTTAAAGAGGTAAAGAAATTATTACTATTAATATTATTATTATTACTATATTACTATTATTAATTTAATTTAGTCTAAACTAAGAGTAGCATAGGTCACTGATTTCACTGTGACGATTGTGCCAAGATATGTGTTTTTTACCCCAACTTAAATTAGTTAACTTTCACTGTAATACGTCCAACTTTTCAAACTCAAGAGAGGCAATAAATGAGCAGAACCTAAATAATTCATAACAGTGAAAAAATAATATTGCAACTAATAGCAATTAAGAAGCTTTATAATCAACTGATTTATTTTTCCTCCTTTGCATTCAGTCCTTGTTCATGTTAAATTATACTTTCAAACATGATCTGGGATGGAGTTTCTAACTTCCACTGCCATTCCAAATTAGGCTTCAAAAGTATCCTTCCTTCCTTCCTTCCTTCCTTCCTTCCCTCCCTCCCTGTCTAAATCTTTATTTATTTCTTCCTTCCTTCCTTTCTCCCTCCCTCTCTTCCCTCCCTCCCTGCCTAAATCTTCCTTCCTTCCTTCCTTCCTTCCTTCCTTCCTTCCTTCCTTCCTTCCTTCCTTCCCTCCCTCCCTCCCTATATCTTCCTACCTTCTTTCCTTCCATTCATTGTTCCTCCCTTCCTTCCACCTTCCTTCCTTCCTTCTTCCATTCTTCCTTCCTTCCCTCCCTCCCTGCCTAAATCTTTATTTATTTATTCCTTCCTTCCTTCCTTCCTTCCTTCCTTCTCTCCCTCCCTCCCTCCCTTCCTCCTATTTTGGAAACTGGGGGAAATGGGTCCATAAGCCTTCTGTTCTATTCCTACTTTTAAAAAAACAGAAGGATAAGAAACTTAAAGAAAATAGCGTGGAACCCAGTAAATAGCCTAAGATTATCTATCCCTGTGCTATTAGATAAAAGTGGGGCATTTAATTAATTAATTAATTAATGGCTTTCTTACAGGAATGGTGGGTGTTTAAGCTGGAGGTTTTTAAGAAGAGATTGGACAATATTTTGTCTGAAATGGTATAGGGTTTCCTGCTTCAACCAGGAGTTGGACTAGAACAGAGGTCTCCAACCTTGGCAACTTTAAGACTTGTGGACTTCAGCTCCCAGAATTCCTCAGCCAGCTTTGCTGGCTGAGGAATTCTGGGAGCTAAAGTCCACAAGTCTTAAAGTTGCCAAGGTTGGAGACCCCTGGATTAGAAGACCTCCAAGATCTCTTCCAACTCTGTTATTCTGAAAGTATTTATAATAGCCAGAGATGGCTTTGCTTTAGCTCAATACTCACAACCGAATAAACATGCCAGCTTATTCTTTTGTCTCTTTATCCATGGCAATATTCCAAGATATCCTACTTAAACCTGTTGGGGAATCCTGAGAAGCAAATGCAGATGTCTATAAAAAAAACCGTTTTCTTAAAATTTAATGTTTTAACTGTTAAATTTAAAAATTTAGCTGAAATCTTGTGACAATTCCTCTGATACATATTTCCTATTCTTAGCCTTGCATTGACTCCCAAACTAGCTTTTTGGGATACTGCAAAATCAGGGGGGGGGGGAAATAATTCATTAATCACTACAATCCAACCGTCACTTTGGCATTTTAATTTGCAGGCTATTTCTTGCAATTGCGGGAACTGCTTTCATTCAGGGGCTTAACACTCTAATTTATCTTATTTATTAATCCACATTAATATTCCATTAAAGTGCTTTTAAGAGACTTACAATAAAAATGAGAACACAAGTATACCAATCAAAAGCATTAATAAGATAAAAGATATAGCTTATTCCTATCTGATTAAATCCTTCTTAAACAACTGAAAACTCTTAAAACTATCTTTAAACGTTTACTAAAAGCTAAAAGAGCGTCAGCTGACCTCAGAATTGATCTATAGAAGAAGCTATGACTTAGAACAGCGGTTCTCAACCTGTGGGTCGGGACCCCGTTGGGGGTCGAATGACGATTTGACAGGGGTCGCCTAAGACCATCGGAAATATGGGAAGTATACTTGCGAGTCGAAGAATCGCGCTCCAATGGTTGACTCCACAAGCCAGCTGCAGGCTCTTCAAATCGCTAGCCGAATTCGGCTTCAGGTGCGAAGAATAAAAAAAGAGAGAACTCTTTGCTCTGATGACTCCCTCTCAAGCCAGCTGCAATCAATCCCAATCGCTAGCCTAATCTGGCTTCAGGCGCGATAGACTTAATAGGGGAGGAGTCTCCTCTTTAATGCCTCCGTCCTCAAGGCAATTGCAAGCAGTTCAGATCGCTAGCCAATACGGCTTCAGGCGCGATAAATTCAAAACGAAAATAATTTTATGGTTGGGGTCGCCACATCATGGGGAATTGTATTAAAGGGGTCGCCACATTGTGGGGAATTGTATTAAAGGGGTCGCAGCACTATAAAGGTTGAGAACCATTGACTTAGAATGTCATTTTCTAGGCCCCAACCTTTCATATGGCAGCATCTGAAGTTGTAACTTGGATCATCTTCTTTTAACAACCCCATCATCCCTTGCGGGGTGGAGTCTAGGCAGCTGAATGGAGCTAGAAGAATGTTTTTAATGGCCGGATGCCCTTCCTGTAGCCCACGCAGAGTTTTGTTCAGCAAATATTCTCAGTGTGCCCAGAGAGAGAAATATCTGCCTCTACCAAGGATCGAACTCACAGCCTTTTGATTATGAGACGAGAGCTCAACCACTAGGCCACCACACCACTTCTCTGTTGTAACTTGGATGATGGACAACATTTATTTGCAGCAGGCAGATCCAAAGTTTGTAAGTGCCAAGCCTGTTGCTACCATAGCTCTAATCAGTTTCACTACAGGTAGTCCTTGACTTACAATTTGTTTAGTGATCGTTTGAAGCTGCAATAGCACTGGAAAAATTGACTTATGGTGGTTTTTCACACTTCTGACCATTGCAGCATTCCTGTGGTCATGTGATCAAAATTTGAAGAGTTGACAACTGGCATGTACTTATGACAGTTCCACAGCTCCGGAATCACATTTATAATCTTGCTAGCTGGTGTCTAAGGGACATGATGGCTTAGTGGGTAAGATGCTGAGCTAGTCGATCGAAAGGTCGGCAGTTCAGCGATTCGAATCCCTAATGCTCTGTAACGGGGTGAGCTCCCATTACTTGTCCCAGTTTCTGTCAACCTAGCAGTTCGAAAGCACGTAAAAAATGCTAGTTGAAAAATAGGGACCACCTTTGGTGGGAAGGTAACAGTGTTCTGTGCACCTTTGGCATTGAGTCATACCGGCTACATGACCACGGAGACGTCTTTGGACAGCGCTGGCTCTTCGGCTTTGAAACAGAGATGAGCACCGCCCCCTAGAGTTGGGAATGACTAGCATGTATGTGCAAGGGGAACCTTTACCTTTATCTTTTTAGCTGGCTTGTGAGCTAAAGTCAAAGAGGAAAGCCAGATTCCTTAAAGACCACAGGATTCGCTTAACAACTGGGCCAAAAAAATGGGGCAATCTAATTTAATAACTGCCTTGCTCAGCAACCTAAATTTTGGGCTCAATTGAGGTTGTGTGTTACACATTCCCTTTCATGGTCTTCTTTTATCTATTCCTGTTCTAATGCAAGGGTGTCAAACTCGATTTCATTGAGAGCTTCATCAGAGTTGTGTCTGACCTCCGGAGGTGGGGAGAACAGGCATGGCTAGGGAGGACATGGCCAGCTCAACGTCCTGAAGCCCTCTGCCGGCTGGAGCCAGTAGAGGCACTGTGGGCCAGTCCTTCACTGTTTCCAGGGCAGCCCGGCAGGCCAGATCTAAGCACGCCGCAAGCTGGTTCCGGCCCGCGGGCCTTAAGTTTCACAGCCCTGTTCTAATGGATTTGCAACATATTTTAAATTTCTGATTGTGTGTATGCCACCCAGTGTTACTTCATATAGGAGAAAAGCAGACAGAGCTGGGGGGGGGGTGGAGTTAAACAAATCATCAGCTTAGAATCGTTGCGTTCCCACAAGCATTCCAAGTCCAAACATTCCTGAATTCCGTTGAGCCTTATCTGGCATCAATTTATTTATTTATTTATTTTGTATTGAACTTTAGTTGATTAGATTCTTATGTATAAAATTAAATACATCTTCTATGCTACAAATGCTCCTGATTCTCTGAAAACAAATTACTTTTCCGGTCTCACCTAAAATCTCGGGATCAAAGACTAAAACTACACAATTGCTATGAAATATACCTATGTGTGGCACAAGGTTCCTTACTAAAACTGGGGATCTAAATTAAGACTGCACACTTCATCTTACATCTTACTAAATCTAATAATTTTGGATTCTCCCACAATATGTATATCAGCACACCATAAATAGCAACATAAATGGAACTTGTTAGTGATCAATCAGTCAGTTTAAGAATGGAACTGATTTTTTATTAATCTTGACATTCTCAATTCATCAAATTCTCAATTATCCCCTCCCAAGGCTTCATTTGTATTTAAGAGACCACAGATTTGTCACAGGAAAATTGGGATGAAAATACTTAAATTCGATTTCATATTATCTTAAATTTTTTAGGCCAGAATTATATTGAAGATGAATCTATTACAGCAGATTAGAGAGACATGCAAATAGTCGATATAAGGTATAATAGTGGCAAACCATCTGTCAATTTTTACTGGTGTTATGTCATGCATTTGAAGTTAAAGACAGACAACTGATATACTCACCGAAACTTTACTTCCAATTATCTGCATGCAGTGATCAACGGAGAGAAGTGAGAGCAATGAACAGAAACAAAAAACAAAAAGTACAATAAATAAGCTGAAGCATTTCACACAACCCACCAAGTGTTTAGGATTTAGTAAATTGTTAAAAGATGTTTAAAATTAAAAACAGAAATATTCGTAAACAAGCAAGTCCAAGAACTATAAAAAGAGATTCTTTAATTGCACACACCCATAAAAAGTTTAACCTAGCAAAAGAAGGACTTGTTTGATTAAGAATACAGTGTATATTAGTGCATGCAAAAAAAAAAGAACAGTGAAGAATTCATCGGGCAGACATTTTTACGAAAACTGCCTCTTGTTCCGGAGAAAAAGCTTGTTACAGGTTAGACAGCTGCAGCAAGCAGACTAAATTGCAGTGGTACTTTTATTATGTTTTCACTCTAAAAATTTAAACAGCTCTCTATTTTCGTTCAGTGCGTCTACATAGAACGCCAGTCATAATAAAGAGTTGCATTGTGTTCATTTTGTAATTAACAATTAATTACTATATATAATTTCTACCTTCCCACCTTTGAAAAACAAGGTGATTAGAACTACAAGATAATTGTCTTGTTCTGCAATTATCACACCAAAGGGCTCACAACAGGAGAAAACTGTGCTGCTGACTCAATTCTAGACCTGATTTCTAACGAGAATGGCTAGAAGAACGATAACATGATAAGGAACAGCCAAAAAAAATGGAGAATGAAATGAGCCAATCTTAATCTATCTATTTATCTCTGTCTCCAGTCTTTCTTTCTCTATCTGTCTGTATCTATCTATCTATCTATCTATCTATCTATCTATCTATCTATCTATCTATCTATCTATCTATCCATGGCTCTTGTGGTACAAAGAGATATTTGCGTCATCATTAAAGTGACCAGATTTCAGCCATGGCAAAGCGGGACACCATTGATGGGGGCGGGGGGGGCTGCGCATGCGTGCTGAGTCTTGCCACCTGCCTGAAGGAGGAGGAGCGGCTGCTGCTTCTCCGCTCTTCCAGGCAGGCTCGGCTCTGGCTCTCCTCTCTGCTCTTCTCTTTCTCTCGAGTGAAATCAAGCGGCGTCTCTCCTCCCTCTCGCGCCCCCTTCTCCGCCACTCCCCCTTCTCCGCCTCCTCCTCTTGCGTTGTCGCCTCCCATTTTCAGAATGGGAGTGAAAAAAAACAAAAATCGGGACTTTTTGGAATTGCAGCGGGACTGTCCCACCAAAAGCGGGACGTCTGGTCACTATAGTCATCATAGTTCTAGCAGCATCCTGGGAAAATTCACACAAAGCTAGCTAAACTTCTGTACAACCTCCTGTTGTATGATAATAGCTGGTCGGACAACATTTAAGGAGCTATAGATACAAGCCAAAAGGGATGTGGCAGCTCAGTGGCTAAAACACTGAGCTTGTCAATCAAAAGGTCGGCAGTTCAGTGGTTCGAATCCCTAGTGCCACGTAAAGGGGTGAGCTCCTGTTACTTGTCCCAGCTTCTGCCAACCTAGCAGTTCGAAAGCACGTAAAAAAAATGCAAGTAGAAAAATAGGGACCAATCATCACCTTCTCCAAGCAGAATATAGTCATGATAGTGACTTACTGTTCAACACAGACCTAATACTGTATCTTTCGCCAAATATCACTAGATGGAATGTTATTATTCAGAGAAGAATATCTGATACAGGGAAAACATTTTAATGCATTCATACAATGGAATACAGGGTCAAGAGGCCAAATGCATACCAGAAACATCTGAGTTCAAGTCCCCATTTAAATATAAGGCTTTCAAATTCAAATACCTGAAGAATTGTCTAACTGCAACCAGGATTAGCCTGGTCTCCTCTCCGCAGACAAAACGGGCATGTTGAAGACCCCGCAAAACAAGGAATTGGCTATGTATGCAAATCCACTTAAGGTTAGGTCTCCATCAATTTAGAGAGTGAAATGAACATCACCAATGGTTTTGTAGCACATCAGTATGCTTAGGTATGCTCTGACTTTTCAAGCACGCCCTATCTACCTGTCGTGGGAAAATATATGGGAAAATTCCATGGGTGGGTGGGGAGGAGAGCAAATCCATCTAGGGTTAGGGTTAGGTCTCCATGAATTCCGAGAGCAAAATGGACATTGCCAATAGATTTGTAGCGGTATGCTTAAGAGGGTGCTGAGTTTTTGAGCCCAACCTATCTACATTTCCTGGTACAATACATGGAAAAATCCCATTGGGTGGCAAACCCACCTAGGGTTAATAAATTTGCAAGGTAAAATGGACATCACTAACCAATTCATAAGGCATCAGAATGAGTAGGAGGGCTTTGATTTTTCAAGCACACCCTATTTACCCGTTATGGTAACATACATGGGAAAATCCCATTGGGGACCAAATTCATCTAGGGTATTGTGACCCGTCGGTGGTCAGCACAATCGGACAGTGAGGAGGTTGGGGAAGAATATGAGCCAGTCCTAGGGGCTGGGGAAAGCTCGGATGAGGGCTCTGCACTGGAGGCAGAAATGGAGCTAGACAGGAGTGAGGCAAAGGAACAGCTGGAGCCTGTTCCCAGTGTGCGTATGCACAGAGCTGCCAGAAGACAAGAGCAACTCAGAAAGCAGGGTCGACTTGGGAGTAAGGCCACAGGTGGACGATGAATGGCCCCTCCCATAGGGAATAAAGAGGAGCAAAAGGGGAGGGATGTTTGCAGGAGACGATTAGTTCACTTAATTGGTTTGTGACTCTCTGAGACGCTTTGCCAAGTTTTGAAGATATCGGCCTGGCAGCTCTCCAAGCCAGATAAGGTCTGTGACTGTAAATTCTCCCTTGAAAGACTTTGCTGGATGTGAATGAGAGAAATTCACAGTGACTTAATAAAAAGGGGTTTTTGTCGGGATAAGGAGTCTGCTTCATGCTCTGGGGAACGCCTAGGTCAGAACACCTTCTTTTCTGCTGTGGCTCCTGCTGTCCCGCAATCTACACTACCATATTTTAATCCTTTTTTAAAATATATATATATATATATTCTGAAGCACCAAAGTACTTTCCCATTCACGGGAAACTTGACAGCTGTACCTGCATCGTGGCTAACTGGTACCTACTGCCTGCACTCTAATAAAAGCTTTGATGGTTGGAAATGTTTGCTTTCCCACGATTAAGATTTCCCAGTTTGTTCTTTTTCTACCAAATCCAACGGATGAAGTGATATACTTGTATGAATGAGATGGAAGCGAGGATGTTTTGCAATCCGAGATGCCTAGGCAGCGATAGCATATAAATAGAGGGGGTTTCTTACTTCCTGTTTTTATTGATGTTTACTCCTTTGTCCTGTTTTTGCACTTTGCGTAACGTTGTAAATGTTGTACCTTGATGAAGCTATCTTTTCTTTTATGTACACTGAGAGCATATGCACCAAGACAAATTCCTTGTGTGTCCAATCACACTTGGCCAATAAAAATTCTATTCTATTCTATTCTATTCTCACCCCAAAAGGGACCAGCCTGATGGATATTAATGCATGTATACGTGTACAGTTGAGTGTACTATTAAAATGCCTGCATGTGTTCAACGTCGCATTTAGAGTTGCTAGCCTTCTGTTCCCTATTTACAAACAAACCGAGCAAAAACACGCCCGTAATCTCATTTAAGAGTTTGCTTTCATATAACACATGAGTATTCATATAGCGTTATCTCCATTCTGCATTCTGATTTAGTTGTGTTAGAATTTATTCTAATTCTGCCTTTAGGTATTTGGGGGGGGAAAAAGGGAACGGAATGCGCAAGCTCGCGTCTCCCAAATTCACCTTAACTACAAAATAATAACTTGAGCACAAAACTGAGGAAAGATGTTGAGGTTTTTTGGCGCTTCGAAGTAATGTGAAGCCCTATCCATCCTGTAATTCTGTCTCAAATAGGCTAGGGGCACTAAAAGCACTTATCAGTGGAAACATATTTCTGCCCTCGGATAGCCAAGCGAATTGAAGAACGTGAAATCATTCTGGTTGTGGTACCAGCTTGTAAAAAAACATTGTAAAAAAAAAAAATGTGCCTGGCTAGGTGGCTCAGTGGCTAAGACACTGAGCTTGTCGAACAGAAAGGTTGGCAGTTCGGCGGTTCGAATCCCTAGTACAGGTCTCCTGCGTGAGCAGGGGGTTGGACTAGACGACCTCCAAGGTCCCGTCCAACTCTTTGTTACTGTTACCCGTTGCCGGAAGATGAAGAAGAGAAACTCTTGCTCTTGTTTTCATCTTACGATGTTTCCTACTTTGCTTGTTAGGGTAGGTGTAGTAAAAGCCATTTTGCATATAGGATGTCATCTGAGAAAGCCTACATTACCTTAAGTAGTGAATAATAATCCTGATATTATCAGGATAAATTGCGTCGCTTAAAAATACCGTGCCATATTTTTTTCCTTCATCAATATAGAAGAATATTATGGTAGGTATTAAATAGTGCTTGACATACGACCACAATCAAGTCCAAAATTTATGTTGCTAAGGAAGATATATGTTAAGTTCTGCCCCATCTTTCTTGCCACAGACCTTAAGTGAATCATCAGTTGCTAAATTAATCTAGTTGTTAAAATGAATCTAATTCCAGTTGTTAAGCAAATCTGGCTTCCCCATTGACTTTGCTTGTCAGGAGGTTGCAAAAGAGGATCCCAGAACACCGCAAACCGTCATAAATATATGAGTCGGGATCAAGCATCTAAATTTTGATCACGTGACCAAGGGGATGCTACAACGGTCGTAAGTGTGAAAAACGGGCGTAAGTCACTTTTTTCAGTCCTGTTGTAACTTCGAACAGTCACTAAATGAACTGCTGTACAGTGTGGTGGTTTGGAAGTCACCGAATGCAGATTTCTTTTAGCAGGACGCAAGCAGTATAGCCTGGGGATCATTTCAGCACTTGAAAATGACATTTATTTATTTTTTTGCATTTATATCCCGCCCTTCTCCGAAGACTCAGGGCGGCTTACTCTATGTCAAGCAATAGTCTTCATCCATTTGTATATTATTTACAAAGTCAACTTATTGCCCCCAACAATCTGGGTCCTCATTTTACCTACCTTATAAAGGATGGAAGGCTGAGTCAACCTTGGCCCTGGTGGGACTTGAACCTGCAGTAATTGCAAGCAGCTGCTGTTAATAACAGACTGTCTTAGCAGTCTGAGCCACTCAAGGACCCACTCAATTAATTTCAGGACTTCCCTTGAAGGTCTTGCCAAAATCACATCTTTCTTGAGTACAGCATTTTTATAAAGATATCTGAAATGCAGTACTTTTAAAACTCGAAAACAAAATGAGTTACAAGTGGCTTACCACTGCTTGTTTAGCAACAGTTCAGATTTACTAGAGCATTGGGGAAACACGTGACTTATGATCAGTCCTCGCACTTACGACCACTGCAGCATCCCCACGGTCACATAGTCAGGAAACTGGCCGGCTGTCAGGGTTCTGATGGATGCCCTAATTAAATCATGAGCCTCGATCCAAGCTTCAAAAGAAATCCAGTGACTTATTAGAAGCTCCATGTCGGCAGGTACCCAAATCAAGCCAACTCTGACCCCACGTAATTTACCGCCCTAAATCATGACCCTGTTTCCCCCCTCCCTCCAGGGTGTGTCATCAATCACATTCACCAACAGAGCAATTTCACGGGATGTAGAGATCACTTCCCTCCGGCCGCTGTGGGTAACCCTGGGAGACAGCCTTCAGAAAGATATGTCTGGAATGTGCTCCTGTCTTTGACAGCCATGTTGCTTCATCAGTTTCCCATCCCCCTTGCCTATGACAACTTGAGTGCAGGCCAGGGATGCTTTGCGAGTTGACATCGGTATTTATGACAGCTGAAGCATTCTGGAGTCACTGATGAGCATTTGCAGCCTTCCAAGACAGCGTCCAACTAGTCAAGTCAATGGGGAAAGCCAGGTTCAATTAATGACTGCATGATTCATCTAACAAGTATACTGATTCACTTAACAACCATGGCAAAATAGGTGACAAAAATCAGGTGTGACTTAACTGAAACAACCCGTTTATGGCCCACATTGTTTAGCACCTGAAATTCTGGTCCAATTGTGGCCGTTAAATCAAGGACTACCTACTCCATGCAATTCCGCAGCCTAAGAAACTTCATTGGCCTGGCCTAAAAAGTACAACTTGTTTCAAAGCGTGGGGGTGGGTGGGAAATGTTTCCGATTTGAGTTCAACACAACCGGACCGACAACGGATTGCTTTGTTAGGCCATGAAAGGTGTTGCTTGGCCTTGCAATCTGTATTTTAAAGCAATCAATTAGAATCGAGAAGCATTTTGTAAAAGCTATTTTTACAAAAAAAGCGTGGCTTGCACAACGCATGCAGAATTTTGTGTAACAGTCCTAACAATCAGATTCCTCTTGAACCCAAACAGATTTGAGCATCACAAGACAGGATAGGAAACATCCCAAGAAAGAACAGCATAGGAAAACGAAATCATTGATCCCGGCAGTTGTTTTATTTTTTAAAAATAGCATCAAATTTATCGCATCAGTCAACAAGAAAGCAGTTAGGAAAGATATTTTTTGCACTTTTAAGTCAGAAAGTCCCAGGGTTTTTTTTGCTTTTGCTTTTTGCTATCATGCATGCAAGAGACAGTGTGGAAAAAGCTTGATAATTATTCCAGAGCAGTGGATTTAAAATACTTATTGGTTTACTGTAAGGAGAGAATCGTGTTTCAAATTGACTATCCGGTTGTGAGATATGCAATACATTCTAATTAAGGCTTTTTATCTACCCTTGAAGGCATTTTAAAGGATTTCAGGAAGGAAGCTTTGTAGGTGCTCTTAATAACGATAAACTGAAGCAGAAATTCGGAGATTTGGGTTGAAAACTGCAGATGTTGTTAAGAGTATTAGTTTGACCTATCTTGGGAAGCGAGGAAGGCAGGAAGTCTACTTACAGATTTGGCAGTTGCAGAAATGTACTGGACAACCATTTCACGTTTCGTGGTCAAATCTTTATTCCGTAAAGGAGCTTTTCGTTCTTCATTTAGATTCATGTCTTCCTATAAATAAATAGGCATAACATTGCCAAGATTGGATTATTATGTCATAGTTTTTAACTTAATCTTCATGACTGCAGATGCTAAGAATTGCTCTACATCTATTGCAAAATGTAGGGTTGACTGGTTTACTTGAGACAGACGATATTCCTCATCATTATCCTAAGCTATTAGTTTGTGGAAAAGGCTTTCATGTGCACTTCAAACTCTTCCTTTTTTTTTTTCTTTTTTTTTTAGTCCCCATATCTTACCCAATGCCAAGACCAGAATTAACACAAGGCCGGGAAGAGATATATGTCTCGGCTCAAAAATTGTTGTAACAAGTCATCAAAGAATATTTATTCCACCAGAAACGGAGAATGGCTGGAAAACAGTATGAGGGTTGAAGGCAGCCATTTTGTCTGCTATCTCTCCTACCTCATTAATTTGCACATTAAAACAGTAGACAAAACTTTGGAAACAAGCGTTACCATAACTTGCATTAAACACGGCTCTCGAGGTTGTTGTCAAGCCTGAATTTGATTTGGGTGTGGGATTGTTTGTATCTTTGGCAGGGGTGAAATCCAGCAGGTTCTGACAGGTTCTGGAGAATCGATAGTGGAAATTTTGAGTAGTTCGGAGAACTGGTAGCGGAAATTTTGAGTAGTTCCGAAAACCGGTAAATGCCACCTCTGGCTGGCCCCAGAGTGGAGTGGGAATGGAGATTTTGCAATATCCTTCCCCCAGGAGTGGGGAGGGAATGGGGATTTTGCAGTGTCCTTCCCCTGCCATGCCCACCAAGCCATGCCCACAAAACTGGTAGCAAAAAAATTTGGATTTCACCACTGATCTTTGGATACGCTAATATGAATTCAGTATGACACAGTTTGGAGTTGAAGGAGAATAGAGTTCTCAGTCATAACATCATAGCTAGCCAATGAGTCACGCACATTCCAATGGCTGGATAACCGGAAGAGGAGGAGAGAAGTCACCAACCAACCAGCTCCCATCTTGGTTGGAAAAGGTGACAGTTTGTTTTGGAAACTTGAAAATCTGAAACTTATATTGAAGTGAAAAGCCCGGGAACTTCAGTACTGGCTTTTCACCAGTTAGTACCAATATGGTGCATCTAAATAAATTTGTACTTTGACAAACCGGAATGCCTCGGAATTCAATTTGTGATGGATGCATTACCTGGAACCTGACAGTTGTCTTTTAGGAGAACGAATCCCAGATTTTAAAATACTTACCACTGAGGAATGATTATGGTAAACATAATTTAATGCCAAGTATACCTTCCAATCAGTCTTAAATTTAAGCAGCATATATAATGTACATATACAATGCATCTAAGTTTTGTTTACATAAGAGTTTCAATCGGTCTTAGACCAGTAGAAGCAATGTGCCCATTAGTGCTTAAGATTTACTATCTTAAGAGACAGTGAATAAAAATTAAGACAAATCTAAAATAGGTTTATAAAACAACCTGTCTAGAAATCCATTTGGAATGAAGTCCAAATGGAACAACCTATCTCTAGGTTATAAAGGAGCATCTAAAATTATATAAAATGGGGTATCATGTAAAATTACAAAAATGTGACAGTATCTAAAATTTATATAAAGTGTGATAACATATTAAATTAGAAAAAAATGATAATATCAAAGACTAGATAGTATCTCTGTAGATACTATCTAGATACATAGTAGTATCCATGTATCTAGATATATTACATTTTATAGCAATAGCAATTTTTTTTTTTTGTTTACATTTATACCCCGCCCTTCTCCGAAGACTCAGGGCGGCTTACAGTGTATAAGGCAATAGTCTCATTCTATTTGTATATTTTTACAAAGTCAACTTATTGCCCCCCCAACAATCTGGGTCCTCATTTTACCTACCTTATAAAGGATGGAAGGCTGAGTCAACCTTGGGCCGGGCTTGAACCTGCAGTAATTGCAGGCTTTGTGTTCTTAATAACAGGCTTTGTGTTCTTAATAACAGGCATTACCAGCCTGCGCTATTCACCGGCCCTTAGACTTATATACCGCTTTATAGTGCTTTACAGCCCTCTCTAAGCAGTTTACAGAATCAGCATATTGCCCCCAACAATCTGGGTTCTCAGAAGGATGGAAGGTTGAGTCAACCTTAAGCTGGCCAGAATCGAACTCCTGGCAGTCAGCAGTCGGCAGAATTTGCCTGCAATACTTCATTCTAACCATTGCGCCACCATGGCTTTTGAGCTAATAAGTTAGCCGTTACATCTGCATAGCAGGAACAGGTCCATGAGGGGTCCGGTGGATCCCACATGCTATGATACAATGCACGAGTAACATGCATTGTAACAAAAGTCAGTTTATCTATGACCAACATCTGGCCAACTCTGAGAAACCAGGATATCTGCTGATCAGAAGGAAGATCAATCTGGTTACAGTCCTGCTGTAAAAAGAGCTATGAAGAAGAAGATTCTCTGTGGATTCCAGAAAGACAAAGGCGGAGTCTTTCAACGCCTGGTCCTTTTTTATATTTGTCATCTGATACTGCAGAGGGGATTGTTGTGGCCTGCAGGGGCTGGTGGCAGACTTGGACGATGAGGAGGTTGTGGAGGAACTTGGGCCAGCTCTGGAGTCTGGAGAAGGCTCTGATGGATGCTCTGCATCAGATGCAGAGATAGAGCCAGGGCCGCCCGACATTTCCCAGCCACCGGAGAGGCAGCTGCCTTTGGAGGCTGAGATAAGTGAGGAGGAAGAACAGCTGGGGCCTGTTCCAGATGTACATATGCGCAGAGCTGTTGGGGGAGGAGAACAACTGAGGACAAGGAGTCAGCTTGGGAAGCAAGGCACACGTGGACGCTGAACGGCCTCTCCCTGGCTGAGGAATAAATAGAAGGAAAGAGGAGTGGTGGTCATAGGAAACAACAGTTCGGATTTCTGAAGATTTGGCTCATCATGTTTCATGCCTCAGAGACTGCTTGCCAGAACTTACTTTGCCTTTTGTATGGGAGCTGTCGTGTCCCACTCCTCCGCTGACGGCCGGGTCAGGGAAATCCG
This sequence comes from Ahaetulla prasina, assembly GCF_028640845.1. Lineage (NCBI taxonomy): Eukaryota > Metazoa > Chordata > Lepidosauria > Squamata > Colubridae > Ahaetulla > Ahaetulla prasina. The sequence goes on along the minus strand of NC_080549.1, from coordinate 10,695,690 downwards.
AATCAGGCGTGCCTCTGCAGCTCTGCCAAAGTCCTAGCAAAGTCCTCAGGGCAGGCAGGAGACCAGAAAGTGACTTCAGCAAGATATGTTTAGACTTTGCCTGACTCAGAGAATGCCAGAAAGCAGGTCCTTTATATAGGCCATGGGGTGTGGCTCTATGACTCAGCACTTATCCAGGCCTGCCCCTCCCTTCCTTCTGTTGCCTCCATCTATCAAGTCTTCTGACGCGAGGGTCACTCCAGTCTGCAGCTGTTGGCAATTGACCTCCCTCAGGCTCACATGCTGTGGAGGAGGGGGAGGGATCTAGTTGCTCCATTTGCCTGGGCATGGAGCCAGAGCTGGGGGCTGGAGATACTTCCTCCTCTTCAGCCTGTCTGGGCATGGAGCCAGGGCTGGGGCCGGGAGGCATACTAGGACATTCCTCCATGTTCGGAAGCAGATAAGAAGGCCCCGGCTGTGGTGAGATCGGACGAGACACAACAGGAGCTCACGGCCTGACAATTATTGCAAGGAACTGATAAGGTCTGTTACTGCAGTTAACTCCTTGAAGGACTAACGCCTGGACTTTTCGGTGGGTGGATGCAATTAATTTACAAAGAGAAAATAAAGGGGGGCGGTTTTCGTGACAAGGAGTGTGTTTCTTGTTTCTGCTAAGGCTGGGTCAGAACAGGGAGAGAAAAAAGATTGTGAATGGCTGGGTGTTTCTAGTTTAAAGTACTTCAGAGTTTTTTAACAGAACAGAATTCATCAAAAATCTAAATGTATGTGACACAAAATCACAGGCTGGTCCATTCCCAAAACAGGGAGTCCATCCAGAAATGTCGTATTGCAACACCTATTAACTAAACTAGATTCTTGTTTGTCTTTTCATGCATGCTTTGAGAGGAGAGTGTGCTTGCAACGGCTTTACTACTTGGATTCTTCAGCTCCGTCACATGTAAAACTGCACACAAAGCGGGATAGGGAAATCCCAAGGAATTCACGCGAATGTATTCGCTCACATGAAAAGCAGTAGCTCAAACAACCTAATTGCTTGCTTAAATAATACAGGGCACCCGCATTTCCACTACATTAAGGCCCATTAAAATGGAAAAGCATGTTGATGCTTGACTCCTTGTGGCATATGACCACTCATCCCTATGATTTTTCTTGACATCAGTATCACAGCGGTTTGCCAATGCTCTGTTTTCTGATTTTTGTAGACGATCATCCCTGTTATTTTGCTGGTAGTCTCCAGCCAAGGACTAACCACAAACACACAGAGACAGTTGCCAAGAGGCAGACAAGTTTGGCCAACAACCACTGTCAGCTGAGGCTCTTCACTCTAAACGAGAGAACAAATAGATCTCCAATATGTTACTTCCTGCAAGATAGCAAGCAGAGCTTAATCCACGGATAACAACTGAAGGCGTCCAGTGATTATCATGAAACTATCTCACAAAACTTTCACAAAAGGGACCTTTTAAAAAAAAGAAAGAAATAATATAAAAGCTGGTCTTGAAGCAACAGCAACCTACAGAAAATAAAAACAGCAAAATAACACCTGATCCTTACAATACTTTTTTTTTTTTAAAGGCTTGAGCATTATCGACCAAAACCTGCACATTGCCATCCTCAACAGGGTGATCTTCTGTTATAGTGACTAAGGTTGACTCAGCCTTCCATCCTTCTGAGATCGGTAAAATGAGGACCCAGACTGTTGGGGGTATTGTGGTCCACCAACAGTCTGCGGAAGCTGGCAGCGGAATCGGACAATGAGGAGTCTGGGGAGGACAATGGGCCAGTCCTGGAATCAGGGGAAGGCCCGGACGAAGGCTCTGCGTCATAGGCAGAGATGGGGCCAGGGCCATCTGGGAGCGATGTGCGGACTCCGGAGTCCAGAGGCAGACAGCAGAGAGGCAGAGGAACAGGAGGAGCCTACTTTCTATGGAATCTAAATCGCGCGGCACAGCTATTCCCCCCCCCTCGCTGTTCTACTTACCTTCAAATGGCTCCTTTTTCCGCACTGTTTGGTACGCATTGTGCATGTGCACACAGCATGCATTTGATACACGAACAGCATGCATTTGGTGTACGCTGCGCATACATGGACACAACATGCATCTGGCGCACGCCACGCATGCACAGCGACCTGTGGAGGATTATACCACTGCTTTCTAGTCCTCTACTCAAGAAAATCAACGCCAAAGCCTGTTAGAATCCTCCATCCTCAAATAGTCAACTTTTAATTAGCGATTTCACTTTTCTTATTGAAAGGAACTGTTTCATTCAGAAGTTTGATAGATCAATGGCACAAAACCATGCTCTGTTCGTAATATAGACAGACGTCCATTGAGAATATTAAAACTTACCATCATTTTCTCAAACAGGTCCATAACTTCTTTTTCCGATAAATTCATTGAACGTTCATCAAACAGCGGCTGAGCCACTGGCAATTCGTTTATAGAGGCCGGTGAGTCGATAGGGTGCTGGATAAGAAGTCTTTCCTTTTTGACTCCAGATTTCCTAAAACTAGTTAATCTGTCCCGCTGCAAAAAGAAAATAAATATTCTTAAACGTAGATGTCTAGGAGTAAACGCATGGACGCACTACTTCACATGCTAACAACACAGGAATAATCATGCCCCAAATTAAGCCATACCGCTTATTTCTGAGACTGTACTTCAAGTGCTTTGTTTTTTTTCCCTAATCGTGGTTATTGGACAGAATCAAGATATGTGGTTTATTAAAATAGAGAATCTCCAGATCTGGAACCAAGTAACTTTTGAAGGAAGAAAAGCTAAGTTTAAACCGAGCCGATTCTTATTCTGCATCTATTTCTTCTGCTATTAATCAATAAATAAGGCACAATTTGACTGAGATTCTAGATGCACATTGTTCTCTGAAGTCTTTTAGGCCAATACTAAATCCTACTTCGTGTACAAAATTAAAATAAGGTATTTAAAGAAAGAACACTTAGATTTTGAGAACATTTTTACATATCTAACACTTATTTTTGTTCTTACATAATCACACTGCACTCAGCTTCAGCTGGAGAGACATACCTCATCATCTAAAATAACATTATTTCCATAAACTGGTAACTGGAGAATGTTTAATAAGCTGAACGCAAGTCCCTTTTGTAAGGCCTGAACCATGGCATTTTTAAGGTCCTCCATGATACAAGTACAGTCTCATCGTAGAAACAAATCAGCTGTAAAAATGCCTTACGTAAGATAAAAGTTACATGCTTCATCACATTAGTCGAAGATAACATTAAGAAGCGCGATGTTGCAGGCAAAGGGCCTTAATCTATTGTTTCTCTCAGCACTGCATGCATGCCCGGTTATGTATTAGTAGAAAAGAAATCTATTTTTTTGTTTTTGCTTAGCCGGAATATATTCAGTATAAACGAGGGTCAGCAAAAGGTGGGAGCCACTTCGGATGATGGGAAAACCTTCATGAGATGAATGAGCTGGGTTGCAGCCTGGTGAAATTCAAGAGGGTTTTACTGGAACAGGCTATGGATGGCAATACATCCAGTGCTCCAAATTTGCAGCAATGGCTATTTCCCTCCAAGAAGGTGTGAATTTATAGTATGGGTTGAATCAGGAATTATTTTTTTTTTAATAAACAGATCAGTCATAGCCAGGGTGGATTTGATTTAAATCACGATTTAAATCACTAGTAAAAAAGGCTTGGTTTAAATCAACTCGATTTAAATCATAATTTTTGAACAGCAACTGTTGTATCTGCGCCCCCCCGAGCCGGGCCTCCTGCGAGAAAGTGACTTGAAAAGTGAGGAGGAAGGGCCGTTAGGACTTACCTTGGGAGCATCGGCTTCCCTGGCTCAGCTCCAGGATCCAGAGGCAGGCCAGGTGGAAGAGATAACAAGCCCTCCGTCCCCTGACTCTTCCCCCCCCCCGGCCACGCCTCCAGACCCAGCTGATGACAATCAGGCCTGGCTGGACCCTAGGTTTCGTAGGCAGGAGAGGCGGGAACAACAGAAGCAGGGGTGGGGCAGGCCTAGGAAGTGCTGAGTCATGGAGCCACACCCCACAGGATATAAAACCAGCAAGGGCTGCTATGCCTCTTTGTAGCAGGCAAATCAACTGCTTATCTAGAGCTGAAGTACTGTTTGTTCCTGGGTGGCTCATTGGCATCAAGGGAGATAACAGAGTCACTTGGCAGACGCTCGCTAGTTTGCTGCCAAAGCTGATAGTGCCGGCTAATTAAGCCATCACTCGGACGGAGGCGAAGGAGGACAGAACAGCAACTGTCATCACTGTCCCTCAGCAGCTCCTCCTCTGACCCGTTGTTGACTCACCAAGAGTCCCAATATTGCAGAATATATAGCCTCATGCTACATAACTAAGCTCAGTTTCATTCTGAATAAACTAAATTATTAATGTATCTTCAATAGAGAAGCATCTTTAAATAGATTTTTAGTCCAAAAAGCGTTTTATGAAAATAAATTTGATACAAATAAAAATCCGATTTAAATTTAAAAACAAAACATCTTCAATAGAGAAGCATCTTTAAATAGATTTTTAGTCCAAAAAGCATTTTATGAAAATAAATTTGATAAAAATAAAAATCCGATTTAAATTTAAAAACAAAAAATCTGATTTAAATTTTAAAAATTGATAAAATTTAAAAGTCAATATTTTTTTTTATCCACCCTGGTCATAGCTAAGGCTTCCATAATTGCCATGCGGGCAGCACAGATTAATAGCCCAGGTTGATGATGTCAAAGCTTTTTTGGACTCAGAATACAACATAATATCAGGCGACTTTATCTGCTTCCCGTTTTAGAAGACTCGTTAAAATTATGTCAACACATGGAAGGCTAATTTTGATCTGCCATGGCAACCAATTTGATTTCAAGATTTCCCTGGAATACAAATTCTCTTTGGCTGGAGGTGACTTCTTCTTGTGACCCTTGTGTAAGAGCCAGTTAGGATGTTAGTGGTTATTAATAGGAGCACATCATACATCTCTATTTATAATTAAGGTTATGCGATATACTGTAAGCAACATGCACTAAGAATACAAACCCACATATGAGGATCTTACCACGTCATCTGCCAAAGTTTTTATCTGTAGATTCTATTCAAATCAAGAAGACAAGAAAATGTGCGTTACCTAGCGCAAATCAAATTTAGAGATCCTGCTTTTCATTTGCATTGAAACCTTTGGTTATTTCTCACTAAATAGCAGCCTCAAAGTATCAACCAGGGTTCGGACCGGATCGCCTGATCCGGTAGCAATGGCGGCAGGTGGCTCAGAGAACCGGTAGCAAAAATCCCTGCCCCCACCCCATGCCCAGCTGACCTGCGTAATCATCAGAGGTTTTTTTTTTAACTTTTAAAAGCATTTTTTTCTTCGGCCGAAAAAATGCTTTTAAAAGTTAAAAAAAAGCCTCTGATGTTCGTGCGGCTCAGCTGGAATCGTCAGAACCTTTGGAAAGCATTTTTTCTACAACCTGTTCGGCTGAAGAGGTTGTAGAAAAAATGCTTTTAAAAGGCTCCTCTGACGATCCCAGCTGAGTTGCCTGATCATCAGAGGCTTTTAAAAGCATTTTTTTACAACCTCTTCTGTTGCCCAGTCCTGGTCTTAACCCATCTATTCCACCATTCAACTTTCCAGTTTTCACCATGAAACCTGTACAAACAATATAAACTACAGGAGAAGAACAGAAACAGAGAAAAAGAAAACAACGCTATTTGGTATGATATATTATTTTCACTCTGCCCATTTAGAATCAGCACAAATCAAGAGCTTGTAATTGGAAAATTGGGTCTGTAAGATATGACGTTTTGATCACTAAGAATATCATGCTGCAAAACCTTAAGATGAACGCTCAAAATATAATGTAAAATAAGAAGATAATTTTTAAGTTAATTTGGAAGTTTTGATAATGCACTTGGCCAAACTATACAATACAGTCCTAAAAGTAGAATGATGGTTACATAGGCACCCTCTCCCAATTCCTTCCTTCCTTCCTTCCTTCCTTCCTTCCTTCCTTCCTTCCTTCCTTCCTTCCTTCCTTCCTTCCCTTCCCTCCTTCCTTCCCTTCCCTTCCCTCCATCCATCTGTTGTGGTCCACCAGCAGCCTGCGGACCTGGCAGCGGAGTCGGACAGTGAGGAGTCTGGGGAGGACAATGGGCCAGTCCCAGAGTCAGGGGACAGCCCAGACGAGGGCTCAGCGTCAGAGGCAGAGATGGGGCCAGGGCCATCTGGGAGCGATGTGTGGACTCCAGAGCCTCCAGAGGCAGACAGCAGAGAGGCAGAGGAATAGGAAGAGCCTGTTCCTACTGCATGCATGAGAAGAGCTGCCAGAAGGCAAGAACAGCTCAAGCAAAAAGGATGACTCGGGCCAGCAACGAGCTGTTGGGTTCTTTGTAGAAAAGCAATGTTGATTCCATTGCTTCTTGACAGCATCTCTTGAACTTTGTGGGGGGTTTGCCAAGAAAAGTCTTTGGCAGGTTGCCAAAGATAACAAAGGTTGGTGATAAGGCCAAAGGACTGTTTAGGAAGAATTTGTTTTGGACTAAGCTGAGAATGAATTAATTCTCAGCTATTTTAATAAAATAAGTTTGTTCAGGACTGAATTGTGTTTGGTAATCACTACTTGGGCCTCAGTCACAACACTTCCAACCTTCCAACCAATCTTCCAACCAACCAACCATCCAACCAACCAGCCTTGACTTCTATGGCTCGAACTACCAGACTCCTCCTTTACCAAAATGTTACTATGCTTTCAGAGATTCTTAGAAAACAAAAGTATAGAATCTACTTTACTAGAATGGTCTTCACCTACTTCGGACAAAGCAATGTAACGCACGGATGATAGAGACATCATGGGAAGTTATAGGAACTAGATTACTAGATTACTTTTTGGTAAATGACTACTACTATCTCACTGGTTACACCTAACCTATTTGCTGATTGATCTCCTGAGTACATTCTCAACATTCCAAATGTGCTCACCAGCACCCCCTCACCCCAGAATAACTTACTTCTAATCAAGCTTAGCTATCTTTGCGTTTGAACACAATTCTTCATGATGCAATTTGAGCTAGGGTGGTATCGTAATTAGGATCTTGGATTGGAATTGGGAGGAAAAAAACAGATTCGTGTACATCGCTGGCCATTGTTCAATCATCAACGGGCCTCTGTGGCTCAGATTGGTAAGACAGTCTGTTATGAACAGCAGCTGCTTGCAATTATTGCAGGTTCAAGTCCCACCAGGCCCAAGGTTGACTCAGCCTTCCACCCTTTATAAGGTAGGTAAAATGAGGACCCAGATTGTTGGGGGCAATAAGTTGACTTTGTATATAATATACAAATGGATGAAGACTATTGCCTGACATAGTGTAAGTCGCCCTGAGTCTTCGGAGAAGGGCGAGATATAAATGCAAATAAATAAAAATAAAAAATAAAAACTCTAAACCAGCCATCCTCTCCCACTTCAATGGGAAATGTAGGAAACATGTGAGAAGAAGCACTATGCATCTGACTTTGCACAGAGACTGTCGCATATTAATTAATTAAAATGCAGGTAGGTTCTACAAGTATTAAAGGCTTTTAAAGAGCCACTTCTTTAGGAACAGAAACCTAGCTTGAAATGATTTACCAGCTTGTAAAATTTGGAATTTTACTCAGTGGGGACGTGGTGGCTCAGTGGCTAAGACGCTGAGCTTGTCGATCAAAAGGTCGGCAGTTCAGCGGTTCGAATCCCTAGTGCTGCGTAATGGGATGAGCTCCCATTACTTGTCCCAGCTTCTGGCAACCTAGCAGTTCGAAAGCAGGTAAAAAAAAATGCAAGTAGAAAAATAGGGACCATCTTTGGTGGGAAGGTAACTGCGTTCCGTGCACCTTTGGCGTTGAGTCATGCCGGCCACATGACCATGGAGAGGTCTTCGGACAGCGCTGGCTCTTCAGCTTTGTAACAGAACACCCCCTAGGGTCGGGAATGACTAGCACATATGTGCGAGGGGAACCTTTACCTTTAAAATTTGAAAAAGTCCTTCAAACTATGACATAGAACTAGCAATAGCTTAAAAAAAATTTTTCCTCATGACTCGGGGGTCACTGCTGCTTAAGTAGTAATCTCTTATTCTAGTAAACAAACACATTTTCTCTGGAAACAGTAATAAAAACTGTTAGGTGCTTACTCTCATCCAATGTGCCACCTAATCTCATTTGTTTCGTTTGACCCATACAGATGTGAGTAGAACATTTCTTCTTTTATGTTATGTATTTCAAACCATTTTTAGAAAGGACACGCAGCACTATATTTCTGTTTCATATCATAACTCAAGCAAAGCTATTTTGGAAAGTGAGTTTGGAGCTATTGTTGAATTCTGGACGTATTCCTATTATTATTATTACTATTATTTTTCAGCAATATGCCACATTTTGTATTAAATCCTGCCAAACTTGTGTATTCCAATATATTTTATTTATCAATAATGCATCAGGGGCTGCCCCAAAGAAAAGGGAGTCAAGCTATTCTCCAAAGCACCTGAGGGCAGGACAAGAAGCAATGGGTGGAAACTTATCAAGGAAAGAAGATGTTGGATAACCATTTGTCTGAAGTGGTGTAGGGTTTCCTGCCTAAGCAGGGGGTTCGACTAGAAGACCTCCAAGGTCCCACCCAACTCTGTTATTCTATTCTATTCTTCAAAGCTCATCACAAACCAGAGAACAGCTATGAGCTTTAACGATGACTGATTAATCATTCCTGTAACAGCACAGGAAATCCTTAGTGTTCCATCAATATAGCCATCTCAAAGCAGACATAATTCAAGTTGTAACTAGTCAATTATTCCAACTAGCCGTTCTTGAAGGACGACTTGAAGTCTACCTTCCTTAACAAGCTGAATTCAATCTCGCTTTAATTGCCCTAACCGAGATGAACAAGTTTGGTCTAAAATCCACTTTCCTTCAACAGGCCACTAAACTGCAGGGGGGCGGGGGGTTTGAAAAAATAACACAGATCACTTTTTCTATCTATTTAGAAAATCGAATCCATGCTGGATAGGGCATAAGCAAGCAATTTCTACCCTTAATGTTTGCATTTATTTCTAAAAGTGCACCGCTTAGAGAAAATGAACGAGCTGACATGGAAGTGCAACGTGATTTTGGTGCTGCTCAATTTGAAAACTCCCTGTACCGTAAGAGGCCCAGTCTACCCACCGACCCAGTATTTAATGATAGACAGGACAAAAAGATAACATATGTGAACATATAGCCTGACCTTAATTTGCTACTTTAGAATCGTGTTGGTTAAATTTCAACTTGCACAGCACTCATAAATCAGATAATGAGCGTATAATGTAAACAAATCTTCTGAAGCAATGCTGATGCATTACTAATTAGTAAGCTCTGCCCCCCACTCACAAGAAAGTGTATAATCTTATTTAATGAGTCATGAGTTTTACCAAATGGGATCCATTCCAATTAATTCCACTAGGAGTCTCCACACAAGTAGGAACACAACCAAGGACACATTGCAAAGGGAACCGGAAGCCACAACATCTGGGAAACATAGAGCAATACACTAGAAAAAGACCCACAAAAGCAAAAAAAAAACAAAAGGAGGAGGAGGAGGAGGAGGAGAAGGAGGAGAAGGAGGAAGAAAGAAAAGCCACAAGGACCACAATCTGGGACAACAAAACTGGACCTTCCGCCCACAAAGAATATAATTTGCTTAGCCACTGTAATTGACTGGACAAACGAACGATCCAATTGTGGTTTTTAAGGGGCGGGGAGAGAGCACATGTTTTACAAAAATGATGGTGGCTTATCCCAACTAGCAAAGTTTAACCCGAAAGAACAGCACGTGAACCACAAGCCATAAGCTTTTCTCGTGAAAAAGAAAAGAGGGTTAGGAAGGACTTCAGAAGTCATTAAAATCAAGCAATTTATTCAAATTGCACCAAAGACCAATTCCTTGTCCAATCATACTTAGCCAATAAAGAAGTCTAGTCTAGTCTATTCTTTCATTCCAATATTTATTCTATTCTATTCTGTTCTATATTCTATATTCTATTCTATTATCTATTCTTTCATTCTAATATTCTATTTTTTATTTTATTAATTTATTTGTAACAACAGTATATATAAGCATAAGCATGAAATAGCTATACGATATATAATCATATATATAAGCGTAAGTATGTAATAACTATACGAAATTGGATACAATCAAAAGGAACATTCTATTCTATTCTATTCTATTCTATTCTATTCTATTCTATTCTATTCTATTCTATTCCAAAGCATATTTCATTGATTATGTGCCATTTGAGTCCATCTCAATAGTTAAGAGACCACAGACTATAGCTAGATTTTCTTCAGGACAATCTGTCCTCAGCATAATTTATAAGGGCTTCCGAGCTCTATTGTTTCCATTAATTGTCAAATTGTCATCAAACGAGAGACAATTTCAATTTTTTTTAAATATCTCTGCGCAAGAAAGAACTCTAAGAGTGTCAAGTTCGCATACTGGTTAAGGAACCAGACTAGAAACTCGGGAGACAGTGAGTTCTAGTCCTGCCTTAGGCATGAAGCCAACTGGGCAACGTTGGGCCAACTAGTCTCTCTCGGCCCTATAGAGGAAGCAATGGCAAACACTTTCGAAAACTTGCCAAGGAAACTACAGGAACTAAGTCCAGGAAATCGTCAGGAGTCAACAATGACTCTCACACACAGAGACTATATAAGGTCTGCCACAATCTGCAGGCATTTTGCCATGTTACTTAGAGGGAAACATTCCTGAAACCATCCTACTTTTTTTTTTCCTTTCCTGGTGTATTTCCTTTCCTGATTTATTTCATCAGTTAAATGTTTTGCCTTGCTCACAATGTAGTACAAATGCCCACTTCTGTCTCTTACTAATGCTGTAATGATTTTGTAACAATCTTTGCTTTGCTTCAAGAATAAACATAATTTGGAGGTTCCTAATAAATTTTACTCATTCGGTATCCCAGTAATACTGTCATTCACATGAGGAATGCCTCGTGTTGTGTAGTACCGACAATAATCTTCTACAAAGAGGGAATAAAATAAACAAACAAATAAAAATGGCATGGTGAATTTCAGATATGACAGCGTTAGATAAGTAAAACAGCCTAGTGATTATTAGCTATTCCTATACGTTGCTACTAGAATAAAATAGAATTTTTTATTGGCCAGGTATGATTGGACACACTAGGAATTTGTCTTGGTGCACATGCTCTCAGTGTATATAAAAGAAAAGATACCTTCATCAAGAATCATAAGGTCCAACACTTAATGATAGTCATAGGGTAAAAATAAGCAATCAAATTATATTAGGAAAGAGTCAATATAAATCGTAAGGATTCAAGCAACAAAGTTACAGTCATACAGTCATAAGTGGAAGGAGAAGGGTGATGGGAACGATGAGAAGATTAATAGTAGTGCAGATTTAGTAACTAGTTTGACAGTGTTGAGGGAATTATTTGTTTAGCAGAGTGATGGCATTCGGGGAAAAACTGTTCTTGTGTCTAGTTGTTCTGGTGTGCAGTGTTCTATAGCGTTGTTTTGAGGGTAGGAGTTGAAACAGTTTATGTCCTGGATGTGAGAGGTCTATAGATATTTTCACAGCCCTCCTCTTGACTCGTGCCGTATACAGGTCCTCAATGGAAGGCAGGTTGGTAGCCATTGTTTTTTTCTGCAGTTCTAATTATCCTCTAAAGTCTGTATCTGTCTTGTTGGGTTGCAGAACCAAACCAGACAATTATAAAGGTGCAGATGACAGTCATATTTGGGTTGATTGACCAAGAATAATGGGTGGATCTAAAACTGAGGGTCTAGGCCATTGATGGCAAATCTTTTCGGCACTGAGTGCCAAAAAGGGAGTGTGTGTCTGGGCCGCAACCCGGAGGAGCCACTGCCCAGGGCGCATGCCTGCGACCGAAAATGAACTTCCGGTTTCAGCTACTGAACCGCTGGTTTCAGACAGCTACTCCTCCAGGTCTCTGGTGTGCATGCGCACGCAATGATCAGCTGGCCGGCGAGCATGCTCACGCAGGAAAACGGAAGACCAGCTCTTCCAGTTTCCAGCACTGCCGCATGCAAAAAGGCCAGCTGATCGTTGCGCAGGCATGCACGCCAGAAACCCAGAAGAGGAACGAGCGACGCCATGCGTGCCACGCAACATGGCTCCGCGTGCCACTTTGGGCACAGGTGCCATAAGTTCGCCATCACGGGTCTAGGCTTGTGTTAAATGGAAAGCTAAGAATTTTCTTTTTCTTTCTTTCTTTTTTTCTTTCCATCAAAAATTTGAGGAAGGGAGAAACGCAAGAGCTCACACCTCACACCTCATTTCGGACATTAATACAATTGAGCGTGTCCAGAAATATTTCACAAGAAGAGTTCTCCACTCCTCTGATTACAACAAAATACCTTATGCCACCAGACTTGAAATCCTGGGTTTAGAAAATTTAGAACTCTGCCGCCTTCGACATGACCTGAGTATAACTCATAAAATCATCTGCTACAATGTCCTTCCTGTCAAAGACTACTTCAGCTTCAATCGCAACAATACATGAGCACACAATAGATTTAAACTTAATGTGAACCGCTCCCATCTTGATTGTAGAAAATATGACTTCAGTAACAGAGTTGTTAATGCCTGGAATGTACTACCTGACTCTGTGGTCTCTTCCCAAAATCCCCAAAGCTTTTACTATTGACCTCACCCCATTCCTAAGAGGTCTGTAAGGGGCGTGCATAAGAGCACCAGCGTGCCTACCATTCCTATCCTAATGTTCCCTTTGAGTGTATCCAATTCGTATGGTTATTTCATGCTTATACTTATATATACTGTTGTGTTTGACAAATAAATAAATAAAAATAAAAGCTTTGCTTGTGGGGAAAAGATACCACACGCAACCTCTGTTAAGCATCTGGGGTACAAATATCTATTCTTCAGTAATCAAGCATGTGATGCTATTAGATTACTACATGTAGTAATCACTTGTGGCTTACTTATGCTTTCACAAAGCTGTAAACAACCAGCTCGTTCAAGGACAACCTGAGATGATCTAATCCCCAATAATGTATTTTGGCTTTAAAGTAAGTTTCCTCCCGTTTAGCTTGGTATTTATCATTGCCCGTTTTCTTATTCCATTCATGCAGTTGTTTTAAGCTCTACTTGGAAAGCCACCTAAATTACTTAAGTGCTGGAGGTTATTGTGCTTTTCTTATTATTTCTATGCTGTCTTTTTAAACCTACCTAGAATTGCTTCAGTGCTTGGGGCAGCATCCAAGGGAATAAGAGGATAAATAAATATATATAAATGCAAGAGCAGACCAGCCGTCTGTCAAGGGTAGATTCAACTCCATTAATTTCTATTAATGCTCTGTAACCAAACAAGACAGACACAGACTTCAACAGATAATTAAAACTGCAGGAAAAAAAATGCTACCAACCTGCCTTTCATTGAGAACCTGTATACTGCCCGAGTCAAAAAGAGGGCTGTGAAAATATCTACAGACCCCTCACATCCTGGACATAAATTGTTTCAACTCCTATCCTCAAAACAACGCTATAGGGCATTGCACACCAGAACAACAAGACACAAGGACAGTTTTTTCCCGAATGCCATCACTCTGCTAAACAACTAATTCCCTCAACACTGTCAAATTAACTACTAAGACTGTAGTTCTTCTCTCCCTTACTAGTACCTATCTCTTCCCACTTATGGCTATATCCATGCTGCTTGTATCTTTACAACTTATATTGTTTTCATTGCTTCTTAGTATGATTTGATTGCTTATTAGTATCCTATGACTATCACTAAATGTTGTATTTTATGATTCTTGACGAATATGTTTAATTTTTTCTTTATGTACACTGAGAGTATATGCACCAAAAACAAATTTCTTGTGTGTCCAGTCATACTTGGCCAATAAAGAATTCTATTCTATTCTATTCTATTCTATTCTATTCTATTCCATTCCATTCCATTCTATTTCTATTCCATTCCATTCCATTCCATTCCTATTCCTATTTCTGTTCTATTCTACATTTATAACTCATCTGAGTATTGCAAAGTAGACTAAGAGCTAAGACACTAATTAACCAAACCCAAATTCAAATATAGGTAGTCCTCCACTTACGAAATTGAGCCCCAAATTTACGTCATTAAGTGAGACATTTGTTAAGTGAGTTTTGCCACATTTTACAGCCTGCCGCAGTCGCTAAGTGAATCACTGGGGTTGTTAAAGTTAGTAACACGGTTGTTAAAAGAGAACCTGGCTTCCCCACTGTCAGAAGGTCACCAAATGTGATCCTATAACCCTGGGACACTGCAACCATCATAAATATGAGTCTATTGCCAAGCATCTGAATTTTGATCATGTGATCACGGAGATGTTGCAATGGTCGTATGTCTGAAAAATGGTCATAAGTCACTTTTGCAGTGCCATCGTAACTTGAACAGGTCACTAAACGAACCTCCCCAAAAGTCAAGGACTATCTGTAGATCCGTGGGAAGGAATAGGACTGTATTAAGCTGCAAGCTATTGTTAGAAGGAATGTCCATCTGGGTTCATCTGGGTTCAGTTCCAAGTGGGGAGAAAGACACTGGAAACATGGAGATTGCTTGAAAAGATGGTTTAATGGTGGACAGGACCATATGGTTTTGAGGTCTGTTGGATCTTGGGTGAGGGCATTTGCTTATGAATAGACCTAGCTATCTCTTTATCTCTTAAGTGCTGACATCTGCTGTGGGCTATTTTTTTTTTATTTGCATTTATATCCCGCCCTTCTCCGAAGACTCAGGGCTGCTTACACTATGTCAAGCAATAGTCTTCATCCATTTGTATATTATATACAAAGTCAACTTATTGCTCCCAACAATCTGGGTCCTCATTTTACCTACCTTATAAAGGATGGAAGGCTGAGTCAACCTTGGGCCTGGTGGGACTTGAACCTGCAGTAATTGCAAGCAGCTGCTGTTAATAACAGACTGCATTAGTCTGTTGAGCCACCAGAGGCTTGTGAGTGTGAGGGCTGTTAAGAGTGAGTCTGCTTCCTGCCTAAAAAAAAGGTTTCTCCATTTCTCATCCAGGGAGGTATAATATTCTGCCTTTTAAATATTTCCTAGACTATTTCATTTTTCTAGGAGCGGGGTGGGTGCTAACATCCTACACTATATTCATTGTTAGGTAAGGATCTTCAGCAAAAGCAATTTTATACAGAGGTAACTTAAGCTAAACTTTATATTGGTTCAATCTATTCAAATATTTTCCACTTTTACTGCTGTTTTGCTGAAACGTTTCAAGAAGCAGTTTCGGTCTATTTTATTTCAAACAATTTTGAGTACGAAGCAAACCAAATAGCAGGCTTACACATCAAATTCCCAAACCTGTCAAATGATTATTTTTATATTTTTTAGCCTAATAAGCAAGCAGAATTTCCATCTAGCTCACTGGATCCTTGAAGTTATTTCTATCCAGAATCATCTCACTTTTTTTTTTTTGTTGCTTTTCCAATAGGCTCTCAAGTTAACATCGGCCACAATAAAGCCAATCTACAATGAAATATGGAATAATAAATTTGGATCACTATTAATGCTTTTATTGAGGTCAGCGGAAGTCGGTCTCTTACAGACAATGCAGTAGGTGGTGAATTATTTCTTCTGTGCTTTTTAGACTTCAGTATAAAACATTTTATTATACTACTTCAAGACTGGGTACTGAGGTAAGGCATACTGCTGTCTTTTTAACCACTATCTGAATCAATTTAGATTTATAAATCATGTTTTACAGTTAGTATACTGCAATGGCCCAGCTAATTACTCTGTTAAATCATTAACAAACCATGGATTATTACATTGTGTGAACCTGGCCCTCAAATACTGTATTTTATGCTGTGGCTCAATTCATTATGTTTTCAGACTATCACTGAAGCAAATCAATGGTTAGTGTTATAGAGCACAATGATATATAACAGGGGACTTTCTAATTTGTTTGAATATCTACTTAAGTACAATGAGGCCATAGTTTTGTATGTTCTATTGCACACATTTTGTAATACATAAATTGCACAGGTACAGTATATAAATAGTAGTAACTGTGAGAGGGATCTTAGTGGACAATCATTTAAATACGAGCCAGCCGTGTGCAGCAGCTGCCAAAAAGCTAACACAGTTCTAGGCTGCATAAACAGAGGGATAGAATCAAGATCACATAAAGTGTTAATACCACATTATAAGTCCTTGGTAAGGTTACACTCGGAATATTGCATCCAGTTTTGGTTGCCACGATATAAAAAAGATGTGGAGACTCTAGAAAGAGTGCAGAGAAGAGCAACCAAGATCATTAGGGGACCGGAGGCTAAAATATATAAAGAATGTTGCTGGAACTGGGTATGTCTAGTTTAATGAAAAGAAGGACTAGGGAAGACATGATAGCAGTGTTCCAAAATTTCAGGGGCTTCCACAAAAAAGAGGGAGTCAAGCTACTAGGACAAGAAGCAATGGGTAGAAACTAATCAAGGAGAGAAGCAACCTAGAACCAAGGAGAAATTTCCTGACAGTGAGAACAATTAATCAGTGAACCAACTTGACTCCAGAAGTTGTGAATTCTCCAACACTGGAAGTTTTTTGGTTTTTTTTGCATTTATATCCTGCCCTTCTCCGAAGACTCAGGGCGGCTTACACTATGTCAAGCAATAGTCTTCATCCATTTGTATACTATATACAAAGTCAACTTATTGCCCCTCAACAATCTGGGTCCTCATTTTACCTACCTTATAAAGGATGGAAGGCTGAGTCAACCTTGGGCCTGGTGGGACTTGAACCTGCAATCTTGCAAGCAGTTGCTGTTAATAATAGGCTGCATTAGCCTGTTGCGCCACCAGAGGTGAACTTCTTCTTAAGAAGAAGTTGGATAACCATTTGTCTGAAGTGGTGTAGGGTATCCTACCTAAGCAGGGGGTTGGTCTAGAAGACCTCCAAGGTCCCTTCCAACTCTGTTATTCTATTCTATTCTATTCTATTCTATTCTATTCTATTCTATTCTATTCCATTCCATTCCATTCCATTCCAAACAGAGGGATTAGATTGTAGTACTTGTCTATACTATCTTTATTGTTAAATCTGATAAATTAGGACATCCTGATACAGTCACCTGCATAACAACCTCTTCTACTGATTTGGGTGTCTGAGGCTTGAATAAAGTAGGTTTTAATTAGGGGCAGAAATAAACAGTCTTCTTGTCCACACAGTATAGATGGAAACACATACACACAAACATACACAGAGCGATAGCTGTGTCTATCCTGGTTTCTGAAGGCCATAAGACCATGGCTAGTGATACGATTTATACTGATGCTAGAACTTAAAAATGAGGACAGGACCCTCTTTAAAAGGAAAATCTGTATAATGCCTTCTTTTCCCCAAGAATTTTTTTTTTAAAAAAATGCTGCCCCAAATTTTTGTGTGTTTGCAAAATTTTGGCAATGTAATTTTGAAGCTTCGCTAACCACTAAGGTGGCCCTTAGATTTGATTTGCATACCCCTTCAATTCACCACAATTTGTTATATGCAAGTCAGAATTTAGGGTTTAAATCAGGGGTCTCAAATGGTTGGCTAGGGATTTTGGGGGGATTTGAAGTCCACAAGTCTTAAAACAGACAAGTTTGGAGACCCCTGATTTTAAAAGAAATATCCAGTTCAACCAATAAGTAGCAAAACAATCCAACTTTATTTAGCAATTGGCTACAATTTACTGTTGGCTACAATTTATATTTGGTTACAATTATTGGCTTCTGGCTTCTGGTGTGGCTCAGTGAACTGCTAAGACGCTGAGCTTGTCTATCGAAAGGTCAGCAGTTCAGCGGTTCGAATCCCTAGTGCCGCGTAACAGGGTGGGCTCCTGTGAGTTGTCCCAGCTTCTGCCAACCTAGCAGTTCGAAAGCAGGTAAAAAATGCAAGTAGAAAAATAGGAACCACCTTTGGTGGGAAGGTAACAGTGTTCCGTGCGCCTTTGGCGTTGAGTCATGCCGGCCACATGACCACGGAGATGTCTTCGGACAGCGCTGGCTCTTCGGCTTTGAAACGGAGATGAGCACCACCCCCTAGAGTCGGGAACGACTAGCAGATATGTGTGAGGGGAACCTTTACCTTTTTACCTTTACAATTTATATTTGTTTACAATTATTGGCTTCTGCATACAAACGACATAGGAATCTGGTGAAAGGAAACAATTTCGTTTATAAACAAATCTCTCTGAAAAACACAGAGAGGAAAATAAAATCTTACAGAGTAATACACAGTTGGTTATTGTACTGGCTATTACACAATGTTGAATCAGGATTATGCTTTATATACAAGACAAACTGACGGCTGTGAGCCGTATGAATTCTTTTAACCGGATGGAATGTTCATTATTGGTAAATTCCATACATTGTCTTCCGAAAGTTAGAACTATAAAGTCTCTCAAATGATTATTTTTCAGTGCATTATTATTCATACAAGAGGAAGGGAAATGAAAGGTGGGGGAATGCCAAAGCCCACTGCAACTACATAGCAAAAAAAGCTCTAAGAGTTGTAAACCTAATCTTACGAAGCTTCTTCTCCAGAAACACTACACTACTAACCAGAGCATATAAAAGATTTGCTAGACCAATTCTAGAATACAGCTCGCCTGCCTGGAACCCTCATCACATCTCTGACATCAATACAATTGAACGTGTCCAGAAATATTTTACAAGAAGAGTTCTCCATTCCTCTGAAAACAACAAAATACCTTATCCCACCAGACTTGAAATCCTAGGCTTAGAAAACTTGGAACTCCATCGCCTTCGACAAGACCTAAGTTTAACTCACAGAATCATCTATTGTAATGTCCTTCCTGTTAAAGACTACTTCAGCTTTAATTGCAATAATACAAGAGCAACCAATAGATTTAAACTTAATGTCAACCGCTTTAATCTAGATTGCAGAAAATATGACTTCTGCAACAGAATCATCAGTGCTTGGAACACTTTACCTGACTCTGTGGTCTCTTCCCATAATCCTAAAAGCTTTAACCAAAATCTTTCTACTGTTGACCTCACCCCATTCCTAAGAGGACCATAAGGGGTGTGCATAAGAGCACAAACGTGCCTACCGTTCCTGTCCTATTGTTTTTCTTTTCTTCTTCCTATATATATATATATATATGCTTATACCTCCTAATATTTACTCATATATATGTTTATATACTATACAATCTTTTTGTATGATACTTATATATATTGTTGTGACAAAATAAATAAATAAATAGAATTACGCTGACGTTGTGGAATCACGAAAAAGCAGAGTCACTTTACTGTTTCTAAACTGAGATCTTGCGTAATTCATCAAGCTTTTCCCCCCCCCCCTATTTTAGGTGGGTGACAGTTTCGCTTCCCTTGTTCCTTAGTTTCTCAATCTTATCAGAAAAGTGAAGATTCCGCATGTCAGAAATCCCACAATTTTGGAATAAAACGTCTCCAATCCTCACATCGCAGTCACGATGAACTGTTCAGTGGAATAGCATGTATGGGGCCTCGAGACATCTTTCAACGTCCTATTTGTTTCTTTCAATAAGTTGCTCAGATCAGCACATTCGCTTTCCCGTTTTGAAGGTTTATTAGGCCTTTGCAGTTTGGCAGACTCAAGTCAGCATAACCTCCCTAACACTTTCTCTGCTTTTAAGAGACAAGTTTAGCTAGACATTTCAAGATCACTGACGGGATCTTAATTTACTGTATTTGTATATATTCCTTTTTTTCCCCCCTGTTTTAAAATGTAAACTGAACTGAGCATTCAGCATAAAAAATGAATAAATGAATTCCAAAATAACGTTTCGGTAAAGACCATCTTCCATGCTGTTTTTGAGATTAATTCACACAGAATAAAAAGAGTAGAGTAGAGTAGAGTAGAGTAGAGTAGAGTAGAATAGAATAGAATAGAATAGAATAGAATAGAATAGAATAGAATAGAATAGAATAGAATAGAATAGAATAGAATAGAATATTAGGAGTAGAGTAGAGTAGAGTAGAGTAGAGTAGAGTAGAATAGAATAGAATAGAATAGAATAGAATAGAATAGAATATTAGGAGTAGAGTAGAGTAGAGTAGAGTAGAGTAGAGTAGAATAGAATAGAATAGAATAGAATAGAATAGAATAGAATAGAATAGAATAGAATAGAATAGAATAGAATAGAATATTAGGAGTAGAATAGAATAGAATAGAATAGAATAGAATAGAATAGAATAGAATAGAATAGAATAGAATATTAGGAGTAGAATAGAATAGAATAGAATAGAATAGAATAGAATAGAATAGAATAGAATAGAATAGAATAGAATAGAATAGAATAGAATAGAATAGAATATTAGGTGTAGAGTAGAGTAGAGTAGAGTAGAGTAGAGTAGAGTAGAGTAGAGTAGAGTAGAGTAGAGTAGAGTAGAGTAGAGTAGAGTAGAGTAGAGTAGAGTAGAGTAGAGTAGAACAGAACAGAACAGAACAGAACAGAACAGAACAGAACAGTTGGAAGGGACCTTGGAGGTCTTCTAGTCCAACCCCTTGCTTAGGCAGGAAACCCTACACTACTTCAGACAAATCCAATCTCTTCTCAAAAACTTCCAGTGTTGGAGCACTGACAACTTCTGGAGGCAAATTGTTCCACTGATTAATTATTCTAATCGTCAGAGGAAATTTCTCCTTAGTTCTAGGTTGATGATTCAACTACATAGGTGTAAACAGAGGTGTGCCTATTCGTCTGTTTATGAACGACACAACCAAAGCTGATTTCCCAAATCTATATTTTTAGTTCTAAAATGTTTGTACATCAAAACAAGAAAATGAAATGAACGTCTCTCAGAAGCAGGGAGCTCAATAGCAAGCACCATTGAATGCGTAAATACACTGCCCAGTCCTCCTTCAGTCAACCATTCTTTGGAATTAGAAAATGCTTAATTGTGCAATATCCATAAAAGCTCTGAAGGTAAAGGTGGTTTCTAACACTTCAACTTTATCTGTGAAGCCATACTGCCAATGTGAGTCACATTACGATGTATTTCCAGCATGAACCCTTCAATTACTCTATAATTCTATAAATACATTCAGAAATAACACCACTAATGCGTTGAGAAAAAGAGGAGAATAAGGGAAAGGCTGAACGCCAAAGTATTGAGGCCTTTGAACTCTGGTGCTGGAGAAGACTCCTGCGAGTCCCTTGGACTGCAAGGCAATCAAACCGGTCAGTCCTAGAGGAGATCAACCCGGACTGCTCTTTAGAAGGCCAGATCCTGAAGAGGAAACTCAAATACTTTGACCACCTAATGAGAAGAAAGGACTCACTGGAGAAGAGCCTAATGCTCGGAATGATTGAGGGCAAAAGAAGAAGGAGACAACAGAGAACGAGGTGGCTGGATGGAGTCATTGAAGCAGTAGGCGTCAGCCTAATGGACTCCAGAAGATGGTAGAGGACAGGAAGGCCTGGAGGAACATTGTCCATGGGGTCACGATGGGTCGGACACAACTTTGCAACTAACAACAACAACAAGTTTACTGAAAAGTAAACTTGTACTGAAAGTTTCACACTCACCATATATACCTGTTTGCTACAGGACTATCAAATTGAAGCCGAAAACTGAAATCTGGAGACAAATGCATACATAAAAAACAAATTCCAAACCAAGATAAAGAATATTTAAAGGAGGCCACATACGCAGCATCCAAAGCAATAAAACTAATGACTAATCACCCTCTAGATGTTTTCCTTGGGGGGAAATGCCATACCAAAGTCAACGCAGTGGAATTCATGGCATGTATGACAAACGCATTGCTTTAATTCCTGTGCTGGGAAAGGATTTAGAACTCCACATTTGATAAATCTGTTTGATTGCGACTGAAAACATATGCATTTTATTCACCCACTGAATGCATAGTCTACCCTTCCTCGCGGCATCCCTATATTATAATCTTGTGAGGTTTGGTTGGACTGAGAAAGCATCACTAGCCAGAAGCTGCCCAATGGATGACCAGAACTTGAATCTAATGCCGAATGGATGAATTAGTGGAGTTACTGAGTTTACTAAATATATTGTCAGGCACACAAAAAAATCAGAATCACACACATTGAGGTCCAGTTAAGCTGACTTATTGCTCAAGTCTATACACAAGAATCTAGTCAACTAATGGTCAGCACTAAATTGGCACTAGATAAAAGTTAACAGAATTGAAGAATTCAACCGCTTGTATAGGATAGGATAGGATAGGATAGGATAGGATAGGATAGGATAGGATAGGATAGGATAGGATAGGATAGAATAGAATAGAATAGAATAGAACAGGAACAGGAACAGGAACAGGAACAGAACAGAGTACAGTAGAACAGAACAGAACAGAACAGAACAGAACAGAATAGAATTCTTTGTTGGCCAAGTGTGATTGGACACACAAGGAATTTGTCTTGGTGCATATGCTCTCAGTGTACATAAAAAGACAAGATACATTCATCAAGAATCATAAGGTACCACATTTAATGATAGTCATAGGGTACAAATAGGCAATCAAATCATACTAGGAAACAATCAATATCAATATATATCATAAGGATATAAGCAACAAAGTTAGAGTCATGCAGTCATAAATGGGAGATGGGCAATAGGAACGACGGAGAAGACTAATAGCAATAGTAACACAGCTTGTGGGAAAGTAACGACTCCAGGCTAATTACTCTCTTGACTCCGCCCAGAGACTCTGCCTATCTTTCTCCTACACATACTTTGCTTTAAGCCCTTGGGATTCCTTTAATTCCAAAGGAATTAAACAGCTGTTCTAGAACTGTTGAGAAACTAGATCCTGGAGAAAAGGCAAAAAAAGAACTTGCTTGAAAGAACCATTTTTCTTTTTTAAACCAAAGCATGCTGACCTATGGGGAGACTGATTTATACTGTCATCGTATACTGGACCAAGAACTGCCGCAGAAAAGGATTATTCATGTTTGAGACAAAAAGTTAGCATTACACCTAGCTTAACAACAAATTACTCAACTGTAAGCGCAGAAGATCAGTGTGAAGATAGGAAGTTCTGGACATTACAAAATTAAATTGGGATGAATGTTCAAAAAAAGTGTCCAATTATTTTGGAGAGATAGTAGGCTCATCTTTTTTTTTTTAAAGAAGATGCTAATAGCTGCTTTTTTGTTCCAAAATAATTGGTAGAATTGAAGTTGTGTGGTCATTTTGTGTCTCTTCCCAAGATGACGGCGGTGCCTAAGATTTGTGCTACCCATGTGGAAACCAGCGGAGGAAGAAGGAAGCAAGAAATAGCTGCCCACTCATAACTGAGCTGTAATCTGCGCAAAGTGACAGGTTAAAAGATTGCCAAACTTAGAAAATTAGTTTATTGAATTACCACCCCACTGAATTATGTGCAAGGCAGTTGCCAAGACAACGTCTTCAGTTAGATGGCCAAAAATAAATAAGACAAACTTTCCCTTGAAGCATATTTCTTGCATTTATAAACGGAAACGAAACTTAGTCATTAGAACTCCAAAATCCAACTCTTGGGAAACCAGTTTAGGACTTTTTTCAAAATCTTGGTGCTATAAAATCAGGAGTGGGCTTCAAAAATTTTAGCAAGAGGTTCTCTGTCTGGTTGCTGGGTAGGTGTGGCCATGGTGGGCGTGGCCTAGTCGGCCTCCCCGGGTTCCAGAGGCTTTCCTCGAGCCTCCAGGAGGGCAAAAATGGCCTCCCCAGGCTCCAGAGGCCCTCGGGAACTTCTTCCCAAACTTCCAGTAGGCCCATTTTTCGCCCTCCCTGAGCCTCCGCGCGTGCCCTTCACTTACCTGCATCCAAAACGGGCCATGTGGGGACTCCTGGGAGGGGCAGGGTGGGCGGGGCCGGCCAGGAGTGGGATCTAGGGGTTCTCCAAACTGCACAGAATTTTAGCTAGAGGTTCTCCCGAACCCGTGCGAACCCCCAGCAGCCCAACTCTGCATAAAATCAATGCTTTTATGTATAGCCTACAACCGGTTCATCAGAGACTAACCTCTAGGACAAACATTCTTCAGAAGACTCTGAAGAATGTAAAAGCAGAGAGGGCCTATGGGAAAGCTACGAATAACCAACACTGGATGGAACCGATAGAAGAGCTGGCACCTTGGTCTAGTGAAAGCTTGGAAACGTACTCTGAACAAATGGGGCTATCATCCCACGGCTTCTGCCCTTTGCAATTGCGGTGGCACGCAGACGACAACACATCGGTATATCTCACCCTTGTGTCCTGATCAGGGCACACTTGAGGGCCTCACGGCAGCACAACAAAACACAAAGCAGAGTGGCTAGTTTCTGGCGCAAGAGCCACTTAAATTATAAAGGAGAAGATTTGTAGCTCTGGGTTGACAGGCAGGGTCCTTGGTGCTCTCTGAGCTTGGGTGTTTTCTTGCAGATGTTTCCTGATGCAAACTAGGTAACATCATCAGTGCTGGGAGGGAGGGAGAGAGGAGGAGGAGGAGGAGGAGGAGGAGGAGGAGGAGGAGGAGGAGGAGGAGGAGGAGGAGGAGGAGGAGGAGGAGGAGGAGGAGGAGGAGGAGGAGAACTATGGGGTCCTTGGTGCTCTCTAAACTTAGTTGTTTTTCTTGCAGATGTTTCTTGACCCAAACTAGGTAACATTATCAGTGCTGGGAGGGAGGAGGAGGAGGAGGAGGAGGAGGAGGAGGAGGAGGAGGAGGAGGAGGAGGAGGAGGAGGAGAACTATGGGGTCCGTGGTGCTCTCTGAGCTTGGTTGTTTTTTTGAAGACGTTTCATGACCCAAACTAAGTAATATCAACAGTGCTCGTGAAGTTACCTAATTTGTCTAATGAAATATCTGCAAGAAAACAACCAAACTCAAAGAGAGCACAGAGGAGCCCTTCTCTTTAACTTGCACATATTTTAATCTTGTAAACTGCCTTTTAAAGGTTACGTCACACGGTGTTGCCTTATTTTAATTGCGATGCTTCTGACATGATTTTAAACAAACAAGCCTTTGTCCATCAATGGGATTTAGCCGCTTGATTACTCAATGCTCACTCCCAAAACTTTAAATATATATATATATATAATAAAGATGCTTTCAAGGTGAGTTTGACTTTCGGTGACGCCATGCACGAAACATTCTCGGGAGTGTTGTGTGAGCATTGTGTTGCTGCTTTCTTCCAAGACTTGGGGGTTTTCTCCAGGGGTGAAATGTAAAATTTGTTACTACCGGTTCTGTGGGCGTGGCTTGGTGGTCGGGTTAATGAGACTGGGTGGGCGTGGCCAACTGTTGTTGTTGTTTTTTACTTTTAAAAGCATTTTTTCTACAATCTCTTCGGCTGAAGAGGTTGTAGAAAAACTGCTTTTAAAAGCCTCTGACGATCAGGCAACTCAGCTGGGATCGCCAGAGGAGCCTTTTAAAAGCATTTTTTCTACAACCTCTTCGGCCGAAGAGCTTGTAGAAATAATGTTTTTAAAGGGTTCTGACGATCCCAGCTGAGCCACGCGATCATCAGAGGCCTTTTTTTTTACTTTTAAAAGCATTTTTTCGGCTAAACAAAAAATGTTTTTAAAAGTTAAAAAAAAACACCTCTGATGATCGCGTGGCTCAGCTGGCGGGGGGGCAGGGATTTTTGCTACCGGTTCTCCAAACCACCCACCACCATCGCTACCGGATCGCCATCACTACAGGATCAGTTGATCCGGTCCGAACTGGGAGCATTTCACCCCTGGTTTTCTCCCAAATTTCCCAGTCAAGCCCACAGTCCTAAATTTCCCTAGCAGTATCCCAATGAATGGCTGTACATAAGTAGAGGATTACCTTTACGCTGATAAAAATATATATATATGGGAAATTACCAACTGCATCCCGCAGTGATTGTGAACATGTCATTGTTTAATTCGGCTGATAGTTCTATTGTTGTTGTGTCCTGCATTTATTATTACTGAGGATTTTATCTAGGTTATAGAACTATTCTGCATTATTGTTTATTTTTCCATTACAGTTTTATGTTAATACTTTACGCTTTCCTTTGATGTATGCATGGCTGGAGGAATGGAATTATTGGGAAGTTTAAAAGGATAATAAATAATGATGAAAGTAGAAAAAAAATATGCTACTGATTTTTCTTATTTCTGCCATAATATTATCCCACAGTATCTGGGAAGGGAAGCTGAACTACCAAGGCCCATCACCTAACGCAAAGAATGGATAGACGCCAAACTCAAATGTTCATTGATTGATTTATTAAGAAAATTTACGTGGCCACCCAACTCGCTCGTGGTAACTTTATCCCATTAAGATAAAACCCAATATAAAAGCTAATA
Organism: Ahaetulla prasina; assembly: GCF_028640845.1. NCBI lineage: Eukaryota > Metazoa > Chordata > Lepidosauria > Squamata > Colubridae > Ahaetulla > Ahaetulla prasina. The sequence goes on along the minus strand of NC_080549.1, from coordinate 10,669,346 downwards.
AACTCACATCACCCGGGTGATGACAATCAAACTGACCATATGATGGGACTCTCTATCACCCTGGAGACCCCAGGCCTGTTGGCAGAACCATGTCTTCTCATATTCCTCATGAATGAGAAATAACGTCGTAACTACGTAGTATGATGGACCGCAGGGCCGGCGCAATGTGTAACAGGTTCACACTGGTGCAATAGGACTGGGTGTTTTGTTAATATGATTTATTGGGTTAGGGGTTTTCTGTCTTCACTGTGATTTGTATTGTGTTGGGGGGAGAGGTACACTACAACTCAACCAATCTCATTGTACATATGTTGTGCACTGACAATAAAGATTTAAAATTCAAATTCAGAGCCTTTCAAAAGTATCAAAATGGGGGACAATCTTATTTCTGCAGGGATGATGTTCCACAGAGATGGGGTCACTGAAGAGAAGGACCTTCTTCTTGGCCCTACTAGATCCATGATGGTGAACCTATGGCACGCATACCTAAAGTGGCACATGAAGCCATGTTGCCCAGCGCACATGCAGCCTTCCCTGTTTGTCTTCCAGGTTTGTGGCGCGCATGTGCACATGATGATCATGTCAGGCCTGGAAACCATACTAGACTTTAGGGTTCCAGACACTGCCACATTTTTCCCCTGAGGGGAAGAAGGGGGGTTGAGGGGTATGGTAACATTCTTCAAGCGGTCAAGGTCGGATGGTGTTCACATCTGCAGGAGGAGTGGCAAGAAGATATTCGAATGAACTGGGAGAACGTGGGACCATGTGACCAGCAAAGGGGTTAGGGGGGTGGGACTCTTGGGGTTTGTATAACTGGGAAAAGAATCCGGAAGTTCAGTTTTGGAATAATGTCAAGGTTCTTCTGCATAAAAAAAACTCAGAAGCCATTGTCTTTCAGAGTTCTTTACTAGCTGTCTCCACACACAGCAATGCCAAAAATCGTCCTGCACATGCACGCCAGTCAGCTGATCGTTGGGCGCACATAAGCGCCAGGACCCAGACATTCAGCTTTTCTTCACACATGCAGCAGTGGTGAAAACCGCCCTGCACATGTGCGGTGGCCAGCTGATTGTCAGGCACACATGTATGCTAGGACCCAGAGGTTTGGCTTTTCTGGCGCGCGGTCCCAATAAGCACGCGACATTTCCGCGCAAGTATTTTGGCGCTGAAAATGTTCACCATCACTGCACTAGATGGGCGTCCTTAGGAAAGGGTACCCTTAACATACCCTGCCTCCCTCTTCTGGGAGGCTGGTTTAATTCTGTTGGAAGAAATATCCATCTGGTTCAGTTCCAAGCTGGGAGAAAGACACTGGAAACGTGGAGGCTGATTGGAAAGATGGTTTAATGATGAAGCAGAACCACATGGGTTCTGGGTAGCTGACCACATGGAGTTGAGAATGGTGGGGTATTTATACCTTCTCTTGGGCTTTGCACTTGAACTTCCTGTTCCTGTGCAAGAACATGTATTCTATTTTTTATTTTTTTTTACATTTATATCCCGCCCTTCTCCGAAGACTCAGGGCGGCTTACATTGTGTAAGGCAATAGTCTCATTCTATTTGTATATTTATTGCCCCCACAACAATCTGGGTCCTCATTTTATCTACCTTATAAAGGATGGAAGGCTGAGTCAACCTTGGGCCTGGTGGGACTTGAACCTGCAGTAATTGCAAGCAGCTGTGTTTAATAACAGGCTTCTTACAGCCTGAGCCACACCGCGGCCCTATTGACTGTTGTCAAGACTCCCATGGGGCTATGTACAAATCTTAGGAGTTTGTCTGAGCTATGGTTTGGTTGAAGTTTGGGCTGATGCAATGAAGGGGCTTGTTGGGAAATTCCTATTGTGGCTGAGGGCTAATCCTACCTTTGTTCAGACCTTGTTGCAAGGAATTTTTGCCTATGAACAGAGCTATCTATCTCTTAAGTTCAGATATCTGCTCAGGGCTATTAAGAAAGATGGGGGCTGGTTTCTGTCTCCAAGAGTATATTTCTCCCTTTAGGGAAATATAATATTCTGCCTTTTTACTATTTCCTAAAGAATCTCATTCTTCTAGGAGAGGGGTGAGTGCTAACTTTCTACAATTCAAATGTGGATATAAATGTAAACACTTTGTGTAAATGATTGTGGGGAAATTGTAAAGGGATGGAAAGATGATTAGACCTATATATATTAAAAAAATCAAACGAGAGAGAACATGAGTTTGTCGGTAGCTTATCTCATAAAGAACAACCTAGTCCAGGAAACTTCACTGTAAATAAGGATGGAAAATTCCTCCTGCTGTTTCCTAGGTTTTGCAGTTACCTCCAGATTAGTATTAAATACACGTTAAGTGAAATGTTTGTAATTCTCTATCTTGCCCATCTCTTTGTATTACATCCTAAAAGTTTGTATCGACTTACATACAAAATATGGGACACGGTGACTCAGTGGCTAAGATGCTGAGCTTGTCGATCGAAAGGTCGGCAGTTCGGCGGTTCAAATCCGTAGTGCTGCATAATGGGATGAGCTCCCGTGACTTGTCCCAGCTTCTGCCAACCTAGCTGTTCGAAATTACGTAAAAAAATGCAAGTAGAAAAATAGGGACCACATTTGGTGGGAAGGGAACAGCGTTCCGTGCGCCTTTGGCGTTTAGTCATGCTGGCCACATGACCACGGAGACATCGTCAGCCAGCGCTGGCTCTTGGGCTTTGAAACGGAGATGAGCACCACCCCCTAGAGTCGGGAACGACTAGCACATATGTGCAAGGTGAACCTTTACTTTTACCTTACATAAAAAACCTTCCCATTAATAGCACTAAACCACAGATCCTCATTTTTTTTAAAAAAAAAGTGTAGTCCAAGGCCACAGCCAAGACTCCAAAGATTTCTCACAAAATCAAATCAAAATAGGATCCCTCAATCCATGACCTAGGTGTACAAATCCTTCCCCTTTAGTCTTGACATTTAAGACCACCCCTTTTCCTGAGACTGAATCATTCATTCCACGCTTCCTGTGTTATCTGTCATTTGTTTACAATGAGCTGTTCCATCCACAGGCTGCAATCAAAGCTGATAGCCATAGAAACACAACAAATAAACGCCAATTAAAATACATCACTAAAAGAGACACTGCACAGGCTAATTCAAGGAAGTATATCGGCTATGGTTTTCCCAGTTGCAATGGATGGCTGTGAAGGCTGGACCATAAGAAAGGCTGAGCACCAAAGAATCGAGGCCTTTGAACTCTGTGCTGGAGAAGACTCCTGTGAGTCCCTTGGAGTGCAAGGTGAACAAACAAGTCAGTCCTAGAGGAGATCAACCCTGACTGCTCTTTAGACGGCCAGATCCTGAAGATGAAACTCAAAATACTTTGGCCACCTAATGAGAAGGAAGGACTCACTGGAGAAGAGCCTAATGCTGGGAACAATTGAGGGCCAAAGAAGAAGGGGACAACAGAGAACGAGGTGGCTGGATGGAGTCACTGAAGCAGTAGGCATGAGTTTAAATGGACTCCAGAGGATGGTAGAGGACAGGAAGGCCTGGAGGAACGTTGTCCATGGGGTCACGATGGGTCGGACACAACTTCGCAACTAACAACAACAAAAAAATATGACATGTGATCCTTAGAGGGGTGGGCTGCTGGGGGTTCGGAAGGACCTCTAGCTAAGATTCTGTGCAGCTGTGGAGAACCCCCAAATCCCACTCCTGGCTGGACCTTCCCACCCCACCCCTCCCAGGAGTCCCCACGCAGCCCGTTTTGGATGCAGGTAAGTGCAGGGCCCGTGCGGAGGTTCAGGGAGGCTGAAAAACGGGCCTACAGGAAGTTCAGGAAGGCCCCAGAGCCCAGGAGGTAGTTTTTGCCCTCCCAGAGGTTCGAGTAAAGCCTCCAGAGCCCGGGGAGGGCAAAAACGCCTCCCCTTGCCATGGTGCAGGAGGCCGACTAGGCCACGCCCACCCAGCAACCAGGCAGAGAAAACCCCTTGCTAAAATTTTTGAAGCCCACCCCTGGATCCTTACAAGCTGTGAGAAAGAAGGTTGTTCATTAGGTATGCTCCGCTTTTCAACCAATGGGAATTTTGGTCTCAGGCTTTCACACCCCTCTTGAATCCTATCGATGTTACCTTATATAGCATCTGTTAGACGTAAACACAGAGCTTATTCCTCCAAACTTACTGCCTCAGACAAACCAGTCATCGACAGGCACAACAGGTACATAGAGATAAACAACAACTACACGCCATTCAAAAGAGACAATCAAAAAGCCATAAGGGAAACAAAAAGATCAGAAGCAACCAGCAACCAACCCTCATATCAGCAGAGAGTAACACTAGGCCAACAATCGTAAACCATAGACTAATGAAGGAACCGCTAAGAGTAATTCCTACCAACACTGACAGAGCAAGTCACCTGTATATAAAAATAAGAGCAAACGCCACTCCCTTCTAGCATTGATGATGTTACCTAATTTGGTGGCAAGAGGTCTGCAAGAAAACAACCAAGCCCAGAGACCACCAAGGACCCCGCTTACTCCTTCCATTTGAGAGTTCTTGAAAACCTACAACTGAATACAGGTAGTCCTTGACTTACAACCCTGTCAAAGACCTTGGAGTTTTTACATCTAACGATTTAAGTGCCAAAGCCCACTGCAACTATATAGCTAAGAAGGCTCTAAGAGTTGTTAACTTAATTTTACGTAGCTTCTTTTCAAAAAACACCACGCTACTGACCAGAGCATATAAAACATTTGTTAGGCCAATTCTTGATTACTGCTCTCCTGTCTGGAACCCATACCATATATCTGACATCAACACAGTTGAGCGTGTCCAAAGGTATTTTACGAGAAGAATTCTCCACTCCTCCGAAACCAATAAAATACCTTATTCCACCAGACTTGATATCCTGGGTCTTGAAAACTTGGAACTTCGTCGCCTTCGACAGGATCTGGGTTTAGCATATAAAATCATCCGTTGTAATGTCCTTCCTGTCAATGACTTTTTTAGTTTCAATAACAATATCACAAGAGCTACCAACAGATTTAAACTCAATGTCAACCGCTCCAGTTTAGATTGCAGAAAACACGATTTCTGTAACAGAATTGTATATGCTTGGAATGCATTACCTGACTCTGTGGTTTCTTCTCATAACCCCAAAGGCTTTACTCAAAAACTGTCCACGGTTGACCTCACCCCATTCCTAAGAGGACTCTAAGGGGCGTGCATAAGAGCACAAACGTGCCTTCCGTTCCTGTCCTATTGTTTCTTCCCCTATATATATGTGTGTTTATAGTACCTCGTTTCTCCTCATATATACGTTCATATATTATATAACCTTTATGCAATGCTTGTATATATTGTTACGACAAATAAAATAAATAAATAAATAAATAAATAAATAAATAAAAATAAATAGAATTGAGCCCAAAATTTATGCTGCTAAGCAAGACAATTGTTAAGTGAGTTTTGCCCCATTTTATGGCAAAAGGGGATCACATGACTGCAGGACACTGCAACCGTCATCAATATGAGCCAAGCATTCGAATTTTGATCACAAAGCCGTGGGAAATCTGCAGTGGCCATAAATATGAAAAACGGTCATAAGTCACTTTTTTCAGTGCTGTCGTAACTTTGAGCAGTCACTAAATGAATGGTAGTAAGTCGAGGACTAATTTAGCCCCCCCCCCCCCAAAAAAAAGAATCAACACTTCCAAGACACCAGTAATAGTAACAGAGTTGGAAGGGACCTTGGAGGTCATCTAGTCCAACCCCCAGGGATTCTGTCCTAGGGATTCGAACCGCCAAACTGCCGACCTTTCTGATCGACAAGGCTCAGTGTCTTTGCCATTGAGCCGCCTAGTCAGGCTAATATTCTGTATTCAATATTCTGTATTCTGAAACAAGTACCTTGCACATTCCTAATTCAGAATTAAAATTATATAGGACCGTGAAACCATTTTTCTCCGCAGCCCAATATTGTATATAATTAAAGCACCCTTCATTCTGTAAATGACAGAATCAAGTGTAATCAAGGATGAGAGATTATCATTTACTGTTCCTTTCTACAACAATAGTGGCAAACACTTCCTGCTTACTTCTATTGGCCAGTTATAAATTCTATAGTATTTATATACTATAGTATTCTAGACAGTAGAATTTTTAGATGTTTTTATGGGTTTTTAATTTTTAATTAGTTTTTTTGGGATTTTAAATGTATTTTAAATTTGGGCCAAATTTGAATAAGTTTTTTAGCTACTGTTTTTATCTGTATTGTGTGTATTTGATTGTTGTTTTTATCTGGCTGTTCACCGCCCTGAATCCTTCGGGAGAAGGGTGGTATACAAATTAAAATATTGTTATTATTATTAGTAGTAGTAGTAGTAGTATAAAATGATTTTATAAGCCTGTTCATCTGCAATAATTATGACTTCAAGCATGGCATGTTCTTTCAAAATATATATATATATATATATATATATATATATATATATATATATATATATATATATATATATATATATATATATATATATATATATATATATATATATATATATCCTAGAATGTATAGTCTTTGGTTTTGTTTTGTTTTTAATTGTTCCCCAGTGAATATTCAACATAGTGACAAAGCCATAGGCCTGTACCCAGGTGTCTTCCGTATTTCATTGCAGATATAAAAGGGGTATCATACATTCATCAATGAACTTAGGCATGGCTTATTTATTTATTTATTTATTTATTTATTTATTAAATTTTTATCACTTATAGCTTTTGTGTACACTGAGAGCGTATGGACCAAAGAGAAATTCCTTGTGTGTCCAATTGACCACACTTGACCAATAAAAAATTCTATTTTATTCATTCACCAGTAGTTAGTTTTTTTGTTTTGTTTTCTTAATCTTGTGTTCTGTTCAAGAGCTAAAGTCAGGACCCACAATTTCCTGCTGTTCACAATGTCACATGGGCATCTTAGTCATTACAATTTTCACTGCATTTAATAGCCTGTAATTTAAAACACGGAGTATCTACTTTGTTGTTTTAATTACAAGTTGCTTGTTGGGAAAATTTAAGTTTTAGCTTTAGTTGATACATTGTGAATTACTGTTGTTAACATTGTTGCTTAAGGTGATGTATACAAATACTCAAAAGTTCAACTTGCTATTGACTAGGAATTTCATTTTCACCTCCTCTTTCCCTAAAAGATCTCATTTATGATGAAATTTTGAACCTTCCTCTAGAAGCTGACTTAATTGCCCTGCTATTACTTTACCCAATCACTGGCAACACAGAAAATATTCAAAGAGGAATTTATACACCTAATCTTCTCCAAACAAAAGTTTATTCTTGGAACTTTGGACTAGGGAGGGGAAAAATATAGAAATGGACCAGGAAAGTTTTTCTAAGTCTGAAAATGCTAGACAACCAAATTGTTTGGCCTCTAACTTCTGTTTATCATAGCGCTGCCTGATGAAGTCATACCTTGAAAAATTGCCAATTTCACTCAAGACTTCGTTAAAGATAAACATTTTTTTTAAGAATGTCCAAGTCGTAATCCGTCTGTCCTTTGGTCCTCGCAGTATTGCCAAACAGTACACATTTGCCCCTTTAATAACAACGGGGTGGGAAGCTCTGATATCACTTTTGTGACTCTGAGATCAGTAAAAATCAGCAGTGCAACTATAAAGTCAAATGTGTGCAAGGGTGAGAATGGGTTGGGCACAGTTTACCAGAAGCCACATTTCTAAAACTCTTATGTCCTTGTTTAAAAAGGTAGATTTGACAATTGGACTGAAACTCGTCTATGGCTTTCCAGACCAGGGCTCTCCAACTTTGGCAACTTTAAGACTTGTGGACTTCAACTCGCAGAGTTCCTGAATTCTGGGAGTTGAAGTCCACAAGTCTTTCAAGTTGCCAAGGTTAAAAAGCCCACTTCCAGACAACCAATATGCTTAAATTGGTGTACCCAACCGAGAATATGTGGCCCTCTAGATATTACTGAAATAATAAAATGAACTGAATTACAGCTTCTCTGAAAAGTCAAAGCTAGTGGAAAAAGTCGCAAACACTTTTCAAAAGCACGGATATGTTTAAAACATCTTATCTAAGACTCTTCTCCCACCCCCACCTTTCGGACAACCTTAATTTTTGAAGCAAGTTCAGCAGTTACACCTTTTAATAAACTTTGTTATCACCGGCTTTTGTGTAAAGTACAAATAAAAGCTCGATCAACAATGCTACGGAAAGTTCCATCTACCAACACTGCTTCTGTTCCCCAGTTGTTGAAGGCCACTTCTACAAGAGCCTTCACCAACCTGATGTCCACCAGATGTGGTTGGGCTTCAACCTCTCTATTTTTGTAGACCAGGAAGGCCTACAAAAGACCTTGTGCTGAAGGCCACAAGGGCTGGAGAACAGCAGCTGAGGGCACTCGTATCTACTGGGAAGTAGATGATCCGCGTGATCTCATCAACATGCAAATGATGCAACGTATTTAGAAGACCTCGCGAAGCAATTGCATAATTTCATCCCCATACGCTGCGTGTGTGTCATCATTCTCATCTCACTGCGACTGATTAGAGGCAGTGCTGAGCGAGCACATCTGGGGAACACTAGTGAGAAGAAATCTCTTCCAGAAGACACAAACACCAGACCATGAAATAACGCAGGCTTCTCTGCAACACACACAAGTGACAACAGTGAAACACACATGCCGCACTCCCCAATACACCCCTCTAACTGAATCGGCCAGAAGAGCTAGGAATTACAAAAGTTTTAAACTCAACTTTTCTGGAGAGCCACAGGTTGGATAAATAACACAGAACAGAAGACCAAGTTGGTGATATTCAATCAACTGTAACTAAACCATGTTTTAGTATAATCCCCAAATTCTATAATTCAGGCACGAGCAACAGAGAGCCCTTTAACTACCCAGAGAGGCCCAGTAGACAGATTAGCAAACTCATGAGATTTTTGGTTTACCAAGGTAAGGCTGGTTCCTGAAACAAGCAAAAGACTGGTTAGCAAGCCACAATTATCCAACCCACTAACAAGGTACCAAAACCTGCTTCGTTTAGCCACAATTTATCATAAGCAACAGCAGGCCTGGTTCAAGCATCTTTCAAAGCCTCTCTAGCTTTCACCACAATTAACCTGGGTTTCACCCAACCAGGAAGCCCTGGTTGCTTCATGCAACAGGTTGGCTCACCAAGATTTCCCCTTGGATTATGCATGAAGGGAAGCCTTAGTGGTGTCTCCTACTGTTTCCCTGGGTTCACACAACCAGGAAGCCCCAGTTGCTACATGCAACTAGAAAGTTCAGGTTGGTTTAACAGGGTTTCCCTTGGATTATGCATCAAGGGAAGCCTTCGTGGCTTCTGCCATGGTTTTCCTGGGTTCACACAACCAGGAAGCCCCGGTTGCTTCATGCAACTAGAAAGTTCAGGTTGGTTTAACAGGGTTTCCCTTGGATTATGCATCAAGGGAAGCCTTAGTGGCTTCTGCCATGGTTTTCCTGGGTTCACACAACCAGGAAGCCCCGGTTGCTCCTTGCAACCCTGGAAACCCGGGTTGGCTTAGCCAGGATCTCCCTGGGACCCTGCAAGGCAGGAAGCGCTGGAGGACTAGCCAGATCTTGCAAAAAAGGGCAACTGGGCAGACTTGACCCGCTTCTCCTGTAACGTCTGAACCCGCAAGCGAGGCTCCCCCCGCCTTCCTCACTCACCAGCTTGGGTTTATTCTTACTCTCCTCCTCCGAGGGACGTCCCCCGCCGCTGCCACCCCGCCTCGGGGTACCCTTCCCCGGCGGGTCTTCCCCTCCGGCCCCCTGGCCCTCCATGCCGGTCCGGCGCCTTCCTTTTTTTTTTTGCTGGCCGCCTTGCACCCGGTTTGCCCGCCCCGGCTGTCAGGGCGCTCGGGAGGCACTTCCCTGCGCATGCGCCGTCGAGGCGGCGAAAAGTCAGGCATCCTCCCTATCACTCTGCCCAAGGCTGCGGGAGTGGGCCGCCAGGGCGCAGGCGCGGAAGCGCGCTCCAAATACACAGTCGGGGTTTTTTTTTTTCCCTCTGCGCACGCGCGTCCTTCGGCGCCGCCGAAGCCGCCCCCTTTGGGTCGTTGCCCTCACATCAAGGCTGGGTAAGGGGGACCCGGAAGCGCCTGGGAAGATAGGGCGCCAGAGAGAGAAGCCTGGCGGAAGTCAGAGCGCAGGCTGGAGAGGGGAGGCAGGAATTTGAGGGGTTCAGCATTAGACAAACTGGGGAGGAAGAGGAAAAGCTTTCATAAATTCCCATCAGCTGGGATTTTTTTTTTTTTTTAGGGGAATTCATGGTGAAACTGGATAGGTTTGCAATAAATGCAGACCCATGTGACCAAGAAGCACCTAAAATAACATGTTTATTTTTTTAAAAAAAAGTTTTATTAACAATTTTTTTTCATCATACATATTTTATGAACAGAGTGCTGACCGGGTCACATCTTATACATCTTATACATAATCATAGTTACAATGTATTTTAATCTTCCCCTTTTTTTTTCCAATATTCATCTTCTCTTGTATAATTTTTTATCGCAAATAAGTCATTTTTCACCGTATCTTAGTATTTCTACTTCTGCCATGTTCTTCTCTTTCCATAATTCTTTATCATTTTCAATTTTACATATAGATAACATCACTTTACGCCTTAAATTTCTCCTCTCTTACAAATAGATAAAGAAAATGGCATTCGTAAGTGCAGACACAGACATAAAATTAAAAAAAAATTAAATGCACAGTTGTCGATATGTACTATATTAGAAATCAAAACAAATGTTGAAATATTTTGACACCCCTGAAAGGATATTATCAGGGACCCCCAGAGGTCCTCAGACCGCATACTGACAACTGCAGACATGGACAATTCAAAAGTTGTAACTTTGTGGTGACTGAGAAAAATATTTTGATGTGGAAAAAAAATATATGAAAATGCTTTGCTGTTGAAATCAAGAAGGAACATTTTATAATGTGCCAGGAAAGCTGTTACCTCAAACAGAACGATTAAAAATCTGGAAAGTCAAACACCTTCATAATTGGATAGAAATGCCTGAGGGGTTGCCTGAAGGTTCAGGTGGATGGGTGGGGGGTTTGGTTGGTTTGGAGATGCTTAAATAAACTACTTTGTCTAAAACTAAAGACCACTTGTTAAAAATGGGAGTTTCTCCAGTGGTGGGATTCAAGTAATTTAACAACCAGTTCTCTGCCCTAATGATTTCTTCCAACAACCAGTTTGCCAAACTGCTCAGAAAGTTAACAACCGGTTCTCCTGAAGTGGTGCGAACTGGCTGAATCCCACCACTGAGTTTCTCCCTAAGGACAAGGATATTCACTGCAAATGTGGCACTATTCAAACAACTATCCATCTTTTTTATTTATTTATTTATTTTTATTTATTTATTTTGCCAAGCATATATAAGCATGTATAAGATTACAGATAAAGTATAAACATGATTGTGAATACATGAAATGTATAAACATGATTATGAATACATGAGATGGTTAAGAATAAATGGGGACAGTAGAACAGGCATGTTGGTGCGCTTAGGAATTAGGAATTGGGTGAGGCCAACAGTAGACAGTCTAAGGTTAAAGTTATGGGGGTTTGGGGATGTAACCACAAGAGTCAGGTAGAGCATTCCAATCATTGACCACTCTGTTGCTGAAGTTGTATTTTCTGCAATCGAGTTTGGAGCAGTTTATCTTACATTTGTATCTATTGTGTGCTGTGTATTGTTGCGATTGAAGCTGAAGTAATCATTGACAGATAGGACGTTGTTGCAAATAATTTTGTGTACTACGCTTAGGTCAGACCGAAGGTGACGTAGTTCTAAGTTGTTTAAGCCCAAAATCGGCAATGTCGGCTGGCGGCCCCCAGGGGTAGGGCCTTCTCTGTTGGAGCACCTACCCTCTGGAACGAGCTTCCCCCCGGTTTGCGCCAACTACCTGACCTTCGGACCTTTCGCCGTGAATTGAAAACTTATTTATTTATCCAAGTGGGACTGGCTTGATTTTAAATTTTCAAATTTTGAATTTTTAGTAATTTTATATGGGGTGTTTTAGTTTGGGTCAATTTGACGGTTTTAATTTGGCCATTATTGAATATGTATTTTAATTGATATTTTAATTATTGTCTTGGTGACATTGTGTGGGATGAGTTTGACCCTGTGGCTCCCGAGGACATGGACAGGTTGTTGGGTAGGTTGAATGCCACCACGTGTTTACTGGACCCGTGCCCCTCTTGGCTGGTGCTGGCCACTCGAGAGGTGACACGAGGCTGGCTCCAGGCGATTACGACCGCTTCTTTGGTGGAGGTGTCTTCCGGCCGCCTTGAAAGAGGCGGTGGTGAGGCCCTCCTTAAGAAGCCGCCCTGACCCGCTGTTTTAGGTATTTATCGTCCGGCCTCCATCCTTCGCTTCACGGCGAAGGTTGTAGAGAGTATGGTGGCATATCAATTTCCCTTGCACCTGGATGAAACTGTCTATCTAGACCCGTTCCAGTCCGGTTTTCGGCCCGGTTACAGCACGGAGACGGCTTTGGTCGCGTTGGTGGATGATCTCTGGAGGGCCAGGGACAGGGGTTGCTCCTCTGCCCTGGTCCTATTAGACCTCTCAGCGGCTTTCAATACCATCGACCATGGTATCCTGCTGCGCGGTTGGAGGATTGGGAGTGGGAGCCACCGTTTATCGGTGGTTCTCCTCCTATCTCTCCGACCGGTCGCAGTCGGTGTTGACGGGGGGGCAGAGGTCGGCCCCGAGGCGCCTCACTTGTGGGGTGCCGCCGGGGTCGATCCTCTCGCCCCTTCTGTTTAACATCCACCCGAAGCCGCTGGGTGAGGTCACCAGTGGCTTCGGTGTGAAGTACCAGCTGTATGCGGATGACACCCAGCTGTACTTTTCACGGACCACCCCAACGAAGCTATCAAGTGCTGTCCCGGTGCCTGGAGGCCGTCACGGGTCTGGATGGGGAGAAATAGGCCCAGGCTCAATCCCTCCAAGCCGGAGTGGCGGTGGAGGCGGGCATCCCGATACAGTCAGCTAAATCCGCGGCTGACCATCGGTGGCGAGTCATTGGCCCCGATGGAAAGGGTCCGCAACTTAGGCGTCCTCCTGGATGAGCGGCTGTCTCTAGAAGACCATTTGACGGCCGCCTCCAGGAGAGCGTTCCACCAGGTTCGCCTGGTACGCCAGTTGCGCCTTTCTGGACGGGATGCCTATGCACGGTCACTCACGCACTCGTGACGTCTCGCCTGGATTACTGCAATGCTCTCTACATGGGGCTCCCTTGAAGGGCATCCGGAGGCTACAGTTAGTCAGAATGCGGCTGCGCGGGTGATAGATGGAGCCCTCGTGGCTCCCGTATAACACCATCCTGCGCAGGCTGCACTGGCTACCTGTGGCTTTCGGGTGCGCTTCAAGGTTTTGGTGACCACCTTTAAAGCGCTCCATGGCATTGGGCCGGGCTACTTACGGGACCGCCTACTGCTACCGAATATCTCTCACCGACCGTGCGCTCTCACAGAGGGTCTCCTCAGGGTGCCGTCGGTAGCGGCAATGTCGTCTGGCGACACCCAGGAAGGGCCTTCTCTGTGGGGCCCCACCCTCTGGAATGAACTACCCCGGACTTCGTCAGCTTCGGACCTCGGACCTTCCCCTGGGCTTAAAACGTATTTATTTAATTGTGCAGGGCTGAGCTAGATTTTAAATTATTGGTTTTAAATTGGGTTTTATTTGATATTTTAATTCTAAATTTACGGGCTTCTTAGAATCAGTTTTTTAATTGTTTTATATTGTATTTATATGTCTTTTAAATGCCTGTACACCGCCCTGAGTCCTTCGGGAGATAGGGCGGTATATAAATTTGAATAAATAAATAAATAAATAAATAAATAATTTTGTATATTTAATTGTTTTAATCTTGGCTGTATACCGCCCTGAGTCCTTCGGGAGAAGGGCGGTATAAAAATTCAAATAATAAATAATAAATAAATAAATAAAATCTCAAGCCTGGTGTCATATGGTATTCTGTTGCGAACAGAGGAGTGGAGGACTCTTCTCGTGAAATATCTCTGGACTCGCTCAATTGTGTTAATGTCCGATATGCAGTGCAGGTTTTTTTACAATGCCCCCTGGCACCGACATGCACACAAAATGACTTCCTGGTCCAAAATATCCCTGCCATCAACGTGGCTTGGCATTGGGCTAGAACTATACAAATGCATGCTTTTATTCAAGTTTTTAATCTTTTTAAACTTAAATTAATAATTTTCCTTCCTACATTTTTGATACGAAATGAGATTTTGCTTTCGAGGCAGCGACTTGTCAGTATATCAGCATTGTTACGGCAGTCATAAAAGGGTGGTACTTAATCCTCATTTAATGACTTTGCAGCATATAAAAACAAAGGCATCTGTCGCAGGAGCGACAGCTGGATTTTGTTGGTCAACAGAGTTCCTATAAGCAAGGACCATTTTGTCTTCGTTTGGAAATCCACCCCACCTTCCTGTCTAAAGCTCAGACAATTTGAGCTTTAAATGGTTCAACCTGTGCCTCGTTAATCATGTGATGTGTTCTCACCATGAGTTGGCACCAAGTTTTCTCAGAAAATGGAATGTTTTTTGGCAATAGCTATAACACTTAGACTTATATACTGCTTCACAGTGCTTTGCAGCCCTCTCTAAGCGGTTTACACAGTCAGCCAATTGCCCCCAACAATCTGGGTCCTAATTTTTACCAAACCTTGGAAGGATGGAAAGCTGTGTCAACCTTGAGCCGGTAAGGATCGAACTCTTGGCAGTGAGCTGAATTAAGTCTGCATTACTGCATTCTAACCCAATGCGCCACCAGGGCTCACGAGCGATTAACAAGCCAGAATGTTGTGCAAGAATTTGTATGTGCAATATTTTGATGTACGCAGGTATGTCTTTATTACATTTCTTGGATGATTCACGGATTCAACCAGTTCCTTTCCTCCTCCCCTCACCTCCCCAGGGTACAAAAAAGGCACATCAGCTTGCTCTTGCTTATACAGATGCGTAAGGTAAAGATCCAAGAAACTCATCAAGATCATCTTCAAAATTGCCCTGAGAGCAAATGCATAAAGATCTTGAAAAATACTAATTTCCTGTTCGATTAAGCGGAACATCAATGCATGGCCAGTATGATTTCTGTTGATATGGAAACCAAAAGGCTAAATCTAAGGCTGGAAACAATACTCCCTGTGCAGATGGGAGAAATTACCGAGTACTAATTGCTTCAATTATTTTAACCCTAATTTGCAACTGAATCTGCTGCTCTCATCCTTTCCTGAGGATACATTCTGGGAAAACAGAAATAATAGCCACAATTGTGTTCATACACGCTACTATTATTGTAAATCACCTAGAGTAACCTCACGGCAAGACAGGTGGCAAATACATTTAAGAAACAAATTAATAAATAAAATGGCCACAATTGTGTAGCTGTGTTTAAACATGATACTAACCCTTTGTTATTTTTTGTTGTTGTTGTTGTTGTTAGTTGCAAAGTCATGTACAACCCATTGCGACCCCATGAACAATGTTCCTCTCCTCTACCATCCTCTGGAGTCCATTTAAGCTCACGCCGACTGCTTCAGTGACTCCATCCAGCCACCTCATTCTCTGCCGTCCCCTTCTTCTTTTGCCCTCAATCTTTCCCAGGATTAGGCTCTTTTCCAGTGAGTTCTTCCTTCTCATTAGGTGGCCAAAGTATTTGAGTTTCCTCTTCAGGATCTGGCCCTCTAAAGAGGATTCAGGGTTGATCTCCTCTAGGACTGACCGGTTTGATCACCTTGCAATCCAAGGAACTCACAGAAGTCTTCTCCAGCACCAGAGTTCAAAGGCCTCAATTCTTTGGCATGCAGCCTTCCTTGTGGTCCAACTTTCACAGCCATACATTGCAACTGGGAAAACCATAGCCTTGACTATGCGCACTTTTGTTGGCAGGGTGATCTCTCTACTTTTTAGTATGCTGTCTAGATTTTCCATAGCTTTCCTCCCCAGGAGCAAGCATCTTTTAATTTCTTTTTTTTTCTTCTTCTATATTTTTTAATGGTTAGTTAAAAATTCAGTTTCCTGAATTGGCCCAGAAGAGTGGATCAAATTGTCTACGCTTGTGCATCACCAAATCCACAAATTTTAGAATTATTTAAAAAAAAACCTGTAAACAAATGTTAGGTAGGCAAGTACAATTAAGCCTTGCTAAAAATTAATTGGCAAAAGCAAAGGCAGGTGTCTCCTGGCACTGGCCAGTCCAATGGCTGCGTGCTTCTCTGGGCTCTCCATGCGAGGTCACAGAGTTACATGTTCACTCTTTTTTAGAAGGTCAGGAGGGTGGGGGCCCTCCTCACCTCCAAGGGGGGGGATATTCCACAGGGCAGGAGGCAATGGCAGAGAAGGTTCTCTTCCTGGATCCCACCATTCAGAGTTCTTTAACTGACAGGATCTGCAACCTGACTGTTGTGGTCCATCAGCAGCCTATGGAGCTGGCAATGGAGTCAGACAGCGATGAGGCTTAGGTGAGGCCAGGGCCATCGGGAAGTGAGGTGCAGACTCCAGAGCTTCCAGAGACTGATAGTAATGAGGCAGAGGAACAGGAGGAGCCTGTTCCTAATGCACGCATGAGAAGAGCTGCCAGAAGGCAAGAGCAGCTCAAGCAGAGAGGACGACTCGGGAGTAGGGCCAAGAGATGATTGGCCCCTCCCATAAGGCTTAAAACAGACCAGCACCGCAATTTGAGCTTTGCCAGAAAACAATGTTGTAGCTGCCTCTTCTGCTTTGTCTTCTGCTTCGTGTACGTCTTTGTTTTTGTGGCTTCCAGATGTTTGCCAGGAAGGGCCTTTGGCAGGTTTTTTTTTTAAATTTACATTTATATCCCGCCCTTCTCCGAAGACTCAGGGCGGCTTACAGTGTATAAGGCAATAGTCTCATTCTATTTGTATATTTACAAAGTCAACTTATTGCCCCCCCAACAATCTGGGTCCTCATTTTACCTACCTTATAAAGGATGGAAGGCTGAGTCAACCTCGGGCCGGCTTGAACCTGCAGTAATTGCAGGCTGCTGTGTTCTAATAACGGCTTCTAACAGCCTGAGCTATTACGGCCCAATTTGCCTAATTGGACTAAGGTTTGTGAGATAACTGAGGAATTTGTGTTGGGAGGCATTTCTTTTACTTTGAGTTGAACGACGCTGGGAACAAAGTAATTCCCAGCTGTTCGAATAAAGTTTGTTTTTCCACAGACTAAGTTTATTACTACCTACTTGGGCTTGGATCACAACATTGACTAGGTGGGATGGGCTGATGTGATGGGATGAAGCATGTTCCATAACTAGCCATCCAAGGTTTTTTGCTGCTGCTGATACCTTTGGCAGGAAATCAATGTCGTTTTGGCCATTCGAGTATGTTCCATTGTAAGATCCGAGAGCCGATTTTGTTTCAAAACTAAGGTACTTATGATAACGGCCCTCTAAAGAAATTAAATATATTGCGCAGAATAGCTTGAAAAGCAGTTGCGGCTCCCCCAAAGGAATTCTGGCTGTAAAGGAAAGAAAGGGGAAGTCTAAACGTCACAGCAGAAAAAGCATTACTTGGACATTTTTAGGTTGCAATCCAACGGCACTTTATGGCAGATTAAACGTCCTTAAATTCTCTGAATGTTTGGTGTGCTGAGTATGTTTTTTTAAAAAACAACAACTATTCCTGGGCTCTAAAAGCTGTTTTGCTGCCTCTTGAGAATTTGAAATATGTGAGACTTGCACTTGAATGTTATTATTCCATAGCAGAACATCAGAGACTGTGGGTGCTGGTAAAAAGGTGTTGTTGATCTTAGAAACTGTCTTGCTTGTTCTTGTTCTTTACTTATCTACTCTGATACTCTTACATAGTTGGTTACGTAAATTATAAGAACACAAGGTCTCCAAGGTTCTCAAATTCTTTTTGAGATATTCTAAGCCACACCAAAAGTCAAATAAGGGCGAGTTTGGGGTATGTACAACCAAAACTTCTCTGTTTCTTATTCCACTTGTCCTTGATCAGGTTTTTTTAAAAACAACAACTATTCCTGGGCTCTAAAAGCTGTTTTGCTGCCTCTTGAGAATTTGAAATATGTGAGACTTGCACTTGAAACTGTTATTATTCCATAGCAGAACATCAGAGACTGTGGGTGCTGGTAAAAAGGTGTTGTTGATCTTAGAAACTGTCTTGCTTGTTCTTGTTCTTTACTTATCTACTCTGATACTCTTACATAGTTGGTTACGTAAATTATAAGAACACAAGGTCTCCAAGGTTCTCAAATTCTTTTTGAGATATTCTAAGCCACGCCAAAAGTCAAATAAGGGCGAGTTTGGGGTATGTACAACCAAAACTTCTCTGTTTCTTATTCCACTTGTCCTTGATCAGGTTTTTTTTTTAAATCAACCAACTGGAACTGAAACAGGTAGAGAAACTTCAGATTTTGAGATAAATTAAAATGGCAATTCCTGTAAGTGGAACTGTTGATTCCTAATCACAGAAAAATAGATCTCCAGAAATCTTCGTTTTCTGATCAGGTTTGGACTACACAGCAGATTGAATCTTGGTTCTCTAAAACTGGGAAGAATTGTTCCCTTTAGTGAAGTTTTGTACAAATACTCTTCGTTGCTTCAGACAGTGAGATGTGCTTACTTGTTTTTTCGAAATACAAGCTGCCACATTTATTTGCCTTCCTCTAAAAGAAGTGCTTGCAGATTTGCAAGATTCTGTTACAGTAAAGGTAGTGTTGTTACTCGTGGCTTGTGTAACCTTTACAGTAAAGGTAGTGATGTTACTCATGGCTTGCCTTTGCTCCCTGGACTACCTTGCAGGCAGTGATGAAATTCCATTTTTTTTTACTACTGGTTCTGTGGGCGTGGCTTGGTGGGCATGGCAGGGGAAGGATACTGCAAAATCCCCATTCCCACCCCACTCCTGGGGGAAGGATACTGCAAAATCCCCATTCCCACCCCACTCCTGGGGGAAGGATACTGCAAAATCCCCATTCCCTCCCCACTCTTGGGGGAAGGATATTGCAAAATCTCCATTCCCACCCCACTCGGGGGCCAGCCGAAGGTGACATTTGCCAGTTCATCGAACTACTCAAAATTTCCACTACCGGTTCTCCAAACTACTCAAAATTTCCACGACTGGTTCTCCAGAACCTGTCAGAATCTGCTGGATTTCACCCCTGCTTGCAGGGCTTATTGTGACTTTTGGCCTTTGCGTATGCTCTCTACATGTACAACTTTTATAAGCAGTAACATCAGTAATAGGAATATTAGGAGAAATATTAGCATTAATAATACCAGCAATAAAGGTAAAAGATGCTTTTGTGTCAAGAGTTGTAATGACTGCATTAACCACATGCTTATCACTGTTTTTAAAGTGGTGTTCATTGACTTCTCTTTGCATTTATTAATTTCCCTGTCCTTCCAATTGTTGGAAGAAATGTCCATCTGGGTTCAGTTCCAAATGGGGAAAAAGACACTGGAAACATGGAGACTGCTTGGAAAGATGGTTTAATGGGGGACAGGTTCACATGGTTTGAGTTCCTGAACAGAAAAGGGAACGAGATACTGAGCGTGCCTTGGTTTTATGCTTTCTCTGAGCTTTGAACTTCCAGGGGCACAGGAAGCATATCCTGATAGGTTGTCAGACTCCCAGGGGGTGGGGGTCTTAGCTAGCCTTGCTGGCTGATGTAATCTTCCCAGGCGCCATGTGGTGAGTTTCTGTTGCTAAATGGGTCCTGTTGTGTTGCAGATGATGGTCCCATTGACAAAGGTGGGGAGAATGAGTTTCTGCCTCTGGCCCATTGACAAAGGTGGGGGGTGGGGAGGCAGGAAGCTGCAGGGAGCTGCTTTGTCTTTAAAACATGTTTCTCCATTTCTCATCCAGGGAAATGTAATATTCTGCCCTTTTAAATATTTCCTAAAATATTTCATTCCTCTAGGAGAGGGGTGGGTGCTAACTTCCTACACCATTTTACTTCATCACCATCTACACCATCTCCTTTTCAACACCAGTCACAATTAGCTCATTTCCTGCTCCTATTTTTACGATGATTTTCTTCTTGAAGGAGGCTAAAGCAGTGAACATCTTTTCCATATCTATGGAGATTCTCAGTCATCCAGGTCATGGTTGTTCCAAAGGTGCTTGCTCAAGAGGCAACTGGAGTTTCTGGTTTTTTTTTCTTTGAAGACATTTTGTTTCTATCCAAGAAGCTTCTTGGATGAGAAGCGAAATGTCTTCAAAGAAAAACCAGAAAGTCTAGTTGCCTCTTGAACAAGCACCTTTGGGACATATTTTCCATAAGTTGAGCATTAGTCATGGAACTCAGAAAAAGTTGCAGGGAGTTTAAAGTGTTCCCATGCTATATTTCATGCAGCAAAGCAAACCCAAACACATTTTATTACTGTTTATAAATGCAGTAAATTGGTTGGAGTACAAAGGGGGATATCAGAAACTAAATACTTATCCATGTTGTTTTTAGCAGTAGGATCAAAGTCTACTTTTGTTCTTTTAATTTTTTTAAGCATTTGTAAATAACAATACAGTGCAAGTTTTTGACACAAAGCTTAAAGGTCTATATTCTTTTCCATTGCCTTAAAACTAACTCGAAGTACTTTATCTGGTGTGATCAATCTTTTATTTTATTTTATTTTACTTATTTTATTTTATTATTATGTTGTTATTATTTTGTTTTTTTTAAAATGTATTTGCCACCCATCTTGTCATGAGAAGACTCTGGGCAGTTTACAGCATTAAAATAATAAAACTATTAAAAAATATACATATATTCAAATACAATAAAAACACAGGGTCTGATTAAGGGATGGGGAATGAGGGCACGGAACATATGGGGAGGGGAGGGGGAATCAGTTTTAGTCAATCAACCCTGCCCCTCCAGCGTGATAATAAATTTTATACTGAACATTAATTGTACAACCTAGTAATTCTCTTTATTACTAAATTTTTGCTTATCGGATATTTATTATGTCTTTCAAAACTGCATCTTTGTTTTAAATAATTAGTGGCCCTATGAATAGAATAGAATAGAATAGAATAGAATAGAATAGAATAGAATAGAATAGAATAGAATAGAATAGAATAGAATAGAATAAGAAGTAGAGTAGAGTAGGGCAGGGCAGGGCAGGGCAGGGCAAGGCAGGATAGGAAAGGATAGGATAGAATAGGATAGCATAAGGTAAGGTAGGATATAGGAGAGAATAGACTAGATAGACTAGAGTAAGTAGAGTAGAATAGAATAGAATAACGAGTATAGTGGAATAGAGTAGAGTAGAGTAGGATAGAATAGGATATAGGAGAGATTAGACTAAACTAGACTAGACTAGACTAGACTAGACTAGACTAGACTAGACTAGACTAGACTAGACTAGAATAGAATAGAATAGAATAGAATAGACTAGTCTAGAATAGAATAGAATAGAATAGAATAAGGAATAGAGTAGAGTAGGGCAGGGCAGGGCAGGGCAGGGCAGGATAGGATAGGAAAGGATAGGATAGGATAGGATAGGATAAGGTAAGATAGGATATAGGAGAGAATAGACTAGATAGACTAGACTAGACTAGACTAGAGTAAGTAGAGTAGAATAGAATAGAATAGAATAGAATAGAATAGAATAGAATAGAATAGAATAACGAGTATAGAGTAGAGTAGAGTGGAGTAGAGTAGAGTAGAGTAGGATAGGATAGGATATAGGAGAGACTAGACTAAACTAGACTAGACTAGACTAGACTAGACTAGACTAGACTAGACTAGACTAGACTAGAATAGACTAGACTAGAATAGAATAGAATAGAATAAGGAGTAGCCTAGCGTAGCATAGCGTAGCGTAGCATAGAATAGTATAGAATAGAATAACTTTATTGTCACTTTGAATTAGGCAGGATATGCTTAGCCATATATTCTAATGCCATTTTGATCTTTGAAACCACACCTCTGCACACCTGAAATATCGGCTAGGTTTCATTGGATCAAATTAAATATTTACATGAAGAAGAAATTACACTTAGATTTTGCCTTAGTTTCCTTTGCTTTGTCTCCCTGCCGAATGACACAGAGAAATGGGTCCCTACCAAGACTTGTACTTCGTTGTATAGCAGATCTTGTCAAACTTTCGGGGGAGGGGGGGATATTTACTACTACATCATCAGTGATCGATTTTATCCGTAGATGATATTGTTCTCCTTTGCTGTTATTGCAAACTAGAAATTGTATGCACTCAATAAATGTCAGGTTTGGGCTGATCTCAGATTCATCTTAAAGCAACAGCTGGCTGGTTTATTTGGGCAGCACGAAGCACTTTAAAAAGTGCACCCCATTTTTTTAATTTTATTTTTTTTCGAGATCCCATAGATTATTGTCTCTCTGTCTCTGGTCCCTGTTTTTACTGTCATTTTGCAAAACAGTAGGTCAGGTTATTGCTGAAGCAATCTTTTTTTTTTTTAATTGCAAGAAGAGTCACAAAGCCTGGCTGGATTTGGCTAGTGGGAACTTGGGTGAGCAGGTGTGAAAATATTCCTGAGAACAAAAATAATGTTTTAACGATTCTTTCTTCCTTCTTTCCCCTCCCCCTGCTCCCTTTATGTCATGATTTCGTTTATTCTTTTTAAGATTTATATGTAATTCAATGCCAGGAAGAACTTTACTTTTAGAAATGTAACTTCTCCAAAGGGTAATGAGATATACTGTAAAATTAAAACTAGGATGATTAATACCTATAGTTGTCGACGAGTTCATTAATTTAATTTCTATGTACAGTAGTGGGTCAGACAAAAGCAGGAGTAAAATTTGTGTGTATTATAAAGTTTGAATTATCCTGTAAAATACAAGTGGCTATTAATGTTGTCCTGTGCAAGCAATTTTCATTTTGATGGCAATGTTTCAGCAATAAAGTGTATTGTACTATCATAATTTATAAATAAAGCTCTTATCTATGCATGAATATTGATTACTCCTTTCCACAAAGTGCCTAAAAAGGAACTTTCGGTTTATGACAATTCTTTATGGTGATTTTCAATTATTTCTCAAGGTGGTACATTCTTATGGCTGACTTATTACAAGCAAAGAAGGTAATTTAGGGAAAGAATTGCCACTTGACTGAACCTATCTTATCTACCTGATGATACAAGTTGTGACTTTTTAAATTTGCTACAAGCTGAAAATTTAATGGACTTAGCCCATAATGGCATATGAAAACCTATATTGTCGTATGTTTCAAACGACGTTTCTGCATATTTCGAAGGGAGCACTCCAAAGTTCCCTTCCCTTCTTTTAAATGTTATTTCAAAACTAATTGGTATGATTTTAATTTAACAAAAAGAAGACTAGATTTACTTACAGGGATTCAAAATGAACTCAAACAGTTCTTTGAGGTTTGCAACCATGGATTTTAAATGAAGACTTAATATGAACAATCTACGCTGTGTGTATGTGTGTGTGTGTGTGTGTGTGTGTGTGTGTGTGTATTACAAGGGAGAGATTTTTTCAGAATCAATAGAAACAATATTTCTAATGAAACAAACGAACAATACTGTGAACATCAAGAGTCCCAAAGAAAGTGACCGTTTAGTTCTTAGCTGCTTTAACCCTTTGATGGACCTAACAGCCGAATAGAGATGGAAAGTACGACCTTAGATTAACTTCCTGTGATCCATACCACAAAGGAAACAATTTGTTGGATGGAAATACATCCAACAGAACATAGGTGAATGACCTAGGACGCTTTGGTTAAAGGGTCTGGACCAGGAGTGAAATGCTACCAGTTCACTCCAGTTCAGGTGAACCGATAGAGACAAAAACTACCGATTCGAGTGAACTGGTAGTAAAAAAAATGCTACCAGTTCGGGTGAACCTGTAGTTTAAAAAAGCTACCAGTTCATGCGAACTGGGATTTCTGACAATTAGCTGTGCTGTGCAGTTTATATTCGCTAGAAAGTAGGAAATCCTGCTTTCTAGTGAAGCTAAATTGCACGGTACAGCTGTTTCCCCCCCTCCCTTGCTGTTCTACTTACCTAGTGAAGTTTTCTTTTTCTGCGTGAAGCATGCGTTTGGTGCGCACTGCACATGTGCATGCAGTGTTCTTTTGGTGCATGCTGTGCATGCATGTGTGCAGTGCGCTTTTGGCGCACACTGTGTATGCACGGGCAGTGAACCGGTGGTGATCCATGGAGGATTTCACCACTGGTTTGGATTAGGACTATCTACAGTAGTGGCCAAAATTGTGGAAATCTTTTGGGAAAAGTGTATTTTCTAAAATTAGTAAATAACACCACTTTTTTTTGGAGTAGTGCCATAAAATTATATCTCAATAGAGAGATAATATAATCAAGAATGTAATACAGTGACTTTTATGAAGGATTTGCTATTAGAATAGCAGTTACAGTATAAAGAAGAAAAGTGAAATATGTGTAAATAATGAGATATACCAAAATGATCACCATAGAAAAAACGAGATATACAAAAATTATCACCATGTCAGTTAATACTTAGTTGGGTCACCTTTAGCATGAATTACGGCCTTACAACGTCTTCCCATGGAGTGATCCAAGCCTTTTAGTTCTGTAGCTGTTATAATGTGAAACCAGAATTGAATGATGGCTTCTATTAACTGGGTTTTATTTTGGGTCGCTTCTGACTAACAAGTTTCTTTAGTCGGCTCCATAGATTTTCAATTGGGTTAAGGTCTGAAGTATTCCCAGGCCATTCCAGCAGCGAAATATGATTATCTTGAAACTCCAAAAAAAAAGTGGTGTTATTAGCCATCAAACCTCCAAAATACACTTTTCTCAAAAGGTTTCTACAATTTTGGCCACTACTGTACACTGGTCCATTCTCATCAGTCACTGGGAAATGATGGATCAATCCCTCTCATATCAACCTGTCTACAGAAGAGCTATTCCAAAGGACACCAAGTCTTGAGCTTTTGGAGAAGAAATGGGATATAAATCAAATGAATACATATATATAAGCAATGCAGTCTTCCTTCCCATGGCTTATACCAAGTTGGACGAAACTCCCAACTCTCACCAAGGTGGCTAATGGGAATTAAACATCAGCAACATCTAGAACAGGGGTAGTCAACCTTTTTATACTACCGCCCACTTTTGTATCTCTGTTAGTAGTAAAATTTTCTAACCGCCCACCGGTTCCACAATAATGGTGATTTATAAATGTATCGTCATCTGCGCATGCCTCTCGTATGTTGTGGATTGGGGTTGGGGGGGGGCGCCGGCTACCAGCTCTGCTTGTCTGTTACAGCTGGGTGGTGTGGAGGGAGATGCGCGAGCTATTCTGGGACGAGGCTCTTTTGTTTGCGGTCGCACTATAGCGCCATTTAGTTTCACTTACGTAACGTGAACTAAACTTATGTGCGGGCGATACAAATAGTATATTTTCAGAAATTTAAATTGTCACAGGGAATTTTATGAAAACCTAATGAAAATGTTTTTAAATAATGCTATGAAAGTTTTTAAAAAAGTCAATTAAATTTAAAAAAAAAGGGAAAGTGCTTCAGTATTGGACAAAACCCCAACCGCCCACCATGAAAGCTGGAACGCCCGCTAGTGGGCGGTAGGGACCAGATTGACTACCACTGATCTAGAACATGATAATAAATGTGTATTCCTGGCTGATGAATAGAATAATCTTCCTACGAGCGTAAACTTTCCCGAAAGGAAAACAAAATGTTAGAAAAGTTAAAAAAAAAAAGATGAAACTATCGATGGACGTATCTGAGAAGAGAGAGTCAGAGTAACTTTGTCTCTCTGCTCTTTAGAATGACCATAGCATAGTTCTGTTTAGAAACTGGCCAATAAAAAGGGAAAAAGATCTGAGTAAATGTTGTGTGCATTTAAGGAAGCTTTGAATTTTAGCTTTCTCTTACAATGGCTGAGCTTTTGGCATTCTGTAAAGATGGGGTGAAGGAGGTCAGAGAAAAGGGGAGAGGTTGTTTTGTAAACTGGACAAATTTTACACTTTGGGGATAGCTTGTTTTTTTGGAAGGAAAGTACCAATTTTCTGTTTTGTTCCAAAGAATCTAAGGGACAGATGGTGTTCTACCCAAAAAACAAAAACAAAACCTAGGGTAAGGTTTGCTATGAAAAAATCCCAATTGCTTAAAAATGTGAAGTGAGAAAGCTTTTTGTATGGCAGAAGATGCATTAGTGCAGGGGTCTCCAACCTTGGCAACTTTAAACCTGGTGGATTTTCAACTCCCAGAATTCTTCACTGGCTGGGGGATTCTGGGAGTTGAAGTCCACCAGGCCTAAAGTTGCCAAGGTTGGAGACCGCTGCATTAGTGGATTTAGATGGGCTTTTGGTCTGAACTAGCAGTGGATTTCCAATATTCTTACCACTGGTTCGCCTTCCTTGCATACACCCGCCCTTCCACGCTGTTGTGACCTAGGCTCAAGTAGTTATTACCAGGTACAATCAGACCTAAACAAACATATTATTAGAACAGCTGAGAATTACTCCATTCTCAGCTTAGTCCCATTTAATTCCAAAACAAAGTCCTTCAGAAACAGCCCTTTGGCCTTATCACAAACCTTTGTCTTCTTTGGCACCCTGCCAGAGGCTTTTCTTGGCAAACCCCCACAAAGTTCAGAAACAAGAGATGCTGACTAGTCCCATGTTGCTTTCCTACAAACAGGCCAGGAGCCACTGCTGATCTTTTAAACCTTATGGGAGGGGCCAATCATCTCCTGGCCTTACTCCTGAGTCGTCCTTTTGGTTTAGCTACTCTTGCCTTCTTGCAGCTCTTCATATGTATGAACTAGGAACAGGCTCCTCCTGTTCCTCTGCCTCTCTGCTGTCTACCTCTGGAAGCTCCAGAGTCCGCAAATCGCTCCCAGATGGCCCTGGCCCCATCTCTGCCTCCGACGCAGAAGGCCCTCATCTGGTCCTTCCCCTGACTCCAGGACTGGCCCATTGTCCTCCTCAGCCACCTCACTGTCCGACTCCGCTGCCAGCTCCGCACTCTGCTGGTAGACCACAACACACGCATGAGCTTTACTTGCTTGCGCACCTTCCGCGCATGTGCCCAGCCTCAAAAGCATGTCTAAATAGGACGTCATAGAGCCAGGGTGAGTGCCACCCGTGATCTCCGCTACCAGTTTGCCCAAACCGGTGTAAACCACCTCTGGTCTGAACTAAGCACCTTCAACTCTGAAAAATCATGGCTTCCTTAGTGCGTTCTTGAATCCATACATGGCACTATGTCTAAGCCATGATTTACAATCCTGAATGGCCAGGTTTCAGCCAGTGTCCTTACTTTAAAGCAAGGCAATTGTGTTCGGTTTAGTACGATGAGTGAGCAGGTCCTTCTGGTATGTCTTCCTAGCAGATCCCAAGCTCTTATTTTAATTTTTTTGAAAAAAAAAACCGCAGATACACATATGGGCAGGACAATATTAACCAAATCAATAGTATTATGAAACAGCTGGCAAAGCCTCGTTCTCATTCTCAATTAAATTAATCATGTTTGTTGTGCTTATTTGTTCAGCTGCGTATGGATTAGTTTAAATTTTAGTGCCCAAATGACTTTGCTATTTGGGCAAACACGTAAGACTAATTGTGTACCTAGAGTTGCTTCTAATCATTAAATTTTAATTCGTCTGGAACACTTGAAAGAAACTTAGTAGGATAAATATTTTGGAATGAAACCAGTGATTGTGTTGGTTTCTCAAATTAGCAAGCTTTTGAAATGAAGTGCTTCAACAGGGAAGGCCGTGGAAAGAAAAGCAGAGATATGAATATTTTTTAAATTTATTTTTATTTATTTTGTATTTTTAGTCTCGCATGTATTTTATGACAGGTACAAGTGCAAACATAATCATAAATACATGTAAAGGATACAAATAAAAGAAAACATTAGGACAGGGACGGTAGGCATGCTGGTGCGCTTATGCACGCCCCTTAAAGACTTCTTAGGGGTGAGGTCTACAGTAGACAGTCTAAGGTTAAAGTTTTGGGGGTTTGGGGAAGAAACCACAGAGTCAGGTAGCGCATTCCAGGCATTGACCACTCTGTTGCTGAAGTCGTATTTTCTGCAATCGAGTTTGGAGCAATTTACCTTGAGTTTGTATTTATTATTTGCACGTGTATTGTTGTGGTTGAAGCTGAAGTAGTCATTGACAGGTAGGACATTGTAGCAGATGATTTTATGTACTATGCTTAGGTCAGACTGAAGCTGGCGAAGTTCTAAGTTGTCTAAGCCTGAAATTTCATGTCTGGTGGCATAAGGTATTCTATTGCAAGCAGAGGAGTGGAGGACTCTTCTCGTGAAATATCTCCGGACCCTTTTGATGGTATTAATGTCCTTCCGTCGTGAGCTAAAAACACACCTATTTATTCAAGCGGGACTGGCATAATAGTGTTAAATTTTAATTCGGGGTTTTATTAATATTTCTAAAATTTTAAAACTAAATTTTAATTATCAGCCTTTTTGTAATTTGCTAGGTTTTAAATGTTTTAATTCGTATATATTTCATGTTTTATCTTGGCTGTACACCGCCCTGAGTCCTTCGGGAGAACGGCAGTATAAAAATTTAATAAAATAAATAAATAAATAAATAAATATGCAGTGTGGGTTCCAGACAGATGAGCTGTATTCAAGAATTGGTCTGGCAAAAGTTTTGCATGCCCTAGTTTGCAGTTCAATGTTACTGGAGAAGAAGCTACGCAAGACTGCGTTAACAACTCTTAATGCTTTTTTAGCAATGCTGTTACAGTGCGCTATGGCACTTAGATCATTTGAGATGAGTACTCCAAGGTCTTTGACAGAGTGAGGGCACAATGAGTGAGGGCACAATATAGCACAATGAAATAAAAGATTGATAATTAAAGAATAGTACAACGATTTGTTTTATGCACAGCACAGGACTTAAAGGTATTGTGAAAAGTGGTTTAAGAAAGGGGACAGGACATTCATAGAGAAAAAATGTATATTAATAGGATATTAATGTGTGCAGTAATATGGCACTTAATAACAATGGTTAAATATTTAGACTTTACTCTAGAGGAACCATGCTTACACTAGATCCATTGAAGTTTCTACAGTTTGGAGTTCTGGGACAATCAAATCCCACTGATTTCTCTAGGTTTGCTAAACATGCTTAAGTCAGGATTTTCATCTTGAATATTCATGCACACAATTCCCCCAGCAGTTCCCTACCAACTAGACCAGTGTGTATCTGTCTAATCAAAAGTAAATCCTGAGATATATTTAGTATAGTTTGGCATTTATCTAATTATGCAGAAAGGAAGAGATGTTAATTAAAAGTGGAAATTATGTCAGAAGAACTTCTATTCTTTCCTTGATCAATATTTTTATTTTTTGGCTTGGTGTCTTCATGCCTTGGTTTCCGGCTTGTATTAATGGTATATGCGTACATATTGTCAGTCCATTCTCATTCCTGCAGGATCCATTTATAGGGTTCAACATCAGGTTATGTTAGGCTGTTGGTTTGAGCTTGGCAATTTGGTTGCCAGCGTTTTGTCACCATTCGAGGAGACATCGTCAGTGCATTTTGAGTTATGCTCGTCCGTCAGAACACAGGTCTTGAAATACCTTTTTGTGAGATGCAAATTAGTCTGAATGTTGCTTGATATTTCTGAATCATGGTCTGATTTCGGCCTGTTTGATTGGCTGGCTGTTGTTGCTGGACTGTAGTTAAATACCATCTGTGCGATGCAGATTAGAATTAGAGCTGTTTATCTGGGTGCACGTGAATCATAGTCAGGTTTCGACTTGTTTGATAGTTTGAGTGGCTGGCTGTTGTTACTGAGATGTGGTCTGATTTCTTATGAGATGATGGGTTAGAGTGAGGTCTCCGGCAGTAGACGTATAGTTGGGGTTGTAAACTGTTTAGAAGGTTCAATGTTCTTTCATTTTACAGTTCATTTTATATGCTGTACTATCGTCTGGTAAATAACATTTCATGTTACTTTCCCACAGAAAAGGAAGTCAATCTAACCTCGAAGGTACTTAAAGCTCTTCTTTAACCCAATTTCATCTTTAGAAAAAGAACCACTGTGGTCCGTATTATCCCTTTCCCACAGAGCCTTGGCATTTTTAGAGCATTTTCTCCCAAGTTAACTTCTTAGTATTACTTCAACAATAATTTTCAAGGCATTAAAGAATTATTGGCCTTTTTAGGGTTTAGAACAGGGGTGTCAAAGTCGCTGCATCACATTATCATCATGTGACATATGTGACTTCCCCCCCCTTTGCTAAACTGGGGGTGGGCATGGCCAGCAGTGGTGGAATCCATTTTTTTACTACCAGTTCTGTGGGCGTGGCTTGGTGGGCATGGTGTGGCTTGATGGGTGTGGCTTGGTGGGCATGGGAGGATACTGCAAAATCTTCATTTCCTCCCCACTCCTGGGGGAAGGATATTGCAAAATCTCCATTCCCACCGCACTGGGGCCAGCCAGAGGTGGTATTTGTCGGTTCTCTGAACTAATCAAAATTTCCACTACCAGTTCTCCAGAACCTGTTAGAACCTGCTAGATTTCACCCCGATGATTAGCACATGATGCATCTGGCCCACGGGCCACGAGTTTGACACCCCTGGTTTAGAAACTAAAACTTTTATTTAGGGTGACTTGATCGCATTTCCTTACCTTTCTTCTGTTGGTTGTTTTGTCCTCTTGTTCAAAGCGGATGGTTGCGAACTTGGTGTTCCATTCTTTTATGGAGTTAGTTTTCCTTGAGAGGATGATGCCCAGAGCACATATTAATAGAAAGAATATAAATCTTGTAAATAAAATTATTTCATTGTTCTTCACTGGAGTTCTTTCTGTTCCGGCTAGAAAGATGTCTACTGAAGTGCCGGCAGCATCTAACACCCTAACACTGTTCTTGGCACACGCACAGGAAAGTGTTTATTTATGAGTCAGCAGGGTTTGGATACTTGGGCTATACCTCTTCTCTACCTGTCATCTTTTAAGCTTCGTCTTCCAAGTTCCCATTTCAGAAGCTCTGAACTGCATCTGGTATTTTCCAGGTATGGGTTCCAGCCAAGCCATTTTGTTGTGTCAGCCTATTACATGGTGTTGAAGGCCGACAATAAAATGATGCCCCTCTCTATTTTGGGATAATGCCAGTTGAGTGTTCAGCAAGGTTCAAAAAGTATTCATATAGGATCCAGAGCAGCACCCGTCACCAAATCTGAGAACAAGATACATATCAGAAGGACATCTATCTCCCATTGCTGTCATTCTCTGTTCTTCCAGACCTTCTAACGGAAGGCTAGTATAGTATAGTATAGTATAGTATAGTATAGTATAGTATAGTATAGTATAGTATAGTATAGTATAGTATAGTATAGTATAGTATATAGTATAGCTGCTGATACAGTTCTACAGAGGAACTATTGAGCCTGTCATCTGCACCTCTATAACTGTCTGGTTTGGTTCTGCAACCCAACAAGAGAGATGCAGACCTCAGAGGATAATTAGAACTGCAGAAAAAACAATTGCTACCAACCTGCCTTCCATTGAAGACCTGTATACTGCACAAGTCAAAAAGAGGGCTGTGAAAATATTTACAGACCCCTCGCATCCTGGACACAAACTGTTTCAATGCCTACCCTCAAAACAACGCTACAGAGCATTGCACACCAGAACAACTAAACACAAGAATAATTTTTTCCTGAATGACTCTGCTAACAAATAATTCCCTCAACACTGTCAAACTATTTACTAAGTCTGCACTACTATTAATCTTCTCATCGTTCCCATCACCCATCTCCTCCTACTTATGACTGTAACTTTGTAGCTTGTATCCTTACGATTTATATTGATATTATTTCCTGATTGCTTATTTGTACCCTATGACTCTCACTAAATGTTGTATCTTATGATTCTTGACAAATATATTTTATTTTTTCTTTATGTACACTGAGACCATATGCACCAAAGACAAATTCCTTGTGTGTCCAATCACACTTGGCCAATAAAGAATTCTATTCCTATTCTATTGTACCTCATATATATATATAGTACTTCGATACTACCCTGTGTGGTGGGAAAGCTTACTATGTAAAGGTAAAGAAGGTAGTAGGAAAGGTATAAAGGGAATAAAAAGAAGCAATTCTGCTGAAATGACCCCCTGGCCAGTGCAATAAGAATGACAATTGTTATAGTGTGCTACTGTTCATTTGTAAGAGCAATTATTCTATTACACGTTTTCCCCTGCCTTGACAAACACCATTGTTGAGAAATGGTATTCACCTTGATAATTAGTCCAATCACCAAACACTTCATAAGCACAGATGCTGAAAGCTGATGCTTCATTTATTTGCTGTGCTCCTGTTAAGCCCATCAAATAACCAAGCTAATCAAGTTATTGTTGGTTGCGTTGCATAGAGCAAGCAGTGAATAATACCTTTCCCCATGAACCGTTCTGGAAAGTTTTCAAGAGAGTCAACAAATGAAAGGACATTGACAATAAGCCATTCTAAGTAGAAGTCATTATTGTTAACCGAAAGTAGAAAGAAATACCGCGTGCTACTCTTTGTAACCTAAATATAGAAGCAGCAGAGGGAAAATTGGCCATTAATGGAAATAAAACGGAGAATTTTCACACTTTAAAAATCAAGGTGCGTTTTATATACCTCAAGCACCATGGATTTAAATTTAGATACATGCATTAGTTGTTTTGTATTCGATTCCATAATTGTGGGGGTTTGAACTAGCTTTATTCCTATATCTTTATTCCTGGTTCTTTTTTTACAGCCAAATTTGGGACCAGAAATTTCATTGCTAAGCAAGATGGTTATTAAGTAAGTCAGACCTGGTTTTACAATCTTTTCTTTTTGCCACAGTTGTTAAGCGAATTATTTATTTATTTATTTATTTATTTATTTATTTATTTATTTATTTATTTATTTTATTTGTAAACAAATATAAGAAAACAAGTAACAGGGTAGACACAGACATGGACACATGAAAAATTTTTGGCACACACACAAAAAAGGATATAAATTGCAAAACATAGCCATAAATACATAGAATGATTCCATATAATTGGGAGCAGTAGGACAGGAATGGTAGGCACGCTGGTGCGCTTATGCACGCCCCCTTAGGGACCTCTTAAGAAACATGAAAGGTCCACGGTAGACAGTTTACAGTAAAAGGTATGGGGATTAAAGGGACTAACAAGAAAGATCAGGTAGATTGTTCCAGACATTTACTACTGTGTTGCAAAGGTCATATTTCCTACAATTAAGATTAGAGTGAATTACATTGAGTTTAAATCTATTGACGGCCTGAAATTAAAGTATTGGCTTTATAATGGCTGAAATTAAAGTATTCATTTACAGGTAGAACATTTTGGTAGATAATCTTATGAACTAAGCATAAGTTCGGATCGTAGACGGCATAGTTCGAGGCTTTCTAGACCTACGATTTCAAGCCTGGTGGTATAGGGAATTTTATTTTGAGCAGAAGATTTGAGAACTTTCCTAGTAAAATATCTCTGGACCCTCTCTAATATAATGATGACTGAAATACAGGGAGGGTTCCAGGGAGGTGAACAGTAATCGAGTATAGGTCTGGCAAAGGTTTTATATGCCCTAGTTTGGAGTACAGTGTTACCAGAGAGAAAACTTTGTAAAATAAGATTTACAACTCTTAAAGCCTTTTTTGCAATGATGTTACAGTGAGCTCTGGGACTTAGATCTTTAGAAATGAGTATTCCCAGGTCCTTGACAGAGTGTGGGTCAACTTTTAGATCATTACCAGCCAGTAAATATTTGAAGTTCTTATTTCTACTGCCAATGTGCAGGACTGAACATTTGTTAGCCGAGATTTGGAGTTGCCAATTGTTAGACCATTCAGATACATAGTCAAGGTCATTTTGAAGGATAGCAAAGTTGTTTGTGGTGTTGAATAGTTTAACATCGTCAGCAAAGTGGACACAGCTGTTTATAATTTGATCACAAAAGTCATTGATATAAAGCAGAAAGAGTGTTGTACCTAGAACGCTGCCTTGGGGAACACCACTGTTGACAGGTGCAGGATTTGATAGGGCGCTGCCTATTTTGACCACTTGTTGCCCCGTTTGACAGGAACGCAGCTATCCAATTTTGTAGGAGTCCAGAAATGCCATAAGATTTAAGTTTCAGAAGTAGTTTGTTATGCACAACTGAATCAAAGGCTTTACAGAAGTCAATGTAAATTGCATCTATTGCTTTGCCCTGATCAAGTTGAGAGGTCCAGATGTTTTTGCAGTGTATGAGTTGCAGATTACATGACAATTTTTTTTCTGAAACCAAATTGTTTATCAGAGAGTAGGTTATTTGTCGCTAAATGGAGGGTGATAGATTGGTTTATGATGGATTCCATGACTTTACACGTGACACAACATAGAGAGATTGGTCTATAATTCTCAACAAGGTCGGGCTCACCTTTTTTGAAGATAGGTATGGCTATTGCTAATGACCATATGTCAGGCAAGGCGCTCATTCCAAAAGATATTTCATAGATGATGCTTAGAGGTTCAGCAACAGCGAAGAAAAGCTTTTTAAGGAAGAAGGCACATATTCTATTGGGACCAATAGATAGAGATGGCTTTAGTTTTTGTAGTGCCCTTATGACGGTATCTTCAGTAAAATCAATGTGGATTAGATCATTGCAATTGGATGAGATACGACTAGGAAATGAGGGGGAGATGCCATTGCTATTGACAAAGATTGAACTGAAAAAAGTATTGAAGAGATTCGCTTTAACTGCATCACCGTTACAATCTTCACCATTTGGCCCTTTTAGAGGTAGAATGGTTTTAGAGTCTTTAAGTTTGGCGTTTATGAAATTATAGAAGGCATGATTAGAATTTGTGTGTAACAACTTTTCCTCCTACTTGCAATGATAATTGATACATTCTGTTTTTATTTGGCGGCAAATGGATTTGTATTGGTTTTTGAAGTTAGCTACATAGCCAGTTTTATTTTTCTGCCAAAGGGATTTTTTTCCTTTGATTGGAGTTTCTTTATTGATATGGGTAACTTGTTCTTTTTAGCTTTGGATGATACTAATGGTACGTATAGATTAATAACTATTTGTACTTCAAGTAGAAAAGTGTTATAATAGTCTTCAGCAGTGTTGCAGTCATTGAATAGGATTTGCCAATCTAGAGATGAAAGGTCGGCAGCTATGAGATCATAATTTGCTTTTTTAACTTCTTGAGGCAAGCCGTTCCACTGATTAATTATTCTGCCAGGAAATTTCTCCTTAGTTCTAAGTTGGATCTCTCTTTGATAAGTTTCCATCCATTGTTTCTTGTCCTGATCTCAGGTGCTTTGGAGAATAGGTGGACCTCTTCTTCTCTGGGACAGCCCCTGAAGTACTGGAAGTTTACTATCATGCAACCCCTAGTCTTTCTCATCTTTAGGGTAGAGATACCAGTGGTGGGTTTCAATTTTTTTTACTACCGGTTCTATGGGTGTGGCTTGGTGGGTGTGGCATGGCTTGGTGGGCATAATGGGAAGGATATTGTAAAATCTCCATTCCCTCCCAATTCCAGGGGAAGGTTACTGCAAAATCACCATTTCCTCCCAATCAGCTGGGACTTGGGAGGCAGAGAATAGATGGCAGAGAATAGATGGAGGTGGGGCCCATAAGAATTTTTGATACTGGTTCTCCGAACTACTCAAAATTTCCACTACCAGTTCTTCAGAACTGGCCAGAACCTGTTGAAACCCACCTCTGAGAAACACCCAGTTCCCACAACCATTGCAGAAGCTTTATTTTGAGTTCCTTGCAACTTTTGGCAAACTCTCTTATTCTTGACAAGTTTCTTCCTCCGATTCTTTCACCAGTGCAGCTGAACGGATGATCTGGCAGGTTGCCCTTTGAACCATGCTGTGCTCATTTCCTGGCAGATATTCAACGGGGCCATTCATAGCACTGAGTTGACATGACTTCACAGCCTGCTTTACCATTGTTGGGCAGTGTAGTGTGCTTTGTAGACTGGGCCAGAGAGCAAAGTTGTAAATCATTGCAGGTAACTTACTTCCTGAACGATACCGCTCAGGAAAAGCTTCAATAACTCGGAGACAAATATTTCAATTTATCCTGTTTTTAATTGCTCCTTGCCTGCATCCTGATAGCCTGAAGGAAATCTTTAGGAAACTTTAATGCATTTTGTTTGCCTCAAGGTTGATTAAATAACTTTATTCCAGTGAAGCAATAACATATATTTACTAGGTAGAAAGTAATACATCCCCACCACCACAATGAATTAGAAAAATAAAATCTATAATTTCCTTGTTGTGTTTTCTCTGGTCAGTTCAAAATTCTGCAACTAAAAAAAAAAAATTGGAATGAAAAAGAATTGCTTGTACTTAGATTAGGTAGTTCAGAA
This sequence comes from Ahaetulla prasina, assembly GCF_028640845.1. Taxonomy (NCBI): domain Eukaryota; kingdom Metazoa; phylum Chordata; class Lepidosauria; order Squamata; family Colubridae; genus Ahaetulla; species Ahaetulla prasina. The sequence goes on along the minus strand of NC_080549.1, from coordinate 10,632,925 downwards.
TCCATGGGCATATTAATTGTCAGAGTCCTATTTTCAGCCTTGTATTCTGAGTCTATAGCACTTAATTTTGGCAATATTTTCAAAGTTTTATTTTCTTTAATATTTTCAAAATGGATTCTAATCCATTTATAGTTCCCGAAAGTTTCTGCTCCCATTCCTGTTCTTAAAACCCATAAAATAGTTGAGTAAGAAACATTTGGGTCATCTTCTGGTAGGTATTAATAGCCTTCTGTGATCTTCTGGAACATTGGTAGGCTGAGATGACCCCCAGCATTTCAAATATGTAGGTGTTTATCACCTGGTAACCATTGTTCATCTAGCCAAGCTCCATGGGAAGACATCTTCCAGATCAGTGGACTTCATCTCCCAGACCTCCAAAACTAACATGGCCACAACTGAACATTCTAGGAATTGAAGCCCTTTCATTTGAAATTTGCCAAGGTTTTATTTTTATTTATTTATTTATTTATTTATTTATTTTGTCAAATACATATTAAATAGTATATATAAGTATAAGTATAAGCATGAATTGAATACATAAAATGAATACAACTAAAGGGAACACTAGGACAGGGACGGTAGGTACGCTGGTGGTCTTATGCACGCCCCTTACAGACCTCTTAGGAATGGGGTGAGGTCAACAGTTGATAGTTTTTGGTTAAAACTTTGGGGATTTTGGGATGAGACCACGGAGTCGGGTAGTGCATTCCAGGTACTAACAACTCTGTTACTGAAGTCATATTTTCTGCAATCGAGATTGGAGCGGTTCACTTTAAGTTTGAATCTATTGTGTTCTCATGTATTGTTGTAGTTGAAGCTGAAGTAGTCATTGACAGGAAGGACATTGTAGCAGATGATTTTATGAGCTATGCTGAGGTCATACCGAAGGCGGCGTAGGTCTAAATTTTCTAAACCCAGAAAATTGGTTGAGAAATTTTGATTTAGCTCGGGTTCTCAAGGTGATTAAGTTCTACCATTTCCCACAAACTGGGATTCAGTGTTGGAGCACACGTTCTTCCTTTGAGTCTTGTCTTCTCTCCACCCCACCCCTTCCTTGTTGTATCATAATGGCCATAATCACACTTCCTCTCTTACCCTAAGGGTTCCCTTTTCAACATTTTTGTCTGAGAATTAACACTTGCTTCCCTTTATTTTGTACACCAGATGTTCTTCATGTTTAGCCTATTCTAGGACTTTACCGCCTATGCATTGTTTACCTCTCTTCCTTTTATGAGCCAACTTCCATAAGAAGTTTGAGCATGATTGGAAGCTGTAGCTGACAGCCATCTGTGCAGATGTTCCTTCCAGGCCCCCCCTTTTTTTACTGCCTGTATCACAGCTGGTCATCTCGCCTGTTTTAGTGACCCTGTGAGAAAAAAGGTAATGCTGGCTTAACCCTTTCCTTGCAATTCCTTGACTATCTGTAATACACAGAAGAAGCCAAATGTCAATAGCTATCACCAGATGGGTGATAGGTCAACTGGGAAAGGGACCCTCAATGGACAATTCTGTTAAGAGTTTGGTCAATGGGGTCAGAGTGTCCCCTACTTAGTGAGGAAAACCCTTGGGTCAGTGATACTCCAGGATGTTCAAAGAGATGCAAAGGGAGGATGCTAGGTACAGCATCTGGATCTTTGTGGACGGATAACAACACTTTAGATCAGAGGTAGGGTAGGACAAGAAACAATGGGTGGAAACTCATCAAGGAGAGAAGCAACTTAGAACTAAGGAGAAATTTCCTGACTGTTAGAACAATTAATCAGTGGAACAACTTGCCTCCAGAAGTTGTGAATGCTCCAACACTGGAAATTTTTAAGAAGATGTTGGATACCCATTTGTCTGAAGTGGTGTAGGGTTTCCTGCCTAACCAGCGGGTTGGAGTAGAAGACCTCCAAGGTCCCTTCCAGCTCTGTTATTCTATTCTATTCTATTCTATTCTATTCTATTCTATTCTATTCTATTCTATTCTATTCTATTCTATTCCTATTCCTATTCCTATTCCTATTCCTATTCCTATTCCTATTCCTATTCTTTCTACTCTACTCTACTCTACTCTACTCTACTCTACTCTACTCTACTCTACTCTACTTTACTCTACCCTAGCCTACCCTACCCTACCCTACCCTAGCCTACCCTACCCTACCTTACCCTACCCTACCCTACCCTACCCTACCCTACCCTGCCCTGCCCTACCCTATCCTACTCTATTCCATTCCATTCCATTCCATTCCATTCTATTCTATTCTATGTCTCTGGCTGGAGAATTCTGGGAGTTGAAGTCCACAAGTCTTAAAGTTGTCATGTTTTGATATCTCTGCTTTAGATGGTGGGTGTCCAACTTTTCAGCTTGCCTGGGCAACATTGAGTGGAGAGCAATTGCCTTGGGCTCCATATAAAATACATACTTAATGTGTATATAAAGTTGGACACACCAGCTATAGAAAAATGTAGGACTCCTTCTGAAGACTAAACATTGAAAAGGCCCGGTGGAAGAAGTGCCCTGAAAAAAAATATAAACCCTCTAAAACAAATTCTATTTCATCTACAGTAATTAAATGAGAAGGAAAAGAACTCTAGAGAATATTTATACCAAGCACTAATGTATACCGAACAGCCAGGATTGTGTCTGGCTGAGTACAGGGTACAATAAACATAATGGGTGATCATCACTATGTAATCTACTATGACTAAAGTTGTTAATATGTATAGTGGGATATGATACTTCACTGTAGCTTGGTACAAGAATGGTACAAGTCTCCCAGTTCTCTTTAGCACAGAGATGTCAAACTCAATTTCATTGAGGGCCGCATTAGGGTTGTGTTTGACCTTGGAGGCGGGTGGGTGATTGTGGCCAGCTCAATGTCACTCATGTCAGGGGCTCCTGTGGTAGCCCAAGTGCTCTCCCAAGGAAAATGGAACTTGGGAGGCCTGTGTGCACCTCTCCCAAGCTCTGTTTTTCCTGGCAGAGGGCTGTGTTGTGACCCAGGCCCAAGTAGGTAATAGGAAACTCAGTCAGTGTAAAAACAAACAGACTTTATTAGAACTGCTGAGAATTATTTCATTCTCAGTGTAGTCCAACTAAATTAAAGCAAATTCCTCCCAAAACAATTCCTTAGTCCTATCACCAACCTTGGTCCAATTAGGCAAACTGCCAAAGGCCTTTCTTGGCAAAAGTTCAGAAGACACCGATACGAAACAAATGCAGCAAGACAAGGCTATCAATGTTGTTTTCCGGCAAAGAGTCCAAACGCCGTTTCTGGTCTTTTAAGCCTTATGGGAGGGGCCAATCATCTCTTAGCCCTACTCCCAAGTCGTCCTCTTTGCTTGAGCTGCTCTTGCCTTCTGGCAGCTCTTCTCATGTGCACATTAGGAACAGGCTCTTCCTGTTCCTCTGCCTCACTATTGTCAGCCTCTGGAGGCTCCAGAATCCGCACATCACTCCCCGATGGCCCTAGCCCCACCTCTGCCTCCGACGCAGAGTCCTCATCCGGGCCTTCCCCAGCCTCCAGGACTGGCCCATGCTTTTCCTCAGCCTCATCGCTGTCTGACTCCATTGCCAGCTCTGCAGCCTGCTGGCGGACACAACAGGCTGTTAGAGGCCACCACAACCAAAAACAGAACTCAGGTGGGTCACACATAGCCCTCCTGAGCTCCATTTTCACTGCAAGAGGCACTGCAGGCTAGTCCTTTGTTATTTCCAGGGTGTTTCCATGGACCAGATCTACGCACTCTGTGGGCTGCATCTGGCCCGTGGGCCTTGAGTTTGACACCTCTGACCTAAGCCTGACTAGTTGTATCAGTGGCTAAAACACTGAGCTTGTCGATCGGAAAGGTCGGCAGTTCGGTGGTTCAAATCCCTAGTATAGGCCTCCTGCGTGAGCACGGGGTTGGACTAGAACACCTCCAAGGTCCCTTCCAACTCTGTTACTGTTAAAGCAGATTGTCTTTAGTTCAGAGATGTTGTCCTTCCTGCTTAGTTGTGGGCCTTCTTGTTTGTTTGTTTTTTTCCCCCCTGATATATTTCATACCACAATTCCTGGAGAATTAATATGGAGTTCAAGTGCTCTAAGGTGCTTTGTTTTATTTTTTAATGAGTGCTTTTAGATAAACTGGGATGCCAGTTATCCAAGAATGCTGGCTTAGTCTTGTTTCAACCATTTTCAATGTTCTTTACATCAGTTTCCTTCTCTGAGTTGTACTTTTCAAGCACACTAGGTTATTCTTCCATCATTTTTATTAATTTATGTATTTTGTTTCTTGATTAAATTTATATGCCGTCCATCTTATTTAGAGGTGGCTCTAGGCAGTTAACAGTCAATTAAAAACAACAATATGAAACATTAAAAACAATATGAAAATTAATTTAAAATTGACAAAGATGGAAAGGAAGGGGGAAAGATGCACCCAGGGAGAAGAGAGAAGGTGGGGTCTAATCTTAGTAACCATCTCCAGAATGACCTCACCCTCATTAAATGACCACCTCATTTAATTAGTTAGGGAGTATCTTGGCAAGAGGGACGCGGTAGCTCAGTGGGTAAAACGCTGAGATTGTCAATCGAAAGGTCGGCAGTTCAGTGGTTCGAATCCCTAGTGCCGCGTAACGGGGTGAGCTCCTGTTATTGTCCCAGCTTCTGCCAACCTAGCAGTTCGAAAACACATAAAAAAATGCCAGTAGAAAAATAGGGACCACCTTTGGTGGGAAGGTAACAGCGTTCTGTGCGCCTTTGGCATTGAGTAATGCCGGCCACATGACCACGGAGACGTCTTCGGACAGCGCTGGCTCTTCGGCTTTGAAACGGAGATGAGCACTGCCCTCTAGAGTCAGGAACGACTATCACATATGTGCAAGGGAAACGTTTACCTTTACCTTATCTTGGCTAGAATTGCGATCTAACTATTTTGGAAGATGTACGCTAAAGAAAGGTTGCTTAGATATTTGGAGGGGGGGAAAAAATGGCCTTATAGAAAATACATTCTTCTGACTCATTTTGACTTCTCATAGAAGAAACCTTCAGCCAAAACGGCATTGCATCAGAAAATGTTCATAAAGATGCAGTGTATTAGAACAGAATAGAATAGAATAGAATAGAATAGAATAGAATAGAATAGAATAGAATAGAATAGAATAGAATAGAATAGAATAGAATTTTTTTATTGGCCAAGTGTGATTGGACACACAAGGAATTTGTCTTGGTGCATATGCTCTCAGTGTACAAAAAAGAAAAGATACGTTCATCAAGAATTCTAAGGCACAACACTTAAGGATAGTTATAGAATAGAATAGAATAGAATAGAATAGAATAGAATAGAATAGAATAGAATAGAATAGAATAGAATAGAATATGGAATGGAATGGAATGGAATATAGAATAGAATAGAATAGAATAGAATAGAATAGAGTAGAGTAGAGTAGAGTAGAGTAGAGTAGAGTAGAGTAGAACAGAACAGAACAGAACAGAACAGAACAGAACAGAATAGAATAGAATTTTTTTTATTGGCCAAGTGTGATTGGACACACAAGGAATTTGTCTTGGTGCATATGCTTAAAGTATGGTACAGCACCTCCTTGTATGATCTGTCCACCTAACTCCGTAAAAATGGGAATGGAAGCAAAACCAGGCGGAAACATAAACATAACTCCATACAATCAATAACCATGGGGGCGGAGGCAACCTATGAAGATCACGACAATTTGTTTCATACATGAAACAGATTAATGCTAATTCCGTGAACAGCTGGATAGCAGGATGCTCGATAATGAGGAAAGTCATTTTAATTTGATTTTAGTCTTAATTTTTAATTGAACTTATTAGGGGTGCAGCAGGGAAAAAATTTGCTCACAGCTGCTGACGTAGGGGGAAAAAAAAGAAGGAAAAGAAAAAGCAATGGGGTTTTTTTGCCCCCCCCTCCTCGGATTAATTAATTAGTGTGCTCAAATCCAAGAAGTTTCTAACACGGGGGAGTTTACAGGTGAAGATAGATTATCCTTCTTTATTTGGCACACAGCTGTACATTATGCAGCTGCTCGGAGACAGTGACAAACATCAGCAGGGTAGCGATAGAGTGGTCTTGTACCAATTACAAAGAGCCTTGTAAGACCGATACAACTGTACCCTGGCATATGCCGAGAAACAGCCATGCCACGATATATATTCTACAGGTCATTGATAGAAAAAAGATTGTGCAAGCGCTAGTCTCTCTCGCAGTCGGCTAACAAGTCTGTCCGGCAGGGAGAAGAATAGTTGTCTGCCACATCTATCCATCTCCGCCCCCTTCCTTTTATTCCCATAGCTAGGGTGGGGTTTTGTTAGCAGCGGTAGCTCTTCCATCCCAAGGATTGGCCCACAGATTTCCACTGCTCTCCTCTCCTCTTGTCATGTCCCACTCCTCCGCTGACAGCCGTGTCAGGGGAATCCGAATCAGGTGTGCCTCTGCAGCTCTGCCAAAGTCCTAGCAAAGTTCTCAAGGCAGGCAGGAGACCAGAAAGTGACTTCAGCAAGATATGTTAGACTTTGCCTGACTCAGAGAATGCCAGAAAGCAGATCCTTTATATAGGCCATGGGGTGTGGCTCCATGACTCAGCACTTATCCAGGCCTGCCCCTCCCTTCCTTCTGATGCCGCCGCCTATCAATTCTTCTGAAGCGAGGGTCACTCCAGTCTGCAGCTGTTGGCAATTGACCTCCCTCAGGCTCACATGCTGTGGAGGAGGGGGAGGGATCTAGTTGCTCCATTTGCCTGGGCATGGAGCCAGAGCTGGGGGCTGGAGATACTTCCTCCTCTTCAGCCTGTCTGGGCATGGAGCCAGGGCTGGGGCCGGGAGGCATACTAGGACATTCCTCCATGTTCAGAAGCAGATAAGAAGGCCCCGGCTGTGGTGAAAGCGGACGAGACACAACACCTCTGCCTTCTGCACATCCAAGCGTCAGGCACTGGATCCAGCTCTCCCTCCTCTTTCTAGTCAGCCACCTCCATCTGAGAGCTGGCGGACGGCCCAGGATCCGCTGTTCTCTCTCTCTCGCTCTCGCTCTCGCTCCCTCGCTCCCTCGCTCCCTCCCTCCCTCCCTCTCTCTCTCTCTCTTTCTCTCTCTCTGACAGCTCCATTCCCTCTTCCCCCTCAGAGCTCTCAGGTTGCCTTGATACTGACCCCAACTCCCATGCCGCCTCCTCATCTGATTTGGCTGCTGGCGGCCGACAGGCCACAACAAAGTGCTTTTTGCCTGGTTTTTTGCCTTAGCATCATGTGGCCTGTTAACAAGTATAATCCACTAGGGGCTCTGAAGGACTGTAAGCTACTCTGAAGGTCCGCAGGTTTGCAAGTGTTCAGTAATCCTAATTAAATGCCGAGAGAGAGAGAGAGAACATTTTAGGTTATTTGAAACCTCCTCTTGGCGGGGTTGGCATCTGCCTCCTGTTCTGAGGCTGATAATGATACCATCAGAGAATATTTTATTCCTGGTTTCCCATCTTTTTTTTTTATATATGTGGTTGTCCTTTGATCAATGAAGTCGCCTCGCTCTGAACCGTATCCTCATCTATAATATTTTGGGCCCCATTTTTTTACACCGTTCAGCAAAACAGTGTCGACGAAACTCTTCTGACTCCGACTGATGGATTAGCAATCATAAACAACAGTTGGGACAATCAGAAGATCAAGTGCTGTCTATGTTTGCTACTGCCACGATGATGAATTGTCCTGATATGCGACGAATGCTATAACACGCCACCAGTCTGTCTCTCTCTCTCTGTCTCTCTTTATCTCTCGCTCTCTCTTTCTCATTCAGGAGTTCTTTCCAGCTTAGATTGCTGGGTAGAACTAACAGCGATAACCAGCTTTCTTTCAGTGGAATGTAGACCGCAAATTATTTGCTTTGGATGCAAAGAGTGTTTCCATTTTTTAAAAAAATCTTAAGTGTTCTTTGCTTTCTTTTGTCGGTTCCAGAATGGGGAAGATGAAGTAGAACCATAGAATTTTATTGGACAAGTGTGATTGGACACACAAGGAATTTGTCTTGGTGCATATGCTCTTAGCGTACATAAAAGAAAAAATACGTTCATCAAGAATCATAAAGTACAACACTTAATGATAGTCATAGGGAACAAATAAGCAATCAGGAAACAATCAATATCAATATAAATTGTAAGGATAAAAGCAACAAAGTTACAGTCATATAGTCATAAGTGGGAGGAGATGGGTGATAGGAACGATGAGAAGATTAATAGTAGCGCAGATTTAGTAAATAGTTTGACAGTGTTAAAGGAATTATTTGTTTAGCCGAGTGATGGTGTTCGGGAAGAAACTGTTCTTGTGTCTAGTTGTTCTGGTGTGCAGTGCTCTGTAGCGTCATTTTGAGGGTAGGAGTTGAAACAGTTTATGTCCAGGATGTGAGGGGTCTGTAAATATTTTCACAGCCCTCTTTTTGACTCATGCAGTATACAGGTCCTCCATTGAAGGCAGGTTGGTAGCAATTGTTTTTCCTGCAGTTCTAATTATCCTCTGAAGTCTGTGTCTCTCTTGTTGGGTTGCAGAATCAAACCAGTTTAATCAAACTTTCAGTATAATTTTGAGACCTTGCTGTTGCTACTTTCTGCTGAACTGTTGAGGAACCAGATGGAAGATATGTTGATCATCATCATAACTGAGAAAGGCAGTTATACTACAAGATATAGAATAGTCCAGGAGGGGTCTAATTGTAATGATGTTAGCTTCTAATATTCCTAGGAGAGCAATTACCAGAGCCAGTAAGGAAAGTTGTAGGAAGACAGTTCTAAACATAACATTGGGAAGCCAAAAAACAAAAACAAAAAACCTTCCAGGCCAAATGTTTACAATATGTAGCAGTTGTTCGTTTCATTTTTTTTTTTTGAAACCTCTGGCTTTGTTTTCCTAATAAACATCGTAATGACGCACAGAGTAGAATGATTATTAAAATGATTGAACTTGATTTTACGCTTCTGTTCTTTGCTAGCTGCTGCAAACCTTTGTATTTGTCTTGCTTTTTGATTTACCTGATTGATCTCATTCTGGGTCATTGATGGATTCAGCAAAATAGTATTTCATTTGTAATTCTAAACAAAATGGTTCATGTTGAGATCTGCATACGTAGGAATGATTGGGGTAGATTGTAAGGGTGGCACCGAAATATAATTTTATGTCATTTTATTCTATTTTATATATTTATGTATTAAATTATATTGTACCTTCTCTATTTTACCCTACTCTTATTTTAAATTGTTTGTATAAGATTTTATTGGTGATATGTGTTTGCACCTTGTGCTTTGGTATAGAATAGAATAGAATAGAATAGAATAGAATAGAATAGAATAGAATAGAATAGAATAGAAATTTTTATTGGCCAAGTGTGATTGGACACAAAAGGAATTTGTCTTGGTGCATATGCTCTCAGTATACATAAAAGAAAAGATACCTTCATCAAGAATCATAAGGTACAACACTTAATGATAGTCATAGGGAACAAATAAGCAATCAGGAAACAATATCAATATAAATCGTAAGGATACAAGCAACAAAGTTACAGTCACACAGTCAAAAGTGGGAGGAGATGGGTGATAGGAACGACGAGAAGATTAATAGTAGTGCAGACTTAGTGAATAGCCTGTCAGTGTTGAGGGAATTATTTGTTTAGCAGAGTGATGGCCTTGGGGAAAAAACTGTTGTTGTGTCTAGTTGTTCTGGTGTGCAGTGCTCTATAGCGTCGTTTTGGCCTATAGGGCCTATATTTGACAGCCTATATGACAGCCTATGTGGCCTATAGGCTAATCAAAGCTATCATTTTAAACTGTATTTTATTCCAATTGCATTTTTAATCGTATTTTATTCCAATTTCATTTTAAACGGTATTTTATTCCAATTCCATTTTAAATTGTTTTTATCAGATTTTTAGTAATAATTTGTGTCTGGAACTCTGCACTTTGATATGGCCCAAGGGCTAATCAAGAAAGTAAACTCTAATCCTAGTTCTTACGGGATTGGATGAAAGCAGAAAAGTTTTGAGATCCAGGGACATATTTTAGACACAGCTGCATCATCCTTTGTGCTTCAGGATGCTCAAATATCCTTGAAAGAATGTACAGCAGGACAGCGGGACAGACCTATCACGAAGCAAAGTTCACGGGATACGAAGGGAGAAATTGAAATCTGCTGACAGAGTAATGGCCTTTGAATAGAGATGGGCGATCCCCTGCTGTGTTTCATAAAGGAAAATGGTTTACCACTTTGCAATATTTCTAATGCCAAATTTGTGCAAATCAGCCAAGATCAAATTCAAAGGTGGCCACATTTCATCTGAATTTGCACCGATTGCAAGAATTTATTCCAACTCACTCAAGATCCGATTGAAGAGTCAGACTGTCGGCTGTAATAGGGGATGCCTGTAGCCTCTTTTTTTTTGTTTATGTATCTGGACAGTACGAAATGAAAATAGTTAGGAAGGGGAATCTGTAGATGACAACCTTGCGAAATTTGGTTCTGCAACCCAACAAGTTACATCCAACAGAACAATAATCTAACAGAAAGGGTATCCCAAAGGTGCTTTTTCAAGAAGCAACTGGACTTTCTGGTTCTTCTTTGAAGATGTTTCACTTCTCATCCAAGAAGCCATATCGGTAGGCACATGAACTCAGCTCGAGCGCGTATGTGCGCACTGGCCAGCTGATTTTCGGGCCTTCTGGGCCTACCAGAAGTAGGGAAACAGTCTGTTTCCTGCCTCCAGAGGACCTCGAGGGGTGGGTGGGTGGGGAAGGCCCATTTTTCTCTCTCCCCAGCCTCCAGAGCTTTTCTAAGCGGAAATAGCCTTTCCACACACACCCCCAGAGGACAGAAGGAGGTCAGAAATGGCCCATTTGCCAACTTCTGGTGGGCCGGAAGTTGGCAAATGGACCATTTTTGGCCTCCAGAGGGCCTCCGGGAGGGTGGTGAAAGCCGTTTTTGCCCTCCCCAGACTCCTAGAAAGGCTCTGGAGTCTGGGGAAAGCAAAAAAAGGGCCTTCCGGTCCCACCAAAAGTTGGCAAACAGGCCATTTTTGGCCTCTGGAGAGCCTCCGGGGAGGGGGGAAGGCCATTTCTGCCCTCCCCAGACTCCTAGAAAGCTCTGGAGGCTGGGGACAGCAAAACACGGGTCTACTGTGACATCACATGCCAGGAGCATGGGGAGCATGAGGAAGGGTTGCATGCACATGCACGGGGTCAGGGCTCATAGAATTATGGGTGTGGGCATGTGCGTGCATGACCCCCCCACGCCTGGCATGCGATGGCAAAAAGGTTAGCCATCACTGGTGTAGTGGTTAAGGCACCAGGTTAGAAAATGGGAGACGGTGAATTCTAGTCCCACCTTAGCCATGAAAATTACCTGGGCTGAACTCTTCTGACAGAGTGGTTGTTATGGGGAAAATAGGAGGAGGAAGGTGTAACAGTAACAGAGTTGGAAGGGACCTTGGAGATCATCTAGTCCAACCCCTTGCTCACGCAGGAGACCTGTACTAATCGCTGAACTGCCGACCTTTCTGATCGGCAAGCTTAGTGTCTTAGCCACTGAGCCTTCTAGTCAGGTGTTGAATAGCTTCAGTGCTTTGAGTTATTTGTAAAAATAATAAAGGCGGGGTACAAATAAATAAAATAAGAAACAAGGGTGAAAAAGACAGCAACCCCTCATCCCTCTTCTGATAAGCAGAATTATTTTATGCAACAAATCATAATTAAACCATAGCTCGATGTATGCGGTTCCTATCTCTGGCTAAACATAGTTTGGAGTATATGAGGAAGTTGACTAAGCCGAATCTTGATGCTGAGTTCTTGGCACGCTCAGCTTCCTGACATGTCCCCTGTCAAAATCATAATAGGTGTGACTATAAATAAACTTCTCCCTACAGCCGAAGAACTTAAAACAACAAATATCCAGTTTAGCAGAGTGGCCTGTAGAATGAGAAATGAGTCTCGGGGAGAAAAAAAATGCTGCTATGCAGACATTATCATGAGTTAGACTTTCAAGAATGGCGGCTTTTTTAATCGAGCTATGAAATATATCTGCCTGAGCCGCTAAGCCAAAAATCCCAGTTAATAAGAAATGTGAACCATTTTGCCATCAACCATCAGTCTTCAGAGGTAGGTTTTAAACCAAGGTTCTCTAGTTCTCACATGGTTAGAAGTCTAGCTTCCTATCCATTTTAAATACTAGTTTCATGACATTATAAGGAAAGGTTTAAAACAGCAACAGTGTCAGCATTCCAGAAAAAAAAACCAATTCCAAGTAAAAACTCTGAAGTTTTTTCAAAGTTCTATTTACTAGGATAGGTAAACTGGCACATCTGGGAAAAACCCGAATCTGAGAGGTCCAAGTTTTCCCTCAGTAAATCAAAACCCCCAAAACCATCCCCTCACTCCTCAGTCGATCACATGCTCCAATCGCCATCCATCCCATCTCGAGACAGCCCTCTGACCGCTCCTTCTCCAGATGCAGGATCGGCCTGACCTTGACCAACAGGAAGAATGCTATTATGTCTAAAGACAACCCCTCTACTAAATCCCCCCCTCCTACTTTCCCACACACGAGAAGCTGGCAGCACGGAAGCGTCCGGCCTAATATGGCTTCCAAAGCTGACAAACAGCAGGCCAATAGAATCAGATGATAAAAGAGAGAGCAAAACACTTCCTTTTGAATTCCTGAATTATTCTCTCCTTCAAGAGTGAATCTCAATTTTCAAACTGTGGACGCAGTATTCTTGATGTTAGCTCTTCAAGGTAATCCAGACAAGAAGCCATGATTACCTACAAATACCTTTACTGTGGGGTTACAGTAGCAGAAACTTGGCAAGTCTGAAAGAATCTCTCCCCTCCTACATAGTTACTCTCCCCAAAACTGAGGAAGGGTAAAAGATGATCAGGCTGAGCCGGAAGGCTGGGTCAAATGTGTCATCAGTTTGGAGTCATTATGCTCCCACTACAGATCTAACTTCAGCTCCCGTGAATAAATTTATAATACTTTTGAACTCTTTTCCCAGCTCCTGGTTTCTTCTTCCTAACAGAAGAATCCTTCCATTCTTCTGAGGTGGGTAAAATGAGGAGCCAGATTGTTGGGGGCAATATGCTGATTCTGTAAAACCGCTTAGAGTGGGGCTGTAAAGCACTGTAAAGCGGCATATAAGTTTAAGTGCTATTGTTATTGCTATTTCTTCTCAGATCTTCCTCCATCTCAGAGGTAGTATTCAGCAGGTTCTGACCAGTTCTGGAGAACCGATAGCAGAAATTTTGAGTAGTTCGGAGAACCGGTAAATACCACCTCTGACTGACCCCGCCCACATTTATTCTCTGCCTCCCGAGTCCCAGCTGATCGGGAGGTGCAGCGTACACGGAAATGGGAATTTTGGAGTAACCTTTCCCTGGAGTGGGGAGGAAATGGAGATTTTACAGTATCCTTCCCCTGCCACGCCCACCACGCCACACCCACAGAACCGGTAGTAAAAAAATTTGAATCCCACCACTGCTCCACCTCCATTCCTTATCTGGATTTATCAGTTGGTTGTTTAGATCAGGGGTCTCCAACCTTGGCAACTTTAAGACTTGTGGACTTCAACTTCCCAGCAAAGCTGGCTGAGGAATTCTGGGAGTTGAAGTCCACAAGTCTTAAAGTTGCCAAAGTTGGAGACCCCCGGTTTAGATTGCACTTCTTCCTCCTTTTTTCCAAGGTCATTCTCACATACCGTTTACAGTTAAGGAGCAGTATTTATTTTCACCCGAAAGATAAAGAAGTAAAATACACTAAGATTAATTACCCACTCTCCTACAATGCAGCCTGAAAGCTAGGAAGAATTAAAATTGTGTGGTGCAGATCAGCTCGGCTTTCTGCAGACTTCAGCACTATAATCAGTGGGAATTACCCATGTGGGTTTTTTTTTATAAAAAAAACAAACACCATGGTGCTAATTACGTCTGCAAAACAAATAAATCAGCATGTCCCAAACTTTTTCCTTCATTACCCAAAACCGCTTAACACAAACTCTTGTCAAAACTTCCGAGGATTGATTGTAATTGATTGTACCTCAGCACCATAGTGAACAGTCGCTGAACAAATGGTCATAAGTCGAAGACCCCCTGTATTAGCAAAAAACAAATGGTTATTTCAGCAAATTACCTTTGGTGATTTCATCAATTTTCACCTTAATAGGTGTACTTTGGAAGTATTAATCTTATTTTAATTCATTTGGCAATCTTTAAGTCAATATAAATAGAATAGAATGGACTGGACTGGACTAGACTAGACTAGACTAGACTAGACTAGACTAGATTAGACTAGACTAGACTAGACTAGACTAGACTAGACTAGACTAGACTAGACTAGAATGGAATAGAATAGAATAGAATAGAATTCTTTATTGGCCAAGTGTGGCCAATAAACACACAAGGAATTTGTCTTTGGTGCATATGCTCTCAATGTACATAAGGAGAATAAAATTCATTTATCAAGAATAAAAAGATACAGCACTTAGTGATAGTCAAGGTTACTAATAAGCTATCAAATTGTACAAGGAAACAAATAAAAATATAAATGGAAAGATACAAGCGACATGGTTATGGTAATTAGTGGGAAGAGATAGATACCAGTGAGGAAGAGAAGAATAATAGTAATACAGTCGTAGAGAATTATTTGACAGTGTTGTGGGAATTAGTTGTTAAGCAGAGTGATAGCATTTGGGGAAAAACTGTCCTTGTGTCTAGTTGTTCTGGTGTGCAGTGCCCTAAATAGTCTTTTATGATGTGTATTGGGTAGGTCAGTTGTTACAGAAAGAAAAAAAACAAAACACTTTTATCCAATTCTGGATAACTCACCCAGGTTTGAGAAGCCCTAAAATTAAAAAAAAATACCTATAAGCTTCCTTCAGGTTAACAGTACCTCTGGTACTTGCTTGGATTTTTGGAGCTAAATTAGAAGGATTTACCATCTGATGTGACTCAGCCTGAAACTATTGATCCTAGCTGTTATCCTATGTTGGTGCTACCATGTGTTCCTGCCCCTCCCCCTTTTTAATGTGTGTGTGTGTGTGTGTTTGTGTGTGTGTGTGCGTGCCAGACATCAGTGCTTACTTAGCAGGTCTCTTGCTATTCATTGCTCTAGGAATCAATCTTTTCCATTAGTCCTTCATCAATAATTACTTGAGAACAATTGCAGTGCCAAATGCTGCTAATTTCCTGAGTTTGAAAGCATTTCAAGCAATAACTCATTGCTCTACCCTTCCCTGCAGAGGTCAACTCAACCTAGTTAGTTGGAAGCTCTACCAAGCTTTAGTTCAATACTTCTGTTACAGAACTTAGTTTGCCACAGTTCTTGCCTGGGATTTTGCCCTAAGTAACAACTTATCAAGAGTGTGTGTGTATATTATAATATATACACATATACATATGTATGTATGTAGGTCTTGGCATATTCGGGTCTTTTCCTGTGTAAGGTTGAGAGTATCTTGGCGATGTTTCGACGAGGTTTCACTCATCATCTTCAGGCTGGTGCTTTCATGTATGTATGTATGTATGTGTGGTGAAATTCAAATTTTTTTACTACCGATTCTGTGGGCATGTTTTACACTAGCTGTTGGCTGTCACATTATTTCAAGGTATTTTGGGCAGGAGTGGGCTGCTGGGGGTGGACAGGGGTTTGGGGGAAACTCTAGCTAAATTCTGTGCAGTTCGGAGAACCCCAAATCCCACTCCTGGTTGGCCCCACCCACCCCTTCCCTTCCCTTCCCTTCCAAGAGTTCCCATGCTACTTGTTTTGGATGCAGGTAAGTGCAGGGCATGCGTGGAGGCTCAGGAAGGGCAAAAACCAGGCCTACCGGAAGTTTGAGAAGGCAGGAAACAGGCCTGTTTTCGCCCTCCCGGAAGCTCAAAGAAAGACTCCGGAGCCCAGGAAGTGCAGGAGGCCAACTAGGCCACACCCACCATGGTCACGCCCACCCAGCAACCGGGCAGAGGACCCCTTGCTAAAATTTTTGAAGCCTACCCCTGATTTTGGGGCTGGGGCTTAAGGAGAAATTCCTTCCATAGTGAAAAATGCCGTTTCAGTTCTAGGTAAGGTAAAGGTTTCCCTCGCACATATGTGCTAGTTGTTGCCGACTCTAGGGGGCGGTGCTCATCTCCATTTCAAAGCCGAAGAGCCAGCGCTGTCTGAAGACGTCTCCGTGATCATGTGGCTGGCATGACTCAACGCCAAAGGCGCACGGAACGCTGTTCCCTTCCCATCAAAGGTGGTCCCTATTTTTCTACTTGCATTTTTACGTGATTTCAAAACTGCTAGGTTGGCAGAAGCTGGGACAAGTAACGGGAGCTCACCCCGTTACACAGCAGCACTAGGGATTCGAATCGCTGAGCTGCCGACCTTTCGATCGACAAGCTCAACGTCCTAGCCCCTGAGCCACCGCGTCCCAACGCGTTTCAGTTCTAGTTAGCTCTTATTTTTACACTCACAGTCATAAGAGTAAATGATTGTCAACAACATGACTGCAGTATCTATGTCCTTAAAATGCACCGTAACAGATAAAATAAGAGAAAGCCAGGAAATACAGATAGGTTTCGTTCTGAAAAGATGGAGAGAGGTGTTTGTGACACAAATATTCTTTGATAGATAGATTTGGGTGGGGGTCTCCTCCAAGTCAGTCTTAACTCTTGGCAATTGCCTGGAGAAGTTTTGGAAGTGGTTTTGTTGTCCCCATTTCAGGTCTGAACCTGGTTCCGAAGCCAATGACGGACGCCAGACACAAGGTGCAGGTTTTCTGGTTGTTTTTATTGGAGTACTCCAGGTATGCCAAAATGCCAAGAGCCAAGAACAAAGGATTAAGAAAGCTTTATACATTTTCACTAAAAGAGAAGGCGGGACAAGGCGAGATAATAAGAAATACCATCTAATAAACATTTTAGTAATAATTCTACAATTTTTTCTATTGGTCTCTAGCTGTCCCTATTCCTAAGCCCTTGGCTAATGAATGCCCCAGGAGTTATCTAATACACATTTAATTGGCTGCAGGCCATCTGTATTCTTAATTTTTAGCTGAGGCCTGCAAGTTGTCTAACTTGTTACTTTCATCAGCTTTCTAACTACCCAGAATTGTTACAAGATTTACACATGCATATTTCCTGTAGATAAACATTCTTTGTTCTTGCCGGACACACTCCGCAATTACAGGCTTCCTGATTTACTTTCAAGTGTGTGTCATGACCTGGCTTTATTTCAGCATACAGCCCTTCAGTTTCAACTTGTATGTTACCTAGGGCTGAGAGAGAAAGGCTGGCTCAAGGTTATCCAGCTGTGCGCAAGGCAGGACTAGAACTCATGGCCTCTGATTTCTTATCCTGTGCCTTAATCGCCACTTCAAACTCTTATAGATTGATTTAGTGGGATTTAAAATACAAACGTCTGCCTTAGAATGACTTAACTCTGCACAAATGACTGGACTCAAAACTAATTCTTATTTTGTTTTACACACGCACAAAATAGATTGAGTTGTCAGCCATTCTGATTTTCTCAGAATTTACTCCGAAAGCGGTTCTTTGAAGTCACAAGATTTAAAATAAAAAATAAAAAACCCTAAGGATTAGTTCTTTCCTCGTTACTTATTTGCTGGCCCAGCTGCTTTCCAGTTCAGTTTAGGACTGTGTTTGCTGCTGATTTTTGAGAATAAATTCAAATGATTTACAGGTGAAAAGCTGACCAGAGGCAACAGAAAAAACTGCAACATTTTTTTTCCTAATGAATTCTATTTCGATTCAAAACTACGATTCAAAAATCTATTTTTCAAATGTTATGCCAGACAAAGGATTCTTTCAAAAATTCTCTATTCTTTGCTTTATAATTCAAAATGCCGATGTTTTATTTCCTCATTTTATTTTTTCCCCCTCTTCATTTGGTTTTTCCAAGTGTAGAATATTTCTGGCCTTGAATCTTACCAGCCAATTCAAAAATTAAAGTGAGGCATATTCCCTGCGATGCCCTAAGCGATCACTATAGAAGTGCAGCAAACAACTATTGTGTTGCTAGATATTTTCAATACCACCATGGTCTCTAACAGATCTGTTTCTTGAGTCCATTTAATACAGCTTACAATGTAAACATTTAATACAGTTTACAATGTAAACATTTAATACAGTTTACAATGTAAACTGTACTAAATGCATTAATATAATTAAATTAAATTAAATACAATGGCCCAGTGGCTAACATGCCGAGCTTGTTGAGCGAAAGGTCGGCAGTTCAGCGATTCGAATCTTTACTGCCGCTTAACGGGGTGAGCTCCTGTTACTTGTCTCAGCTTCTGCCAACCTAGCAGTTCAAAAGCACGTAAAAAGTGCAAGTAAAAAAATAGGGACCAATTTTAGTAGGAAGGTAACAGTGTTCTATGCGTCTTTGGCTTTGAGTCATGCCAGCCACATGACCACGGAGACATCTTCAGACAGCGCTGGCTCTTCGGCTTTGAAACGGAGATGAGCACCGCCCCCTAGAGTCAGGAAAGACTAGCACATATGTGCAAGGGGAACTTTATCTTTACCTTTACAGTGTATATGTTACTTTTGTGTCAAGAAAATTAAAGTCGTTTATACAGGAGGAAGCAATGAAAACAGATCAAAATAGAAAAAAATAGACACTTTTCAATAGCGGATTACAGCATTAGGATTTGGGAATTGTTAGTGTGGAACAAACTTAATCCATCCCACCAAGTTTCCCTTGGAGAAAGTGATAGATGGATTTAGGAAGGAAGAAAGGAAGGAAGGAAGGAAGGAAGGAAGGAAGGAAGGAAGGAAGGAAGGAAGGAAAGAAGGAAGGAAGGAAGCATGCATTCCTGCATTGAGAGGGATTTCCAATTTAATGAAAAACTGGTGAGCATATACCAAGACACATGCATATACTGCAGGAAGCTACCATTCTCATTTTAATTCTGTTCATGAGAAAAGATCAGGGAGGTGCAAATTTTGAGAATGTACATCCATTTTTTTTTTTAACTACAAGGACTGTGACCAGGTCTCCCAGCTCTCTCCTCATCACCACCACACACATACACCCTTCTTGCATTTTACATTTTTCTTCCTTCCGAAACATTCTGTCACATTCTGAGGGAATTAATGTCACCATTTCACTAGGTTATGCCACAGGCCTATTTGCTTCAGTGTCTCAGTGTTTATGACATCAGCTGGTTGATTTTGCTGATTCAAACTCAGAGCTCATCTACCCAATGCTTGAGATTAGCCATGGTGGCGCAGTGGTTAGAGTGCAGTACTGCAGGCTATGTCTGCTGATCACCGGCTGCCAGCAGTTCGGCAGATCGAATCTCACCAGGCTCAAGGTTGACTCAGCCTTCCGTCCTTCCGAGGTGGGTAAAATGAGGACCCAGATTGTTGGGGGCAATAAGCTGACTTTGTAAGCCGCTTAGAGAGGGCTGTAAAGCACTGTAAAGCGGTATATAAGTCTAAGTGCTATTAAAATGTGGCTGTGTAGCTGATTTTGAGTTTGGTCCTGACTGAGTTTGATCCATCCAGTATGTTTACTTTGTGACTCAGGTGGTTATCCAAGCCCAAGCAATTATTAATTCAGCAAACCACAGTTCAAGATGAGTTTGTGGACAACCGACTGATTTAGAGTTCAGTTTTAAGAGCCCACGTTCCTCAAAAAACCGGATCCAGAAGATCTCATTAAGCACAGAAGTTTCATACATAGCCAACCACTAGCCCAAGCTGTTTACATTCTTGAAGTCTGATTTCCTATCTGTGGAAAGATAGGAAATGGTTGGCTCTGGATCTAGAAAAACAGGAAGCAATAAATCTTCGTGAGGTGTTCTTCTAACTCAGTGGTTCTCAACCTTTATAGTGCTGCGACCCCTTTAATACAATTCCCCAGGATGTGGCGACCCCTTTAATACAATTTCCCATGATGTGGTGACCCCTTTAATACAATTCCCCACGATGTGGTGACCCCAACCATAAAATTATTTTTGTTTTGAATTTATCGCGCCTGAAGTCGTATTGGCTAGTGATCTGAACTGCTTGCGATTGCCTTGAGGAAGGAGGCATTAAAGCGGAGACTCTTCCCCTATTAAGTTTATCGTGCCTGAAGCCAAATTAGGCTAGCAATTGGGAGTGATTGCAGCTGGCTTGAGAGGGAGACATCAGAGCAAAGATTTGTCTCTTTTTTAATTCATCGCGCCTGAAGCCGAATTTGGCTAGCGATTTGAAGAGCCTGCAGCTGGCTTGTGGAGTCAACCATTGGAGCGTGATTCTTCGACTTGCAAGTATACTCTCCATATTTCCGATGGTCTTAGGCGACTCCTGCCAAATCGTCATTCGACCCCCAACGGGGTCATGACCCACAAGTTGAGAACCGCTGTTCTAACTTGTGTTGATTTTTTGCATGTGGACTTCAATGATTTTAGAACTGCAAAATATGTGTGCTCACAACCCAGCTTTGAAGTTCAGTTATGCTCTGTTTCAATTAACTTTGGTTTGCTGAATTAACCAGGGTGGGCTGGATTTGCCCCCATCCCTTCTGGATTTGCAAACATTGTTTTATCAAGCCAATCTTGGTCTTCATACATTGTACGGTAAACACAGCCTTCTATGAATACATTCCTTTAATCCGCACTGCTTCAAGTGCCTTGTTTCTTCCCTTCTAACCCATAGTTACTCAGGACGCATGAAGATTGGAGAGGGCCGGCGTGACCCAATGGGCAGTTGGTTGGGAATTTGCATTCATTGATTGAAAACTTGCTCGGAGTGAAAAGCGGCCCTTGACATGTTTTCAGTTTCTCTCGGCGACTTTCGTTCTACGGCTAACAATGAAAAATGTTTGCCATTAGCAGGGGCGCTTTGTTTTCCAACAATGCGAATATGTTTGTTTGGATGGGGTGACTCAATCAGAAGACAGTGTGATCTGGCATATGATACAAGCCCAGCATCGTCATTAAGTATTGATGGAAAACACTTAAGTACCAACAACACAATTATAGAAACGCTTTGGAGCCGGTTTTGAACAATACTTAATGGGGTATCTGTCAGTTAGATTACATATCTAAGGAACAACTCTAAGCACCTTTTAAAACCATGTAGTCCTGGTAATTATCTAGCAAAAATGAGCACAAGTGTGAAATATTAGTTCATATATGCAGAGAAACCACTGAGGAGTCTTTTGGTTGAATCTTGCAGAGCTATTCCATGATTTCAAGCAAGGCCAATGCAGTTTATATTTGCCATGCCTTGTGAGTGTTAGCCCCTCAGGAGATTCCCAGTAGAAATTAACCAGACAGTATAGTTTTTATCTTAAAAAATCTTTTTTTTTAGTGAGATGATGTCAGCTGGAATGCATGTTGGCTTAGCACAAGATGGCAAGCCAAAAGCAAACTATTTCAAAAGTCTACGTCTCAGCAGTAAAGCAGTGATTAGACATCTGGAGGTTATCAAACATGGTTTATTATTCCTATAAAGCTGTCTCCCACTGGCTGGGAGAACAAGCCATCAGTCTGTTTGTCATGTTTTTTTTTTTGGAATAAACTAGGTTGAAACATCGTGGCAAACTATGGATAGCAAGTGCAGCAGCTAGCGATAGCATTTTTTAAATTTAATTTAATTTATTTTTATTTTATTTATTTATTTATTTTGTCACACAGTATATATAAGTGTAAGCATGAAATAATTATACAGTATATAAGCATATATATAAGTATGAGTATGGAATAACTATATTAATTGGATATAACAAAAGAAAATAATAGGACAGGAACGGTAGGCACTCTTGTGCTCTTATGCACGCCCCTTACAGACCTCTTAGGAATGGGGTGAGGTCAATAGTAGACAGTTTTTGGTTGAAGCTTTGGGGATTTTGAGAAGAGACCACAGAGTCAGGTAGTGTATTCCAAGCATTAACGACTCTGTTACTGAAGTCGTATTTTCTGCAGTCAAGATTGGAACGGTTCACATTAAGTTTAAATCTATTGTGTGCTTGTGCATTGTTGCGACTGAAGCTGAAGTAGTCTTCGACAGGAAGGACATTGTAATAGATGATTGTATGAGTTAAGCTCAAGTCATGCCGAAGACTTATATACCGCTTCACAGTGCTTTACAGCCGTCTCTGAGCGGTTTACAGAGTCAGCGCATTTGGAACGCACTGTGCATGCCCCGGCAGCGAACAGGTAGCAATCTGTGGAGGATTTTACCACAGGGTTGAACCCTCATCTACCTGCATTCTAAAGCTCACATTTCAAACGTAACATTTTTCCCTCCCTTTCTCGAAATCCGGCCTTTTCCTTGCCTGATATTTGTGGCTGTTTTCAAAATAAATATGTCGAGCTGCCATATTTGTAAATCGGATGGCCTTTCGGTTGGATTTCACAAATACGCTCCTGAGCTGGGATGTGCCAAACCTCCTGAGAGCTACTGCTGCACTTTCATTAGTTCTCAGCAGCCCAGAAATTGCTCACTCCTTATGCGTCTTTGTCTACTCGAGGCTGCAGTCACATTTCAAACCTTTATAAAACGTTCCTTTGAGTCCTTGTGACAGATGCTGTCTTTTCTATAGATGAAGCCATTTATTTGTAGTGTCCAGGTCTCTATGCAAAATCTGGATTATTTTTCCTCTCTCTCTCTCTACTATGGAGCCAACAGAACAAGAGCATAGTATTCCTAACACAATTCCCTGGTGCATATAGAATTACACCTTATTGTTGTTATTATTTCCATGTTAATCTGCATCTAAAGAAACTTTTAAAAAGTACATCCTCTCTGTCTATAACAGCCAAATCCACCCACTCGTCACGAAATCTCCAGAAGTGCAAAGCCTACAAACCTGAAATTCAGCACCTATGTTCCTCTTGGCTTCTAGGTGCTTGCTAAGAAAGGATTTTTCAAAATGACCATCCAATCATAGGTATTTCTTATATTAACACACTCTGATGCTAAGGAGTTAGACATTCTGCTCCCCCACCCCACCTGAAAAGAACTCTGTTCCAACTGCCAGTTGCCTCACATTCCGTTACCTCAGTTCAAACTGGCAGACACTCCTTCAATCAGAAGCAGTCTGGGGGCTCTTTACAGTACTAAACATCGCTACCTCACCAAAATGTCTACACCTTCCACCTATGGAACTGCTTCCGAACTGAAGGTGGCAGGAGAGATATTTCCTTATGAGTTTCTGTTCCTAAGGACCACAAAGACTTCCAAGTGGTGACTAACGCCGATTGGAAGCCTTCGGGAGAGCACCGAGGTCATTTCAATTCCCCCACGACTACAGCTGTTCTCATTGTTGGCCAGGATTTTGAGAAGAGAGATATCGTTCTCCATAGCAGAGACAACAGGTTGTTACGAATCGCCACCCGATCACATTGTTTCATAGCGAAGCACAGGTATCCTGCTAGTAAAGCTATATACTTTGTTGTTAATTGTGAAGTTGTGTCCGACCCATCGCGACCCCATGGACAACATTCCTCCAGGCCTTCCTATCCTCTACCATCCTCTGGAGTCCATTTAAGCTCATGCCGACTGCTTCAGTCACTCCATCCAGCACCTCCTTCTCTGCTATTCCCTTCTTCTTTTGCCCTCAATTTTCCCAGCATTAGGCTCTTCTCCAGGGAGTCCTTCCTTCTCAATAGGGGGCCACAGTATTTGAGTTTCATCTTCAGGATCTGGCCTTCTAAAGAGCAGTCAGGGTTGATCTCCTCTAGGACTGACCAATTGGATCGCCTTGCAGTCCAAGGGGCTCACAGAAGTCTTCTCCAGCACCAGAGTTCAAAGGCCTCAATTCTTTGGCGCTCAGCCTTTCTTATGGTCCAACTTTCACAGCCATACATTGCAACTGGGAAAACTATATACTTAAAACAATATAAAACACAGCGAGTTCTCACATAACAACGATAACTGGGACCAGAATTTTCCACCACTAGGTGAAAAGCATGATGTCATGTGACTGCAATGCTGAGCAATGGCAGGTTTGGAAATCCCTGCTTACCGCTGTGAAGTGAAACACTCTGGGTCATTAAACGGACTCCCTCACGTGATTGCAACTTCCAACTTCCCGCCAGCCTCTCCATTGACTTTGCTTGTGGGAAGTTGGAGGCAAGGTCCACAAACCATAATCATGTGACCGTAGGATGCGGCAATGGTCAAGCCAGGTGCCGAGCATTGTCATGTGACCATAGGGGTGTCATGTGTTGGTCAGAACTTTGAGAACCAGTGCATAACTAACACTCATTCAGCAGTGCTGTAAGTATTGTCTGTTATTAACCAAGGAAGGTTTGCATTTTAAAACATTATTGATTAAAACATGTGTATTTAAGAGATGGAGAGCAGGAAAGAAATATAGGTGTGAATAAATGTGTGTTGAATAAGCTTCTATTCAACATCTAAAATGCTCCAGGAAGTTTGTAGCACGCTCAGAAAAACAGGATAGATTTTAAAAAGATTAAAAAAAAAAACTACAGATAAACCAAGGAAACCACCTATTTATGTTTGCTTGTTTTTTTTCAGGATAGAGAATTGGATGTAAAGGAAGCAGAATGAAATCCATGTTTTAGCCATAAGACTCACTAGTCAAAATGTGAGCAATATAGCAATAGAACTTAGACTTATATACCGCTTTACAGCCCTCTCTAAGCAGGTTTACGAAGTCAGCCTCTTGCCCCCAACAATCTGGCTCCTCATTTTACCCACCTTGGAAGGATGGAAGGCTGAATCAACCTTGAACTAATGAGATTTGAACTGCCAAATTGCAGGCAGCCAGCAGTCCGCAGAAGTAGCCTGCAGTACTGGACTCTAACCACCGCGCTACTGTGGCTCATATCTCTTTCTTAGTTGAATTTATTTCCGAGGTCTGTAGTTAGTTCAAAATCGGCAGACCTACAATTCTTCTGCTCTGAACCTTGGAAGCCAATCAAGGTAAGATACGACAAATAATATTTTCTAAGTAATCTATAATATAATCATAAAAGTTCTTATGGTATTTTTTTTTTTAAAAAAACCCTTCTAATAGCTTGAAATTGCAGCCCTTACAAGCTAAAGGGGACTCAGATTGGCTTTTCTCCTTAAAACGGGTTTATGAAAATTCCATTTGAAATTTGGCTTCCGTAAAACTCTTAAATTAGAAATGGATTAATGCCTGTCCTTCAGACTGGCAGAGATGATTTTTTTTAAAAAAAACATTCTAAACTAAGCCTCTCTTGAGAATTTATCCCGGCTAATTTGTTTGTTTGTGCTTTCGCTGTACAGTTTAATTAAGTAGTCATGTTAAATTGTCTTGAGTTTTATAGGCTGGGGATTTATTTCCTCTGGGGCGGCCCATTTTTAGGTCACGTTGTTTCTCTGAGCAAGGATTCCAACCCTCTTCCGAAGAAAGTGGGTAGGATCTGAAGAGGCCACAAGAGTTGATGGTTGCACAAAATTCAGCCATGGAGAGAACGTGGTGGGACTCGGGAAGGAGTTGGTTCATTCCCTTTCCACATCGAGAGTTTAACTACTGAGAAAGCATGGCCTCTGAGGTTAATATTAGTCATGGCAGGGAAAAAAAAAAACATCCACATATATAAGCTTTCTTAAGGCAGGAGATTTATCCTCCATGACTAATCATAGCACTTATGCGTTTAAGAGTTTTGGATCAATGCTACCGCATAAAGAAAATTGTTTAGAGTACTTTCTCCTGCATAATCCCAACCTCCATGGACAATCAACAATCACTACTGCTGCATTTCAAAAGTATGAAGGATTCGAAGGATGGAGCAGCTCCCTCTAAGGTGGCCCCAATGTTCGGGTGTTATTACAGAATCTCTCCGTTTTGCTTCGATATGAATATAACCTTCCCTGCAGCATTTTGCAGTCTCCCTCGTTTCACAGACTTTAAGCCTGCGGAGAAGCCATCACAAGAAAGTTCCTTCTGTAGGCCTTACCTACTTTGAGGAAGAGAGGACAACCATGAAACGATGGAATGAAGGCTAACACAGAAGTTGTTTACCAATAATTTTTTCCAGGATCTCATAATTTGTTGTTGTTAGTTGCGAAGTTGTATCCGATCCATCGCCGACTCCGGAGCCTCCAGAGGCTGACAGTAGTGAGGCAGAGGAACAGGAGGAGCCTGTTCCTAGTGCACGCATGAGAAGAGCTGCCAGAAGGCAAGAGCAGCTAAAGCAAAGATAATGGCTCAGGAGTAGGGCCAAGAGATGATTGATTGCTCCCATAATGCAGCAGGATAAAGAGCAATTCTATCAACGTTGTTTTCCGACAAAGAGCCCAAACACTATTGCTGGTCTTTTAAGCCTTACGGGAAGGGCCAATCATCTCTTGACCCTACTCCTGAGTCGTCCTCTTTGCTTGAGCTGCTCTTGCCTTCTGGCAGCTGTGCTCATGCGTGCATTAGGAACAGGCTCTTCCTGTTCCTCTGCCTCACTACTGTCAGCCTCTGGAGGCTCCTGAGTCCGCACATCACTCCCCAATGGCCCTGGCCCCACCTCTGCCTCCGACGCAGAGCCCTCATCCGGGCCTTCCCCAGCCTCCAGGACTGGCCCATGTTCTTGCTCAGCCTCACTGTTGTTTGACTCCATTGCCAGCTCCGCAGGCTGCTGGCGGACCACAACAATTAGGTTCTTTGCAGAAAGGTGGATAGGAAGGATAAAATGTACCTTTGGAGTGCTGGTAAGTATTCATAAAGCACCTGCTGAGGACACCTTGAAGTTGTTCTGTTCTTGGATTTGCTCAGCTGCTCTCTATAGTTGACGCATAATCCTAGGAAGCACACATCTGGTTGAAGAAGCAGGCGCCCCCTGGGAATCACATTTGCTGTTCAAATCCATGCTTTGTGCAACCTTACTGGAAATACGTCTTTCTTTTCAAGAGCCGAATCCCACATAGTACCCGTATCTCTCATCAGTAGCACCGGATTCTTGTATGAATAGATGCTAAAGCTAGGTCTTCTAAGCTTTGGCTGCTTAGTGTGTCAAACAAAGAGAAAAGAGAAGAAGCATATGTAATGAAGCTGCCATCTCTGGGCTGAGCAATATGAGAGGGGGAAAAAATATCTCTTAGAACTCAAAGGAATAACTGCTTGATGTTAAGCAGAAAAACAGGAGCACAGATACTGAATGGAACGGGTGATTTTTTAAACTCTTCTGGGCAAGTTTAAATTTCTGACACATTGTTTATGAAGCCTCCGGAACTTTTTCAAGGTCAGCCATGTCTATGTCAGCTAACATATTAGACCAACCTGAAAGAAAACAAACTTCCTCTCGCCCCCCATCATATTGAGTTTTCTCTGCTAAAAACAAAGAAAGTTATTTATTTTATTTATTTATTATTTCAATTTCTATACCGCCCTTCTCCCAAAGGACTCAGGGCGGTTTACAGCCAACTAAGAACAACCAACACAAAAATTAAAAACAAATTTAAAAGATTAATTTAAATAGGCTGAAAATTCTAAAAACTATTTAAAAAAACTCACTAAAAACTATTAAAAAAAACTATTAGGCCAGTCCTGCACGATGAAATAAAAGAGCCTTCAACTTAAGTAACTTAAGCATAAGTTTTACAATGCTGGGAATTAGCAGGAGGATGAGAAAGCAACACACTAGGTGTTCGGTGCCATTGTGCTTCACATCAATTGTTGATGATTTTCTTATGACACCCAGTCTCATAATAATTAACTTGGGTGGCAAGGTACAAAACAGGGCTGACATTCAGAAGGTTCTGACAGGTTCTGGAGAACTGGTAGCGGAAATTTTGAGCAGTTGGGAGAACTGGCAAATACCACCTCTGACTGGCTGGCCCCAGAGAAGAAGAAGAATAGAATTTTATTGGCCAAGTGTGATTGGACACACAAGGAATTTGTCTTGGTGCATATGCTCTCAGTGTACATAAAAGAAAAGATACGTTCATCAAGGTACAACATTTACAACACAATTGATGATCAATATATCAATATAAATCATAAGGATTGCCAGTGGGGTGGGAAATGGGAATGGAGATTTTGCCATATCCTTTGCCCAGGAGTGGGGAGGGTATGGGGATTTTGCATTAATCTTCCCCTTGAATGGAGTGGGAATGGAGATTTTGGAGTATGCTTCCCCTGGAGTGGGGTGGGAATGGAGATTTTGGAGTATCCTTTCCCTGGAGTGGGGAGGAAATGGACATTTTGCAATATCCTTCCCCTGGAGTGCAGAGGGAATGTAGATTTTTCAGTATCCTTTCCCTGGAGTGGAGTGGGAATGTAGATTTTGCAGTATCCTTCCCCTGGAGTGGGGAGGGAATGGAGATTTTGCAATATCTTTTAGGTAAAGGTAAAGGTTCCCCTCGCACATGTGTGCTAGTTGTTCCCAACTCTAGGGGGCGGTGCTCATCTCCATTTCAAAGCCAAAGAGCCAGCACTGTCTGAAGATGTCACTGTGGTCATGTGGCCGGCATGGCTCAACGCCAAAGGCACACGGAATGCTATTCCCTTCCCACCAAAGGTGCTCCCTATTTTTCTACTTGCATTTTTTACTTGGTTTCAAATTGCTAGGTTGGCAGAAGCTGGGACAAGTAACGGGAGCTCACCCCATTACGCGGCACTAGGGATTCAAACCGCTGAACTGCCGACCTTTCAATCGACAAGCTCAGCGTCTTATCCACTGAGCCACCGCACCCCTGATAAATTACAGCTATCATTATCTCTGACTGTTGGACACACCCAGCTGTGAATGCTATCAGCTGGAATCCAAAAACTCAACTCAACCATCAACCAAGGACCGGCCAAACGTCGATTAAATCTGATAGTCCCTGATATTTGGAGAAACAAAGGGGTGCAATAACACAAACCCCATTTCATTAGACCTTTCCCTCCCCCTAGATTAAGTTTCCTAGGTAATGATAAATGCAATTTCCTTTTGTTCAATATGATAGAAATCATCAGAAGCTCACAGTTTGGGGTATTTTTATGAACCCAACCCGTTCAACCTAGGGGTTAACCGTATTGCTGGGTATTTAATTTTATCTGAGCCAATCTCAGAGACAAAACAAGATAGAAATGGCAGTCACCCTGTGAAATAGGGAACGATGCTGTCATGGGCCAATTAATTTCATATCCAAGGATGCTGCCAAACGGATCTGTTAAAAGACTGAGTGGATAAATTGAGGGAAGAAATTTGTTCAGCGAACAAAATGTCATCAGTGTACGAAAGTAATTTAGATTCCCACAAGCCCAAACTTTATTCTTGACTCCACGGTGTACGATGCATAGCAAATATTAATAGCCATAATGCTAGAACAAATACAAAAACATGAAGCAGATGTCTGGGTCTTTTTTATGCTTCGGAGAGTGAAATTAGAAAGTTTGGCTGCCTTTGGTTCCATTTGAGAAAAGCACGTGGTGTGTTCCATCTCCTTTTACAGTTGTTGGAAAACTTTCGCCTAGTTGAGAGGCGGGGAAAAGAATAAGGGATTGAAGGAAGCTGCTTTGGACTCTTTTCCTGGCATTCCAGGGTCCTAATAGTCCAAGAGATTCTTCAACAGAAGTTCTGAAGTCAAAGGGAGAAAGTGCCAAGCAGGTTCATTATATCCTATTCTTTCCCTTGCCTCTTCCTGAATTAAATATAATAGACCATATAATTTGGTTATATTGTATAGAGGGATGCGGTGATTCAGTGGCTAAGACGCTGAGCTTGTCGATCGAAAGGTCGGCAGTTCAACGGTTCGGAACCCCTAGTGCTGCATAACGGGGTGAGCTCCCGTTACTTGTCCCAGCTTCTGCCAACCTAGCAGTTCGAAAGCACGTAAAAAAATGCAAGTAGAAAAATAGGGACCAGCTTTGATGGGAAGGTAACAGTGTTCCATGCACCTTTGGTGTTAAGTCATGCCAACCACAAGACCACGGAGACGTCTTTGGACAGCGCCGGCTCTTCGGCTTTGAAACGGAGATGAGCACTGCCCCCTAGAGTTGGGAACAACTTGCACATATGTGTGAGGGGAACCTTTAGGTAAAGGTAAAGGTTCCCCTCGCACATACGTGTTAGTCGTTGCCGACTCTAGGGGGCGGTGCTCATCTCCGTTTCAAAGGTGAAGAGCCAGCGCTGTCCAAAGATGTCTCCGTGGTCATGTGGCCGGCATGATTCTACGCCAAAGACGCATGGAACGCTGTAACCTTCCCACCAAGGTGGTCCCTATTTTTTCTACTTGCATTTTTATGTGCTTTCGAAACTGCTAGGTTGGCAGAAGCTGGGACAAGTAACGGGAGCTCACCCCGTTACACGGCAGCACTAGGGATTCGAACCGCTGAGCTGCCGACCTTTCGATCGACAACCTCAATGTCCTAGCCCCTGAGCCACCGTGTCCCTGAGGGGAACCTTTACCTTTACCTTATAATTTGGTTTGGTGAAGGGTTCCATGAGGAGAACTGCAGCCATATCTCTTTGCTATGATTTCAGCCAGGCAAAACGTTGGGATCTTAATATATTTCTGTTTTTTGTCCTCCCGGCTGCAATTTATCATGATAGCAGGGTAAAAGGATATTTTAGAATATGTCTGTTTTTCCTTCAATTACTGACAGCATATCAAAAACCCTTAGAAATGCAGCTGTCACCCTACCATGAACCCCTCTCTGCTTGGTGGTGAATCGAGATAGGATTGCTCTGTCAAATTGTTAAATATTATGAAAGCGGTACTAATTCCTGTCATTTTAGCCCTAAAGATACCATGATCTGAAGAGGTCCCTATGGACCACCAACCGTATGGCTCCATATGGTTCATTAATGTCACCGTGGTTCCTGAGATGTTAAAACTCTCATCATTTTTATTTTTTTCACATTTATATCCCGCCCTTCTCCGAAGACTCAGGGTGGCTTACAGTGTGTAAGGCAATAGTCTCATCCTATTTGTATATTTATATACAAAGTCAACTTACTGGCCCCCCAACAATCTGGGTCCTCATTTTACCTACCTTATAAAGGATGGAAGGCTGAGTCAACCTTGGGCCTGGTGGGACTTGAACCTGCAGTAATTGCAGGCAGCTGTGTTTAATAACAGGCTTCTTACAGTCTGAGCCACACCGCGGCCCTATCATTCAGCATCATTGTCAGCATCACAATAGATGATGGACCACTACTGGACCACTCATTATTCCTCATCATTATCGTAGTAGTCATAGTAGTATCATAGTATCATCGCTAGTATATATAGAGAGGCTGGAGTTTGTAAACACCTGAACTGCGTCCAATATAATCAAACATGACAGAGCTTAGCAATTTAATTTAGATGTTAGCACGTTGTATGAATTTTATTAAACAAGTCTAAACAATGCTGAACCATAAGGCATAGTTTGCATATAACAAAACAGTTCAAGAAATCCAGTGAATATTTCTATTTTCATTTATTATTATTTTTTTAGAATAGCAGAGTTGGATGGGACCTTGGAGGTCTTCTAGTCCAACCCCCTGCTTAGGCAGGAAATCCTACACCACTTCAGACAAAAGATTAGCCAACATCTTCTTAAAAACTCCCAACACTTTATTACTGGAAAACTTGAACCTCTTTATTACTGTGTGAACCAACAAGTGGTGTAGGGTATTCTTGCCTAAGCAGGGGGTTGGACTAGAAGACCTCCAAGGTCCCTTCCAACTCTTCTCTTCTCTTCTCTTCTCTTCTCTTCTCTTCTCTTCTCTTCTCTTCTATTCTATTCTATTCTATTCTATTCTATTCTATTCCATTCCATTCCATTCCATTCCATTCCATTCCATTCCATCTTCTCTTCTCTTCTCTTCTCTTCTCTTCTCTTCTCTTCTCTTCTCTTCTCTTCTCTTCTCTTCCATTCCATTCCAT
Source organism: Ahaetulla prasina (assembly GCF_028640845.1). NCBI lineage: Eukaryota > Metazoa > Chordata > Lepidosauria > Squamata > Colubridae > Ahaetulla > Ahaetulla prasina. Next base: position 10,601,124 of record NC_080549.1, on the reverse strand, counting down.
TCCATTCCATTCCATTCCATTCCATTCCATATTCTATTCTATTCTATTCTATTCTATTCTATTCTATTCTATTCTATTCTATTCTATTCTATTCTATTCTATTCTATTCTATTCTATATCCTATCCTATCCTATCCTATCCTATCCTATCCTATCCTATTCCATTCCATTCTCTGTTCTGTTCTGTTCTGTTCTGTTCTGTTCTATGTGTTATACATGAAACCCGCCAATTGTTGTATATTGAATAAACAACGATCAAGCAAACGGTTACTCAATGCAGTGGGCAAATCTAGTCACTAAAAAAGAAAGTGCCATATTGATGAAATAAGTAAACCAAAGGCCATTTCTCAGAGCAATTTGATTTTGTTGTATTGACTGATAACAATTTGGCTTTTTTTTTAAAAAAAAAAATAACGACTTTAGCCTATTGCATTATCCCTTTTGTTTTTGGCTTGCTGTATTTTTTTTTAATTGTTTCTGTTTCTTCATATTTTATTATCTTAAATACCTATTGAAATAATTAAGGGCCGCAAGATATATTGTAAGTATGGGTTTTCTATATAATTAATCCAGTAACAATTTTTCAGAAGATTTAAGTATGGATAATCATATTTGGGGTTCTGCTGTTTAAACCTCAGCGGGAAACCGTAACTCTTGATTTGAACTGAGTTACATAGAACCTCCTTCCTTCACCCTTTTCAACTCAGAAATAGCCCAGAATTAACATTTTATTAACATTATTATTAACGTCCTTTGTCAAATCTGAAGTTTCAGGCAGTACCACATTCTCATAAATTCAGGCGATCTGCAAATCCAATTGTCTTCCCACCATTGCTGTGTGATCTGTTTTTGTTTCATTAATAATATAAGCCATTGCAAAGGTTTCAAATCCATGGGGAAAAAAAAAGAAAGGCTGGAAGTTTACGGGAAATTATTTCACGAGCCAGAATAAAATAAAATAATGCACAATGCAGCTCTAAGGTGAGTCAACGGCAAGTCATTACAAAGGAAACTTGGCTGTTGTTTTTTTTAAAAAACCACCTCCATCCTCTTTTAACTTTACATTTTGCTCTCACCAATTGCCCTTCCAAGGTCCTTTTGTTGTTGTTGTTGCTGCATAAAAATGCTCTGAATATCGCTTATATTTTCGGTGGTTTTAAATTTCTAAGCTGAAAGCCACATATTGACAACTTCATTGATTGGCCAGTCAGTCTCTGATGACCCCAGTTGTAATGAAATGAACTATTGACCAATAAAAGATCGTGTCTCACTGGCATAAAATTATGTGCACATTTTTTTATATGAATATGGCAAATCGCTTTGGTTAGCATTTTACTAGTATCTATTTTTTTAAAAAAACAAAACAAACCAATGACTACGTTCTAATCCTGACATGAATTTAATTTTTCTGATTATAAAGAAAGCACCACAAAAATTCTTGAATTTTATGTCCATATGTTCAGAGGTAGTTCTCTGTGCTGCATACAAAGGATGAGATAGCCTTTTATTTTATTTTTAAGTTTTGGGTTTTTTTAAAAAAAAAATTCTTGCAGGAATCTAATTAGTTAGTTTTGCTGCCATCTAGTGGCTAATCCCATCATGCTGAATTCAGTTTTATTTATTTATTTGTTTTTATCTTGCTCTTGTAACTTAAAACACAAAGAATCTGTTATTAAATGACAGGCTGCATATATAAGGGAGGAAAAAAACCCTTTATTGTTAATTATATTTCATGATTGGGAATGAAACCAGATGGACTTCTGTGGCCCAAATGTTTTGTCACTAACATGCCTTTGTTTCTCCTATTGACAAATAGAATAGAATAGAATAGAATAGAATAGAATAGAATAGAATAGAATAGGTTTAGAATTCTTTATTGGCCAAGTGTGATTGGACACACAAGGAATTTGTCTTTGGTGCATATGCTCTCAGTGTACATAAAAAGAGAAGATGCATTCTTCATTTGGCCACCGGCATGTAGTTTTGGAGGGACGTGGTGGCTTAGGCTAGGACGTTGAGCTTGTCGATCGAAAGATCGGCAGCTCAGCGGTTCGAATCCCTAGTGCTACCGTGTAACGGGGTGAGCTCCCGTTACTTGTCCCAGCTTCTGCCAACCTAGCAATTTTAAAGCATGTAAAAAATGCAAGTAGAAAAATAGGGACTGCCTTTGGTGGGAAGGTAACAGCGTTCCATGCGCCTTTGGCATTGAGTCATGCCGGCCACATGACCATGGAGACGTCTTCGGAGAGCGCTGCCACTTCGGCTTTGAAACGGAGATGAGCACCGCCCCCTAGAATCGGCAATGACTAGCACGTATGTGTGAGGGGAACCTTTACCTTTTACCTATGCAGTTTTGGGTGGGTGGGTGGGGGTGGGTCATGTGATTCTTTCTGTGGAGGGGCAAAGTCAGTGGGGGAATCTGGATTCACTTAATCTATATGACTTACTTAAGGACCACAACAAAATAAGTCAGAAAATGAATTATTCAGTTGATAACCTTGCCACTTAGCAACAAAATCCTGGCCAGAATTTGAGCTCAACATGTAAATAAAATAAAGTCGTACCCTTCTATCTTATCTGAGCTGTCTTTAATCCAACAATACTGGCTTAAATCCAGCTTCCATGAGAAGTACGTCTACATGTGAACGCTTCCTGCTGCTTCAAGTTTATTTTATTTGTACAACAGATTTGTACCACCGCTCATCTTACAACATAACTCTGGGGCCGCTTACAAGAACAATAAAAACTTTCAAACTATAAAAACTGTAAAAACCACTCAGCGGTGGGAACTGAATACAGTACTCCAGCCATACCTGACTAGGCGGCTCAGTGGCTAAGACACTGAGCTTGTCGATCAGAAAGGTCAGCAGTTCGAATCCTTAGTACAGGTCTCCTGTGCGAGCAGGGGGTTGGACTAGATGACCTCCAAGGTCCCTTCCAATTCTGCTACCGTTATTGACAGGATTTTTACCAGAAATGTTCTAATCTCTTTTAAACAACATGTCGTTTCTTCTTCTTGGGACGCAGAAATCTTGCTTATTCCAACTCTTCCGCTCAATTTGCTAATAATTGGTCAGCCATTTTTAATTTAATCACCCTACTAGCGCTTTTCCTCCTGCCGGCCCCGACAATGGCCATCTTTGTAACATCAAAGCAATAAGACAGCTCCCTCTTCCACTTACTTTGTGTCTCTCTTGAGTGCAGTTGTGAATAAGCTGTGGGGATTTATTGACAAAGCAGAAGAAATTCTTTGTTTGCCTGAATTAATCTTCTTTTCTCCAATGCATTAATCTCCTTCAATAAAGATCATCCAATTTGAATTCAGCACTTTAAGGGAAGCCTCCCTTCCCTCCCTCACACAGTTCCTAGAAACGTGTTGCTGAGTTAAATGCTTCTGCCTATTGACTTGGAAGCACAGTGATCCATAAGGCGATGTGGAATGGAATAGTGAGTAGGGTGCATTTAATCCAACGGTTATAACATGTCTCAGGTTTTTAGCTCTCTTGATGTATGGAAATAACTCGAGAATATGAAGATAGAACTTTAAAAGTGGCCTGTCAGGCAGGGGTGCTACAGTATTTATTTTTATTTTTATTTATTTTTATTTTTTATTTTATTTGCATTTATATCCCGCCCTTCTCCGAAGACTCAGGGCGGCTTACACTGTGTTAAGCAATAGTCTTCATCCATTTGTATATTATATACAAAGTCAACTTTTATTGCCCCCAACAACAATCTGGGTCCTCATTTTACCTACCTTATAAAGGATGGAAGACTGAGTCAACCTTGGGCCTGGTGGGACTTGAACCTGCAGTAATTGCAAGCAGCTGCTGTTAATAACAGACTGTCTTAGCAGTCTGAGCCACCAGAGGCCCCTCGTATTCAGCGAGTTCTGACAGGTTCTGGAGAACCGGTAGCGGAAATTTTAAGCAGTTCAGAGAACCGGCAAATACTACCTCTGACTGGCTGGCCCCAGAGTTGTGTGGGAATGGAGATTTTGCAATAACCTTCTCCCAGGAGTGGGGAGGGAATGGGGATTTTTGCAGTATCCTTCCCCTGGAATGAGGTGAGAATGGAGATTTTGCAATATCCTTCTCCCAGGAGTGGGGAGGGAATGGGGATTTTTGCAGTAATACAATATAACAACAGAGTTGGAAGGGATCTTGAAGGCCTTCTAGTCCAACCCCCTGCCCAGGCAGGAAACCCTACACCATCTCAGTCAGATGGTTATCCAACATTTTCTTAAAAATTTCCAGTGTTGGAGCATTCACAACTTCTGCAGGCAAGTCGTTCCACTTATTAATTGTTCTGTCAGGAAATTTCTCCTTAGCTCTAAGTTGCTTCTTTCCTTGATCAGTTTCCACCCATTGCTTCTTGTTCTACCCTCAGGTGCTTCGGAGAATAGATTGACTCCCTCTTCTTTGTAGCAACTCCTGAGATATTGGAACACTGCTATCATGTCTCCCCTAGTCCTTCTTTTTATTAAACTAGACATACCGAGTTCCTGCAACCATTTTTCATATGTATTCTTCCCCTGGAGTGGGGTGGGAATGGCGATGTTGCAATATCTTCCCCTGGAGTGGGGTGGGAATGGCGATGTTGCAATATCTTCCCCTGGAGTGGGGTGGGAATGGAGATTTTGCAGTATCCTTCCCCTGGAGTGGGGTGGGAATGGAGATTTTAGAGTATCCTTCCCCTGGAGTGGGGAGGGAATGGAGATTTTACAGTATCCTTCCCCTGGAGTGGGTTGGGAATGGAGATTTTGCAGTATCCTTCCCCCGGAGTGGGGTGGGAATGGAGATTTTAGAGTATCCTTCCCCTGGAGTGGGGTGGGAACGGAGATTTTACAGTATCCTTCCCCTGGAGTGGGGTGGGAATGGAGATTTTGCAGTATCCTTCCCCTGGAGTGGGGTGGGAATGGAGATTTTGCAGTATCCTTCCCCTGCCACACCCACCAAGCCATGCCCATAGAACCGGTAGTAAAAACAAACAAACACGAATTTCAGCCAGTGCTTTCAGAGTTCCAAGTAACAGAATCAACATTCCAAAAATCTCCACTGTTAGTTCCTCTGGGTCAACATGGGTGAGGATTTTTTTGCAGATTGAGATGGGAGGAGTATCTTTCATATCACCCCTTGGTGATGCCAAGAATCTAGAACTTTTGGCATCCACAGTGTCTTTCCTTCTACTGAATTACGATGTTTTGCACCGTGAATGCAGTTCCTCACCGATTCCTCTTCTGAAGATCAGCCAACACCCCTTAAGACTAGAAATTTGGAATGACTATCCAAGGCTGATGAAATCTTCTTCAGAACAGGATTAATTAGAATAGAATAGAATAGAATTTTTATTGGCCAAGTGTGATTGGACACACAAGGAATTTGTCTTGGTGCAGATGCTCTCAGTGTACATAAAAGAAAAGATACGTTCATCAAGGTACAACATTTACAACACAATTGATGGTCAATATATCAATATAAATCATAAGGATTGCCAGCAACAAAGTTACAGTCATACAGTCATAAGTGGAAAGAGATTGGTGATGGGAACTATGAGAAGATTAATAGTAGTGCAGATTTAGTAAATAGTTTGACAGTGTTGAGGGAATTATTTGTTTAGCAGAGTGATGGCCTTCGGGAAAAAACTGTTCTTGTGTCTAGTTGTTCTGTTGTGCAGTGCTCTATAGCGTCATTTTGAGGGTAGGAGTTGAAACAGTTTATGTCCTGGATGTAATTATTACTACGTGAAGTTCTTCTGTCATTATAGGGAAGAGACCTAATCTACCTTTCAATTGTTGGGATTGATGCTATTGGAAGGCGCAAACTCAGACGACCATTTGCCATAGTAACAAACTCTTAAAAGTTCCAAAGCAGAAGCTCCTTGGAAATGAAAGTCTGATTGAAGACTAGAAATTCTCTTCCAAATAAAGCTCTCTGTATTTTATGGATAAATTGCAGCTGAGACTTGGGCATGAGTCCAAGAGGAAATATATATATATATATTCCACTCAAGTTGGCTAATTGCTGGAACAATATTTGAAAGTATTCCCCAATATTTATTCCCCTGATTATTTCTTGGTCTATACTTCATTGACAGAGCTTATATCATTCCTGTGTTCTGTTTTAATTCCTTCCTCATAGCATTATTCCTGATACTTGGCTTAGTTAGCTAGCTAAGAATTTAAGCTTAGTGTTGCTCAGAATAAAGCAAAACACTTTAATTTTTCCTGTGAGTTAGAAAAAAACCCCCACACACATTCAACTGATTTATTCTGTTTTACATAGATGCCCAATTTCTAATAGTTCTTTGACCAAATCCGGCATGAACCTTCTTGAGTGAGACAATAAGAATGTCTTCTTTCTAAAAATAAGAGACATCACATTTAATGAGGAGGAATCTAATGAGAATAAGAATAGAGACTCTGTGACTGATTTAAAGGTTGATTCTAATCACATTTATAGTGGTCTGTGACTGTTGTAATATGTTGTGTTTTGATGTGGCTGACCTTTGAATATTGATTGGAAAACCTAAAATAGCCTCTTTGGATCAAAGTTGAATGAGAGTTTACCTATCGGTATTTGAACTTAAAGGTAAAGGTTCCCCTTGCACATATGTGTTAGTCGTTCCCGACTCTAGGGGTGCTGCTCATCTCCGTTTCAAAGCCAAAGAGCCAGCGCTGTCCGAAGACGTCTCCGTGGTCATGTGGCCGGCATGACTCAATGCCAAAGGCACATGGAACGCTGTTACCTTCTCATCAAAGGTGGTCCCTATTTTTCTACTTGCATTTTTTTTATGTGCTTTCGAACTGCTAGGTTGGCAGAAGCTGGGACAAGTAACGGGAACTCACCCCGTTACGCGGCACTAGGGATTCAAATTGCTCAACTGCCGACTTTTTGATTGACAAGCTCAGCGTCTTAGCCAATGAGCCACTGCGTCCCTTATTCATTTAATTTATTTGGGCTTAATGTCCTTTCAAAGGAGTCAACCACAGTTTGAGCAAGATGGCCATTGCCTCATCTCCCAGATCTCAAAACCCACCAGAGACCAGTATCTTATATTCTCCTACCAAGAATCAACTCTCCTCTCCTTGCCTGGAAAGTAATTATCAAATCATCTGGTCTACTCATCAGCTCTTCATTCTGCTGAACTTGTCAGTTCTGCTTTTCCAAGAGTTGTCTTCAATCCACCATTTCTTCTTCAGGAATTCAATCCTCCCCAAATGTGTTTGATATCAGCTCCTTTTCTCTTACTTTGGGGCAGAAAAAAATGAAATAAAATCCAAGTAGGATGATGGCTGTAGTCTATCCAAAGCAGCAACAGGGCAGCCAATAATTTTTGTGAGAGCCTGCAGTCCACCCTGTCTTTATTTGATGATGATACATCATTGAGTCTGTCATCTGCACCTCTACAACTGTCTGATTTGGTTCTGCAACCCAACAAGACAGACACAGACTTCAGAGGATAATTAGAACTGCAGGAAAAACAATGGCTACCCACCTGCCTTCCATTGAGGACCTGTATTCTGCACGAGTCAAAAAGAGGGCTGTGAAAATATTGACAGATCCCTCGCACCCTGGACAATAAATTGTTTCCACTTCTGCCCTCAAAATGACGCTATAGAGCACTGCACACCAGAACAACTAGACCCAAGAGCATTTTTTTCCTGAATGCCATCACTCTGCTGAACAAATAATTCCCTCAACACTGTCAAACTATTCACTAAGTCTGCATTACTATTACTATTAATCTTCTCACCGTTCCTATCACCCATCTCCTCCCACTTATGACTGCATGACTGTAACTTTGTTGCTTGTATCCTTACGATTTACATGGGGGGGGGGTTGAGGCCAACCGTAGACAGTCTTAGGTTAAAGTTTTGGGAATTTATATTGATATTGTTTCCTGATTGCTTATTTGTTCCCTATGACTATCACTAAGTGTTGTACCTTAGGATTCTTGATGAATGTATCTTCTCTTTTTATGTAAACTGAGAGCATATGCACCAAAGACAAATTCCTTGTGTGTCCAATCACACTTGGCCAATAAAAAATTGTATTGTATTGTATTGTATTGTATTGTATTGTATTGTATTGTATTGTATTGTATTGCATTGCATTGCATTGCATTGCATTGCATTGCATTGCGTTCTATTCTATTCTATTCTATTCTATTCTATTCTATTCTATTCTATTCTATTCTATTCTATTCTATTCTATTCTATTCTATTCTATTCCCCTCTCCTCCAATTCTTCGTTGGGTGTTCCAATTAGGAAGACAAATATAAGTTTTGAATATTTCCAAGAGGTTAGCAATGGGGTTTTTTTCCACCTATTTTTTTTTTTTAAAGAATTCTATGTAACATGCTGCTTTGGTTTTCTATAGCCTCTGGGTCAGACAATCTATTTTCCTCAGAAAGTAGGTGCAGGAAAGTCATTTTATATTGCCGCTGGATAGATGTTTAGGTTTGTTTTTTAAGTGCTCTGCCTTTTCTCTCTTTGCTAGTCAAAGAGGGTTGGTTAGCAGATGCTCTTGTTGTTTTCCCTTGGGTTGGCTTTAGAATAGAAGTCTGGGGGTGGGGGGTTTCGGGGGTGGGGGGGTGGAGGAAGAATGTTGGTAACTCAGGGATTTGGGGCCTGCTCACTGATCAAGTGCATCCGCACTGCATTTAATCACTGCCACTTGATATTATAAGACCACAGAAGCTTAAATTAAAGAAAATATATTACAGAGATCTTGATTTGAAGAAGCTCATTAATCTGTGTTTGCATTTGATTAGACTAAACTGAAATCACTTAGGATAATTCACCCTCCTACATTCATGAGAGACGGAGAAAAGCTCTGAGATTCAAATCTCAGCATTGTTAACATACATACAGGGAATTAAGACGGGGATAACGCAGCCGTCTTCTTCAGATGGCTGAATCGGATGCATAAATCCAGGGATTATAAGAGGCAGAAGTAGACTTGTGTAATTATAGAGTACGATGGGACCTCGAGGATCATCTAGTCCGATCGTCTGCGTTGTGCTGGAAAATCAATTACCTTTGGCCTCTTCTGTGGGATCCTTGATGCTCTCTGAGCTTGACTGTTTCCTTGGAGACGTTTCATTACCCAACTATGTAACATCATCAGTGGTAGAAGGGAGTAGGGTTTGGGTGGTGGTGGTGGTGCAGGAGGAGGAGGATGACTACAGGGTCCTTGATGCTCTTTGAACTTGGTGTTTTCTTGCGGACGTTTCATTACCCAAACTAGGTAACTTCATCAGTGCTGTGTACAACATCAACACAGATGAGATTACCTAGTTTGGTAATGAAATGTCTGCAAGAAAGCAACCAAGCTCAGAGAGCATCATCATTACCCATCTTTAGTGCTAGAAGGGAGTAGGGTTTGTGTCGTGGTGGTATTGTGGTGGTGGTGGTGCAGCAGGAGGAGGAGGAGGAGGAGGAGGAGGAGGAGGAGGAGGAGGAGGAGGAGGAGGAGGAGGAGGAGGAGGAGGAGGAGGAGGGCGATGACTACAGGATCCTTGTGTTGTGGTCCACCAGCAGCCTGTGGAGCTGGCAGTGGAGTCAGACAGTGAGGAGGCTGGGGAGTACAATGGGTCAGTCCTGGAGTCAGGGGGAGGCCCAGATGAGGGCTTTGCGTCGGAGGTAGAGATGGGGCCAGGGCCATCTGGGAGTGATGCACGGATTCTGAAGCCTCCAGAGACGGACAGCAGAGAGGCAGAGGGACAGGAGGAGCCTGTTCCTAGTGCATGCATGAGAAGAGCTGCCAGAAGGCAAGAGCAGCTAAAGCAAAAAGGACGACTCAGGAGTAAGGCCAGGAGATGATTGGCCCCTCCCATAAGGCTTAAAAGAGCAGCAATGGGTTCTTTGTAGGATAGCAACATTGCTACAATTGTTTCTTGTTGGCGTCTCCTGTTTCTGAACATTGTGCGGTGCTTGCCAAGAAAAGCCTTTGGCAGGGTGCCAAAGAAGACAAAGTTGATCACCTGATCATACGGAATCTGCAGCGGCCGTTAGTGTGATCATGAATCACTTTTCTTAGTGCCATGGTAACTTCAAATGGTCCTTGTAAATCCAGGACTACCCGTACTAAAACATAGCTAGTATAACACGTTCTAAGATTTTTTTGAAAAAAATGAGGGAGAGAGCAGGAATCTGAAGTGTGTATTTGGGTATGAACGTAAGTGGAAGTACGGTTGACAAGACTGATCCAGGAATGGAATAATTGCACACGATCATTATATTTTTGTAATTAAAAAACTTCAAAGAATGCAAATTAGCACTCATCTTTGAGCAAGAAGCTCCTGGAATGGACTATATATTGGTGGCCCATCCTCTGAAATATCTTGAAGTGTTTAAAAGAAGAATAAAAACTCTTTCAGATGTTCAAACAAACACTCTGAATCAGTGATGGAATTCAAATTTTTTTACTACTGGTTCTGTGGTTGTGGCTTGGTGGGCGTGGCACAGGAAGGATACTGCAAAGTCTGCATTCCCTACCCACTCCGGGGAAAGGATACTGCAAAATCCCCATTCCCTACCCATTCCGGGGGAAGGATACTGCAAAATCCCCATTCCCTACCCACTCCGGGGGAAGGATACTGCAAAATCCCCATTCCCTACCCACTCCGGGGGAAGGATGCTGCAAAATCCCCATTCCCTCCCCACTCCAGGGAAGGATACTGCAAAATCCCTATTCCCTCCCCATTCCAGGGGAAGGATATTGCAAAATCACCATTCCCTCCCCACTCCGGGGAAGGATACTGCAAAATCTCCATTCCCTCTCCACTCCAGGGGAAGGATACTGCAAAATCTCCATTCCCCCTCCACTCCAGGAGAAGGATACTGCAAAGTCCCCATTCCCTCTCCACTCCAGGGGAAGGATACTGCAAAATCCTCATTCCCTCTCCACTCCAGGGGAAGGATACTGCAAAATCTCCATTCCCCCTCCACTCCGGGGGAAAGATACTGCAAAATCCCCATTCCCTACCCACTCCGGGGGAAGGATACTGCAAAATCCCCATTCCCTACCCACTCCGGGGGAAGGATACTGCAAAATCCCCATTCCCTACCCACTCCGGGGGAAGGATACTGCAAAATCCTCATTCCCTACCCACTCCGGGGGAAGGATACTGCAAAATCCCCATTCCCTCCCCACTCCAGGGAAGGATACTGCAAAATCCCCATTCCCTCCCCATTCCAGGGGAAGGATACTGCAAAATCCCCATTCCCTACCCACTACGGGGGAAGGATACTGCAAAATCCCCATTCCTCCCACTCCAGGGAAGGATACTGCAAAATCCTATTCCTCCCCATTCCAGGGGAAGGATATTGCAAAATCACCATTCCCTCCCCACTCCGGGGAAGGATACTGCAAAATCTCCATTCCCTCTCCACTCCAGGGGAAGGATACTGCAAAATCTCCATTCCCCCTCCACTCCAGGAGAAGGATACTGCAAAGTCCCCATTCCCTCTCCACTCCAGGGGAAGGATACTGCAAAATCCTCATTCCCTCTCCACTCCAGGGGAAGGATACTGCAAAATCTCCATTCCCCCTCCACTCCGGGGGAAAGATACTGCAAAATCCCCATTCCCTACCCACTCCAGGGGAAGGACACTGCAAAATCCCCATTCCCTACCCACTCCGGGGGAAGGATACTGCAAAATCCCCATTCCCTACCCACTCTGGGGGAAGGATACTGCAAAATCCTCATTCCCTACCCACTCCGGGGGAAGGATACTGCAAAATCCCCATTCCCTCCCCACTCCAGGGAAGGATACTGCAAAATCCCCATTCCCTCCCCATTCCAGGGGAAGGATACTGCAAAATCCCCATTCCCTCCCCACTCCTGGGGAAAGAATATTGCAAAATTTCCATTCCCATCCCACTCTGGGGCCAGCCAGAGGCAGTATTTGCCGGTTCTCCAAACTACCCAAAATTTCCGCTACCGGTTCTCCCGAACCTGTCAGAACCCGCTGCATTTCACCTCTGCTCTGAATGTCCCACAAATGAAGGCCAAGGTGCGTGTCCCAGAATGATGTTACAGGATCCAATCTGGGTCAGTCACCAGGACTGTTGACTAAGTGGCTGCCCAACTTATTCCTACCCAAAAGTTGCGCTTCCCTACAATTTCACTACCTCTGTATTAGGAAAGAAAAAATGCCAGGGATGCCATTTGATGCCAAATACCCTGAAAGGCCTTTTTGTGAGCGGAACGAATGTCCTCCAAAAGGCATCAGACAAAATCCTTGTATCAGACGTTCAGGTGGAAATCCGTCATTGTTGGCTGACTCTTCTAAAGGCACGTATTGAGGGCACTGTTCCTCAAAGGTGTCTATAGAAGATGTTAGTGTTTACTTGACTCCAGCCTATCTCAAAATGCTAAGCAGGGATGGAAGACTATAAGGCAGTCTGAGAAGTTCAAAGTTAAGCCCTCCAAAGGGCTGGGGGAAAAAATTCATAAATGGGGGGGAAAAAAAGACCTTCTCATCTGCATAACTGTCGAAAGAACTACACAGGCATATCTACGGAACCAGTCGGCGTCAAGCTGTTTTGCTCTCTTTTCTCTTTCTGTCTTCTTTCCCAAAAAGCTCTTGTGAAATTGCCCTAACTGGTGAAGGAGAACGAGAGCTTTAGTGGGTCAAAAAGAAACTGATGATTATTTCTTTTTTTTCCCCCTCCTCTTTTAATAGAGGACTTTTATGGGAAGAGGTTCAAGGCAGGGGTGAAATCCAGCAGGTTCTGGCAGGTTCTTGAGAACCAGTAGCGAAAATTTTGAGCAGTTTGGAGAACCTGCAAATACCACCTCTGGCTGGCCCCAGAGTGGGGAGGGAATGGGGATTTTGCAGTATCCTTCCCCCAGGAGTGGGGAGGGAATGGGGATTTTGCAGTATCCTTCCCTCAGGAATGGGGAGGGAATGGGGATTTTGCAGTATCCTTATCCAGTATCCCAATATAAATGTTACTATGTTACAACTAACATTTATATTAAGATGCAACACAAAATGGTAAGGGCGTCTAATGCATTGATGAGAAATCATGCTGAATCTCTACTTGCTATTTTCGTTGTTGTTATTGTTGTTGTTGTTGTTGTTAGAAGTCGTGAAGTCGTGTCTGACCCATTGCGACCCCATGGACAATGTTCTTCCAAGCCTTCCAGTCATCTACCATCCCTGGAGTCCATTTAAGCTCACAATGACTGCTTCAGGGACTCCATCCAGCCACCTCATTCTCTGCCGTCCCCTTCTTTCTTTGCCCTCTATCGTTCCCAGCATTAGGGTCTTCTCCATTGAGTCCTTCCTTCTCATTAGGTGGCCAAAGGATTTGAGTTTCCTCTTCAGGATTTGGCCTTCTAAAGAGCAGTCAGGGTTGATCTCCTCTACGACTGACTTGTTTGTTCGCCTTGCAGTCCAAGGGACTCGCAGGAGTCTTCTCCAGCACCAGAGTTCAAAGGCCTCGATTCTTTGGCGCTCAGCCTTTCTTATGGTCCAGCTTTCACAGCCATCCATTGCAACTGGGAAAACCACAGCCTTGACTATATGCACTTTTCTTGGCAGGGTGATGTCTCTGTTTTTTAGTACGCTGTCTAGATTTGCCATAGCTTTCCTCCCCAGGAGCAAGCGTCTTTTAATTTCTTGGCTGCAGTCCCCATCTGCGGTGATCTTGGAGCCCAGGAAAATAAAATCTGTTACTACCTCTATTTCTTCCCCATCTTTTTGCCAGGAATTGAGAGGGCCCGGATGCCATGATCTTATCAAGAGAAAAGATGTTCTAAAGAAAGCAACTGAGTCATCTTTTGTGTATCATTAGAACAGTGTCTCCCACCCTCCATCCTCAAGCTGTGTTTCTTTTTCTCAATCTCTCTGTCCTTCAGTCCAAGTTCTTGCCTAGACAAGCTCCTTACGTAATGAAATAGTCATCAAAAATCTGACACCCCCCCCCCCCACAAGGAGCCACTCTCCGGAATGTGTCTTTCCATTTTAATAGGCTTTGTGAGTTTATGTTTAATGTCTGTGTTTCTAGCAATTGTCCGCATTTGCATTTTTTGAAATGACTTTAGTGCTGCGCAAGGACTCTTCGGTTAGACCAATATATTATCCAAATGAAAACAGAGTATGTATAAATGCTGGCAATTTGCATTTACCCTAAAGGTACTCCTGCATTTTTTAAAAAGCGTTTGGAGCTAAGGGTCTTCTGTGTTAGGGGAATAAGAAACTTGGGCCGGCTGAATGTGTCTTAAGAAAAGAAAAAAATCAAGAAAAAGAGAGATTGGTAGACAGGATCAGAGTTTATCTCACTACTAAGGAGAGGCCAAAATTGGATCAATCCAAGGGATCAAATCGCATCCCAAGTTGTTCCAGTTTTTCCAGTATTTTAGTAGAATCCAAAGAGTAACATGATTGAAAGGAGTCCGTTTAACAATCAAGGTAAAGGTTCCCCTTGCACATACGTGCTAATCGTTCCCAACTCTAGGGGGCGGTGCTCATCTCCGTTTCAAAGCCGAAGAGCCAGCGCTGTCCGAAGACGTCTCCGTGGTCATGTGGCCGGCATGACTCAACACCAAAGGTGCATGGAACGCTGTTACCTTCCCACCAAAGGTGATCCCTATTTTTTCTACTTGCATTTTTACGTGCTTTCGAAACTGCTAGGTTGGCAGAAGCTGGGACAAGTAACGGGAGCTCACCCCATTACGTGGCACTAGGGATTCGAACCGCTGAACTGCCGGCCTTTCTGATCAACAAGCTCAGCGTCTTAGCCAATGAGCCACCGCCTCAAGACGCAGTCATAATGTAAAGAACCCTTTCAATGATAGAAGAGATCATCTTATACATGTTATTCTCTATCTTTGATCAGAAATTCCATCAACCAGCTACATTGGACACCACTCTATGTTTTTCATTACATTTCATAACTTCAAGATGTAACTGTACAGCTAGAATACAGTGACTATGCATTCTAATATCTATAAATCATTGGTTCACTCATGTAACAAGACTTTTTAAAAGTATTTACCTGAAAAGCAGTTCCTTGCTTCCCCTTTCTTTTATATCTTTCAGCTTAATAATTATTATTATTTTAGTCTCCGAGGTGTTTTTTTTTAATGCTTTTTAAATGCCCGTACCCCACTTTCCTTACGTTGGTCTTTCTGTAATCAAGATTTGATTTGATTTGGAGCGCTTGCCTTAAATCCAGCTTTTAACAGTAACAGAGTTGGAAGGGACCTTGGAGGTCATCTAGTCCAACCCCCTGCTCATGGAGGAGACCTGTATTAGGGATTCGAACCGCCGAACTGCCCCTTTCTTTTATATCTTTCAGCTTAATAATTATTATTTTTAGTCTCCGAGGTGTTTTTTTTAATGCTTTTAAATGCCCGTACCCCACCTTCCTTACGTTGGTCTTTCTGTAATCAAGATTTGATTTGATTTGATTTGGAGCGCTTGCCTTAAATCCAGCTTTTAACAGTAACAGAGTTGGAAGGGACCTTGGAGGTCATCTAGTCCAACCCCCTGCTCATGGAGGAGACCTGTATTAGGGATTCGAACCGCCGAACTGCCCACCTTTCTGATCGACAAGCTCAGTGTCTTAGCCAATGAGCCACCGCCTCCCTTAACAGTCAAGACGCAGTCATAATGTAAAGAACCCTTTCAATGATAGAAGAGATCATCTTATACATGTTATTCTCTATCTTTGATCAGAAATTCCGTCAACCAGCTACATTGGACACCACTCTATGTTTTTCATTACATTTCATAACTTCAAGATGTAACTGTACAGCTAGAATACAGTGACTATGCGTTCTAATATCTATAAATCATTGGTTCATTCATGTAACAAGACTTTTTAAAAGTATTTACCTGAAAAGCAGTTCCTTGCTTCCCCTTTCTTTTATATCTTTCAGCTTAATAATTATTATTATTTTAGTCTCCGAGGTGTTTTTTTTTTTCTTCTTTTTCACATTATACGGATGGTGCAAACTTGGCGGGCTTTTGCATTAGCGGGAAGCCCTGCCGGTGCAGTGAGAGGCGGGCGGGGGCCGCCAGCCTTCTTGGCTGAGGAGGAGGCTTTCCTGACGGTAGGCTGCCTCATTTCCTCCTCAAGCATACTGAGTCCCAGTTTACCCCAGTTTTTTTGGGTAAAATTGGGGACCTCGGCTTATACTCGGATCGGCTTATATTCGAGTATATACGGTATATGAGTAAATATTAGGAGGAATAAGCATATATATATATATATATATAAGAAGAATAAAAAAGAAAAACAATAGGACAGGAACGGTAGGCATGTTTGTGCGCTTATGCACGCTCCTTATGGTCCTCTTAGGAATGGGGTGAGGTCAATATGAGAAAGTTTTTGGTTAAAGCTTTTAGGATTATGGGAAGGGACCACAGAGTCAGGTAAAGTGTTCCAAGCACTGATTATTCTGTTACAGAAGTCATATTTTCTGCTATCTAGATTAAAGGGGTTAACATTAAGTTTAAATCTATTGGTTGCTCTTGTATTATTGCAATTAAAGCTGAAGTAGTCTTTAACAGGAAGGACATTGCAATAGATGATTCTATGAGTTAAACTTAGTTTAACTCATCTCTATCCTCTGTTCAGTTATCTCTTCCAGCCATTTTCTTATCTTACACTAGTATTTTCTAATCTTAGAGCAGGTCCACCAC
Organism: Ahaetulla prasina; assembly: GCF_028640845.1. Taxonomy (NCBI): domain Eukaryota; kingdom Metazoa; phylum Chordata; class Lepidosauria; order Squamata; family Colubridae; genus Ahaetulla; species Ahaetulla prasina. The sequence goes on along the minus strand of NC_080549.1, from coordinate 10,584,458 downwards.
ATGTGGTAGAATGTTCCTTGTTTGTGACCACATCTCCAACATTCCAGGGAACCTGGTCAAGAACATCTTGGCCAGTCTCGCTGGTGGCAAATGCCATCGATAAAACGTTTTGTAAAGGTTCTCCTTATATGCAGCTGACATCGTTGGTTTGTAGCTTCTCTCCCATAATTTAGCCCATTGATCTAATTGAATAACTGTGTCCAGAGTTTCTCGCCCAACTAATCATTGTCTCTTTCACAGCTTCTTCTTCCATTTTAAATTTTAACAAAAATAAAAAATAAAATAAAAAAAATGTATGTTTTGGTGACCATTCTTTCCCCTGTTCCTTACAGTATCTTATCAATCTTCGGACTTTTCGGCGTGAGCTGAAAACACACCTATTTATTCAAGCGGGACTGGATTGAAATTTTATTGGGGTATTTATGTTTTAAGATTTTAAATGGTTTTAAAATTTCAGCCACATTATAATATTTCTTTTTAACTTCTTTTTAATGTTTATATATTGAATTTTTACTTGGCTGTACACCGCCCTGAGTCCTCCGGGAGAAGGGCGGTATAAAAATCGAAATAAATAAATAAATAAATAAATAAATCAAGTTCCAAATGTTCTAGCTACAGTCTCAAGCAATCTTAAATTAATGGCAGAGATTTCGGGCCCAGTAACAGCAACTGAAAATGAGTTTTTCTCCCTTCCTTTCTTTTTCTTTTTCTTTTGTTTGTTTGTTTGTTTACATTTATATCCCGCCCTTCTCCGAAGACTCAGGGCGGCTTACAGTGTAAGTTTCTTTTCTTCTCCCACCCGCATTCCCCCTTTCCCCGGCTCCGCCCCCAGCAATTGACTCTGCAATCCAATTCCTAGAAAAGCTCTCAGATTGTATATTGATGGGGACGTGGGACTTGTTAGTGGTCTCTGCCCAGTGCAGGGTCAAACTATTGATTTTTTTCCTCTTTTTTTTTTTCTTGTTTACTATCTTCTGCAGTCAGGAGCATTTGGAGCGAACGAATGCTGGTTATTAGTACACAGGATGGGTTGGAAGCCTGATGCAGCAGATGAAACTTGCATTGACAATGTGCTAAGGGTGGCTGGGTCCTGATGGATATCCCTATTGATTGCTGCTTTATCAAAAAAAAAAAAAAAAGGAAAAAAAATGGTACTTAGGCTTCCAAAGGGAAGGAGCTGATTTTTGCTCTTTTGTCAACCATATGTTTGTCATTATGGCGAGCCAAGTCAGCTAGCTATTCAGGGTATCTGCTTTTTCGCTATTTCTGGGAATGTTAGGAAAGATGCAAAGCTAGGAATCTGAAGAAAAGAGAAGGAACAACCGTATGGGGAAAAACCGTGGCCGGACACAGCTGAGTTTACTTTCAGGGATGCGTTCAAAATTTTTAGCAAGGGGTTAGGGGTATAACTGAGTTAGGAGGGAAATTTTTTTAGCATATGTTTGTTTTATTTTTAACTATACCTTGTGTTTGTTCCGGGAAGTCAGGGGGAGAGGGGGGTTTGTGAAGGGAGGGGGGTGGGGGAAGGAGGGAAAGGGGGGGAACTTTGTAAAACTTTTTCAATTAAAAAAAAAATTAGCAAGGGGTTCTCTGCCCAGTTGCTGGGTGGCTGTAGTTGCCCTCCTGCACCACAGCAGTGGGTGCGTGTGTGTGTTTTTGCCCTCCCTGGGCTGTGGAGGCTTTCCTCAAGCCTCCGGGAGGGCAAAAATGGCCTCTCCAGGCTCTAGAGGCCTTCTGGAGGCCCTATGGAGGCCAGAAATGGGCTTGTTTCCAGCCTTCCTGAACTTCCCTTAGGCCCAGTTTTCCAGTCTCCCCGAGTCTCTGTGCATGACCTGCAATTACCTGCATCCAAAAAGGGCTGCGTGGGAACTCCTGGGAGGGGCAGGGCGGGGTGGGTGGGGCATGGAGGGACCCAAGGAGTGGATTTTGGGGGTTCTCTGAACTGCACAGAATCTTAGCTAGAGGTTCTCCCAAACCCCTGCAAATTCCCAGCAGCCCACCCCGGAGTTTACTGATAAAGGAGAATATTTATAGCTCAGGGTTGAACGGTGAGGTCTTTGATGATCTCTGAGCTTGGTGGTTTTCTTGCAGATGGTTTCATTATCAAACTAGGTAACTAGGTTTTGTTGATCTGAGAGTTTTATAGGTATTTGTTAGCACGACTTCTGCTTTTTCAAAGTTTAATGACCTTCTCACTTTGGGGAAAGTGAAATCACTTTGGGATTGGGGATTTTGCAGTATCCTTCCCCCAGAAGTGGGGTGGGAATGGAGATTTTGCAGTATCCTTCCCCTGCCATGCCCACCAAGCCACACCACGCCCACCACGCCATGCCCACAGAATTGGTAGTTAAAAAAAAAAATTGAATTCCACCACTAATCTATCTGTATATTTGAGAAGGTGGCTCCACCTTTCTGTTTTCATTGAGACTTCAAGGTCAGGCTAGATTTTTAACTTCCGTGGTTTAAGTTGTCCTTCTCCTACAGATAATGTGCGGTTGTTTAACTTGTTTTCGAGGGTGGTGTGTCAGTCCTGATTTATTTAGAGATTGTCCTGCTCGTTTTGACAAGCAGACCTTAGCCTGGAGACCTAAACAGATGGTACATGTTTATTTCCATCATGCTGGGGTGTCTAACCATAGGAATGAGTGTACTATCACATTTCTTGTGATCCCCCCCCCACCCTATCAGTGATCTAGCTGATTTCCATTGGCTTCCCACACCTGAAAGGATAACGGCTAACTCACCCTCCTTCCATGAGTTACCGAAAGAGAATTTCATTTCTCCGACTCGTTTCTTTTTAACCTGACGGCAGCTTTTAAGCACTTAAATAACACCCGAATCACTTGAAACATTTGTCTCTTAATGAGTGGTATAAAACCACCTTAAAATAAATGGAAAATAAACTCATTTTGCAACGCAATGATTACACCTCATTAATTTCATTCTTTTTTCCCCCCATTTTTTTTCTTTGCCAAACAGCCTAACTACTCCTTTTAATACGCATAATTGGGGCAGAATACACAATGAACTGTTTCCTTAAGTGTGGCAATATTTTGTGAAGGATTTAGCGGCCTGTGTAATGCAAACAAGTAAATGGTTAGTGCGTTCAAAGCCTCCAAATGCGCCATTAGCACGGTTGTGTTGATATGAGGGTTTTATAGGCCTTTGTTACTTGTTATCTACTCGAAACACAACTTGTGTTTTTTTTTCCAAAGATTAATGACCTTTTAACCCAACTAATAGAAAATTAAAATGCTAGCTACTCAATGGACAAGCACTGTTTTATCCTGGGTCATAAGCTAAAGAAGGGCAAGATTATAATGTATTTTAGAACCACTCTGGCCATTGATATATCACATCCTTTTTATTTATACCCTTGCCACGAAGATAACGTTATACATATAAGATTTCTAAAGATTTGGGGGGAAAAAGGCAGATTCCAATAATCCTTTATAACAACCCCTGCAGAATTGTTAAGATTTATTATTGTTTCTATTTTGAAAGTAGGAGGTTAGAGATAAAACATGATTTCTTTGAGCTGTGAATAATTATTGGGCCACGGTGACATTTTTATTTATTTATTTATTTTAGCCCTCAGTGGATCTTAAGCCACATTGGGAGTCTCCTTGGAAAATGAAATCTTGTTAGGTTTTAAAGCTCCATCTTGAAATAAAAAGGATTTTTTTTGGAAGGGAGATGTCACCTGGACCACAGATTCTTGTCTGCTTTGGTGCTTTTGTAATATTGATATTGTATTTTTTTTTTTACATAGATCCTGCAGAGGAAATTGAAGTATATAGATTTCTGAATCTTCTGTAATTTTGCTCCTTTTCAGGTTTGGATATTGCTATACCTTTATATCTGTATGGTTGTATCTAAGTGGTTCTCAACCTTTTCTTCAGGTAGCTCCTTAGAATCTTAGCTTAGAATCAAGATCAGGTGAAGTATTAGTACCGCTTTATAAAACTCTATGTAAGACCACACCTGGAATACTGCAACCAATTTTGGTCACCATTCTACAAAAAAAAAAAGATGTTGAGACTTTGGAAAAAGTTCAGAGAAGAGCAACTAAGATGATCAAAGGCCTGGTGACTAAAGGATATGTAGAATGGCTGCTGGATTTGGGTTTGGCTAGTCCAGGGGTCTGCAACCTTAAACACTCAAAGAGTCATTTGGACCCATTTCCCAAAGGAAAAAAAAAAACACCGGGAACCACAAAACCCTTTTGACATCTCTCTCTTCCCCCCTCCCTCCCTCTCTCTTCCTCTCTCCTCCTCTCTCTGTCTCTGCCCTGGCTGCTTCTCCATCCCATGCCGTTGCCCTTACCTCTCAGTCAGGGGTGGGCAAGGGGTGGGGCCAGTCAGTGGTGGGATCACCCGACAGGGAGCCTCAGCAGAGGGCCCAAAGAGCCCCATGTGGCTCTGGAGCCGCAGGTTGCTGACACCTGGGTTAGTCTAAAGAAAATAAGTATTAGAGGTGACAAGATAGCAGTCTTGAGGGGCTGCCACAAAGAAGAAGTGATCAAATTATTCTCCAAAGCAACAGAGGGCAGGATAAGAAACAATGGTTGGAAACTAATCAAAGAGAGAAGCAATCTGGAATTAAGGAGTAACTTCCTAATGGTGAGGACAATTAACCAGTGTGTTGTGCCTCGTCCTCCCTCCTCTCCTCAGCCGGGCCCCTCCCGTCTACACCCGGGCCTGTTATCAGACTCCGAGTCTGATAATGAAGATGAACGGCCTGTCATGCCTCCAGCCCCCGGCCCTGGCCCCATGCCCGGAGAGGATTCCAGGAATGAACAAACAAACCTGATAAACCTCACTCCTACAGCGTGTGAGCAGGAAGCCAGCCACGTGCTGGAATTACTGACAGCAGATCCAGCTGAAGAGAATTCAAAGTGGGAGGATCCTCACTTCCAGAGATCTGAGAGGCGACGCCAGCAGAAGGAAGGGAGGGACAGGCCTGGATAAATGCTGAGTCATGGAGCCACACCCCACAGCCTATATAAAGGACCTGCTTGTGGCATTCCAACCCTGAGTCAAGCAAAGTCTCATCTAGTTTGCTGCTATTGCTGAAGTCACAACTTGGATTCCTGCCTGCCCTGATAAGCCTCGAAGGAATTTGGCAAGCTGCAGAGGCTTCGTTGCCACGCTTGATAGGGACTTCCTAGACCTGGTCGTCGGAGGGGGAGGGGGACATGACACAGTGGAACAGCTTGCCTTCAGAGATCATGGGTGCTCCCTCACTGGAGGTTTTTAAGAAGTGACTGGACAGTAACTTATCTAAGATTGTATAGGTTCCCCTTCCCCTGCTTGAGCAGGGGGCTGGATTAGAAGACCTCCAAAGTCCCTTCCAGCTCAGTTCTATTCATTGTATCCTAAATTCTGATATTTTTTTTATTTTTTTTTATTTACATTTATATCCCGCCCTTCTCCGAAGACTCAGGCTTACAATGTATAAGGCAATAGTCTCATTCTATTTGTATATTTACAAAGTCAACTTATTGCCCCCCCAACAATCTGGGTCCTCATTTTACCTACCTTATAAAGGATGGAAGGCTGAGTCAACCTTGGGCCAGGCTTGAACCTGCAGTAATTGCAGGCTGCTGTGTTCTAATAACAGGCTTCTTACCAGCCTGAGCTATCACGGCCCTTGATATGCCTGAACCCACTTCAAACAAGCAGAGTCTTAAGTGGAACATGACGCATTTGTTATGTTATCTCTTATGTAACTTCTCAGGAGTAACTCCTTCTTGCGAGCTTTTACTTTAAAAGTCTGGAGCCTTCAGCTTGGCTCCCATATTCTGTAGCTGGGTAGGATTTTTGCCTTTGACTCGGAGAAAATTGCCAAAGTACTGCTTAAAAAGTAAGTGAAAATTCAGGCTCAGCGGTGACTTGAGAAACCGAGCTCCTTATGAATGCAAGCTGACTCAGAATTGGAGCCAGCGCATTGTTTGAGTACACAGATTTTCAACAACAACAAAATATTTAAGGGGAGCTTTGCTCTTTAAGCAGTGCATGGAATTATAGCTATGTAGGCTAAATTCCAAAAACTTAGATAACAACTCTTAAGTGCAGAGGTGCAGCAGCAGTTAGTGAAGCATTATGATAGGTTTTCAGGGCTGTATGGCAACTGTATGACTGCTGAGAGAAAGGTGAGGTTCTGAGGCACCTTTTCAGAAGCAAATTCTAGGCCCTAATTAGTCTTAACAAGAATATTTCTCTGTAAAAACCCACCTCCAATTAAACAGGCTATATACCTTGATATTCTTGGATTAAGCTTGAAGATTTGCAAATTTAGATGAGTAGGCTTAGAGACCACCGTCTGGTTGAAGAGACTATTCTGCTAGGTTGGGTAGGTGAAGACTCTTGGAATAGAAATAGCAAGAGCATTTATATACCGCTCCATAGCGCTTTACAGCACTCTCTAAGCAGTTTATAGAGTCAGCATATTGCCGTCCCCCCAACAATCTGGGTCCTCATTTTACCGACCTCAGAAGGATGGAAGGCTGTGTCAATCGGTCAGGATCGAACTCCTGGCATTGGGCAGAGTTAGCCTGAGATATTGCATCCTAACCACTGTGCTACCGTGGTTCCCGCAGGTACCCTGATCCCAATCCATGTAACATTTTAAAGGTAAGCACCAGCACATTGAATTGCACCTGGAAATACACTGGTGTGCTGGCAATGGCAGCTCTCTCAGAAGTGATCTTAGGTGTGCTGTGTATCTGGCACCATTTACTACCTGCCCAGCCGCGTAAGTTGAAGTTTCCAAATGATCAAGGGCAGCCCCATTTGCCCGTATCATTTGCTTTTGCGGCTTAAATTGTCAATATATATTAGCGATAGCACTTAGACTTATATACCGCTTCACAGTGCTTTACAGCCCTCTAAGTGATTTACAGAGTCAGCCTCTTTCCCCCCAACCAGCTGGGTCATCATTTTACTGAACCTCGGAAGGATGGAAGGCTGAGTCAACCTTGAGCCTGGTGAGATTCGAACTGTCAAATTGCAGGCAGCCGGCAGTCAGCAGAAGTAGCCTGCGCTATTGCACTCTAATCACTGCGCCACCAAGGCTCATATTAAAATCTAAGTACCCGTATTTTTCAGAGTATAAGATGCATTTTTTCCCCCAAAAAAGAGGGTGAAAATCTGGGTGCGTCTTATACTCCAAATGTAGCCCCGCCCAGCTTCTCAAACGGAGGTTTCAGAGGCTGAAAAAAACATCAGAAAGGAAGCTTCAGAAAAGAAGCCCCCAAACAGAACCTAAAAAAAAAAAAGTCTCCAAACAGAGTTTCAGAGGCTTTTTTTCTGAAGCTGTTTTGGAGGCTTTCAGAAACATAAAAAAAAAGTTTTTTTTTTCCTGAAACAGAGTTTCAGAAGTTTCAGAGGCAGGAAAAAAAGCAAAAAAAAAAAAAAAAGCAAGGCACAGAGCTCACAACCAAGGAACCTGTTGCTAAAATTCACCTTTGGGAACAGCTGATTGGGAGTATTCCGGGAGGTTGATCCACCTGCCAATCAGCTTTTTTTCTTATTTTTCTCCCCTAAAACTAAGGTGCGTCTTATACTCCAAAAATATGGTATGTGAAAAGTAACGTGTCTGAGTGACATGTTTGGCAGTATGGCGTTTCGGGCCTCTTGATCTCTTTTATCTTTTCATCACAATGTAATGATTTTAAAAGCAAACAGGCTTGCCAACAAAGGCTTTCAATTCTTGGCATAAACCTTTGGCAGTGGCGAAATCTTCTTGCGACTAAACAAGCTATGACAATTATAGAAAGCCCCTTGGCTAAATTAAGTCTATGCCGACCAATCAGAGAGACGTGTGTGTGTGTGTGTGTGTGTGAAATCTATTGTTGCTGAATTTCAGTTTTTGAGGAGTTGATGGTTTGCGTCTCCCTGCGGCACGTTTTAACAAAATCTTAAATAGACTTTTTTCCAGCAGAGATTTGAAACCTTCAGCCCTCCAGAGAGTGGACATAATAATTCATCATTACTAAAGTTGACCTCAAATATTTGCAGGACAAAGGGATACACCTGATGTTTTAGAGGGTGGGCTCCTTTGAGCACAGTGGGGCTGACTGAGCAGGTCTGCATAAAATTCCAACATTACTGATAATTAATTTTTGCATAGCTTCATATATGCTTGTCATTTCTCTTTAATGATCAATCTAATAACAACAACAGCAGCAGCAATAGAGTTGGAAGGGACTTTGGAGGTCTTCTAGTCCAACCCCCTGCCCAGGCAGGAAACCCTACACCAATTCAGACAAACGGTTATCCAACATCTTCTTAAAAATGTCCAGTGTTGGAGCATTCACAACTTCTGCAGGCAAGTTGTTCCACTGATTAATTGTTCTGACTATGAGGAAATTTCTCCTTAGTTCTAAATTGCTTCTTTCCTTGATCAGTTTCCACCCATTGCTTCTTGTCCTGCCCTCAGGTGCTTTGGAGAATAGCTTGACTCCCTCTTACTTTGTGGCAGCCCCTGAGATATTGGAAGACTGCTATCATGTCTTCCCAGTTTTTTTTTTTTCATTAAACTAGACATACCCAGTTCCTGCAACCGTTCTTCATATGTTTTAGCCTCCAGTCCCCTAATCATCTTGGTTGCTCTTCTCTGCACTCTTTCTAGAGTCTCAACATCTTTCTTACATCGTGGCGACCAAAACTGGATGCAGTATTCCACGTATGGCCTTACCAAGGCATTATAAAGTGGTATTAACACTTCACGTGATCTTGATTCTATCCCTCTCTTTATGCAGCCCAGAACTGTGTTGGCTTTTTTGGCAGCTGCTACACACTGCTGGCTCATATCTAAATGGTTGTCCATTATGACTCCAAGATCCCTCTCACAGTTACTGCTATTGAGCGTTCCACCACATTTACCAATTAAGAGATTAAAAGCACTAGAGGCCTGGAGTATGGTCAAGAAATCCGCCTCCTTCTCGCCCTTAGCTTTGCTGAGAAGAACTACAAACAGGAGGTTTGTACCACAATTGGTCACACAAATTTCCATGGCTAAGCAAGGCAGGTGAGTGGCAGTTAATCACTCTCCATTTTTTTTTTTGCCACTGTTGTTAGGCGAAACATTATAGTTAAGGAAACATGACAAGAGATCAGTCCCAGTGATGGAATTCAATTTTTTTTACTACCTGTTCTGTGGGTGTGACTTGGTGGGCATGGCAGGGGAAGGATATTGCAAAATCTCCATTCCTACCCCACTCAAAACAACGCTATAGAGCACTGCATACCAGAACAACTAGACACAAGAACAGTTTTTTCCCGAAGGCCATCACTCTGCTAAACAAATAATTCCCTCAACACTATCAAACTATTTACTAAATCTGCACTACTATTAATCTTCTCATAGTTCCCATCACCAATCTCTTTCCACTTATGACTGTATGACTGTAACTTTGTTGCTGGCAATCCTTATGATTTATATTGATATATTGACCATCAATTGTGTTGTAAATGTTGTACCTTGATGAACGTATCTTTTCTTTTATGTACACTGAGAGCATCTGCACCAAGACAAATTCCTTGTGTGTCCAATCACACTTGGCCAATAAAAATTCTATTCTATTCTATTCTATTCTCTGCAGCCAGCCAGAGGTGGTATTTGCCGATTCTCCAAACTACTCAAAATTTCTGCTACCGTTTCTCCCGAACCTGTCAGAACCTGCTGAATAGCACCCCTGGTCAGTCTCCAAGAGATTGTAAATTCTAATCTTGCCTTAGTCATGAAAGCCAATTGGGTAGACTTGTGCCAAGCACCGGAAGACTGTGAGTTCTAGTCCCACCTTAACCTTGGGCCATTCCTTCTCACCCTCAGCCCAACTCACCTCAAAGGATTATTGTGGAGAAAATAGAAAGAGGCAGGTGTGTTGAATATGTTCACCGCCTTGAAGTACTTGTAAAAAAATAATAAAGGCAGGATAGATAGAAATAAATAAAATAAAATAATGTTTCTTTTCCTTTCCACCTCCTCCTGAGTCTCACCGCTGAAGAAATATGGAACACACACACTCTCTTCTTCTTTGCCGTAATTTTCAGATTTAATTGGCTTCTGTGATAGTTATTTACGCCTCATATTTTATTCATTTTTCAAATGTCAGGTAGGATTCTGGAAGGGGCTAGACTTCTTGGAATCTCTCCTCAGCCTCCCAGGTGAGACTAATTAGCATTCTTGGCACAAATGCAATCCTAACTAATTTGTTATTGAGCTTAATCAAGCTATCACATCTAATTTCATCTTCCTGTAAAAACTCATTTCAGGTGAAATTATTCCTTTCTGCTCTGAAAGGGCTGTGTTGGCATGAGCCACGTCAACTTTGCCCCCTTTTTCATTTCTCACCGCTGGGCGAGCCACTCCGTTGTCAACTCTACTTTCTTAATTTGAGACTGTTGCAAAGTTTCTCAGAATTACAGAGTTGATAGAATAAAACAAAGTGTGTGAACTGGGCTTTCACCCAATCTCCATGCTGCTAACTACAAGAAATTTTTAAAGGAAATTGATCTTCGCTAGATGTACTTTCCAGATAAATGTGGATTGTATTTTTTTTCTTCCTATCCTGGCAATTTCCCACAACTGTAGGGGCCACATATTTTCAGTGTCATTGTTCCAACTGACAAACCCAACCAAAGCAAGCATGGCCAAGATGATCCAATCTCTTAATGCAAAACTTTATTGAGTACATTACTTCGGCACAGATGAGGGCCAAACCAGATCTCACTCATTCCTGTGCAAGTCCACATAATTAAAGCATAGATTCTCTCTCCTTCTATTAGAGCAGGTCACATTGTCCAACTGAGTCTTGTATTGTTATGAGAAAAAGTCTTTGGCTCTGGCAAACACCTGCCAAAGTGTCCTTGGTTCTCATGGCTGTCTTCTTGATGTCTGGAGCCTGATGGAATACAGGATGGAATTGATGGAATTGACCAATCAGTTTGTTGCCCGAGCTTGGCATCATGGGCTGAGAAAGGGTAATGGACCCAAAGTTACCCACCTGGCTTTCATGCCTAAGACAGGGGCAGAACTCTTAGTCTCCTAATGTTTAGCTTAGTGCCTTTACCACTAGGGGCCGGATAGCTCAGGCTGGTAAGGCCTGTTATTAAGAACACAGAAGCCTGCAATTACTGCAGGTTCAAGCCCGGCCCAAGGTTGACTCAGCCTTCCATCCTTTATAAGGTAGGTAAAATGAGGACCCAGATTGTTGGGGGGGCAATAAGTTGACTTTGTAAAAATATACAAATAGAATGAGACTATTGCCTTATACACTGTAAGCCGCCCTGAGTCTTCGGAGAAGGGCGGGATATAAATGTAAACAAAAAAAAAACCAGCCAACCTGATTCTCACAGCCATATGACTGTCATAATAGCCCATCATCATAAGGACATATGGAGTATTTTCGTGCCTTTGTTGTGACTACTGAAACTCTTCCAGACCTTCCAAGGGATGTCTTTAATTTTCAGAAAGTACGATGTTCCAGAGGGTGGAACCCTACAAGCTGGAATTCCTTGGCCAACAAGGTCAAAAGGATGCCTCTTCCACTTTCAGAAGTAGGACAGGACAATCCCATTGGGGTGAGACAATTCCTCAAGTGTCTCAGAGTGATCCTGTGGTAGGATGGGCAGCCTATAAATTTTATAAACAAACAAATAAATAAAAAACCTGGACCCATGCCTAAGCACGAGTCAAAAAGAGAGCTGTGGAAGTATTTACAGACCCCTCGCGTCCTGAACATAAACTGTTTCAACTCCTACCCTCAAAACGACGCTATAGAGCACTGCACACCAGAATAACTAGACACAAGAACAGTTTCTTCCCATCCGCCATCACTCTGCTAAACAAATAATTCCCTCAACACTGTCAAACTATTTACTAAGTCTGCACTACTATTAAACTTCTCATCATTCCTATCACCCATCTCCTCCCACTTATGACTGTATGTGTCGTGTCCCACTCCTCCTCTGACGGCCGGGTCTGGGAAGTCTGTATCAAGCATGGCCACGAAGCCTCTGCACCTTTGCCAAATTCCTGTCAGAGTTCTTAGGGCAGGCAGGAATCCAAGATGTGACTTCAGCAACCAGATGAGACTTTGCCTGACTCAAGGAATGCCAAAAAGCAAATCCTTTATATAGGCCATGGGGTGTGGCTCCATGACTCAGCACTTATCCAGGCCTGCCCCTCCCTTCCTTTTGCTGACGTCGCCTCTCCATTTTCCGGAAGCGGGGATCTGCCCATCTTTCGTCCTCCTGCTCAGCTGCCGGCAATTCCAGCTCGTGGCTGGCTTCGTGCTCACACGCTGTAGAGGGAGGTTTGTTTGCTCAGTCTGTCCAGGCATGGTTCCAGGGCTGGGGGCTGGAGGCATGCCAGGCCATTCTTCTTCACTATCAGTCTCTGGCTCAGATAGCAGGAGATGGGAGGGGCCCGGCTGCGGAGAGGAGGGATTCTCAGCTGTTCTAATAAAATATGTTTGCTTAGGACTGATTGTGTTTGGTAATAACTACTTGGGCCTAGGTCTCAGCAGTAGAAGTATGTTCTAGAAATCTTACCTGTTGATGGATTTTGGGATCTTTTCCTTGAAATGTGCTTGCAGATAAAGACAAATGCTCAAATTTAAAGGAAGGTAAAAAAAGGTTCAGAGAAGTGCAAACTATGCCATCTGTCTGGGCTTTTTTTGGAAAAAGCTTATTATTTGACTCCTCGGTTCTTTTGATGAATGCCAGAATTGAACTGTAATGGATCCTTTTATAGTGATTCATATTGTCTGTGTGAAGAAAGCCACAGCTCATTCTATTCATCATCTGAAGTATTTATACCCTTCTTGGTGGGCTAAAATTATCAAGTACCGCGCTTGCCGTAGATATCTCTTGTGAGCAGAGTGTCCATTTCTTTTCAAGTGGGCGCCCTTAATGGTTAATAAATATCTGCATAATAATGTTTCTGTTGACTTAACATTCATGTTTATATATTTTTCTTTCTTTCTTTCTTTTTTTTTGCCATTCCTGCTGGCTAGTTAAGTCATTATACAGTGCAAATAATCTGCCTTCGCAAAAGAGACAGAGGAAAAATATTATGAGCTTATCTTGCCTTTCTGCCACCATCTCTTTGCATAATTTTCGTGGCAAAGCCTTGACTTTTGTGTCTTTCTTTTTTCTCCCAGAGATGATAGCTTGCTCTGGCATTCATTTGAAAGTAATATGTGAATGTATGCTTTCACTCTAACAACGGTAGAGAATAAAATACCGCTATTCTGGAATTGTTTGGAAGAAAGAGTTGATCGTTCCAAAATTAAACTAATAATCAAAGCACTGGTGGTTGTGGATCATTTGTTTTGATGAGCCGGGAAAGTTTTCTCCAATGGAAGAGAAGATGAATATTCCACGTTGGGGTGGAAAAAGAAAATATGTCTGACTCGTACAATGAAATATGAGATTGCATTGAAATCATCCACAAATCGTGTAACCATTTCTTGGCTAAGTTTGTCCATCGTGGCAAGTCATTTTATCCATCGAAACGATGCTAGATTCTCAGATAAGGCTGTAAAACCGACAGAATATTCCTCAGTTTAGTACAGGGGTCTGCAACCTTAAACACTCAAAGAGCCATTTGGACCCATTTCCCGCAGAAAAGAAAACACTGGGAGCCACAAAACCTGGGTGGGTGTGGCCAACTCGATGTCACTCATTTCCACCAGTCACATGACCCCCTAGCCAACCAGTCATTAGGACAGAGAACCGGTTGTTAAAAAACATTGGGAATCACAAAATCCTTTTGACATCTCTCTCTCTCTCTTTCTCTCTCTCTCTTTCTCTCTCCCTCCCTCCCCACTCCCTCTCTCTTCCCCCCCTCTCTGTATCTCTCTATGTCTGTCTCTCTCCCACTCTCTCTGTATCTCTCTGTTTCTGCCCTAGTCGCTTCTCCATCACCCATCGTTGCCGGGAGGGGAGGGAGAGGGGCAGGGCCAGCCAGTGATGGGATCACTTGACATGGAGCCACAGCAGAGGACCCAAAAAGCCGCATGCAGCTCCCGAGCTGCAGGTTGCTGACACCTGGTTTAGTACATTTTAAAAAAAGGCAAATACTCCACTAGATTCCGGCTCTGTGTAGCCTTCCTTGGCACCAATTTAAAGATCTGGTCTTCTTTTCTACTGCAATTGTGTTTTAAGTTGTGGCAATAATCAAATAGTGCAGGAATGTTTGTTTATGTTTATGTTTATGTTTATTTAGATTTTTATACCGCCCTTCTCCCGAAGGACTCAGGGCGGTTCACAGCCAATGTAAAAACAATACAATATACACAGTAAAAACAATTATAAAAATCTTATTAAACATCAGGCCAAATTAAAACTATTAAAACATAAAACCCCAAATTAAATCAAAATATTAAAACTACTAAAATTTATTTCTAAAATTTCTATGCCAGTCCTGCGCGAATAAATAGATAGGTCTTCAACTCGCGGCGAAAATGATCCTGAGATTAGCATCACAAAATGCTGTGGAAGGTCCTTAGAAAGAGGGGAAAGTGCATTGAAAGTAATTTTTTTTTGTTATTACAAAATATTCCATTATTCCAGCTTCTTGTTTTCATGGCTGGCCCAGCTCTCACTCAACTGGATGTTTTCCAGCATTGGGTTTATAAATTCCAGACCTTATTGGGTGAGAATGCCAAGGGTTGGCCATCCAAAATATTTAGAATCCACTGGTTTTGTTTGTTTGTTAATATCATTTATTGCCTGAAGAAGCTCTAAAAAAAAAAATAATCATAGCAACAGCTTTTTGGATGAGACAAAATGACCAAGTCAAAAATTAGTTAGTAAACAAAATTTTTCTCCCTGAGGTTGGTTGTTTTCTTGTAGACATTTCATTACCAAAGTAGGTAACATCATCACTTCTTCTGCAAGAAAACAAGCAATGCTAAAGAACATTTCAACCCTGAGCTACACATCATCATCGCCATTTAATGACCCCATAATCCCTTGCGGGGTGGAGTCTGGGCAACTGAATGGAGCTAGCAGAGCGTTTACTGGCCAGATTCCCTTCCTGTTGCCAATGCGGAGGTTTTTTTCCAGCAGATATATTCTCATTGTGCCCAGAGAGAGAAATATCTGCCTCTACCTAGGATCGAACTCACAGCCCTCCTGATTGTGAGACCAGAGCTCCACTTCGCAATTTTTATAACACAGTAAAAAAACCTCTAAAATGAGACAGGAATGAACAGGATAGTGATATCTCTAAAGGTTAACAGACCAAAAGATAAATGTGACATTTAATTGTGTTCACTGAGTGGTAAAACCTTATTACCATTCCAAACAGTATTGCTTGTTTGAGTGTTTGAAATCTCTACTATATGCATTTGTCTGCAATCATAGGTTTAGCTAAATTCCTGGAAAATTACAACAATCCACATCAGTTCAATACATCCCTTCCAATATTAGCAGCACTAATTGTCAGCATGTGCTTTCGTATTATCCAAACAACGCAACTTGTTTTGTTACACCTTCATCTACATCAGTACAGAAAAAGTGGATGTTAAGTTCAACGTTAGACTGCTTCAATTGCATTGTCAAAGGTCTGGGCTTTATCCCATCCCCCCAAAGCACAAGGTCCTACATTTCTACCGAAAGAAAACTTCGAAGTATCTCTGGTGGAAATTAGAAGGCAAAAATCCTAGAAGAAGGAAAAGGCCAATGGTGGCCAATTCAGCAAGGAATCAAGTCTTCAGCGGAACTTGGCAGCAATAGCTAACTAATTTTTTACCACTGGTTCTGTGTGTGTGGCTTGGTGGGCATGGCTTGGTGAGTGGGGCAGGGGAAGGATACTATAAAATCTCCACTCCTACCCTACTCCAGGGGAAGGATACTGTAAAATCTCCATTACCTCCCCACTGCAGGGGAAGGTTGCTGCAAAATCCCCATTTCTTCCCGATCAGCTGGGACTCGGGAGGCAGAGAATAGACGGGGGTGGGGCCAGTCAGAGGTGGTATTTACCGGTTCTCTGAACTACTCAAAATTTCTGCTACCAGTTCTCCAGAATTGGTCAGAACCAGGGGTGAAATCTAAAAATTTTCCCTACCGGTTCTGTGGGCATGGCTTAATTGGTGGGTGTGGCTTGGTGGTCAGATGGCTTGGTGGGCATGGCCAATAACAATAAATAATAAAAATAATAAACAAAGTATAAAAAAACAATAAGAAGTACCAAAAACCAACTTTCACACTTTACACACACACAACACAAAACAACTGACTCACACACAATGTAAAAGCAGCTGCACTTCACACTTCACATAGCCACAAAAAGCTCAAAAACCAACTTTCACACTTTACACACACACAACTAACACACACACACACACAATATGCCACATACAGCTTTCTGAGATTTTGTGTGTTTGTGTAGTTAGAGTGAAACACTACAGAAACACACCAAATCTCAGAAAGCTGCACAAATATTTTATTTTATTATTTTATTTTATTTTATTGTGGACTTCAAATCCCAGAGTTCCTCAGCCAGCAAAGCCAGCCAGTTGATCACCGAGGAAATAGATTAGCTGAGTGATTGATTCTGTCTGGCTGAAACTGAAACTGCTTTCGGGCTGTGGCCATGCGTTCATCAGTAATCAGGTAAGTGCCTTAGAATCTCTACTCTTACTTGTAGAAAACATGTTTTCTACAAGTAAGAGTACAAGTAAGGTTCTGCTGTTTTTTACTTTTAAAGACCTGTTTCGGCTGAAGCAAAACCGGCTTTTAAAAGTTAAAAAAAAAACACCTCTGCAGATGGGGCGGCTCAGCAGAGGCAGGGGGGGTGGGGCCAGGGATTTTTGCTACTGGTCCTCCGAACCAGCAGCCGCCATCGCTACCGGATCGCGCGATCCCGTCCGATCCAGGAGCATTTCACCCCTGGTCAGAACCTGCTGAAACCCGCCTCTGCTGCCATCGGCAGATTAGCAGTTCTTGAAACTTAAAACTTGCTGTGATTTTGTAAAACTTTGCCTGGCTTAATAAAAAGCATTGCCTCTATGGATCTGAGTTTTTTCTGCCCCCCCACCCGTCCTTCTTTCCCCTCATGTTCCATATGGCAGTGTTTGCATTTTATCATAATTGCCAGGTTTACAACAAAAGAGTGGTTCTCTTTTGAACCTCTGCACTTTTGATGCTGGATCCAAAAAGATGGTGATAAATGCTCAGCTTCTCTTGCTGCCAAACAGCCTTTTCATTTGGAAATAATCCCCACTCAGATAGGAAGATGCCAGGAATATGCCAAAGAGGGTGCGAGCACGAAGGCATTGAAATGTGGAGCCTGCTGGCCCTTGAAAGCTCGCTCTCATTATTTTTAAGGTACAAAAGTTGTGTGTGTGTGTGGTTTTTTTTTTTTTTAACAAAATATAAATTAGCACTCAAAGGATTCTCCCGGCTGCAATACACAGCTTCACTTTTTTTTTTTTTGTTCAAAGCTATAATTTATCTACTTAGGAGCAAGAGCCATCTGTTTGGAAAAGGGGTGAAATCAAACCTTAGGTAGGGGAGACCAAACAGGGGAAAGAAAAAAACAACAACTGTGCAACATTAAGAATGGTTTCTAAGCTAACAAGGAAACAGAATTATAGTTTAAATGCATTGGCAAATTTTTTTCTTTTTTAAAAAATTTATTTATTTATTTATTTATTTATTATTTAGATTTTTATACCGCCCTTCTCCCGAAGGACTCAGGGCGGCGTACAGCCAGATTAAAACAGAACAATATACAAATTAAAACCATAGTTAAAATAACGTATTCTATAAATGGCTGAAAATTAAAACCGTCAAATTTGACTCATAAATAAAATACACCAGTTAAAATTATTAAAATTTAAAAAATTTAAAAATTTAGAATATTAAAAAATTAAGCCAGTCCCGCTTGAATAAACAAGTACATTTTCAATTCACGGTGAAAGGTCCGAAGGTCAGGTAATTGACGCAAACCAGGGGGAAGTTCGTTCCAGAGGGTAGGTGCTCCAACAGAGAAGGCCCTTCCCCTGGGGGCCGCCAACCGACATTGCTTGGCGGACGGCACCCTGAGAAGACCCTCTCTGTGGGAGCGTACGGGTCGGTGGGAGGCATAAGGTAACAGCAGGCGGTCCCGTAAGTACCCGGGCCCTAAGCCTGGAGTGCTTTAAAGGTGGTAACCAACACCTTGAAGCGCACCTGAAAGACCACAGGTAGCCAGTGCAGACTGCGCAGGAGCGGTGTTACATGGGAGCAATGTGTGGCTCCCTCAATCACCTGTGCAGCTGCATTCTGGACTAACTGAAGCCTCCGAGTGCACTTCAGGGGTAGCCCCATGTAGAGAGCATTGCAATAATCCAGACGAGAAGTGACAAGAGCGTGAGTGACCATGCATAAGGCATCCCGGTCAAGGAAGGGGCGCACCAGGCGGACCTGGTAAAAAGCTCTCCTGGAGACTGGAAATTAGTTTAATTTAAATTTAAACTAACTGAAATTTGCATCCTTAATGGCGATCCAGATGCGATTCCTGCTACTGTTCTCAGCTAAACGTGTTTCCCCAAATTGACTCCCTTCAAAAATATTGGGATGGTAACGAATTCCCTTTGCTGACTTTGAGTGCTGAGAGCTGCAACCTGTAAGACACCCATTTAGAGAACTCTGATCTTTGGAAGATGCTTTTTGGAGGAAACCGCTTTTTGAAATTATCTTCTAGATTTGTAGTCTGAAAAAAAAAACTGATAAGACAGACCTTCGGAACTGCTTCAGAATGGGAAATTATGTACCCAATTTACCACAGGACGTGGAATAATAGAGATGGAAGCAGCAGTGAAATTCAGGTTTTGATTTATTTTATTTGTCACAACAGTATATATAAGTATAAGCATGAAATAACTATATGAATTGGATACAATCAAAGGGAACATTAGGACAGGAACGGTAGGCACACTGGTGCTCTTATGTACGCCCCTTACAGACCTCTTAGGAATGGGGTGAGGTCAACAGTAGATAGTCTGGTTAAAGATTTTGGGATTTTGGGAAGAGACCACGGAGTCAGGTAGTGCATTCCAGGCATTAATAACTCTGTTACAATCAAGATTGGAGCGGTTCACTTTAAGTTTAAATCTATTGTGTGCTCGTGTATTGTTGCGGTTGAAGCTGAAGTAGTCTTCAACAGTAAGGACATTGTAGTAGATGATTCTATGAGTTATACTCAGGTCATGCCGAAGGTGGCAGAGTTCTAAATTTTCTAAACCAAGGATTTCAAGTCTAGTGGCATAAGGTAACAGCAGGCGGTCCCGTAAGTACCCGGGCCCTAAGCCTGGAGTGCTTTAAAGGTGGTAACCAACACCTTGAAGCGCACCTGAAAGACCACAGGTAGCCAGTGCAGACTGTGCAGGAGCGGTGTTACATGGGAGCAATGTGTGGCTCCCTCAATCACCCGTGCAGCTGCATTCTGGACTAACTGAAGCCTCCGAGTGCACTTCAGGGGTAGCCCCATGTAGAGAGCATTGCAATAATCCAGACGAGAAGTGACAAGAGCGTGAGTGACCATGCATAAGGCATCCCGGTCAAGGAAGGGGCGCACCAGGCGGACCTGGTAAAAAGCTCTCCTGGAGACTGGAAATTAGTTTAATTTAAATTTAAACTAACTGAAATTTGCATCCTTAATGGCGATCCAGATGCGATTCCTGCTACTGTTCTCAGCTAAACGTGTTTCCCCAAATTGACTCCCTTCAAAAATATTGGGATGGTAAGGAATTCCCTTTGCTGACTTTGAGTGCTGAGAGCTGCAACCTGTAAGACACCCATTTAGAGAACTCTGATCTTTGGAAGATGCTTTTTGGAGGAAACCGCTTTTTGAAATTATCTTCTAGATTTGTAGTCTGAAAAAAAACCCTGATAAGACAGACCTTCGGAACTGCTTCAGAATGGGAAATTATGTACCCAATTTACCACAGGACGTGGAATAATAGAGATGGAAACAGCAGTGAAATTCAGGTTTTTTTTTTTTTTGTTCAAAGCTATAATTTATCTACTTAGGAGCAAGAGCCATCTGTTTGGAAAAGGGGTGAAATCAAACCTTAGGTAGGGGAGACCAAACAGGGGAAAGAAAAAAACAACAACTGTGCAACATTAAGAATGGTTTCTAAGCTAACAAGGAAACAGAATTATAGTTTAAATGCATTGGCAAATTTTTTCTTTTTAAAAATTTAAAAATTTAGAATATTAAAAAATTAAGCCAGTCCCGCTTGAATAAACAAGTACATTTTCAATTCACGGTGAAAGGTCCGAAGGTCAGGTAATTGACGCAAACCAGGGGGAAGTTCGTTCCAGAGGTAAGTGCTCCAACACTGGAAGTTTTTAAGAAGAGATTGGATAACCATTTGTCTGAAATAGTGTAGGGTTTCCTGCCTGGGTAGGGGGTTAGACTAGAAGACCTCCAAGTTCCCTTCCAGCTCTGTTGTTATTATTATAACTATTAGGGAGAGGTTGTTTTCACCCTCTTTCTCTCACACCGGATATTTGGATTGAGTTGCCTCTTGTTTCTCTGGAATGCAGTCCCCCACACCCCCAGGAATCTATCTTCTCACTACATCCCACCACGCGATATTCCTAATTATACCAACAAGATTCTTTTATTGATATGAATGCAATTTGAATGTATTTATACAAAGCAATTTACATCTTGTCTACTACTGAACATCTTTGAGACAGCTGATGGTATATTTGAAATGGGCTACATAAAAATGTAATTACTTAAGAAAAGCACAAAGCGGAAGCTGTGCCAAACATTGTTGGCTATGTGTAGGAAATGTTTGTAGTTTTTCAACCTTCTACATGTTCATAACATAAGACATTGATGGTTTCCAAGTGCATCTATCCATTTAATGTAAAAGTCAATGTATCTAAGTCACAGTAGCTTTAATTGCTAAACCATTTTCCTATACGTGCTACCACTGCTCCCCTATGACAAGTATTCTCCCGGACTTGTAATTTTGATCCGCAAACTCAATGTCTCTATAAACTGCAACATTCTCAAAGTTACCAATAATAGGTAAAGGTAAAGGTTCCCCTCGCACATACATGCTAGTCGTTGCCGACTCTAGGGGGCAGTGATCATCTCCGTTCCAAAGCCGAAGAGCCAGCGCTGTCCGAAGACGTCTCTGTGGTCATGTGGCCGGCATGACTCAACGCCAAAGGCGCACGGAAAGCTGTTACCTTCCCACCAAAGGTGGTCCCTATTTTTTCTACTTGCATTTTTTACCTGCTTTCGAACTGCTAGGTTGGCAGAAGCTGGGAGAAGCTATGGGAGCTCACCCCATTATGCAGCACTAGGGATTCGAACCCTATATTATACCAATAATAGGTAACTCAAAAATATATATTGTCAATGCTATAGTCATCCTCCTTGTAACATATGCCTTTGGAATATACTACTAGAGAAAATTGTCGAAAATAGCAATAAGCACTTGGACTTATATACCGCTTCATAGTGCTTTACAGCCATTCTTTAAACAGTTTACAGAGTCGCAACCTGTTACTAATCTTGGAATGATGGAAGGCTGAGTCAACCCTGAGCTAGTCAGGATCGAACTGCTGGCAGTTGGCGGAGTTAGCCTGAAATTCTGCATTCTAACTTCTGTGCCAGAATAACTCTTGGATACCTTGGATCACACAAAGAGCAAATAATTGAACACTTGATGAACTAATCCCAGGTTGCTTACTGGAAGCAGTAATAATGAAGCTAAGTTTTAAATATTTCAAATGCATAATGAGAAGAGTCATTGGAGAAGACCCTGGTGTTTAGGGTAGCAAGATGACCTCTGTTGATTCACACAGATTGAAATCTGATTGAACAATAAGGAATATTGCCCTTGGCATCTATCAGAAACTAATTATAGTCTTATTTGGGAGTAGCAGAAGTTTCTATGAAACAGGTTATAAGTTGAGTTTTATTCTGGAAACAGAGGATATCCTTGGGGAAAAAAATAACTGAGAATTATTTTTCAATCTCTTGAGTTGATACTGTGTGTGAGAGAGCGAGACAGAGACAGAGACATGCATATTGTACATATAAGTGATAAAACTAGTATTTGATGTTGGATCCAACCCCATGAAAAGGGTAAGATGTCAAAAGTCCATGAATGTTAATTATTTTCCTCCTGTCATATCTTGTTTGAAGATTTTGTGCCCTTGATTTTTGTTCTGGCTTTCCTGGTGCTCCTTCTCTGTTATCCTCTAGGCAAAACTGAAGTCCAGGTGTGCCTGGCAGGTATAAAATTCTTTTAAAAAGTACAGATGCAGATAGCGGGGCAGGAGGTTGGGGGGCAGATGACACGCTCACCGAAGTTAAAAAATCTGGCTGCCTGGGTGTAAATTACGAACTGATTTGTTAGGATGCTATCTTTCTGATTGCCCTGCCGGAATAATTTTCTTCGCAACCCCAGACTGAAAATTACGATTTCACCAGCTCTGGCTATGAGTCATCTTCCTGCATTAGTTGCTTCTTGCAGATGGGATCGTGAAGACTGACAATCGACGACGTAGAACTGAAGGAGTAGAAGACTCTTCCACCGTCAATGTATATAATCTGCAGGATAATTTTTTCTCTGGTTCTACATTTTACAGGTGGGCTTTGGAAGGGAAATATAAATAGGGAGGCACACACGTGCATAAGGAGGCATTGTCACGGATGGGTGCATGAAATAAAACCAAACAGATCCAATGCCAAGGGAAGTCATCGATATGAATTGTTGGACCTTTGGAGACCAGAAAGAAACCACAGGGAAGGAGGCAGCTGTGATCCAAAGGAAGAGAATTCAGTTCTCAGAGCATGAAAGTTGATTTGTTCTGACCCAGGTCCCCAAACATAACCAACCCTCTGATTCCTTTATTAGGAATGCCGGCAGCCCTGACAGAAAATTTCTCTTTCACTGCAGGCTAACAAGTCAGGCCAGCCAGAAGATGAATAGTTGTCTGCCACATCTATTCATTTCCGCACCCTGCCTTTTATCCCCAGATCTAAGGTAGGGCTTTGCTAGCAGCGGTGGCTCTTCCATCCCAAGGACCAGCCCATAGATTTCCACTTCTCTCCTCTCCTGTGCCTTCTGCGCATCTGTGCATCAGGCACTGGACCCAGCTGCTCCTCCTCTTCCTCATCAGCTGCCTCCAGACCTGAAGACTCTCCGTCTGAGGGCTGATGGATGGTCCAGTGCCCCCCCCTCTCTCTCTCTGCCAGCTCCATTCCCTCTTCCCCCTTGGAGCTCTCAGGTTGCCTCAATGTTGACCCTGATTCCCACGCCTCCTCTTCCTCCTCCTCCTCCTCCTCTCATTTGGATGCTGGAGGGACCGGCAGCCGACAGGCAACAACATGATTATTGTTTCTAGTTCTGCCCTGTTGCATTGCAGCTGGTGTCTTCCGACGCATCTGAAGATTTTAGCTGTTTCTCTGTGAACCTTACAGAACCACATGGCTCTTTGGAAGAGCATCAAAATGAACCGATTTGCCTCGCTGATGAAATAATGGCACTTTTTGGAAGCTCCTGTGGAGAAGCACACGATGGGTCTGAAAGAAGAAACATTCTTTCATTCTTTTCGTAGAGATCTTAGAGACAAATTAATTCAAGCAAAATACATTGGATGCAACCTTGAAGAGAATTAATGATCAGGGGTGTGTGTGTGTGTGTGTTGTGGTTTCAAACACTTGGCTTTGGGGTTTGCCCATGTTGGCATTGTCTCAAAGGGAGTTTGGGAAGAAGAAGGGACACATTTGCCAGGTTTCTGAAATGCCTGGACGGGCTCCATACCAACTATTCAGCAGTTTTAGATTTTCTGCAATGACAGAGGGGGGCTGGAAGGCTTGAAAAGGAAAAAGATTTGTTCTAGAGATTTACAGATGCTATTTCACCCCTTGCAGATTTCTAACTTCCTTCCCAAAATGGGATCTGGCCCTGCCTACTTACTAAGCGTGGCCTTCAAGGGACCATAAAATACCCTAAGCCATCTGATATTCTGTACCCTTGCATTATCATAGTAATAAACTTCATTATGGTCACAGACCAGCAATAGACAAACATTATCACTGTTTACAATAGTGTTAAAAGATATTACTAATAATGATAAATAATAACATCCATGCTGGAGAAGACTCCTGCGAGTCCCTTGGACTGCAAGGTGGTCAAACCGGTCAGTCCTCGAGGAGATCAACCCTGACTGCTCTTTAGAAGGCCAGACCTTGAAGATGAAACTCAAATACTTTGGCATCTAATGAGAAGGAAGGACTCACTGGAGAAGAGCCTAATGCTGGGAAAGATTGAGGGCAAAAAAAGAAGGGGACGGCAGAGAAGGAGGTGGCTGGATGGAGTCACCGAAGCAGTCAGCGTGAGCTTAAATGGACTCTGGGGGATGGTAGAGGACAGGAAGGCCTGGAGGAACGTTGTCCATGGGGTTGCGATGGGTCGGACATAACTTCGCAACTAACAACAACAACAACAACATCTGAAGAACATTTTGGAACCCTAAGAAACTGGACATCTTCTCTGTCCATAATGATAAAATTCATGATATCAAACAGTATCTTCCCCTTGGTTACATGATGGGAGAGCAGGTAAGTATGTGTCTGAATATAGATTCTCTCAAAATTGTTAGAGATATCTACAAGAAATTGCTGCAGTAAACAGCTTTAATTCTGTAATCGAATTTTCCTTGTGGTGGTTGCGGCTGCACAGAATTTTGCTACCGCCTGTGTGGTGGTAGCTGGGCTTGAGTCCCGGAGACCATTGCATGATCAGATGGCTAGGGACGTTCTCCACAACAATGTAGTATTCTACAAGTCATCCTTGACTTACAACCAGAATTTAGACCAGAACTGGCGTTGCCCCAACTCCATCCCGATGAAAGGGATTTACGGGATCATTAAAAGACCAAATAAATAAATAAATTGTAAGACACTTTTTTCGCTGCCCTCGTAATAAACGGTCACTAAACAAATGGCTGTAAGTTGAGGACTACCTGTAATTAGGCCACCTAACATGTAAGAATATCTTCCAGTTCAATGTGGTGAACAGTAACACAGTTGGAAGGGACCTTGGAGGTCATCTAGTCCAACCCCCTGCTCATGCAGGAGCCCCGTACTAGAGATTCGAATGAACTGTGGGGTTCTTCCTGTTCTCTGAACTGGAATATTTTCTTATAGATGTTTCAGTACCACGCTACACTAGTGGCCAAAATTGTGGAAACCTTTTGGGGAAAGTGTATTTTTGAGGTTTGATGGCTAATAACACCACATTTGGGGGGGGGGGAGTTTCAAGATAATCCTATTCCACTGCTGGAATGGCCTGGGAATAGCACAGACCTTCACCCAATTGAAAATCTATGGAGCCGACTAAAGAAATTTGTTATTCAGAAGCGACCCAGCAATAAAACCCAGTTAATAGAACCAATCATTCAATCTTGGTTTCACATGATAACAGCTGCAGAACTAAAAGGCTTGGTTCACTCCATGGGAAGTGAACCTTATGCCACCAGACTTGAAATCCTGGGTTTAGAAAATTTAGAACTCCGCCGCCTTCAACATGACTTGAGTTTAACTCATAGAATCATCTGTTACAATGTCCTTCCTTTTGAAGACTACTTCAGCTTCAATCGCAACAATACACGAGCACACAATGGATTTAAGCTTAATGTGAACCACTCCAATCTTGACTGCAGAAAATATGACTTCAGTAACAGAGTTTTTAATGCCTGGAATGCACTACCTGACTCTGTGGTCTCTTCCCAAAATCCCCAAAGCTTTAACCAAAGACTATCTATTATTGAGCTCACCCCATTCCTAAGAGGTCTGTAAGGGGTGTGCATAAGAGCACCAACGTGCCTACCGTTCCTGTCCTAATGTTCCCTTGATTGTATCCAATTTTGTATAGTTATTACATTCTTATGCTTATATATATGCTTATATATCGTATAGTTATTTCATGCTTATGCTTATATATACTGTTGCGACAAATAAATAAAATAAATAAAAATAAATAAGATGTTGTAAGGCCATAATTCATACTAAAGGTTACCCAACTTTTAACTGACATTTTATTAACTGACATAGTGATCATTTTTGTACATCTCGTTTTTTCTATGGTGATCATTTTTTGTATATCTATTTTTTTCTAGGTGTTTCACTTTTCTTCTTTCTACTGTAACTGCTATTCTAATAGCAAATCCTTCATAAAAGTTATCGCATTACATTCTTGATTAAATTATCTGTCCACTGATATATAATTTTATGGTACTACTCCAGAAAAAAGGGGTGCTATTAGTTAGTTTTCGAAAAGATACTTTTCCCAAAAGGTTTCCACAATTTTGGCCACTACTGTAGGTAACACTGATGATGTATCCTAACTTGGTAATGAAACGTACTCAGGAAAGCAATCAAGCACAGAGAACACTACTCCATATGTCGTACATCTCATGGCCTAATTTAATGCCCTCCGCAGGTATATGATGTTATAAAAGTAGGGCCACGTTTTTGTTCTCGGTTAATGTCAGTTGCTAGGTCAGCCATGAGTAGCAGACTTAAAGGTTACACTTTCTGCGTGTAAGAGATTTCTCTGAAGTGTTGAACTTTAATCTTTCCAGCACAAAAAGTATTGAGAAGATGCCTTGCCTTTCTTTCTGTGTGTGTGTCTCTTTTTTCCCCCCTCCCCTTAAAAGCCTGCAAGCTATTTTAAAAATAAAGCGAGTGTATGCCTGTGGAAAAAAAATATCTATATTTAAACATTATTTGTGCTTGTTACCCTCACATATCCTGTACGTTTTCAGAAAAACCGTACCGCCAAAACTTCTCTTTTTGTTATTTTCTTCATTTCATAAAGGGATGCAAGAACTTCAGTGATGAAAAAGCAGAGTTTAATTTTTTAAAAAAAAATAAAAGAAAGGTGTCACCCACCCAACCATCCATAAAACAACTGCTCAACTTTTTCCAATCCAAATTAAAGAGGTTTCAGCACATTTAAATTTGGCTGTGCTGGGTACCCCCTCCTCCCATTATTTTTTTGTTAAAGACAGCTTTTGGGTGACCTCTGCAAGTTTCAGACATTAAATTTGTTTGCAGCGTTTCCATAATGCAAAATAAAGCTAAGTTAAATAATACTTCCCCCTACATTTTATGAGCTGCTTTTATATTCTGAGACAGAAGCTTAATGGCCTCTGACTGTAGCCGTATAAACTAATGAGAACCATTAGAAGCTACTAATCTTCTAATCGAACTTGGAATTGTTGTTCTACACAGTCAGGACCATCCATGGAGCAAGCTGGATAGCCATCTACAGCTTGCTATTTAGGGATACTGATTGTGGTCCTGGGAAGCAAAGAAAATAAACAACAAGGAGGTTGAGCTGGCTGACTTTCCCTCCATCAGGTCAGCTTTCTTGTAAGAAGGTAGTAAGGCTGATCTTTGAATGCAATCCGAGAACAAGAATCTCCTCCTGTTATCTTGGTATTATGGCAAGGCATGTTATTCCTGTGCCTAGAGCAGTGATGGCTAACCTTTTTGGCATCGAGTGCCAAAAAGAGAATATGTATGAGCCTAGGCCGTGACCCGGAAGAGGAGCTGCCCAGGGCGCATGCGCACCCCCAAAAATGAACTTCCGGTGTTGTGACTCCGGCCCCCGAACCTGGCCCCATGCCCAAAAGTGACTCCGAGAGTGAGGGGGAAGGGCCGGTAAGGCTTACCTCGGGAGCACCGATTCCTTTGGCCCGGCTCCAGGAGCCAGAACCAGACCAGTCAGAGGACGTAATGAGGCCGTCATCCCCTGATTCCTCCCTTCCCCAGGCTACGCCTTCAGACCCAGCTGATAATAATAATCAAGCTTGGATTGACCCGTGCTTCAGAAGATTAGAGAGGCGGCATCATCAAAAGGCATCACCACAGGATATATAAGGAGCTTTGGGACTGCTCTCACTCCACGGGAAGCAAAGTTTAGCTGATCCGTTTCAAAACAGCTGAAAGTCTTGCTACATGAGTCATTTGTTTGAACTTTGGCAGGCAGCTGCGATTTCTCTGCCAGAACTGATAAGAGCCGTGAATCCACTGGCTGAAGGCCAGCTCGATCTGAAGTGGGGAAGGAGACAGAACATCCGGTTTCAGCCAGCTACACTTCCAGGTTTCTTGCGCACATGCACATGTAATGATCAGCTGGCCATGCGCATGCTCACGCAGGAAAAGAGAAGACTAGCTCTTCTAGTTTCCAGCACTGCCGCATGCAAAAAGGCCAGCTGATTGCGTGCGTGCATGACCTCCAGAAACCCGGAAGAGGAACGGGCGATACCACGGGTGGCAGGTGACATGGCTCCGTGTGCCACTTCGGGCATGCGTGCCATAGGTTTGCCATCAGGGGCCGAGAGTAATGTGTAAAAATAAGATGTACACATTAATAATTTCCCAGACATGTTCCTCCAGCAACTTGTGGCAATAGGTTTACTCCTTCTAACTTGTGGCAAGAGGTTTACTCCTTCTAACACAGGGAAGCAATATATAATTATCATTGCTAACTGTCAGTACCTTTGTCTACACATTATATTCGGGTATAATGCAATTTATTTTGCTCGGTTGTCACATTGTAAAATCTAAGCCATTATTTGCAAGCCATGATTGATTGTATTGTGTAGTATGGAAAGTTAGCCAGCTCTTGCTTAAGTCCTTCCTTGTGTGGTTAAGAAAACTGGGAGACATTATGCTATATAAATGTAGACACCAGAGGTGGTATTCAGTTACCTTCCCTACTGGTTCACAAATGTGCACGCCTGCGCCATCTTCCGCGCATGCGCAAGGCGTTCTGTGCATGAACAGAGCCTTGAAAACATGAAAAAAATGGGATGTCATGTCCCCAATAATCTGGGTCCTCATTTTACTAACCTTGGAAGAATGGAAGGCTGAGTCAACCTTGAGCAGGTGGGAATCGAACTGCTGGCAGTGGGCAAACTTAATGTGCAATACTGCATTCTAACAGGAAGGAAGGAAGGAAGGAAGGAAGGAAGATGGCAATAGCACTTAGACTTAGATAACCCATCATAGTGCTTTACAGTGCACTATTTACAGGGTCAGCATCTGCACTCTAACCACTGCACCACCATGGCTCTAGTAGGATAACCTCTGGCCGAAGTTGATGAACTTGGAACAATGTCTTTTTTTTCCTTATATACAGCTCAATCCTTACTCCTAAAATGCTCCAACAACACCAGGCTACTGAGGTCACTATGTTCACTAAGTCACCAGGTTACTTGATCTCAGGGGTGAAATGCTCTGAAGTCTGCTACCAGTTCGCTTCGCTACTGGTTCACTTTGCGCGTACATGCACAGTGCGCACCAAACATATGTTTCACTCACATGCGCACCGCAGGAGCTACCGCGCAGCACTGAAAAAGGAAGATTAAGAAGCCTTTTCTAAGATAAGTAGAACAGCGAGGGGGCAAACAGCTGTGCTGCATGATTTAGATTCACTAGAAAGCAGTATTTTAGAAAATTTAGAACTCTGCCGCCTTCGACATGACCTAAGTTTAACTCATAGAATCATATATTACAATGTCCTTCCTGTAGAAAACTACTTCAGCTTCAATCGCAACAATACACGAGCACACAATAGATTTAAGCTTAATGTTAATCGCTTCAACCTTGATTGTAGAAAATATGACTTCAGTAATAGAGTTGTTAATACTTGGAATACACTACCTGACTCTGTGGTCTCTTCTCAAACTCCCAAAAGCTTCAACCAAAACCTGTCTACTATTGACCTCACCCCATTCCTAAGAGGTCTGTAAGGGGCGTGCATAAGAGCACAAGCGTGCCTACCGTTCCTGTCCTATTGTTTCCTTTCATTATATCCAATTAATTTGGTTATTACATACATATGCTTATATATATGCTTATATATTATATAGTTATTTCATGCTTATGCTTATATATACTGTGTGACAAAATAAATAAATAAAATAAAATATAAAATATAAATCACGCAGCACATCTGATTGTCGGAAATACTGGTTTGCCTGAACTGGTAGCATTTTTTTTCCTACCGGTTCAGGCAAACCAGTCCGAACTGGTAGCATTTCACCCCTGCTTGATCTGCTATGTTCTAGTAGATCAGGGATGTCAAACATCATGATGTGATTTGTTGGGACTATTTTCTTCTGCGCTAAACCGGGGATGGGCATGGCCAGCGCATGACACATCCGCTCCACTGTCCATGAGTTTGACACCCCTGTAGTAGATCAAGTACTATCTCAGTGAGTATACTTTTACATTTTGCTCCTAAAGGTTAGCATGGACCATTATATCTCATTTTTAATGACTCCATTAAATTCCACTTGTTTTCCTAACCTGGGCCTCGAACAATTGCTGGATGTGCCTCAATTATTCCGGGCTAGGGAAAAATTAGCTGGCAGGACTGTTTCAAGTTCAAATCAATAATTAAAAGATGCTATCTGTTTCTTTGTAGTATGCCATAAACAGTTTCTGAGCCCGAGTAACAATTACAGTGAAGCTAAGGCATTTAATCAAGTCACTAAACGTGCAGCTTATAGGTTATCAGTAACTGCCGTGGGATGATCAGAGGTTTTTTTCTGGCAGGTTCCCTACTAATCTGCGCAATATATATGCAAACTATGAAACGACAATTTGAAGCCCTTTCCACAATCCACGAGTGAGGGGAGGCGATAATTATTTAATGAAGGAATCAGAGCGACTAAGCGATATTCCTCAAAGCCAATTTTTCATTGGCTGGGTTAGTTTAAGGTTCAAATGAATAATATTTAGCCTGACACCGAACGGGTCCTGAAAATGCACACGGTTTGCAAAAAACTGCAGGCCAGCAACTGCAACATTTCGGCTTTGTGCCTAAATCAGTTTTATGTTCTCTTTTATTTGCCCTTTCAGGTTTGATGCTTTCTAATTTTTTTTTTCTTTTTTACCATAAAATAAAGCTGTCTTCCAGAAAACTTCGACCGCCGTAAGTGATCTTTTCATCAATAATTAGAACAGAGGAAAACAAATCCCGGTTTTCTTTGCCATTAATCAGAAGTAACAATTGTTGGATCTAGATTTATGTGAAACCATGTTTCAGGACCAGGAGTAGTTGGAAATGCTGCATCATTTGCCAACGGAATATAATATAGTTTAGAAATTGAGCAGTACAGTTAGTCCTCGGCTTACACAATAGTTCTTTTAATGACCATTCAAAGTTACAATGGCACTGAAATAATGACTTACGACCGTTTGCAGCATCCCCATTTTCACGTAATCAAAATTCATATGCTTGGTATGTGATTCATATTTATGACCGTTGCAGTGTCCTGGGCTCATATGATCCACTTTTGCGACCTTCTGACCAGCAAAGTCAATGGGGAAGCCAGAATTACTTAACTGAGTTACCTAACTTAAGAACTGCAGTGAATTCACTTAACAATGGTTAAGAAAGAAAGATTGTAAAATGGAGCAAAACTTTTAAAATGCTTTTAAAAGTTAAAACAAAAAACAACCTCTGATGATCGCCCGGCTCAGCTGGGCATGGAGGGGGGCAGGGATTTTTGCTACCGGTTCTCTGAACTACCCGCCACCATCACTACCAGATCGAGTGATCTGGTCCAAACCGGGAGCATTTCACCACTGATCTTGACCCTCCTGGCCGCTCCAGCTTCTTCCCAAAAGGAATTCCAGCTATAGAGATTTTTCCCCAAAGACGACTGATAGAGATTTCTGAGCATGCTCCAAATTTCCAACATCAAGAAACACTCCCAACTTAATAGTTGGCTTTGTGAGCTGTCCAGTGCGACAGTGAGACAATTAAATTTAATAAATAAACATAAACTAAGTAAAAGAAAAGTTGAGTCAAAGGAAAGACAGACAGGTCATTCCACCAACCTAGTATTTTCAGGTTTCCAGAAAACATTGGGGAAATGTTCAAACTTTCCCAAAGAAATCTTGATTAAATCTCCAAAATATGAAGTCAAGATGAGGAGAGGATGGCATGCCTTCCATTTCTATCCTACAGGCAGATTTGTCAGGTTTATCCAATAAATATAAGCAATAACGATTTGTAGCTGGAAACTTGTCAAACTCCTAGACAAAAACTCCCTACCTGTGTTCTTCTAGCTGAGAAATGAACCATTAATATCAATAAAAAAAAACAAGTCCAAAGAAAATAAGGTATCAGATTTTCATCCGTCTTCGGAAAAAATTCTATGAGTACAGTGACCTTCGTTAACTGATTTTTAAAAAAATCTTACCACGCTAAGGCAACATCTTTCTTCTTTTTATACATGTAAATTGGAGCAGTTTCATTAAATGACAATTTGTTCTCTCTTTTGCTTAAATGAATTTATATTAGTCGGGGAGAGTGCCTTAACAATGAGCCCTGAAAATCATTTGATTTATGCAGGCAAAGGTTTTATGTTAAAAGCTTGATGGGGCTTTGGTTTTGCAGGAGGACTTCATTAAATGGATTGTAACTATGTATGGTTTTTTCTCTCTCTCTCCCTCCCTCCCTCCCTCCGTCTCTCTCTCTCTCTCTCTATGTCTATGGAATATAAAAATAGCAATAATTAAAACATAACACTAATAACAGTGTTCCAGTATGTAAGGGGCTGCCACAAAGAAGATGGGCCAAGCCAGGGATGAAATGCTCCCAGTTCGGACTGGATCGCCCAATCCGGTAGCGATGATGGCGGGTGGTTCGGAGAACTGGTAGAAAAAATCTCTGCCCCCTCCCCCGTGCCCAGCTGAGCCACGTGCCCATCATTGGAGGTTTTTTGTTTTTTTTTTACTTTTAAAAGCATTTTTTTCTTTGGCTGAAAAAATGCCTTTAAAAGAAAAAAAAAGCCTCTGACAATCAGGCAACTCAGTTGGGGTCGTCAGTACCTTTTGAAAGCATTTTTTTCTATAACCTCTTCAGCTGAAGAGGTTGTAAAAAATGCTTTTAAAAGGCTCTGACAACCCAACTGAGTTGCCTGATTGTCAGAGGCTTTTTTTTTCTTTTAAAGGCAAAAAAATGCTTTTAAAAGAAAAGAAAAGCCTCTGATGATCAGGCAACTCTGCTGGGATTGTCAGAGGAGCCTTTTAAAAGCATTTTTTCTACAACCTCTTTGGCCGAAGAGGTTGTAGAAAAAATGCTTTTA
This sequence comes from Ahaetulla prasina, assembly GCF_028640845.1. Classification (NCBI taxonomy): domain Eukaryota; kingdom Metazoa; phylum Chordata; class Lepidosauria; order Squamata; family Colubridae; genus Ahaetulla; species Ahaetulla prasina. The sequence continues at coordinate 10,551,303 of NC_080549.1, read as the reverse complement.
AAAGGCTCCTCTGGTGATCCCAGCTGAGTTGCCTGATCATCAGAGGCTTTTAAAAGCATTTTTTACAACCTCTTCAGCCAAAGAGGTTGTAGAAAAAATGCTTTTAAAAGTAAAAAAAAAAAAAATTGGCCACGCCCACCCAGTCACATTACCCCACCACCACCAAGCCATGCCTACAGAACTGGTAGTAACAAATTTTACATTTCACCGCTGGGCCAAGCTATTCTCCAAAGCCCCTGAGGGCAGGACAAGAAGCAATGGACGGAAATTTATCCAGGAGAGATCCAACCTAGAACCAAGGGGAAATTTCCTGACAGTTACACTAGAGCCATCAATCAGTGGAACAGTTTGCCTTAGATCTCGGGGTGTCCATCACTGAGTTTTTAAAGAAGAGATTCGACAACCATTTGTCTGAAACGGTACATGGTCTCCTGCTCAGGAAGGATTAGAAGACCTCCAAAGCCTTCTTCCAACTCTGCTATTCTATTATAACTAGGTGAATAAGTTTAAAAACAAAGCTATCAAACTTGAATTACAGGTTAGGTTTCCTGTTACCTACTTTTTTTTGTCAATTTTGCCACGAGATGGCTGCTCTAGGGCTGTTGATATTTGACTGTGTGCAGGGGTGGATTTCAAAATTTTTTTAGCAAGGGGTTCTCTGCCCGGTTGCTGGTGGGAGTGGCCATGGTGGGCGTGGCCAAGTCAGCCTCCTGCACAGTGGTGGGATTCAACCAGTTCGCACCACTTCGGGAGAACCGGTTGTTAACTTTCTGAGCGGTTTGGCGAACTGGTTGTTGGGAGAAATCATTAGGGCAGAGAACCGGTCGTTAAATTATTTGAATCCCACCACTGCTCCTGCACCACGGGGCGGGGGGAGGGTTACCCTCCCTGGCCTCTGGAGGCTTTTCTTGAGCCTGTGGGAGGGCAAAAATGGCCTCCCCAGGCTCCAGAGGCCCTCTGGAGGCTGAAAGCAGGCATGTTTCTGGCCTTCCTGAACTTCCGATAGGCCCGTTTTCTGCCCTCCCCAAGCCTCTGCGAACTCCCTGTACTTACCTGCATCCAAAACAAGCTGCGCGGGGACTTCTGGGAGGGGCAGGGCAGGGTGGACGGGGCCAGCCAGCAGTGGGATTTGGGGGTTCTCTGAGCTGCACAGAATCTTAGCTAGAGGTTCTCCCGAACCCCCAGCAACCCACCCCTGGCTGTGTGACTAAATGTTTGGCGTTTCCTAGCCGTTCCTTCCATTCCTGCAAAGCGATGGCTCCATTTTAAGATGACATGGTAGCCAAATCAAGCCAGATATGGATACGCCTGCGGGATGGCTGAAATTCACAAGTCCTTATTTGAAGTGACATGGGAATTAATTGGTTGGAAACTTTTAAATCTCCAAGGGAAACTTCTCTTGCTCTTCTTCTTCTTTTTTTTTTGACAGGCAGACCTGACAGAGGTTCAAGGAGAAACTTTAGCTTCCTGAGGGGAAAAAGATGGTATGCTAGGCGAGCACAACTGACAACCAATTTAAGCCAGTTAGTTTGACTAATAATGGCAGTTGCATAATGCAGGCTATGATATTAGACTGCTAAAATAATAGTGTTTGAAGAACGAGAGGAGAATATTGTTACCGACATAGGTATTATTTTTAGGACAGCCAATCCAGATTTCAACGGCTGTCTATCAATAGCTGAAACAGTCTGGACGGCAAAAACTTAATTGAAATATTTCCTCTTGTGTCTCTTACCGAGTGTCTGGATTCAAGACCTGCCAAGGTTTTTCTTTCTTTCTTTCAAAGTTTGGACAGATGGTGCTTCTATTCTGATGGACAGAGGCAAGAAGCCAGTACTTTCAGTTGGCGAGATTGTATTTTACAAGTGAAAATGTTGCCGTGTCCCAGTCTGAAGAACTAAAGGCAGAGGTGGGTTTCAGCAGGTTCTGACCAATTCTGGAGAACCGGTAGCGGAAATTTTGAGTAGTTCGGAGAACCGGTAAATATCAACTCTGACTGGTCCTGCCCCTATCTATTCTCTGCCTTCAGAGTCCCAGCTGATCGGGAGGAAATGGGGATTTTGCAGTAAATAAAAAAATAAAAAATAAAAAAATAATAAAAAAAAATTAAAAAAAAAAACCTTCCCTAGAGTGGGGAGGGAATGGAGATTTTACAGTATCCTTCAGTATCCTTCCCCTGGAGTGTTGCGGGAATAGAGATTTTACAGTATCTTTCTCCTGACACATTCACGCCCACCAAGCCACGCCACGGAACCGGTAGTAAAAGCATTTGAAACCCACCATTGACTAAAGGTATCCTCTGAATTCAGACAGATGATGAGGGATTGCCATCGAATCCTTAAACCAACACTTCCCCATGGAGTGGAAATAACCTCTTTTGGTGTAAATGCTTCGTTCAGTTTATTCCCACGGTTCATTCAATTTATTCCTTTTTGAAAGCTTAATATTGAATTGGAAATATACAGGCCTGGAAGCTATTGCATAAGTTGTGCCAGATCTTAGGAAAGACATCCTCCACTTATGCAACCAACATCTCCCATCTCGTTGCCTATGTTTACATATCAAACCTCACATTGATGTCTTCAGGGACTCCTTTTGAAATAACAGGGTGTTTAGGTTGGTCATAGGTGTAGAATGTAACCTGGAACACAATGCTGTGGTTGCATCCAAACAATACACTAACAATGATTTGCTATTCTCTTGATGTTTATCTAAAAGGAATGTCATGGTTCAGTGGGTAAGATGCTAAGCTTGTCAATCAAAAGGTTGGAAGTTCAGCGGTTCGAATCCCTAGCACCGCGTAACAGAGTGAGCTCCCGCTACGTGTCCCAGCTTCTGCCAACCTAGCAGTTCGAAAGCACATAAAAAATGCAAGTAGAAAAATAGGGACCACCTTTGGTGGGAAGGGAATAGCGTTCCGTGTACCTTTGGTGTTTAGTCATGCCGGCCACATGACCACAGAGACATCTTCGGACAGCGCTGGGTCTTTGCCTTTGAAACAGAGATAAGCACTGCCCCCTAGAGTCAGGAATGACTAGCACATATGTGCGAGGGGAACCTTTACCATTACCTAGATGTCTGTCTAACATGCTAACTATGGACAAGCTACACTTTGCTAAGTGTGTGGTGGCAAATTCATCCCACAAGCACCTCCATCCTCACCCATCTTATTTTCCGCTGTCCATTATGCTCAAAGGCAGAGTGGCGTGGCGGCCTAGAGGTGGAGCTCTCACCTCATAATCAGGAGGATGTGAGTTCGACCCCAGGTAGAGGCAGATATTTCTTTCTCTAGACACGGTGAGAATATATCTGCTGAATATAACTCCACATTGGCAACAGGAAGGGCATGTGGTCAGTCAACACTCATCTCCATTCAGTTGCCCAGACTCTACCCCACAAGGTATTATTACAACTTTAAGAGTTGTAAACCTAATCTTGCATAGCTTCTTCTCCAGAAACACAATACTACTAACAGAGCATATAAAACATTTGCTAGACCAATTCTTGAATACAGCTCACCTGTCTGGAACCCATACCACATTTCAGACATCAATGCAATTGAACATGTCCAGAAATATTTTACAAGAAGAGTTCTCCACTCCTCTGAATACAATAAAATATCTTATGCCACCAGACTTGAAATCCTGGGTTTAGAAAACTTAGAACTCCGCCGCCTTCGACATGACCTGAGTTTAACTCATAGAATCATCTATTACAATGTCCTTCCTATTGAAGACTACTTCAGCTTCAACCGCAACAATACACGAGCACACAGTAGATTTAAGCTTAATGTGAACCACTCCAATCTTGATTGCAGAAAATATGACTTCAGTAACAGAGTTGTTAATGTCTGGAATGCACTACCTGACTCTGTGGTCTCTTCCAAAATCGCCAAAGCTTCAACCAAAAACTGTCTACTATTGACCTCACCCCATTCCTAAGAGGTCTGTAAGGGGCGTGCATAAGAGCACAAATGTGCCTCCTGTTCCTGCCCTATTGTTTCCTTCCATTATATCCAATTAATATAGTTATTACATACTTATGCTTATATAAACTGTTGTGAAATAAATAAATAAATAAATAAAATAAATAAATGAGGTCATTAAAAGGAGATGATGGTGATTATGCTCAAAGACAAGTGTTCCCACTGTTCGTTCCTACCTCATTTCTTGCTAGCCTTCTTCAGCTGACAGGAAGGACAGGAAGTCCCCTTCCTGTCCTTAGTCTTCTCTCTTGGCTATTTTTTTCCCATGGTGAGGAAACCTAAGTGAACTTGATGGTCTTCAAGGAAGGGGGCAATGGCATCCCTTGGTGAAAAGAAGCATCTGTAATTCTCAGGGTCCCCAACTGGCCAGCTCCAAACTATGAGTTCAAAAAGAAGAAAAAAAGGAAGGAAGGAAGGAAGGACTTCAGAGGATAGTTAGAACTGCAGAAAAAAAAATTGCTACCGACCTGCCTTCCATTGAGAACCTGTAAATATTGCACGAGTCAAAAAGAGGGCCGTGAAAATATTTACAGATCCCTCACATCCTGGACATAAACTGTTTCAACTCCTACCCTCAAAACAACGTTACAGAGCACTGCACACCAGAACAACTAGACACAAGGACAGTTTCTTCCCGAATGCCGTCACTCTGCTAAACCAATAATTCCTTCAACACTGTCAAACTATTTACTACGTCTGCACTACTATTAATCTTCTCATGGTTCCCATCACCCATCTCCTTCCACTTATGACTGTATGACTGTAAGTTTGTTGCTTGTATCCTTACGATTTATATTGATATTGTTTCCTGATTGCTTATTTGTACCCTATGACTATCATTGAGTGTTGTACCTTATGATTTTTGATGAACGTATCTTTTCTTTTTTATGTACACTGAGGGCTTATGCACCAAAGACAAATTCCTTGTGTGTCCAATCACACTTGGCCAATAAAAAATTCTATTCTATTCTATTCTATTCTATTCTATTCTATTCTATTCTATTCTATTCTATTCTATTCTATTCTATTCCATTCCATTCCATTCCATTCCATTCCATTCTATTCTATTCTATTCTATTCTATTCTATTCTATTCTATTCTATTCTATTCTATTCTATTCTTTTCTATTCTGTTGTCCATTCATTTAGGGTCCAATTAATAAGAGGTAACTTGAGGTCACCAAGAAAGATAAGAGGGTGTGGGCCACATTAGTAGTGAAGTTAGCTTGTTCGCATGTATGAGGTCATAATCAGGGGCTCTGTAACATACCATTGTAAGAAGCGAAATGTGATATTTAAGGACAGCTTGTGGACGATGGTCTCAGGAAGAACAAACTCCCGTGTAACTTGAATATTTTTTAGATTTAGGGACTTTGTATAGAAGATACCAACACCATTTTCCAGGTGGTTCTCACCCTTTGAAAGTATCTCCAAAAGCGGCTTAGAAACCGTGCATTAACATAAGAAAAGGAAGTTTTCTGTGTGTGATTGATGGTCAAAAACTCCACTTTTCCTATCAGTTTCTGAAACTTTAATTATATGGCAGCTATATATTTCAGGAAGATGTAGGCTGGTTAGATTATGAAGCGTGTGCGTGTCTATATGTGGCAGGAAGAGGGAGGGAGGGAGGGAGGGAGGCAGAAAATTTCACAGCTTAGGTGAAATTCTAAAAGAGATACATCATAATTTAGTTCAGGAAATATGGCAGAAATTATCCCCACCGTGCCGATTTCAATTTCGAATACTTACACTTATTAAACACTCTCAAGTGACTTTTTTTTTTTAAAAAAAATACAAATACACAAATAACACACACACACACAGACAGACAGCACACAAACTATCCCCAATCAGCAAGCACGACCTAAGTTTGATGTTGGTAGCAAATAGTATTAAAAAAAAAATCTTGGCAGAATTACCCTTTGACAGCAGAGAAAGTTTTCATTCCAGCTGGCCATTAGGCCTTTCCAACTGTTGGAGTCTCATGCAATCTGCTTTAATAGCTGCATATAATTAGCTTTGTATAGATCACAGGCTTTGGGGGGTAATATTCAAGTCCAAATATCAAAATCCAAAGAAAGATAACTCAAAGGGACATATGTTCAAGGCGGACTTCTCACTGCTGCCTTGAGCCCCGAAGATGGTAGCAGTGTTGATTTATGCACATTAGCTTTGAATCCCGATATGAAAAAAAAAATGTATCAATTATTTTGCTTCAGAAGTTCTGGAAGGAAATAAAACAGGTTGGTCGAAAAAAAGCAAGTATGTCGTCCGGATGTACAGATATCGTCGAGAATTTTTTTTTTTTAATACGATAAAGATTTCAGCGACAAGGTTGACTTTGCTAATCTTAAAATCGTATTTTCTGGAAACGAGGATACAAATTGGGAAGAATCGAAGCGATGGAGGCCTCGCTGCTTGATAAAAGTTTCAACACGCTGTGCATGTATTTGAACTTTGTTCTAGCCAAGGGTTTATTTGCTTTTTGTTTCACAATAATGACCGAACATGTTTTGGGAAACTACGGTTTCTTGAGAAAGCTGCCCTCGTCAGGTTAATCTATCATTAGCCCCAAAGTCATCGTTTAGAAACTGTAACAGCTATATTTACATATGGGATACAATTCAACTTGCTTAACTATGGTTTTTTTTTAAAAAAACCTACGAGATAATCAGGGTTTTCACATAGCTTTAAACCATATGATGACTTATAAACCACATGTTTCCAATGTTCAGACCAGCGGTGAAATCCAATTTTTTTTACTACCGGTTCTGTGGGCGTGGCTTGGTGGGCATGGGCGGGGAAAGATACTGCAAAATCTCCATTCCCACCCCACTCTGGGACCAGCCAGAGATAGTATTTGCCAGTTCTCTGAACTACTCAAAATTTTCCTCTCCCGGTTGTCTGAACTGCTCAAAATTTCTGCTACCGGTTCTCCAGAACCTGTCAGAATCTGCTGGATTTCACCCCTGGCTCAGACTAACTTTCTTCTTTAAACTAACTCCATTTAACCTTTGCAAATCTCATTGTTAGCTCCATGAAAGTCCTGACTCTTTACATTTCTCTTTTAGGATTGCCTTTATTTTTGGACCTCTTCCCATTGATGGCCATCCATCCCGCTTGTTAAAATGAGGAATTTTCAAGAATATTAGTAGGATCAATGGATTGTTTCAGAATCCAAATGTTGGAAGAAGCGAGTAAAGGGTTGGAAAATTATCTGTTAATTAACACCAGAACAACTAGACACAAAGACAGCTTTTTCCCGAATGCCATCACTCTGCTTAACAATTAATTCCCATAACACTGTCAAATAATTTACTAAAACTGGATTACTATTATTTTTCTCTTCCTTACTAGTATCTGTCTCTTTCTACTTATGACTATAACCATCTTGCTTGTATCTTTCAATTTATATTGTTTTTATTTGTTTCCTAGTACGATTTGATAACTTATTGGTAAAACTTTGACTGTCACTAAGTGTTGTATCTTTTTATTCTTGATGAATGTATTTTATTCTCCTTATGTACACTGAGAGCATATGCACCAAAGACAAACTCCTTGTGTGTCCAATCACACTTGGCCAATAAAGAATTCTATTCTATTCTATTCTATTCTATTCTATTCTATTCTATTCTATTCTATTCTATTCTATTCTATTCTATTCATATATGACCATTACTCTCTTGTGGACACAGATGTGCTAGAGGTTGGTATCCCATCATAAAAGTTGATGGAAAATAACCACATTTTTAACACAGTTATCGGATTCATCCAATTCAACCTCTCTCTCTCTCTCTCTCTCTCTCCCTCTCTCTCTCCCCCTTCCTCCCTCCCTCCCCCCTCTCTCTTTCTCTTTCTCTCTCTGTCTGTCTGTCTGTCTGTCTGTCTCTCTCTCTCTCTCTCTGTCTCTCTGTCTCTCTGTCTCTCTTTCTCTCTCTCTCTCTGCTCCCTCTTTCTCTCCAATTGATATGGGGATATGGAATAGAAGGTATGTGTATGAAGAATATAACACAGAATCCTGTCTCAATACCTGGGCATCCATTGATTCTGTTTCCATTGATCATTGCCATTGTCTAATCTGTTTTGAGAAGATGTTCTCTTTTCAAATGAAGCTAATGCTAAATTAATACCCCACACCTGTTTCATAATCAAAACAACTCTTATTAGTTCCTACTCCAGTCTTCCAACATATTTGCTTTCCAGGTGAGGATTCAAACTAATTGCTCAAAATAAACATGAAAATCACAAGTCGCCCATTTTGGGGACAAATACGTTCAATGCGGAGTGCTTAGAATTCAGCTGGAAACGACTGAGAGTAATGGGTAAAAAGAAGTAAATAAGGCCAGGAGAGGAAAACAAATGAAAATATGAGCAGTTCTCCAATTTCTTGGCTTGGGTATTGATTTCTTACATTGTCATCTCATATCTGAGATGACTCAGCAGGAAACCAGCTTTGGAAACATCTATTCAGCACGAAGGGGCAAGGATGCCCATTAGAAGGAGGATGATGAATGTCGGTTCATTAGAGGAAGCCAAAATGCCATCCTTCTTCATGAGGGATTTATCATTTTCCACCTTGTTCTGCACTCGTCTTAATAAGCGTTTGATAAATGCCCATTTAGCTGTAATAGAAACATCACTCTACAGATCTCAGTTCATGGGTCACCTGTCAGAACATTGCACCTTAATACGGTAGTCTGGGGTTGGAGAAAACTATATCAGCAGCTTTTTGTAGGTCTACTTAATTGTGTTAGGTTTCCTAATTAAGGGGTGGGAACAGAGAATCTATCTATTTCCTCCTCCAAATGTAGAGAAATGACAGAATTGGAATTTCATAAGAAGTGATGTGTAGAAAGTTAGCATCCACCCCTCTCCTGGAAGAATGAAATAGTCTGAGAAATATTAAAAATAGGATAGGATAGGATAGGATAGGATAGGATAGGATAGGATAGGATAGGACAGGACAGGACAGGACAGGACAGGACAGACAGAAAAGAATTTTTTATTGGCCAAGTTTGTTTGGACACACAAGGAATTTGTCTTTGGTGCATATGCTCTCAGCATACATAAAAAGACAAGATACATTCATCAAGAATCTTAAGGTACAACACTTAATCATAGTCATAGGGTACAAATAAGCAATCAAGAAACAATATATCAATATAAATTGTAAGGATACAAGCAACAAAGTTATAGTCATGCAGTCATAAGTGGGAGGAGATAGGTGATAGGAACGATGAGAAGATTAATAGTAATGCAGCCTTAGTGAATAGTTTGACAGTGTTGAGGGAATTATTTGTCTAGCAGAGTGATGGCTTTCGGGAAAAAGGCAGAATATTATATTTCCCTGGATGAGAAATGGAGAAACATGCTCTTGGAAAGCATCCCCCACCTTCCTTAATAGCCCAAAGCAGATGTCAGCACTTAAGAGATAAAGAGATAGCTAGCTCTATTCATAAGCAAATACACTCCGTCAAGATCCATCAAACGTAGGAGTAGCCCTTAGCCACAGTAGAATTGCCCTACACCCCTTCATTACATTATCTCAGTTGCACCACCACCAGCAGTCTAAACTTCAACCAAACTCAGCTCAAACTCCTAGGATTTGTACATGGCCCCATGGGAGTCTGTCAACAGCCAATAGAATACATGTCCTTGAACAGGAACAGGAAGCTCAAGTTCAAAGCCCAAGAGAAGGTATAAAAACCCCTCATTCTCAACTCCATGTGGTCAGCTGCACCAGAACCGCCTATTTGGTTCTGCTTCATCATTACACCATCTTTCCAATCACCCTCCACGTTTCCAGTGGATTGGAACTGAACCAGATGGATATTTCTTCAGATACCATATTTATATTAAAATAGGGTATAGTATGTTAATGTGCTCGTGTCAGGGCCAAACAATTTGTGCAAGAACCTCAGTAATATTTACAATATTGTATTTAGTGAAAATATTTACAGATCCCTCACATCCTGGACATAAACTGTTTCAACTCCTTCCATCAAAAGGACACTATAGAGCACTGCACACCAGAACAACTAGACACAAAAATGTCTTACACAATGAATGAAAAATTACACAATGAATGCCTTACACAATGTAAGCTGCCCTGAGTCTTCGGAGAAGGGCGGGATATAAATTCAAATAAAATAAATAAAATAAATAAATAAAAATAGTTTTTTTTCCCCCTGAATGCCATCACTCTGCTAAACAAATAATTCCCTCAACACTGTCAAACTATTTACTAAATCTACACTAATATTAATCTTCTCATCGTTTCCATCACCAATCTCTTTCCACTTATGACTGTATGACTGTAACTTTTTGTTGCTATCATTAAGGGTTAAATTGCAACCTATGACCATCATTTGCGTTGTAAATGTTGTATCTTGATGAAGGTTTTTTTTTCTTTTTCTTTTATGTACACTGAGAGCATATGCACCAAAACAAATTCCTTGTGTGTCCAATCACACTTGGCCAATAAAAATTCTATTCTATTCTATTCTATTCTATTCTATTCTATTCTATTCTATTCTATTCTATTCTATTCTATTCTATTCTATATGAACGTATCTTTTCTTTTATGTACACTGAGAGCATATGCACCAAAACAAATTCTTTGTGTGTCCAATCACACTTGGCCAATAAATTCTACTCTTTTCTATTCTTCTATTCTAAAAGAATTGGTTTTAATGGAAAATTCATTGTTAGAGTAATATGTATTCTGGTTAAACATCAAAGTAGCATCTGAAGGACTTCTATATTTTTAAGTGAGGGCATTAGAAAACATTGTGTTTAGGTGAAAAGCATGATGAAGGAGATTTTTCTAGAATCAGTTCCAAGAGCTGATTTAATGGACTTTTTGCTCTATTATTTCATCGATGCTTAAAGGAGAAAGATCAACATATCAGAATATCCCACGCAATGCGTACCTACTACTATATAGTATTTTGGCATTAGTTTCAATGCCAAAACTTCAAAAAGTGATGCAAAATAATAGTGTTTCTTTCTGTTAGAAATATAGTTAGGAAGGAACTCCTTAGAGAAGAGTTTTGAATTATTGAACTTTTTCACAGAACATGTAGTGAATTAATACAATGGATTTCCATTGTATGTGATGGTTTTCAATTGAGCGCAGAACAAAATGCCTATTCAAAGGACTACTTGAGCTAATTTTTAAAAAATAAGTCCTTCAAAATTCTATGTAACTTGATGCTGAGATTTGTCTAAAATGGATGCCTGGAGCTCCATTAAGACTTCAGCAGAAGGCAGCATCTAACTACCTTGTTTGATTTTAGAAGCTAATTGTAGTTGGTCCTTAATAGTTGGTCCTTAATAGTCCCTTCCTTCCTTCCTTCCTTCCTTCCTTCCTTCCTTCCTTCCTTCCTTCCTTCCTTCCTTCCTTCCTTCCTTCCTTCCTTCTATCTCCCTCCCTCTTTCCTTTCTTTCTTCCATCTCCTTCCTCCTTCCCTCCCTCCCTCCCTCCCTTCATCAGCTCTTACAAATTTGAAAGCTTATGCAATATTTTGTGACCTGGCCTAATAAGCATTTTCTTTTGCTACGGAGTTTAAAATTCTCCATTCAAAATATTCAAATGATGTTTTTTTTCTTAAGTATCCAGAATAGTTTCTTGCTATGATCTCAACCCACTGGCTTTTGAACAGCAATCTTCCAACATAGCAGATTTCAGCAAGGTTCTCTTAGGTAAACAATGTAAAAAATATATATATTGAAAAATATTGCAAGGTGTCAAGAGAATGACAGTTTAATGCTATGTGAAAACTGCAGATTCCTTAATTTAGTTGACATGCTTTGATGTCATAGTACCTGTAATTGCAATGTTAAATTTTCTGTACAGAGAAGGAGGCGAAAAAAGTTAGCTAGTAGAAGAAAACCGATTTTAAATTTACTTGTCCCGGTGGCTTTATTCTGAATATCATATTCTGCTGCCTAATACAGTCTTGTTCCTTGTAATCACAAGCTACAAAGCAAGCTTGGAATTGTTTTTAGAAAAAAGAAAATCTGAATTTTTCAAGGTTCCCCCTCCTCCTTTTCTTTGCCTTTTGTTTCCTTTCAACTCTTTATGTCAATTGTCAGCTGAAAAGAATTACTGGATATGAATATAGCAGACTTGGAGAACACTGGGATTTGTTACAGGTTCCCCAAGCAAATAAACATCTTTGATCATTTCCCTGATCCTGGAATTGTTGCTCCGCAAAAGCCAAGTTCTGCAAAAGCCGTCGGATTGCTTCTTCTCTGAACGTTTTCAATAGATTGCTCTATTTTGCAGGCAAAAACAAAAAAGTCTTAGATATAAAGACTTTTTGTAGATATAAAGTGCTTTATATGCGTAAAGCCACCCAGAAAGGCTGTATTTATATTTGCATCTTAGGTTGTTTTTTTTTCCTGGTTGGGCGCAGAAAGTCACACACTAATCAGAAAGATGGCAAAATCGATGGAGGTCTGTAACACCGATGCGCGTGAAAATAGGCAGAATTCTAACTCTCAAACTGCACACTCCCTCTAAGGTTATTGTGCACAATGTAAAGGTAAAGGTTCCCCTTGCACGTATGTGGTCATGTGGCCAGCATGACTAAACGCCAAAGGCACACGGAACGCAGTTACCTTCCCACCAAAAGTGGTCCCTATTTTTCTACTTGCCTTTTTTATGTGCTTTCGAACTGCTAGGTTGGCAGAAGCTGGGACAAGTAACGGGAGCTCAACCCATTACGCGGCGGCACTAGGGATTCGAACCGCTGAACTGCCAACCTTTCGATTGACAAGCTCACCATCTTATCCACTGAGCCACCATGTCCCCTTTTGTGCACAAAGGGAAGGTACTTAATATGCCATCAGCCTTTAATCCCTCAAGTTCTTGAGGTGTCTTTTCTCAAATAGATGTTTATCAGCTCATTAAAGATTTCTGTCTATCAGGCTTGTGTCTCCTGGGCTGCGTATGACTGGTTGAGTCTTGTTATCCAAAGATTGGATCCCACGAGTTCTTGCTATTGCTGTTTGTTTGGGACATCACAGAAACTCTGATTTAGATCATTTGCTTAAGTTCAAAGGTATATTTGCATTTTTTTTCTTTTTTATATATATAATATTTTTTTAAAAAAAAAATTACATATAGGTGTTGTGTTCGGCAGGCTACCCTGACAACAGCTGCCGTCCTCCTATTGGCCGTATGCTATGAGCGGGAGTTAGTTTTCTGTTGATTGGTTAGCCGGTCTGATAGCTGCATATATAAGAGCTGTCAGCCCAAGTTCTGAGTGCTGCTTGTACTATTAAAGGTTGTTTAAACAGATCCATTCGCCTCAGTCATTCCTCCCACCTCACAACAGAGCACTGGCGACAAAGATGGGATTCAGAGGCGATCGAACACAACAATAAGGATTCCATTTTTAGTTGAACAGTGTGTTGTCTCGGTACAAATATTTTTAGGAAATAATAATCAAAATGTTTACAACAATATTCATTACATTGGCTTTAGTTCTATAATAATAACAACAATAATAATAGTTGCTTATCCATTTCAAAAAACCACCTTAATATTCTTCCTTTCTTTCTACATGTTTCTAACTTCTGTTTTTAATTAGCTAACCGTTGATAAAATAAGTTACCCTGTCAAAAAGTATTCAGTTTCTTCCTTTTCCTTGATTGTGTTAGTCTATCCATTTTCTGCACATTCTAGTATTTTTTTAAAATAAATAAATAATAAATATTGTTCCACCAAATTGTATGTAACTCTGAACAGGCAAAGCGTTTACATAATGATATCTTGGTTATATGTGACCTTGAAAATATGAAGGCAATGGCGGGATTTAGGTGGTTTGGTTCGGGCGAACTGGTTGTTAAATTGCTTGCTGGCCCCGCCCCACCCTGCCCATTCCAGGAGTCCCCGTTTTTGCTCCCAGGAGGCTGCAGGAAGGCTTACTGGGCCCAAAATGGTGTGTGTGTGTGGGGGGGCGTCATGGTCCCCCCATGACCCGTTTTTGCTCTTGGGCGGGGGGGTGCAGGAGGCCAAGTGCTGCCTGTCACACACACCCGGCCACACCCAGCATGGCCACGCCCACCCAGCCAGTCATTAGGGCAATAATTTAATGGTTGTTAAATTACCTGAATCCTACCACTGCATGAAAGGTTTATGAAATGACGTTGATCAATTAAAATAACACTCCTAGTTCATTGTTCTGCAGATTTATTTTTCTTTTTGAATTGGAAAGAACAATATTGTATTCAAGTTCTGATAGAAGCGGCAGGGTTAATTTCCATCTTAAAAACAAAATTCTCATCTGTGAGAAGGAACAGGGAGATGTTTCTTTTCCACACTGACATCTAAAGTGGCACGTGCCTAAGTTATCTGAACATAGATGCAGGATAACAGACTAACAGGGACCTTAGAGGTCTTCTAGTCCACCCCACTGCTCAAGCAAGAGACCCTGTGCCATTCTGGAAAAATGATTCTCCAATCTCTTCTTGAAAACCTCCAGTGTTGGAGCACCCACAACTTCTGGTGGCAAGTTGTCCCACTGATTAATTGTTCTAACTTGTCAATAAATTTCTCCTTAGTTCTAGTCTGATTCTGTCCTTGATTAGTTTCCATCCGTTGCTTCTTCTTCTGCCTTCCTTTTTGTCTGCATTTTTAGATTTTAAAAAAAAATTGATTCTCTTCCCCATTAGAAACTTTACTACTGTCTTAAGTAATCCATTAATGAACTGAAAGTAATTTCATTCATTTATAATGGGTCTTAAATGAGCAGCAGCCTTAACATTTTAAATTATGTTGTAGACTATATAAAATTGATCTCGGTTAATAACTTATCGTTGATGTAATCAAAAGAGATAGATGAAAACTGTACAATTATAAACCCACAGAAATAAAATAAAATGTGATCTTCTGTAGCTGAAAAAATATATTTCAGAAGGAAAATAGTCTGGCTTCATCTATTAGTGATGCAATGTCACTAAAAGGGCAAGAAGGAAGCCAGTGGAAATTAAGGCAAAATATATATTAAAAATAATTATGATCTGCGAGGGAGGACATAATAATTCAGAAGCTAAGATATAGACTCTGATTCCAGGTGATTTTCTTTCACAGACATCTACATATAGATTTTGCCAATCAATAGTCCTCTCTCACCAAAAATAAGTAAAAGTGGAATAAAAAAAACAATAATAAAGCAATACCAGACCTTTGTCCAAGAGTCTCTATCCATCAAATTGTAAGAGATGAGCAGGCTGAACCCAAGGGTGGGGTCAAACGCATCATCATTTTGAAGTATCTACATCTCCATAATAAGGGATGCAGTGGCTCAGTGACTAAGACACTGAGCTTGTCGATCGAAAGGTCGGCAGCTCAGCGGTTCGAATCCCTAGTGCTGCCGTGTAACGGGGTGAGCTCCTGTTACTTGTCCCAGCTTCTGCCAACCTAGCAGTTTCAAAAGCATGTAAAAATGCAAGTAGAAAAAATAGGGACCACCACTGTTGGGAAGGTAACAGCGTTCTGTGCGCCTTTGGCATTTAGTCATGCCAGCCACTTGACCACGGAGACGTCTTCGGACAGCGCTGGCTCTTCGGCTTTGAAACGGAGATGAGCACTTCTCCCTAGAGTTTGGAATGACTAGCACATATGTGCAAGGGGAACCTTTACCTTACATCCCCATAAGAGACCTAACTCCACCCACCTTTGAAGTCCATTGAGTGTTATTTGGCACCAATTTCCCTTGATGATTAGTAGATCCGATTCTTGTGACTAGGCAGCATGAGATAAACTCGTGGTGCTTTTTGAACTTCTTCTATGCTCCCTCTTTTATTAGTATTACCCTGTTTTCCCCAAAATAAGACATCCCTTGATAATAAGCCCAATCATGCTTTTGAGTGCATGGCAATAAAGCCAAGCACTTATTTCAAGGTTTAAAAAAAAATATAAGACAGGGTCTTATTTTGGGGAAAACACAGTATTATTATTAACAGAATAACAGAGTTCAAAGGGGCCTTGGAGGTCTTCTAGTCCAACCTGTTGCTCAGGCAGGAAACTATTCAATTACTCTGTTGCTTTCCATGTACACTGAGTGCTTCTGTACCGTGGGTCTAATCACCCTTGGCTAAATAAAGTATTCAATAATATGTTTGTCAAACTTCCAAGGGATGCCCTAATTAAATCATGAGTCTCGTGCCAAGTTTCAAAAGAAATCCAGTTATTTATTAGGAGCTTCATGTCAGCACATTCCCAAGTGTAGCCAGCTCTGACCCTACATAATTTATGCTCCAGTCATGACCCTGTTTCCCCCACTCCCTCCAGGGTGTGTCATCAATCCCATTTGCCAACGGAGCAATTTCACGGTTAGTAGAGGTCACTCCCCTCTGGCTGCTGTAGGTAACCCATGGAAGACAGCCTTGAGAGAGATAAGCGTGGAATGTGCATCTGTCTTTGGCTGCTGTGCCATTTCGCTGGCCAGGGATGTTTTGCGAGTGGACAATGTCTTTATTGTTTTTAATTGTAATTTAATATAAACAAACAAACAAATAATGTTCTGTAAAAAATTGAGTTTACAGAGCTTTCCCCAGGAATCGGTGATAAGATATATCTGGATCCATGCCATCAAGATTGACTCAGCCTTCCATCCTTCTGAAGTGGGTAAAATAAGGATCCAGATTGTTGGGGGCAATATGCTGACTCTGTAAACTGCTTAGAGAGGGCTGTAAATGCACTGTAAAGCAGTATATAAATCTAAGTGCTATTGCTAAGTGCTATCATGGATCCAGATATAATCAAAACAGTACTAAGGTTTTGGTTAAATTGAAGTAATATCTTTCTTCTGCAAGAACGATATAGTACACAGGTGTATTCCCCCACACCTCAAAGGATGGATTTGATCTTTTGTCTTAGTAAGTGTGTTTATGATTACAGCCTGAATGTATCTAGCCTGATATATAAAATGATGCTTTATTGTAAAAGTTGATTTTACAGACCTGGGCATTCGAGTTGGCAGTGTATGAAATAATGAGATATTTTCCATTCAAGTGTGCTTGTACTCATAAATCATACAGAATTTGAATAGATAATGGGAGCACAAGATTAAATTGTAAACCTTGATCTTCAGTTAGGAAGAATGTTGCATTATTGACTGCAAGGCAGTTGTCAATTCATGAAAATGATTTGTAGGAAGGGAAGGTACGGAGAACCTGGTAAACATTTTATTCTTTCCTTCATTGGTTGCTTTCATATTATTTGCTCTTCTAAAGACCAGAAACAAACATATGTTTGTTGTTGTTAGTTGCAAAGTCATGTCCGACACATTGTGACCCCATGGACAGCGTTCCTCCAGGCCTTCCTGTCCTCTATCATCCCCCGGAGACCTTTTAAGCTCACACTGACAGCTTCAGTGACTCCATCCAGCCACCTCATTATTTGCTGTCCCATTCTTCTTTTGCCGTCAATCGTTCCCAGCATTAGGCTCTTCTCCAGGGAGTCCTTCCTTCTCATTAGGTAGCCAAAGTATTTGAGTTTCATCTTCAGGATCTGGCCTTCTAAAGAGCAGTCAGGGTTGATCTCCTCTAGGACTGACCGGTTGGATCGCCTTGCAGTCCAATGGACTCACAGGAGTCTTCTCCAGCACCAGAGTTCAAAGGCCTCCATTCTTTGGCGCTTAGCCTTCCTTATGGTCCAACTTTCACAGCCATCCATTGCAACTGGGAAAACCATAGCCTTGACTATACACACTTTTGTTGGCAGGGTGATGTCTCTGCTTTTTAGTACGTTGTCTAGATTTGCCATAGCTTTCCTCCCCAGGAGCAAGCGTCTTTTAAATTCTTGGTTGTAGTTTCCATGTGTGGTGCTCTTAGAGCCCAGGAAAATAAACATATGTTACTGAAATGTAAATATTATAATTTCAGCAACACAAGGGGAGGTGGAAAGCTGATCTTAAATGGGTGGCATGTGTACACATGTGTTCATTAAAACAGAAGCTGGAGAGGTCGCATCTATTGATTCAAAGGTCAGATAGCACCAATTTGTCAACAATGAGAATGGCCCAACCTTTGTTATCTCAGGAAGAAATCCGTTAGAATTTAAATCCTAAATACGTACCAATTTCGATCTGCCTGTAATGCAACAGCGAGAACTTTTCAAGGGATATGGCTTCTTTTATTTGTCTTTTTTAAAAAAATGAATCTACCCAGGTTGTATCTGTGAAACTTCCTTATCCCACTAATAAGGAACTAAGTTGCTTGAATAAGCAGCTAATAACTGGAGAACTTAGATTCAGAGCTGTTCCTGAAAGAACCTTGGCAATAAATGACTAAATGTAGGAGAGGAGTAGACAGAGCTGGGAGGGTGGAATTAAATGAGTCAGCAGACTAGAATCGCTGCGTTCTCACAAATGGTCCAACCCCACCTGAATTTCATTCACCCTTTTCTGGTGCCAATTGCGTATTGAACTTTAGTTGACTAGATTCCTGTGTATAGGCTTGAGCAATAAATCTTCTGAACTGCAATTTACCATGTGGTCCTGATTCTTTCCGCCTGATAGTAAATTGGAGCTAGCTGGAGGAAATGCATCTTCATTAGGCAATCTATTTTCAAGGTCAATTGGAGAAGCTCCTTTAGGGATTATGGTGGTGACCTCAAATTGAGGATTAAGCAGAGCTGGTAGTCAACATTTACATTTCCAAGCAAGGAATGGTGAATTTCATTAGCAGAGATGTTCAGGAAGCTAAATCATTAGAAGGTTTAGAACTCTGCAGAAGCCCTATTTTTCCCTAGTTAGTAGATAACCCACATTAACCCATGCCCCTCCTCCTCCTCCTCCTCCTCCTCCTCCTCCTCCTCCTCCTCCTCCTCCTCCTCCTCCATCATCATTTTCTCTTAAAGGATACGGAGAAGCCTTCAGTCAATCCATCAATCAGGCATGAATGCAGTTTTCCCCTCCAATAACACTAGCCTTTCTTCTCAACATTAAATGCAAGAAAGTGACTGAGAAAAGGATGCTATGAAATGAAAGGGAAAGAATACTGGGAAGGCAAGACTGATGGGATAAAGTGGTACCCTTAGGTGTAGAAAGGGGTTTCAGAGGGGCATTGGGCCACGATGCTTTGAACTAGCCTCCCTACAGCAACGTAAGCTGCGTATTCCCAACACGCTATGCGGTCGGAGTTGATGGTTTTGTGACCCTTAAAATTGGAGATGCCTTTGAAAAAGGCGTAAATGGACGGCTTTACTTCTGTTTGCATTTCTGCAGTTAATATAATTATGGGAATTTGCCGGTGCCTTCCTCGTGCATCGCTCTGATTTTGGCCTTGCTAGAAGGTATGGCTTAGGTCTGAGATTCTAAGCCATTTTTCTATTAATGTCAGCTAGATGTTTTCATTAATGGTGGATTTAATACCTTGGCTAAAACCTGTTCCTTCTGGGGATTTAAGAGAGAAAACAAAGAGGAGGGGAAAAGCATCCCTAAAAATAATTAAGGACTAGTGGGTGTCATTTGAACTGTAGAAAATAATTGATTGTAATTGGTTCTTCTAATGCTTCTTCTTTGATACATTTTTAGCCTTGCTCAATTTTTCATTCTCTTTTGCTTGCTGTCTAATTTTGTTTTAAATGATGTAGAACTAAAGAGAGAATGTCTGCTTTCTATTTTTTTTCCTAATTAATTTCCCCCCAATTCAGGGCCAATAACAGCCCTGGGAAAGCAAAGCCTTATAAAAACTATTTAAAGCCACATATGCAAGTCTCGGGATTATTATTAATTCAGAACAACATTGCTCTTCTTTTATGAATGCTTTTCGATCACACTTAAGGGCGCCAGATTAGAAACTGGGAAACAGAGAGTTACAGTCCTGCCTTAGGCACAAAGCCATCTGGGTGACCTTGGGCCAGCCACTTTCACTCAGCCCTAGAAGCAGACAATGGAAAACCATTTACAGGTATGGTATATGTGGTACCTTGCTCAACAGTAGTAACAGTGAGAGGGATCTTGGAATCCTAGTGGACAACCATTTAGATACGAGGCAGCAGTGTGCAGCAGCTGTCAAAAAAACCAACACAGTTCTAGGCTGCATAAACAGAGGGATAGAATCAAGATCACATGAAGTGTTAATACCACTTTATAAGGCCTTGGTAAGGCCACACTTGGAATATTGCATTCAGTTTTGGTCGCCACGATGTAAAAAAGATGTTGAGACTCTAGAAAGAGTGCAGAGAAGAGCAACAAAGATGATTAGGGGACTGGAGGCTAAAACATACAAAGAACAGTTGCTGGAATTAGATATGTGTAGTCGTATGAAAAGGAGGACTAGGGGTGACACGATAGCAGCATTCCGATATCTCAGGAGCTGCCACAAAGAAGAGGGAGTCAAGCTATTCTCTAAAGCACCTGAAGGCAGAACAAGAAGCAGTGGGTGGAAACTAATCAAGGAGAGAAGCAACTTAGAACTAAGGAGAAATTTCCTGACAGTGAGAACAATTAATCAGTGGAACAACTTGCCTCCAGAAGTTGTAAATGCTCCAATACTGGAAGTATTTAAGAAGATGTTGAATAACCATTTACCTAAAGTGGTGGAGGGTTTCCTGCCTAAACAGGGGGTTGGACTAGAAGACCTCCAAGGTCCCTTCCAACTCTGTTTAACCCCTTGTAAGGTGCTTGGCAACTGCATCTGTAAACACTTTGTGCCCAACTTGCAAATCTTTCTATGGATCTGTTGGCTACCTTCTCAATTTGATGAATGCAATGAGAAAACAGAATCCTATCACTCAACGTGAGTGGGACCTGAAAAATTCACAAGCTAGTGCTGCTAGATATGATTGTATATGAAAAAGGAGGACTAGGGGTGACACGATAGCAGCATTCCGATATCTCAGGAGCTGCCACAAAGAAGAGGGAGTCAAGCTATTCTCTAAAGCACCTGAAGGCAGAACAAGAAGCAGTGGGTGGAAACTAATCAAGGAGAGAAGCAACTTAGAACTAAGGAGAAATTTCCTGACAGTGAGAACAATTAATCAGTGGAACAACTTGCCTCCAGAAGTTGTAAATGCTCCAATACTGGAAGTATTTAAGAAGATGTTGAATAACCATTTACCTAAAGTGGTGGAGGGTTTCCTGCCTAAACAGGGGGTTGGACTAGAAGACCTCCAAGGTCCCTTCCAACTCTGTTTAACCCCTTGTAAGGTGCTTGGCAACTGCATCTGTAAACACTTTGTGCCCAACTTGCACATCTTTCTATGGATCTGTTGGCTACCTTCTCAATTTGATGAATGCAATGAGAAAACAGAATCCTATCACTCAACGTGAGTGGGACCTGAAAAATTCACAAGCTAGTGCTGCTAGATATGATTGTATATGAAAAAGGAGGACTAGGGTGACACGATAGCAGCATTCCAATACCTCAGGGGCTGCCACAAAGAAGAGGGAATCAAAGCTATTCTCCAAAGCACCTGAAGGCAGAACAAGAAGCAATGGGTAGAAAACAATCAAGAATAGAACAAATCTAGAAATAAGCAGAAACTCCCTGACAGTGAGAACAATTAACCAGTGGAACCTCTTGCCTTCAAAAGTTGTAGGTGCTCCATCACTATAGGCTTTTAAGAAGAAATTGAACAACCATTTGTCTCGTGGCATAGAGTCTCCTGCTTGAACAGGGGGTTGGACTAGACGACCTCCAAGGTCCAAGGAGACGTGGGGCCCACCTCCGCTCTCCTTTGCTGCGACCAGGCGTCCTGGCGCTGCGCCTCGCACCTGGGCCCGCAAGTCCACTGGCTCCGTGCTGCGGCCAAGGCTTCTGCCGGCAGCACTGTCCGTGGAGGAAGGGGTCCTTGCGCAGAGGTACTCTGGCTTGCGGGACAGGGCATCCGCCTCCGGTTGTGACCGCTGGGAATGTAGGTCACGCGGAAGTTGAACCGGGCAAAACAACGACCACCGGATCTGCCGCTGGTTTAACTTCCGAGCTGTGGTGAGGTGCTCGAGATTCCGATGGTCCGTTCGGACCTCCACCTGATGTCGGGCCCTCCAGATGGTGTCGCCAAGCCTCGAATGCAGCCTTGATAGCCAGCAACTCTTTTTCCCAGATAGTGTAGTTGCGCTCGGAAGGGTTGAGTTTCCGGAGTAGTGCAGGAAAAGTGTGCCACCATTCGCCGGAGCCTGTAGCAGCACCGCTCCCAGAGCCACATTGACGCGTCCGTTTCCACCACAAAAGGCCGGAGCGGGTCGGGATGCCTCAGGGCGGGTTCCGTGACGAAGGCTTTCTTGAGGGCTGTGAATGCTTCTTGCTGCGGGGACCCCACCGAATGCAATCTTCTTCCTGAGGAGCTGGGTAAGTGGAGCTGTCAGTGTGGCGAAGCCGGGATGAAGGTCCGGTAGTAGTTGGCGGCCCAGTAGGCGCTGAACATCCTTCACCCGACGAGGGGCTTCCCAGCTACACAAAGCTTCTACTTTACATGGGTCCATGGCTATGCCCTCGGGCGAGATGATATGCCCGAGGAATTCTATGGAAGTCCGGAAGAAGACGCATTTCTCCAGCTTCGCATTGAGTTGGTGCTCCAGCGTTGCAGAACCAGACTGGCGTGTCGAAGGTGGCTTTCCTGGACCGGGAGTAAATCAGGATGTCGTCGAGGTAGATAACCACGAACCGATCCAACATGTCTCGGAACACGTCGTTCATGAAGTGCTGAAAAACGGCGGGAGCATTGGTCAACCCAAATGGCATGACAGTGTATTCGTAGTGTCCGTATCGGTGCCGAATGCCGTCTTCCATTCGCCTCCTTCTCGTATCCGCACCAGGTTGTAGGCCCCGGAGATCGAGCTTGGTGAAGATCGTGGCCTCCCGCAACCTTTCCAGTAGCTCCGGGATGAGCGGCAGGGGTAGCGATTCCGCACCGTAATGGCGTTTAGCCGGGTAATCACAGCATAGGCGCAAGTCCCTGTCTTCTTCTTCACAAAGAGGACCGGGGCCGAGAGAGGGGACTTTGAAGGCCGGATGAACCCTCGGGCCAGGTTTTTGTCCAGGAAGTCCCTGAGGGCGGCCAACTCGGGCTCCGACATGGAATACAGGCGTCCCACAGGCAGTGGTGCGTTGGGCAGAAGGTCCACGGGGCAATCGTAGGACCGATGCGGGGGTAGTAGTCGGTCCGCCTCCTTCTCGCTGAACACGACGGCGAAGTCCGTCAGCTCAGGAGGCAAGGTGATGGCAGTGGTGGCCGGCACAGGTGTGGCGGATGTGATCGACGCACTGCAGACTCGGGAAAGAGATGGCGTTCCGCGACCAGGCCACCTGAGGATCGTGGGTCCGAAGCCAGGCCAACCCAAGGACCAAGGGAAAATGAAGGTCCGCCGTGACATAAAACTGGATCGCCTCCTCATGGTCCCCAATAGCCAGGCGCAAAGGCTGGGTGGCGAATTTAATGGGGCCGGACACCAGTTCTCGCCCATCAATTGTCTCTACCCGCATCGGAGGGTCCACCGGAACCACGGGGACCGCAAACTGGGTCACAAAGGCCTGGTCCATAAAGTTTGTTGTGGCCCCTGAGTCCACCAGCGCATGCGCCTGGAGCCCGTCCGACTGGTTCCCCAACCATATCCGTGTGTCCAGAATCAGATGCCGAGGGGGCCCAGAGTCTACTTCCGCAACGTCCAGTGGGGGCTTAGTACGTGCCCGACCTAGGGTTTCCCCGAGGTCGGGCCTGCTCCGTTTCCCGATTGGTCACGCTGTGATTCGGGACCGGCGGCGTGCCCCACCGCTTTCTGGGGCAAGAAGCGTGGCGGCCGGGCTCCCCACAGTACAGGCACAATCCCCTTGGCGCCCGGTTCCGCCTCCTGGGCTGTTAGGCGAGGTCTGGCCGCTCCCAACTCCATGGGCTCTTCCGCAGCGGTTACAACACGGGGGGCGACCCTGGGTGCGGGTGGTGCAGGAAGTGGGGGTGCAGATGTCGACGGAGGGTCCCGGGGGGTGCGACGGGACGGTCGCCGTTGCAGACGGGCATCGAGGCGGAGACAAAGGGGCACCAAGTTGTCGAGGGTCCGCGGCGCCTCCACGCGGGCCAGCTCGTCTTGCAATTCCTCTGAGAGTCCCTCCTGAACGCTGGCCCACCAGCGCTGCATCATTCCAGTCAGAGTCCTGGCACAAAAGACGAAATTCGCGATGTACTCCTGCAGGGGCGTTTCCCTTGACGGAGTTCCTTAAGGCGCCTGGTTGCCGCCAGCATTCGAACGGGTCCTCATACATGGTGCGAGGTGCTGCCAAAACGCTGTTGGTCCGCCAGCAGGGGCTGTCCTGGAGCAAGAGGGCGTGGCCCATCGAGCAGCCGAGCCGGAAAGAAGGTTAATCACGAAGGCCACCTTAGCCCGGTCGTCTGGGAAATCCTCTGGCCTCATAGCCATGTAGAGCTGGCACTGTCCCAAGAAGGTCGGGAACATCTCAGGCTGCCCAGAAAACTTATCCGCACGGTTATCGGGCACTTGCGGCGAGGAGGAGGTGGGAGGATGGGGGGCTGCAGGCACATTCCTGGCAGCAAGTTGGCCTGCCAAGTGAGCCACTTGCTGCTGGAGCTGTTGATTAGCCGCGTAGCTGCTCTAACTGCTGCTGTACCTGCTGCTGATCCATCTTTGGTGGAAGATGTTTTAGTCAGGTCTTGGACAAAATGTTCTGTTTCCTTCCCCAATACTCCCAGCAAAGAGTCCGTCAGAGGCCTTCCTTTTTTCCTTTTATTTACATAGATACATGTCCTGGCCACGTCTACCCACGGGCCTGCCAAGTTTCTGGAGATAACGAGGAAATTATAGATAAGGCCAGAATTACTCACGAATATATTCTTCCCTCCATGAATTAGCTTGCGCCAAATTCATTGCTTTGTCCGAGACAAAAAACCAGGAAGTCCCGCCTCCTATTTATAGTCTCTGCAGATGTCACTGCATGACAATTATGACTTGGCTTTGTCCCAACTCTTCCGCTGCTGCGCACGTCGATCAAGCCTTCGTAATCTTGCGTCCCTCCAAAACTGTTCTTGGGGCGTTGCCAAATCAGAAGAAGGCCCGGGAGAATCAGGCCTTGCCGGCCCCTCCCTTTGAGTGGGTGCCAGGGAGGGAGAGGGCTCAAGAGAAGCAGGGCTTGCCAGGTCTTCTCCCTCATTTTCTGAATCATCCGAGTCCAGGAGTCTGGGTCCAGGAACCTGGGTCACAACACATGTGGTCCTGATTCTTTGCGCCTGATAGTAAATTGGAGCTAGCTGGAGGAAATGCATCTTCATTAGGCAATCTATTTTCAAGGTCAATTGGAGAAGCTCCTTTAGGGATTATGGTGGTGACCTCAAATTGAGGATTAAGCAGAGCTGGTAGTCAACATTTACATTTCCAAGCAAGGAATGGTGAATTTCATCAGCAGAGATGTTCAGGAAGCTAAATCATTAGAAGGTTTAGAACTCTGCAGAAGCCCTATTTTTCCCTAGTTAGTAGATAACCCACATTAACCCATGCCCCTCCTCCTCCTCCTCCTCCTCCTCCTCCTCCTCCTCCTCCTCCTCCTCCTCCTCCTCCTCCTCCTCCTCCTCCATCATTTTCTCTTAAAGGATACGGAGAAGCCTTCAGTCAATCCATCAATCAGGCATGAATGCAGTTTTCCCCTCCAATAACACTAGCCTTTCTTCTCAACATTAAATGCAAGAAAGTGACTGAGAAAAGGATGCTATGAAATGAAAGGGAAAGAATACTGGGAAGGCAAGACTGATGGGATAAAGTGGTACCCTTAGGTGTAGAAAGGGGTTTCAGAGGGGCATTGGGCCACGATGCTTTGAACTTCCAACAATGCCTCCCTACAGCAACGTAAACTGCGTATTCCCAACACGCTATGCGGTCCGAGTTGATGGTTTTGTGACCTTTAAAATTGGAGATGCCTTTGAAAAAGGCGTAAATGGACGGCTTTACTTCTGTTTGCATTTCTGCAGTTAATATAATTATGGGAATTTGCCGGTGCCTTCCTCGTGCATCGCTCTGATTTTGGCCTTGCTAGAAGGTATGGCTTAGGTCTGAGATTCTAAGCCATTTTTCTATTAATGTCAGCTAGATGTTTTCATTAATGGTGGATTTAATACCTTGGCTAAAACCTGTTCCTTCTGGGGATTTAAGAGAGAAAACAAAGAGGAGGGGAAAAGCATCCCTAAAAATAATTAAGGACTAGTGGGTGTCATTTGAACTGTATGAAATAATTGATTGTAATTGGTTCTTCTAATGCTTCTTCTTTGATACATTTTTAGCCTTGCTCAATTTTTCATTCTCTTTTGCTTGCTGTCTAATTTTGTTTTAAATGATGTAGAACTAAAGAGAGAATGTCTGCTTTCTATTTTTTTTCCTAATTAATTTCCCCCCAATTCAGGGCCAATAACAGCCCTGGGAAAGCAAAGCCTTATAAAAACTATTTAAAGCCACATATGCAAGTCTCGGGATTATTATTAATTCAGAACAACATTGCTCTTCTTTTATGAATGCTTTTCGATCACACTTATGGGCGCCAGATTAGAAACTGGGAAACAGAGAGTTACAGTCCTGCCTTAGGCACAAAGCCAGCTGGGTGACCTTGGGCCAGCCACTTTCACTCAGCCCTAGAAGCAGACAATGGAAAACCATTTACAGGTATGGTATATGTGGTACCTTGCTCAACAGTAGTAACAGTGAGAGGGATCTTGGAATCCTAGTGGACAACCATTTAGATACGAGCCAGCAGTGTGCAGCAGCTGTCAAAAAAACCAACACAGTTCTAGGCTGCATAAACAGAGGGATAGAATCAAGATCACATGAAGTGTTAATACCACTTTATAAGGCCTTGGTAAGGCCACACTTGGAATATTGCATTCAATTTTGGTCGCCACGATGTAAAAAAGATGTTGAGACTCTAGAAAGAGTGCAGAGAAGAGCAACAAAGATGATTAGGGGACTGGAGGCTAAAACATATAAAGAACAGTTGCTGGAATTAGATATGTGTAGTCGTATGAAAAGGAGGACTAGGAGTGACACGATAGCAGCATTCCGATATCTCAGGGGTTGCCACAAAGAAGAGGGAGTCAAGCTATTCTCTAAAGCACCTGAAGGCAGGACAAGAAGCAATGGGTGGAAACTAATCAAGGAGAGAAGCAACTTAGAACTAAGGAGAAATTTCCTGACAGTGAGAACAATTAATCAGTGGAATAACTTGCCTCCAGAAGTTGTAAATGCTCCAACACTGGAAGCATTTAAGAAGATGTTGAATAACCATTTACCTAAAGTGGTGGAGGGTTCCCTGCGTAAACAGGGGGTTGGACTAGAAGACCTCCAAGGTCCCTTCCAACTCCGTTATTCTAAATTATTTCTGGAAAATCTTACCAAGAGAACTACAGTTACCTGTCTAGCGACTCTCTAAAAATTGTGCAAGACTGAACAAAGGTAAAGAAAGAAATTACACTTATGCACATACAACAGGTGGCTTACAAAGAGACAACAAAACTAATCTGTGTAATTTTTTTTGTTCTGCATGGAGTAAAAGCACCAGTGGAAAACCTAGGTTTCCGTTCTTGATGATCCACAATTCCCATGAGCTAAAGATAACTTGGCTAATGATGACGGCTGCTAGGAAATGCAGTTGACAAAATTATTGGAGTAATGTAATTTCACTGATTTCTGAGCTCTTGATTTCTCCCTCAAGGAGTTAAGTCACTGGGGAAAAAACACATGAAGTTGCAAACAATCTGGAGAAACCTCCTAGCAAGAGGTTTGCACCTGTTGACAATTATATTATATTTAAAAAATTATATTGAAGGGATTAAAGGGCAAAATAAAGCGAATTGATGAATACAATCTAAATAGCTTTGAGTATTTGAGAGCATCTTGCTTGTGGAATGTAACCAATTATGCTGCAGATTATTGGAAAAGATTGAGACAAATAATTAGAGCTGGTAATTAGAGCTAGAGTTTAATAACAACAACAACAACAACAATAACAGATTTGGAAGGGACTTTGGAGGTCTTCTAGTCCAACCCCCTGCCCAGGCAGGAAACCCTACACCACTTCAGACACTTCGTCAACTTCCGGACCTCCGAACCTTCCGTCGCGAGCTTAAAACACATTTATTCATCTGCGACGACTGGATTAGATTTTAAATTTATATTGGTTTTAAATGGGTTTTATTATTTATATTGTTTTTTAATAATTCGGCCTTGTAGAATAAGTTTTTTAATTGTTATTTTAGTCTGTATTTATATGTGCTTTTTACTTGCCTGTGAACCGCCCTGAGTCCCTTGGGAGATAGGGCGGTATATAAATGTGATTAATAAATAAATAAATAAATAAATAAATGGTTATCTATCTGAGGAATTCTGGGAGTTGAAGTCCACAAGTCTCAAAGTTTCCAAGGTTGGAGACCCCTGGATTAGATGACCTACAATGTCCCTTCCAACTCTGTTTAACCCCTTGTAAGGTGCTTGGCAACTGCATCTGTAAACACTTTGTGCCCAACTTGCAAATCTTTCTATGGATCTGTTGGCTACCTTCTCAATTTGATGAATGCAATGAGAAAACAGAATCCTATCACTCAACGTGAGTGGGACCTGAAAAATTCACAAGCTAGTGCTGCTAGATATGATTGTATATGAAAAAGGGAGGAAAAAAAAAAAACAAGAGGGGAGAAATTTATGGAGCTTCAAGACAGCTGGATATCAGCTTGTGTGTCAGCTGGACACATTTTTATCACTCCAGTGTCTGCAGAGTTGATGGCTTAGTCAGATAACAATAGAAAAGTAATAGCCTGGCAAGCAGCAAAAACAGTTATGTCTATATAATGGAGGCAGATTCGCCTCAGTGAAAGTATTTTTAAAGCATTGGTTCCAAAACAATGAATTTCATTAGTGAAGAATGCTGGTCAGCTGTATCAGAAAGTTGTGCGGTGTGAGTAGACAGGCACGCTCAACCCTACACCCATTATTCCCAGTGCTGACAAACCAGTTTGGGCACATAGCAAAGTTGACTCGGTTTCTGAATCTACTAGAATCTGTTGCCAAGAGCCTGGGAATGTGATGGTTTTTGTAATTAGAAGAGGAAGGAAAAGATTTACTGCCAGTTATGGGTGTTAAAAGGCTACGTCTAATTTATCACCCTTGAAATGTTGTAAAAGCTCTGCCAGGGAGGTTGTTAAATGTGGGGGAAAGCATTCAGAAAGCATTCAGAAATGTAACATGAAGACCTACAAAGAGAAGTTGAGTGTTCATGGATGCTTCAAGTCAATGCAGTCCTTATCATCATCATCATCATCATCATCATCTTTTTATGACCCCATAATCCTTTACAGGGTGGAGTCTGGGCAATTGAATGTAGCTGAGTGTTTACTGGCCGGATGCCCTTCCTGTCGCCAATGCAGAGATATATTCAGCAGATATATTCTCATTGTGCCCAGAGAGAGACATATCTGCCTCTACCTAGGATCGAACTCACAGCCTCCTGATTGTCAGGTGAGAGTTCCACCTCTAGGCCACTGCACCGCTCTCCTTATGATCATTATTATACTATATGATATGAATTTAAGAAGCATTAAGCTAAGAATCCAGAATATTTCTCAAAACTAGCTGAAAAGAGATCCACTGGATTCTATTCCTTCCATTCCCCATCATCCAGTCAGAGCGGAAGAAGCTTCTTGGATGAGAAGCGAAACGACTTCAAAGAAAAACCAGAAAGTTCAGTTGCCTCTTGACAAAAAAAAAAACACCTGTGGTGGTTTTTGCCAAAGAACCATTTGGTTGGCTATTGCCAAAGATACTGTATCATATTTATCCCTGTATTTAATTTAGTCTACTCTTTAATAGTAGGATGTGGTGGCTCAGTGGCTAAGATGCTGAGCTTGTCAATCAAAAAGTCGGCAGTTGAGCAATTTGAATCCCTAGTGCCGCGTAACGGGGTGAGCTCCCGTTCCTTGTCCCAGCTTCTGCCAACCTAGCAGTTCGAAAGCATGTAAAAAATGCAAGTAGAAAAATAAGGACCACTTTGATGGGAAGGTAACAGCGTTCTGTGCACCTTCGACGTTGAGTCATGCCGGCTACAAGACCACAGCGACGTCTTCGGACAGCGCTGGCTCTTCGGCTTTGAAACAGAGATGAGCACTGTCCCCTAGAGTCGGGAACGACTAGCACATGTGTGCAAGGGGAACCTTTACCTGTACATTTAGTCTTTAATATGCTCTGCCTTTTTTTATTTTGTCACATCATCTTTTGGGGGGGTAAGGTCTGTTTTGCAGAGCGCAATACTACACATAACAGGGTTCAAATCTTGTCCTGATCCCCGGTTTGATTGACCATGGATTGTTTTTAGCTAAGCCACACATCCCACTAAGTCAAAATCAAACAATCGATGCATTGGCTCTGCGCAATGTGTGATCTCAATTGGCATTCAACGGTTAATCAGCCTCAATGTGTTAAGACTTAGCTTACAGCGTCATGTGAATGGAATGCAGATTTGGCTTTGCTTGGTCTCTGGATGCCTTCCAAAGAGTTGGCTGGTCCCTCTGCTCTTTCAGGTTTTGCTGTCTTAAGATGCCCACCGTTCTACAAAAGCACCTTCTCTTTTGCCCCAGGCCCAAATGATGTAAACTAGTTTGGGAACAACTCAAGAACACTGCGTGTTTTTACCTCTGGAGTGGCTTCTAAAACTCTGTCGTTTCAGGTGATGCCTTCCATAAACTATACTGGGAGGTGGGGGGAACTTGCTTGGAATCTGGTAAGTTGGTAAATGGAATGAATGAGCCCCTTGTTTGGGGATGAATGTTCTATCTAAACGTGCCCCTTTCTCACGTCCCCTCTTGTCATCAGAAGAGAATCAAAAGGCACGCTTGGTGGCATTTGTGTGGGTCTGTGTGTGTGTGTTTGTGTGTGTGAAACATCTGACAACTTTCCTACGAGGCAACATGAATGTTTCATGCAGTACGAGAGTCAAAAGCGAAACTGAGCATGGCACATTTTGTTACCAATTTCCACGCATGAAGAATGCATTGTGTTATGGGGGAGAAAACATAACGCTAGCAGCCATGCCGAAGGAAATGGCTTGTTACAGCTAGCATTATATTGATTTTCCAGATAAGAAAAAGCATATTATAGTAAGCAGGTAACTTACATTTACTATTAGGGATATCATCAGATTATTGCGTTCTGCTTGTTCGCTTCCTTATATACAAATTGGTAGAATTGCTGCATATTACTGAACGGTGCTGAGTTGCTTCCAGAGAATATTAGGTTATTACTGAGTAGCCAATATCAAGTTGTATCTATGGTTGTTCTAGTAACGTTTATATTGTTTTTCAACCAATGGGTTCTTTGATTCATCAATTCAGCAATGAAAGTTTTCTTCCGTTGACATAGATGTGGACAATTAACAATGTTCTATTTATTTTTACACACACACACACACACACACACACACACACACACACACACACACACACACACACAAAATTGAGGTTAAAGAATATTCCTGGTTGTTCTAGGTGACGATTCCTGGATTCATCCAATTTAAATAGTTCTTATTGGCTATCTAGCAAAATCCTGAGCAACCCCTACCAGATTGTCACTAAATCTCTACATTGTCTCTAAAACCTTCTCACCAGATGGATCCAGAATTTTTCTGAAAAATTAGGTGGACATGGACAAATTTTCACGCTTTTCATGTCTAATGGTGTAAGATTCTTCACTGTTGTAGTTCAGCAACTTCTGGTTGGCCTCTACTGCTTTGTATTATACATCCAGTTGCCTTCTTTCCAAGGGACCTTGAAGGTCTTCTAGTCCAACCTCACAAATGGTTATCCAACATCTTCTTTAAAAACTTCCAGTGTTGGAACAACTTGCCTCCAGAAGTTGTGAAGTTTTTAAGAAGAGATTAGATAAGAATTTGTCTGAAGTGTTGTAGGGTTTCCTGCCTAAGCAGGGGGTTGGACTAGAAGACCTCCAAGGTCACTTCCAACTCTGTTAATTCTATTTATTTTATTATTTTGAATTTATATGACTCAGTGTTAAGCAATAGTCTTCATCCATTTGTATATACAAAGTCAACATTCTAGATGGACAAACCAATTCCAGTATTCTCAAGAAAGGCTATCTAAGTGAAGAAGAATTTGGAAGATTATTCCAGGACTTTAAACTTCCAACTTTCTTCCTCAGGATGTACTTAGTCAACATAAAATATAAAAGTAGCGACAAAGCAGTTGAATAGATTAACAAAAAGCAATCCATGGTACACAAATGATTCCCAGAGATCGTGCACCAAATAGCTTTCAATCAGGAATGAGATTTAACTCATCACCTGGTTTCTCCCAGGGGATGATGGAAAGGATCACCTCTCTTGACTTGCTTTTGGATGATAAAATACATCCTTCTAGGTGCGGGTAATGCTTACACAGGTGTTGTGACCGAGGCCCAAGTAGTGATTACCAAACACAATTCAGTCCTGAACAAACTTATTTTATTAAAACAGCTGAGAATTAATTCATTCTCAGCTTAGCCCAAAACAAAATTCTTCATAAACAGTCCTTCAGCCTTATCACCAACCTTTGTTGTCTTTGGCAACCTGCCAAAGGCTTTTCTTGGCAAAACCTCCACAAAGTTCAAGAGACGCTGACAAGAAGCAATGGAATCAATGTTGCTTTTCCACAAAGAACCCAACAGCTAGTTGCTGGTCTTTTAAGCCTTATGGGAGGGGCCAATCATCTCCTGACCTTATTCTCGAGACTTCCTTTTGGCTTCAGCTGCTCTTGCCTTCTGGCAGCTCTTCTCATGCATGCAGTAGGAACAGGCTCCTCCTGTTCCTCTGCCTCTCTGCTGTTTCCCTCTGGAGGCTCCAGAGTCCTCACATCACTCCCAGATGGCCCTGGCTCCATCTCTGCCTCTGATACAGAGCCCTCATCCGGGCCTTTCCCTGACTCCAGGACTGGCCCATGGTCCTCCCCAGCCTCCTCACTGTCCGACTCTGCTGCCAGATTTGCAGGCTGCTGGGGGACCACAACAACAGGTGTAGTGCTTTAAAAAGTAAACTGTTCCTCTTTTATTGTGAGTAAACGATAGATGACTGTAATGAAGAGAGTCAGGTTGATCTAGAGATTAGGGCACCAGACTAGAAACCCAAAGGCTGCGAGTTACAGCTACATCTTAGGCATGAAAGCCAACTGGGTGACTTTGGGCCAAACACCAGAAGACTGTGAGTTCTAGTCCTGCCTTAGGCATGAAAGCCAGCTGGCTGACTTTAGCCAATCACCAGGAGACGGTGAGTTCTAGTCCAGCCTTAAGCATGAAAGCTGGCTGAATGACTTTGGGTTAGTCCCCAGGTGATTGTGAGTTCTAGTCCCACCTAAGGCATCTTCCTCTCTCATTCCAACTCACTTCACAGGGTTTTATGAGGAAAATAGGAGAAGGGTATTAAAAGTGGGATATAACTAATAAATAGATTAAAAGGAGAGTTCAAACTATTATGAGATTGCCTAGAGTATTTATATTTATTCCTTGCAATAAGTTAGAAATGTAATCAAAAAGAAAAAGATCATTAAAAAAAGAGCACCTTTAAGGAAGATAATGTATGCATACAAACACACACACACACACACACACACACACAGAGAGAGAGAGAGAGAGAGAGAGAGAGAGAGGCTTTTGAGGCTTGTTAAATATGCAGCCTTCGTAACACAGCTGAAGCAATTTTAAAGTCTAGTATTCAGCATAGCGCTTTGATCCACTTAATTTCGTATTCCAAACTTTTAATGGGTATAATATTAGATAGATGATCGTTCTATTAGTTTAATCTTTGACAGTATCCATATGGTGCTTTGGAAATAACATTTTGCTTCTGGAGCGGGTTTTTGAATTCAAAATAATTATAACACTCCTAGGTGTTAGTACTGTAAATGGCGCTCTGATCTCCCTCTCTGTATATTTCCTTATGCTTGCTCCTTTTATGATTATTGATCATAAAAGGAGCATGCATGATTATCTTCCTATTGAGATAAGAAATGGCTAGGTGTGCATATACTCTGTGTGTGCGTGTGTTTGTGTGTGTGAAACATCTGACAACTTTCCTACGAGGCCACATGAATGTTTCATGCAGTATGAGAGTCAAAAGCGAAACTGAGCATGGCACATTTTGTTACCAATTTCCACGCATGAAGAATGCATTGTGTTATGGGGGAGAAAACATAACGCTAGCAGCCATGCCGAAGGAAATGGCTTGTTACAGCTAGCATTGTATTGATTTTCCAGATAAGAAAAAGCATATTATAGTAAGCAGGTAACTTACATTTACTATTAGGGATATCATCAGATTATTGCGTTCTGCTTGTTCGCTTCCTTATATACAAATTGGTAGAATTGCTGCATATTACTGAACGGTGCTGAGGTTTTTTAAACATTTATTTGCATTTTCTTTGGCGGTTGCTTCCAGAGAATATTAGGTTATTACTGAGTAGCCAATATCAAGTTGTATCTATGGTTGTTCTAGTAACGTTTATATTGTTTTTCAACCAATGGGTTCTTTGATTCATCAATTCAGCAATGAAAGTTTTCTTCCGTTGACATAGATGTGGACAATTAACAATGTTCTATTTATTTTTACACACACACACACACACACACACACACAAAATTGAGGTTAAAGAATATTCCTGGTTGTTCTAGGTGACGATTCCTGGATTCATCCAATTTAAATAGTTCTTATTGGCTACCTAGCAAAATCCTGAGCAACCCCTACCAGATTGTCACTAAATCTCTACATTGTCTCTAAAACCTTCTCACCAGATGGATCCAGAATTTTTTCTGAAAAATTAGGTGGACATGGACAAATTTTCACACTTTTCATGTCTAATGGTGTAAGATTCTTCACTGTTGTAGTTCAGCAACTTCTGGTTGGCCTCTACTGCTTTGTATTATACATCCAGTTGCCTTCTTTCCAAGGGACCTTGAAGGTCTTCTAGTCCAACCCCCTGCTTAGGCAGGAAACCCTACACCACTTCAGACAAATGGTTATTTCAACATCTTCTTTAAAAACTTCCAGTGTTGGAACAACTTGCCTCCAGAAGTTGTGAAGTTTTTAAGAAGAGATTAGATAAGAATTTGTCTACTAATTCTATTTTATTTTTATTTATTTTTGAATTTATATCCCGCCCTTCTCCGAAGACTCAGGGCGGCTTACACTGTGTTAAGCAATAGTCTTCATCCATTTGTATATTATATACAAAGTCAACTTTTTTTATTCTATTCCAGATGGACAAACCAATTCCAGTATTCTCAAGAAAGGCTATCTAAGTGAAGAAGAATTTGGAAGACTATTCCAGGACTTTAAACTTCCAACTTTCTTCCTCAGGATGTACTTAGTCAACATAAAATATAAAAGTAGCGACAAAGCAGTTGAATAGATTAACAAAAAGCAATCCATGGTACACAAATGATTCCCAGAGATCGTGCACCAAATAGCTTTCAATCAGGAATGAGATTTAACTCATCACCTGGTTTCTCCCAGGGTATGATGGAAAGGATCACCTCTCTTGACTTGCTTTTGGATGATAAAATACATCCTTCTAGGTGCGGGTAATGCTTACACAGGTGTTGTGACTGAGGCCCAAGTAGTGATTACCAAACACAATTCAGTCCTGAACAAACTTATTTTATTAAAACAGCTGAGAATTAATTCATTCTCAGCTTAGCCCAAAACAAAATTCTTCATAAACAGTCCTTCAGCCTTATCACCAACCTTTGTTGTCTTTGGCAACCTGCCAAAGGCTTTTCTTGGCAAAACCTCCACAAAGTTCAAGAGACGCTGACAAGAAGCAATGGAATCAATGTTGCTTTTCCACAAAGAACCCAACAGCTCGTTGCTGGTCTTTTAAGCCTTATGGGAGGGGCCAATCATCTCCTGACCTTATTCTCGAGACTTCCTTTTGGCTTCAGCTGCTCTTGCCTTCTGGCAGCTCTTCTCATGCATGCAGTAGGAACAGGCTCCTCCTGTTCCTCTGCCTCTCTGCTGTCTCCCTCTGGAGGCTCCAGAGTCCTCACATCACTCCCAGATGGCCCTGGCTCCATCTCTGCCTCTGATACAGAGCCCTCATCCGGGCCTTTCCCTGACTCCAGGACTGGCCCATGGTCCTCCCCAGCCTCCTCACTGTCCGACTCTGCTGCCAGATTTGCAGGCTGCTGGGGGACCACAACAACAGGTGTAGTGCTTTAAAAAGTAAACTGTTCCTCTTTTATTGTGAGTAAACGATAGATGACTGTAATGAAGAGAGTCAGGTTGATCTAGAGATTAGGGCACCAGACTAGAAACCCAAAGGCTGCGAGTTACAGCTACATCTTAGGCATGAAAGCCAACTGGGTGACTTTGGGCCAAACACCAGAAGACTGTGAGTTCTAGTCCTGCCTTAGGCATGAAAGCCAGCTGGCTGACTTTAGCCAATCACCAGGAGACGGTGAGTTCTAGTCCAGCCTTAAGCATGAAAGCTGGCTGAATGACTTTGGGTTAGTCCCCAGGTGATTGTGAGTTCTAGTCCAACCTAAGGCATCTTCCTCTCTCATTCCAACTCACTTCACAGGGTTTTATGGGGAAAATAGGAGAAAGGTATTAAAAGTGGGATATAACTAATAAATAGATTAAAAGGAGAGTTCAAGCTATTATGAGATTGCCTAGAGTATTTATATTTATTCCTTGCAGTAAGTTAGAAATGTAATCAAAAAGAAAAAGATCATTAAAAAAAGAGCACCTTTAAGGAAGATAATGTATGCATACAAACACACACACACACACACACACACACACAGAGAGAGGCTTTTGAGGCTTGTTAAATATGCAGCCTTCGTAACACAGCTGAAGCAATTTTAAAGTCTAGTATTCAGCATAGCGCTTTGATCCACTTAATTTCGTATTCCAAACTTTTAATGGGTATAATATTAGATAGATGATCGTTCTATTAGTTTAATCTTTGACAGTATCCATATGGTGCTTTGGAAATAACATTTTGCTGCTGGAGCGGGTTTTTGAATTCAAAATAATTATAACACTCCTAGGTGTTAGTACTGTAAATGGCGCTCTGATCTCCCTCTCTGTATATTTCCTTATGCTTGCTCCTTTTATGATTATTGATCATAAAAGGAGCATGCATGATTATCTTCCTATTGAGATAAGAAATGGCTAGGTGTGCATATACTCTGTGTGTGTGTGTGTACACACACACATACACACACTTCTATTTGCTACTATTTAGTAATCCCTCATAGAAATATTACCTGGGTCTCTCAAATTGAAGTTAAAATTTGTGCGGGTTCTTTTTGCTATTAACACATATCAAGTACCATATCAAGACCCTCCCTCCAAATAAGGATTTGATCATAATGTCAGAATACAACCTGAATAAAAGACTTGCGATGCTCTTTTTATCCGATATCTTACAAATAAGCGCCAGCTCTCGAGAGGAAGCAGGAAGATGGTTAGATCCAACGAGGTAGCCTTGGTGCAGACATATTTTTTTTATTGATTTGATTTATATAACTTCCAGCCTCATATACTTGAAGGTGTCTCTGGCTGGCTTATCATAACATCGATGAAAACAAATAAAATGCCCAATAGGAAATAAAAACACATGGCAACTGAGATTCATAAAAGAACTGTCAACAAATCCAAGGGGACAGACTCTATTAAACTTCAGGCCTGAGCACAAAACCAAGTTTTTAGGGTCTTGTTGAAAGGTCAGAAGGTCAATATCATCTCAGATGGATTGATGTTCCTCACGACAGCCACCATGATGGAAAGGGCTCTCCTTCTGGATCAGCGGTGGGTTTCAAAAAATTTTGCTACCGGTTCGGTGGGTGCAGCTAAGTGAGGGAGCATGTGA
This sequence comes from Ahaetulla prasina, assembly GCF_028640845.1. NCBI lineage: Eukaryota > Metazoa > Chordata > Lepidosauria > Squamata > Colubridae > Ahaetulla > Ahaetulla prasina. Next base: position 10,513,466 of record NC_080549.1, on the reverse strand, counting down.
CTGAGATGGGATGACCAACTTGACATCACTCATGCCCACTCAGTCACATGACCCCCCCTAGCCACGCCCACAGGAAAAGGTAGGAACATTTTTGGAATTTCCAACTAGCTACCCCCGTCTTCCCTTCACCATTCACCCTTGTTTCTTCTCCTTTAGCAGCCCCGGCCCTAGCCCAGCTTCCTCCCACAACACCACCTCTTTGTTCAGGCTGCTTACCTTCTGTGGCGCCTGGTCCAGAGTCCGGAAGGCAACCTGACTGGAGTTTTCAGCAGCTGCCAGCCAGCCGCCACTGCTGGAAAAAAGCCGGCAAAGAAACCAGCTTTGCAGCTGCGCTAGCTGGCCCCAGGCCGCAGAAAAGTACTGAAGGTCACAGAAAAAAGCTGCTGCCATCGCCGCTATGTTCTTCATGCATGCACATCTCATCGGACTTGCAAAGTAATGGGAAGCGCATACATGAAGATCATGGCGGCAACCAACATAGTGGGTGGGGTTAGTAAGCAGCGACCGGAGGATTGGTCCGGGGGTGTGGCCAGCCAGCCATTGCTACCAGTTCAGCGACCTTGGCCAAATTTCTGCCAACGGTTCACGTGAACTGGTGTGAACCGACTGAATACCACCTCAGTTCTGGATCCTACCAGCTGACATTCTTCAGCTTATGATTCCCAGAGTATGTTCCTCCTGCCACACTGGATGGAAAGAGAAAGTCCTATGAGTAGTCAGGTCCCAAATTATGAAGGACTTTAAAAGGAACTACCAACACTTTGAACTGCACTCAGAAGTAAACCGGACGTCAATGCAACTTGGGGAACAAAGGTATCATCACATGCACTGCAAAACCAGTTACATTAAATTGCTCCTCCTACTGGGTCCTACACCAAACTGAAGCTTCCAAATTTTCCTCAAGGACAACCCAAGGACTGCATTTAGGAGCATGGTAAGTTCGGAAGTTATGAGGGCCTTGAATTTATCCTTGATGTGCTACCTCCAGACACTTTCCGAAGAAAGAATCACAGAGTCATGTTGGTTCTTGTGTATCCCATCCCAATAAGCCAACTTTGCGCTCCGTCTGTGGATTTAGCTGCTCAGAGTTGTCGCAAACAATGAGCTGGCTGGCAAAAATACAATTAAGAATGAATTACAATTAGGCAGTGGAACAACTTGCCTTCAGAAGTTGTGGGTGCTCCATCACTGAAGGTTTTCAGGAACAGATTGGACAGCCACTTGTCTGACATGGTATAGGGCAGTGCTGGCAAACCTTTACAGCACTGAGTGCCCAAACTTGGTACATGTGCATGTGCCATAGTGCCAGCAAATTGGTCTTCACACATGCCAGAGCACTGGAAACCTAAAGACCAGCCGGCTGGCGCGTGTATACCTGATTTTTGGCTGTTTTCAGGCCATTTCTGGGCCATTTACAGTGTTGTGTCTCGTCCGATCTCACCACAGCCGGGGCCTTCTTATCTGCTTCCGAACACGGAGGAATTTCCTAGTATGCCTCCAGCCCCCAACTCTGGCTCCATGCCCAGGCAAACAGAGCAACTAGACCCCTCCCCCTCCTCCACAGCATGTGAGCCTGAGGGAGGTCAATTGCCAACAGCTGCCGACTGGAGTGACCCTTGCTTCAGGAGAATTGATAGGCGGAGGCAACAGAAGGAAGGGAGGGGCAGGCCTGGATAAGTGCTGAGTCATGGAGCCACACCCCATGGCCTATATAAAGGACCTGCTTTCTGGCATTCTCTGAGTCAGGCAAAGTCTAAACATATCTTGCTGAAGTCACTTTCTGGTCTCCTGCCTGCCCTGAGGACTTTGCTAGGACTTTGGCAGAGCTGCAGAGGCACGCCTGATTCGGATTTCCCTGACCCGGCCGTCAGCGGAGGAGTGGGACACGACATACAGGCTGTTTTCTGGGCCATTTTCATGCTGTTTTTTGGCCCAGAAAAGGCCTGGAAAAATGGCCTGAAAACAGCCTGAAAAATGCCCGAAAAATGCCCTGTGTTTTGTCCATTTCTTTGGCCATTTTCCAATGCTCTGGAACCCATGAAGACCAGCTTGCTGGTGCTAGAAAGCAGAAGAGCAGCTGGCGATGGTGCGCATGCCCATAGAGAGTGCTATGCGTCACCATAAGTTCATCAGCACGGGTCTAGGGTTTTCTACCTGAGCAGGGGGTTGGACTAGAAGACCTCTAAGGTCCCTGTGATTCTGTTAATTCTGTTAAAAAAGATCAGCCTTGCACTGTAGATACAGAATTTGATGACCCCAATGTACATGTTAAATGAGAAGGAAGAAAACATGATCTGCAGCGTAAGTAAAAAATTGAAACAAACAAAAAAAAACATCCTTAACAATGATGGACATTACTTGCGTTCAGCTTGTTCAATATATGTATTTTGTATACCTGATGGGAGAAGTTGAAGAGGGCATCAGAATGATGTGGATAGCAATTATCTGCTTACCAACAAACACATATATCAAATCTGAATTTATCCATAGTTGGAAACCGGTGGGACTTAAGTAAGTCGTGGACTAAGACGGATGCAAGACAAGATACTTCCTGATAAATGTGTTGTGCTTAGGAGTTAATAAATACCTCGTTCTTGAAAGCCCATCTTCTCCTTGAAATGTTGCATGGAAAATTCCTTTTTGAAACAAAGAGAGTAATGTGGATTCTTTGGTGGTTGACAGTCATAAAGAATAAATCAAAGTCATCTTGGGGGAAAAATCTGTCTTAATGGATCATATAGACAAATACCTAATTTTAACCATTTTTGACAGATGGAGACATTGGTGTGTCAGAATATAGTCATTTTGCCACAAATACTGTCAAGGAAGCTTGTCAAAATGGTTGCAAATTGCTTCTCCAGTTATCTTAAAGGGTGTGATGGCTTTTAAAGCTGGAACTGTGGTCACAGCAGTAAATAGGCAGCAATACTGAATGGCATAATTCTGCACACTAAAACATGTTCATCGTTGCCGTTATCCCCGTTATTATTAAGTTTTGTGTGTGGGGTTGTTTTTTTTTAAAAGAAAATGAAATTGAACCATGCTCTTCGTCTTTGCTAACCAAATCCAATTATTTTGTTTTCCTAGACAAATACCTCTGCTTGAACTTGGACTATGTAAATTGTGAAATTAATCAAATTGAAAGTTCATGGTGAATATTAATGTCAACTTCAATTAATGTGCTGGAATGAAACTAATTTCCACTTGGCTCCACGCAAATGGTAGCCGGGCTAGGCAGCAAGAGTCCAAATATTTACTAACTTCAGCTACAAGTTTGGAAAGGAAAAGGTTACAGCAATATGAGGTGACAGCTTGATTTTTCCCCTCATTTACTGATGAAAATGTTTATTTATTTATTTATTTATTTTATTTATTTATTTAATCACATTTTTATACCGCCCTATCTTCCTAGGGACTCAGGGCAGTTTGATCATGGAATTTCCTCTTCCTTACCATCAGAGTTTGGAAATATATTTAAAGTAGTCAAGATTGACTTGATGAATGCTGTTCTATAGTTTTCACAATTGCATTTGTTTTTCTTTGTCAAATTCATATGCTCTCCCAAACATGGATAAGAGAGATTTTGTGGGTTGTTTTTTTTTTAGACATGCACAAAAAATGTAAGACAATATGTTAAGTTGCAGTTGAGAAAATTTATTACTCAGGTCTATACATAAGAATATAGTCGACTTAAAGTTCAGCACTAAATTGTCACCAGGTAAGGGTCAATGGAATTCAGGAGAACTTAGACCATTTGTGGGAACGTAGCAACTCTAGGCTGCTGACTCATTTAACTCTGCCCCCTACAAGGACAAGCTCTTGTCCTACAAGAAGTGGAATTAAAAAACTTCGCACATCTATTAGAACAATAAAAACAGCTAAAACATGGCAGGGAATATGTTACATATAATACAACCAGTATGCACGCTTCCTATTAAGAGGGGTTTCCCAGACTTGCTGGGGGAAAAAAACACCATATTTTGAGGGATTGTTTGACCATAATTCTCCATTGCCTTTTCTTCTTAAGCTCCTTTTTCCAACTTCCTAGTTTAGCACATTTTCTTGGTATTTCTGGAACATTCCTATTGAGCTACTAACCTATACTGTTGAGGTTTTTTGAGCTCAATTAGGTGCTGACATGTTTCTGGGTTTGAGAAGACAACTACCAGAAGCCTTTTCTGTCTTAGTTTTTGAGCTTCCTCTTTAGGTTCAACCCTGACGGTAACATTACATTTTTTAAAAATTTTAAACTTATTTTTTAAATTAATCAATAAGCTAATAGTTCTTTTTAAAAAAAAAAATTAAGCCTTTTTAAATTCTTGATTTGCTGTCTTTTTGCAAGCACGCCAAAACTTCCATCTTCAACTACTTTGGCCTTTCCTGAATCGTGCATTCATCTTCTAGCACCTGTAATTTAAAGTTGAATTTAGGAAACAAACAGTGCGCAGGCTGCACTGGCTACCTGTGGTCTTCCGGGTGCACTTCAAGGTGTTGATTACCACCTTTAAAGCGTTCCAAGGCTTAGGGCCGGGTTACTTACGGGACCGCCTACTGCCACCGATTGCCTCTCACCGACCCGTGCGCTCTCACAGAGAGGGACTCCTCAGGGTGCCGTCCGCCAAACAATGTCGGCTGGCGGCCCCCAGGAGGAGGGCCTTCTCTGTGGGGGCTCCCACCCTCTGGAACGAACTTCCCCCAGGACTTCGCCAACTTCTGGACCTTCAAACCTTCTGCCGCGAGCTGAAGACATATTTGTTCATCCGCGCAGGTCTGGTATAGGGTTTTAGATACCATTTGGTTTTAATTATAGTGGGTTTTATTCTTTTAGTGATATTTTAACTAGGGCCAAATTGAATCAGTTTTTTAAAGTCGTATTTTATTCTGCATTTATTTTGTTTGCTGTTTTACCTGGCTGTAAACCGCCCTGAGTCCTTCGGGAGAAGGGCGTTATAAAAATTTGATTAATTGCTCCCAGAAGCACGAAGCTGAAGCCTGAAGATGACGAATGAGACTTCGTCGAAACGTTGCCAAGACATTTCCAATTTTACACGGGAGAAAACCCGAACAACCAAAGACCTATATATATATATTATTATATATAATATATATTATATATATAATATAATTTATTTTCATGGCTTTATTCCTAATTCTCTAATTGTCCAAACAGGGCAAAAGAGAGAGAGAGAGAGAGAGAGAGAGAGAGATAACCATGCACGTGTCTTCCATTTATCAACTTGCTTTCAACTTTGACCTTTAAATTTTGCCTATTTTTCATTTGAGTTCTTTTGGGCTCAGCTCATTAGTTGCAATGTTCTGCCTGATTCACCATCTCATGGTCCATGCAGAACCTTCCTGATTGGGTTATGGAGAGCTCCGCAGTTCTTCTCCTGCCTCTTTCTCCGTTGTTCTTTTTTCTGACTGTGTAACATTTCTCAACACTTAGGTATTATATAATAACACATTCTAATAGCACACATGGAGAGAGAGAGAGAGAGACAGCGTGAGTCATGTTCCCAAAATGTAGGTATGCACAGTGAATGCCCCATCCTCCTACTATGTTCAACATGTTGGGTTTAAACTATAGTTATTTTATAGTTATTTTGAAAGGGATGTGGTGGCTCAGTGACTAAGATTCTGAGTTTGACGATTGAAAGGTTGGCAATTCAGTGATTCGAATCCCTAGTGCCGCGTAACGGGGTGAGCTCCCATTACTTGTCCCAGCTTCTGCCAACCTAGCTGTCCCTCCTGCGTGCTTGAGATATTGGCTTACTATTACTCACTGATGCCTGAGCCAGCTCTGTGTTGACAATGAGAAAGAAATAACCCAGTTACTTTTCCTGGGAACTGGCTGTCTCGCTGATGAGTTTGCCTTTCTGCTTTCCTTAAACTTTTTGGAAACCAATCTTATCGATCACGGCGAGAGAGAAATGGAGAGACCACCGCTAAAATTGCTGAGGCCCCCAATCATGCAGAGTTGCTGCTCAGGAAATATGCACATTCACGCAGGGCTGTCATTTGTAAGCAGAAATACATAAAATGATGTAAAGAGATGCCAGGCTGGCAAACTCTCTTAAAACGTGTCCAGGATTTAGAGCAGTTTTATACGGGGGGAAAGAAAAGTTTAATCCAAGTTCAGATGTGTGTGAGAGTATATGTGTGTGTGTGTATTTAAAGATGGCAGTGGTGAGTTTCAAATTTTTTTACTACCGGTTCTGTGGGTGTGGCTTGGTGGGCGTGGCTTGGTGGGCATGGGGAAGGCTACTGTAAAATCTCCATTCCCTCCCTATCCAGAGGAAGGTTACTGCAAAATCCCCATTTCCTCCTGATCAGCTGGGACTTGTGAGGCAGAGAATAGATGGGGCCAGTCAGAATTTTAACTACTGGTTCTCCGAACTATTCAAAATTTCCACTACCGGTTCTCCAGAACTGGTCAGAACCTGCTGAAACCCACCTCTGAAAGATGGGGTTTCTTAAAACTAAGCCTTACATTTTTGGAAATGTAAAACTCATCACACAAAAATAATTAAAAAAAAAAAAACTGTTGAATTTCTGTTTAGCTTTTATCTCCTGACATTTTATCTTCAAGCAGCACGCAGGGGCTTTAAAATGAAAGGGGGAAAATTCCCCCAAACCTTTAATATGCAATGCATTAAATGAATAACATTCTAGAGATTAACAAAGCAAAATATGAAGTAAACTAAGGGGGAGTCGGGGGAAGCAAAGGGTCACTTCCCCAGCTCACAAATTTAACTTTTAAAGTGTTAAATAATTGTGTTTCCTCAACATCCTTTCCTCTGTAAGAGAGCAGAATGTTACATATACTCAGTAAATAAATACTCATTAAGGTTTTATTTTTTTTTAAAAGGAGCAAATAAGAGTTGAAGCAATTTGTTTTTACATTCTCCCTGCCCTCAAAAAACTAAAATCAGATATATTTTCTTTGTCTTGTTTTCCCAATGTTGTTCGTTGTAGCTTTGGGTGTTGTGTGAATGAAAACCATTTGGTTTAGAAGGATGTTCTATCGTCTAATGCAGTGGTAGTCAACCTGGTCCCTACCATCCACTAGTGGGCGTTCCAGCTTTCATGGTGGGCGGTAGGGGTTTTGTCCGATACTGAAGCACTTTTTTTTTTTTTAATTTAATTGACTTTTTTAAAAAAATTCATAGCATTATTTAAAAGCATTTTCATTAGGTTTTCATAAAATTCCCCGTGACAATTTAAATTTCTGAAAAGATACTATTTGTATCGCCCACGCATAAGTTTAGTTCACGTTACATAAGTGAAACTAAATGGCGCTATAGTGCGACCGCAAACAAAGGAGCGTTGTCCCAGAATAGCTCGTGCATCTCCCTCCCACACCACCCAGCTGTAACAGACAAGCAGAGCTGGTAGCCGGTGGTCCACCCACAAACCCAATCCACGATGCGCGAGAGATGACGATACAAGGCGCATTACTGTGGAACTGGTGGGCGGTTAGAAAATTTTACTACTAACAGAAATACAAAAGTGGGAGGTAGTATAAAAAGGTTGACTACCCCTGGTCTAATGTGTAGGAAGTTAGCATCCACCCCTGTCCTGGGAAAATGAGATGTTTTAGGAGATATTAAAAGGGCAGAATATTTCCCCTAAAAAAGAGGCAGAAACTCAGCTCCCCCACTTGCCAATGGGCCAATAAGGCCTGGGCCAGTCTATTCTACATAACAAAGATCTACCTCCTTCAGGCAGAGCCACAGTAGGAATTGCCCGAAGCCCTTTCATTACATCATCACCCAGCAAGAGTCAACCAAGCCTGGGACTCAAAAACACAACTTACAAAGTTACCCCTGCATGGCCCCATGGGAGCCTGACAACCAATCAGAACACAAGCTCAAATTCAAATCCCAACAGAGCAGTGGCGGGTTGCCCCCGGTTCGGACCGGTTCTTGCGAACCGGTAGTAAAACCAGGGTGAGGCTCCGCCCACTGACCCTGATGTCATCAGGAAGCTTCTGTGCAGACGCAAGTGTATGTGCGCAATCCTGCTGCAAACTGGTACTAAAGGTAAGTAGAACCCACCCCTGCAACAGAGGGTATATATATCTCTCTCTCTTCATTCCATGTGCCTTTTGTTGCCCAGGATCTTAAGCCATGTGATTCTGTCCATCAATAAACCTTCTTTCCATTATTATGGAAAATATTTTTTTTTTTAATACAAATAAACCTTCTTTCCAAGCAACTTCCATGAATCCATTGACTTTTTCCCCACTTGGAACTGAACCCAGATGGGCATTTCTTCCAACAAATGTTACATGTGGACCCTATCAATGGAGGTTGGTTCAAGGCACCAGAATTGAACAGAGCATGTTAAGCAAACTCAAGCATGAAATCCTATTGTATTTATAGGATTTGTATTTTATGTTGAAATACAAAGTTCAAGCGTGTATCTCCTTATATTTAAATATACCAAAGGGTTTTTATTAAAGTATAGACCTGAATCAATGACACTGATAAGACACTTCCCAAGCAGCAATTATTAAGCCAAATTGTGAATTGGGCAGCTATACATATTTAATAAATTTATTAATAAATTAATAAGTAAAATTTCCCCTCTCATTTACTTACAAGGAAGTACACCAGAAGACTAAGATCTGGCTCTTTTATATATAGGAAGATAAAGAATTTAATATTCTACTGCTTCATATTTATTGCTTTATATATTTTTTTCCTGCCTCGGAGATTTTTTTTTTTTTTGCTAATCTGAGTTCTCAGAACAAAGAAGGTTATTTTTTGAATTTCCCGAAAGATAAGTAGTGATTTTTTGGGGGGGGGCGGGAAATGTATTTTTAGTTAGAGTTTTTGGTTTCTTCAACCACTGCCGGCTCCCTGCGAATTTCCACTCCGTGTTAAACTTAATCCTTCTGTGATGGATTTAATAACCTCCAGTTGTTACTAACTTTACCTCCTTAAAGAGGTAAAAGGGCGATATCATCATTGCAATTTGACCGTGAAAAATGTAAGGTCTTTAGTTTGTACATGTTTCCTTTGGTTTCCTTACGGAATTAATCGTATCAACCATGCTTGCAAAAGGCTGCACACCTCTCAGCAAATTTAATTGGCTTCCGTGTCCCTTTTGCTGTTCGCTTATTTGCTTTTATTGCTTTCTGAAAACTTCTGTCCCTTTAGGAGCTCTGGACTCACTTGCAAACTTTCTCAACTTATAGCAAAAGGAAAGCGAGACTCGGCTCCCCGTTGTTGTTGTTGTTATTGTTGTTTAAAAAAATGTAATGGAGAAAAACCAATTCCAGTTCCGAGTTTTTTGGGGACAGTCTTTGTCCTTGATGGTTCTATATATCCAGAAGACATCTAATTCTTATCTACTGTTCGTGACACTGGGGAAATGCAAGGAAAGAGAGGTTGCTACTCTAGTCTATGCTCGTAAATGACTACTTGCTTACAGAGGAGAAAGAAGAGGTAATGAAAAGATGGAGAAAGGAAGAGAAATAACAGCAAAACAGCAGGGGGAACTGCTGTTGACAGATGCCCACTAATGACACTTGTAGACATCGGGGTCTTTAGCTGGAGCCATCAAAGATTGAACTTGGATTCCTATTTGAATTGAGGCATATGGTTTCTCAGTGAGGCATGCTTTTCTTTCCTTGAGCTATGGCCCCTTGTATTGCAAATAACAAATGCTGTTGCACAGAGGACAACGCATTAGAAGGAGCCCCCCCCTTAATGAAAAATTTTGCAAGAGCTGCTTGTGGCTGAGCTTGAGGATAAGAATCTGAAAAAAATAAGTCAGGTTCACCTTGCTTTCAAAATAAGCAATTTAAGCATGGCTGCTTGGGAATGAAATCTGTGAAAAGCGACACATAACCAGTGGGTGGGATTCAGCCAGTTCACACCACTTTGGGAGAACCAGTTGTTAACTTTCTGAGCAGTTTGGTGAACTGGTTGTTGGAAGAAATCATTACGGCAGAGAACCGGTTGTTAAATTATTTGAATCCCACCACTGGAGGAAACTAAATGCCTATGGAGATTCTCAATCATCCAGAGCAAGGGTCTCCAACCTTGACAACTTTAAGACTTGTGGACTTCAACTCCCAGAAACCCTAAGCCAGCTTTGCTGGCTGAGGAACTCTGGGAATTGAAGTCCACAAATCCTAAAGTTTCCAAGGTTGGAGACCCCTGCTCGGGACGATTGAGATGGTTGTTCCAAAGGTACTTTTTCCAAAAGGGAAATGGACTTTCTGGTTCATTTTTCTTTGAAAACTTTTAGCTTCCCATCGAAGAAGCTTCTTCAGTTCTAACTGACTGATGTGGAATATAAGGATTTATATTCTTTGCAGTCATCTGGTTGTTAAGTGGTGGGGAACTACAACCTCTAATCCCAAATTAATGCCCATATTGTTTTTATTTATTTATTTATCAGTTTGTCAAACATGTACAAGATGGCAGGTATGAATATGAACATGGACATGAATGAAGGAAATGAATACAAAGAAATGGGAGCAGTAAGACAGGGATGGTAGGCATGCTGGTGCGCTTATGCACACCCCCTTTACGAACAGGGATGGGGTGAGGTCCACGGTAGACAGTCTAAGGTTAAAGTTATGGGGGTTTGTGGAAGAAACTACAGAGTCAGGTAGTGCATTCCAGGCGCTGACCACTCTGTTGCTGAAGTCGTATTTTCTGCAATCGAGTTTGGAGCGGTTTAACCTTGAGTTTGTATTGATTGTTTGCCTGTGTATTGTTGAGGTTGAAGCTGAAGAAGTCATTGACAGTTAAGACATTGTAGCAGACAATTTTGTGTTTTATGCTTGGATTGGATCACAGGTGGCACAGTTCCAGATTGTCCAAGCCCAAAATTTCAAGCCTGCTGACATAAGGGATTCTATTGTGAGTAGAGGTAGTAGAGGTGAGTAGAGTACTCTTCTCGTGAAATACTTCTGGACCCGCTCAATTGTATTAATGTCTGATATTCAGTATGGATTCCAGGCAGATGAGCTGTATTGAAGAACTGGTCTGGCAAAGGTTTTGTATACCCTAGTTACATGGGTGAAATCCAGCAGAAATTTTGAATAGTTTGGAGAACTGGTAGTGGAAATTTTGAGTAGTTCGTAGAACCGGCAAACACCACCTCTGACTGGCCCCAGAGTGGGGTGGGAATGGAGATTTTGCAATATCCTCCCCTTAGGTGGGGGAGGGAATGGAGATTTTATAATATCTTTCCCCTGGAGTGGGGTGGAAATGGAGATTTTGCAGCATCCTTATTCTGCCATGCCCACCAAGCCACACCCACAGAACCAGTAGTAAAAAAATTTGAATTTCACCACTGCCTAGTTAGCAAAACAATATTATCGGAGAAGAAGTTTTCCAAATTAGGTTAACAATTCTTAATGCCTTTTTGGCAATTCTGTTACAATGAGCTCTGGGGCTTAGATCATTTGAGAATGACATTTAATACAGCACAATTTCTGACTAAAATGATCCAACTAAGATTAGCATTTGTGGGCCTGATTGGAGTAGATTACAGGAGCAACACAGAAATATAACTTTATGTCATTTTATTCCATTTTACATAAAGTATTAAATTATTGTATTTTATCCTATTTTGTACTACTGTTGTATTTTACCCTATTCTTATTTTAAATTATTTGTATTAGCCTATAGGCAAATCAATAAATCGAATCTAATAAATCTAATCTGATCTGATCTAATCTAATCCCAAATTCTCCAATCCAAAACTCCATCCAACAACATGTTGTCAGGCAACAAACTCCTGATGTAGGTGTGCACCGTTAGGTGTGGGTTCAAGGAGCGGGGATGGGGGACAATCCATAGATCCGTAAAACATGGTTACAGCAGTGGTTTAAGTCCACAAAGAGCATATTAGGGCATCTTAGTTAGACTCTGTTTGGAAAGCTAAAATAAGTCATTCTTGTACAGCTTTCTCAATGAGATATAAAACTTAGTTTACTATACGCTGGAATGGCGCAGTTCACCTGGGTTTTCCTATTAATGTATATCTAGCAAAACATGACCTATACGTGATTATCAGTAGGGTGTTTTAAACAATTGAAACCAGGGGTGGGCTCTACTTACTTTTACTACTGGTTTGCAACGGGATTGTGCTCGCGTGCTCGCTTCACTTGCTTCTGTGCATGCTCAGATCACCTATGACAACATCCAGGTCGGTGGACGGAGCTTCCCACCGTTTTTATTACTGGTTCTATAGAACCGGTCTAAACCGGGCGCAACCCACCAGTGATCAAAACTTATATTCTGCATAGAATTCCTTTCCATTTGTGGACAAGCCCATAAAACCTAGTGGCCAGGCTGCTAATCTAGGATCAGGGAGACAGCCAGTTTCGAACCCACATGAGGCTCTCTGGATTACACTAGGCTTGTCTTTTTCACGGTTATTGCAAGGATAAAAGCAGAGGAGAACCACAAAGAGCTCTTGGAGCAGAGGTGGGATTCATTTAGTTTCTCTACCGGTTCGCAAATGTGAGCACACATGCGCACTTCGCTAGCATGCGCCACCTCTGCCCATGTGGATGGCCTTCTGCACATGTGCGGTAGTCATACATTATGTCTGGGTGGGTGGGCGGAGCCTCCTGCAGTCACGGCTACCGGTTTGCGTGATCCGGAGGGAACCGGCTGAATCCCATCACTATCTTGGAGGCAAAGTTCTTGATGCAGAAATAAATGCGCTGTTATTTTGTTTAGAATGAAACCCAAACTTCTTCAGCTTCTGAAGGACCTCTCTTGCACCCAGAAATGAATTCTGAAACAGAAATCTTTAATCGTTTGTATATTGCCCGAGACCTTATTTCTTGTTTTGCTCTCAGGCATTTTATAACAAGCTTTGTAAATAACAGTAAGATCTGATTTTACAGAGCCCACAAAGCTGTTGGATTAATTCCATTTTTTGGGTCCCTAATGCTTTAAAAATGGGACGCAGTGGCTCAGTTGGCTAAGACTCTGAGCTTGTCGATCGAAAGGTTGGTAATTCAGTGGTTTGAATCCCTAGTGCCGCGTAACTGGGTGAGCGCCCGTTACTTGCCCCAGCTTCTGCCAACCTAGCAGTTCGAAAGCACATAAAAAATGCAAGTAGAAAAATAGGGACCACCTTTGGTGGGAAGGGAACAGCAATCTGTGTGCCTTTGGTGTTTAGTCATGCCGGCCACAAGACCACGGAGACGTCTTTGGACAGCGCTGGCTCTTCAGCTTTGAAACGGAGATGAGCACCGCCCCCTAGAGTTGGAAACGACTAGCACATATGTGTGAGGGGAACTTTTACCTTTACCTTTAATGCTTTAAAAATTCATTTGCTAAGTGTCACACAGATGACCGTAAGTAGCTGGACCGAATAAATTTTGCCAAATTTCTCTCTGAATCAGATGCAAAGACCGATTGTGTTCTTTGCTCTCCGGTGACTATATAGGTGGTGGCTTAGCAGATAACATTTCATTGGTCAGATGAACTAGAGAAAACAACAGGCCTTGGAAAGACCCTTCCCAACAGTTTTACCATTGGATATTCCCTGTAGATCTTACCTCATCCAAATTCCAGAATGTTTTCAGCTGTGAGATGTGACACTGAATTATTTTGCTGGTTCCTGCCTGGTTTATTGTTGTCAATAATGTCTCCAGCATGAAGGAATAGAGTTATTCCTGTCTCCTGTGTGCTGCCCACAGCTTGAATTTGATTGTGCACTCCAGTACTAAGAAAAGTCAGGGGGAAATGACAGATTGAACCGATGAAAGGACAGGAGAGGAAAAGATATATATATTGGTATATATATATATGTACATACCAAGAGAGTTGGTGTACAGCGACTGAAGAAAACATTGTGTCCTAAAATAGAAAAGGAAAAAAAATTGCTTTGCGGGTGAAGAGAGAAATGTATATCACTTAATCGATAACTTTAGTTGCCGACTACAGATTCAGTGTGATGTGGCTATTAAAAAAAGAAAAGAAAAGCAAAAACAATTTGGAGCTTCATCAACTGAAGGAACTGTTCATCTTCATTCAGTGTTGATCCGATTCCACCGTGGGTTATAATGTTAAGTTCTGGGTGTCAACACTTGAAGTTTTCAGACCAAATGGAAATGGTTCAGAGGAGCAAGAAAGAACAGGGAATTAAGTATTATTTTGAAGAGAGATTGAAGAATATAGTGGCTGTGAGTGTATCCTGTAGATGACTCTGGTTTTTTTTAAAAAAATTATTTACCGTATTTTTCGGAGTATAAGATGCACCTTTTTCCCCAAAAAAAGAGGACGAAAATCTGGGTGCATTTTATACTCCGAATGGAGCTTCAGAAAAAAAGCCCCAAACGGAGCTTCAGAAAAATGTTCAGATTAACACCAGACAAAAAAACAATAAATTATATTCTTATCAAGGAACTACCAAGAAAAAAACAACACTTCCAGCAACATTGACAGGGCAGGTTAATGTATATAAATAGAGAGCAAACCACACTCCCTTCTAGCACTGAAGATATTACCTACTCAGGTAATAAAACATCTGCAAGCAAACAGTCAAGCTCAGAAAACACAAAGAGCTCCTTTCGGGACACATCATACAAAAGCAACCCAGCAATGTTCAATGAATGTCTCCCCCATGACTTCACCGTTCCACCTGTTATGTATTTCAGCTGTAATAATAATAAATTCACTAAACTTGTATGCAAGACAGATGTTTTTATTAGGTACATAGGTTCTCAGGGTCTACGTAGCACTGAGATTTTTGTTTTTTTAAAAAAAATATCCTTGAAACCATCAGGATAACTTACCCAGACCGAAATTCTGAAGAGCTCTGATGCTCTCATGCTTATAACATCTTGCAAATTGTGGTCTTGGAAAGGAGATTCAGAAAAAAATCCCACCTAATGAAAATTTTGGCACTTTAATTCAGGAGCCATTGAAACGATGTTCCGCATACTTCTTCATTGTCAATCCTATCAAGATCGGTGACACAAAGTTATTACACCTTTATTAACTTAGTACCCAGCCTTTTTTTTTTTTTTCATTTCTATTATCTTTTAGCTGATCAGAGTAATGAAGTCTCCTACAATGCTTTTCGGTGGTTTTTTTTCTTTTTCCCAGTAACTAGCAAGATTCAGCACGACTATACTAGGACAAGCTGGATGTGATTAAATTTGTTCAAAGTTTAGTGAGAACAATAACGGTTTTAACCTTCCTGGGGTTTTTTTCTTTTTCTATTTCTAGCTGTAATTTATGATGGGCCTTTTCACTAGAGTTTTAGGGCTAGTAGCCTCGGTGTTTAAAATGGTGTACTTGAACCAAGGAAGTTTCAGTTGAGCTGCCCGTGTTCCGTTTGTCTTTCTCTATTCCCTGTTGTTTGTGTTTCCAACGTGCGTTGGAAATGCCTTTACGCTTTTTGTGGGAAGAAGTGTCCGTCGGGGTTCAGTGGCTGTTTGGAAAGATGGTTTTTAGTGGTGGACAGGATCACATGCCTTGAAAGTCTTGGGTGAAGAAAAAAAGGGAAGAAATGCTGAGGGTACCTGGGTTTTATGCCCTCTCTAGGCTTTTGAATTTGAGCTTGTGTTCTGATTGGTTGTCAGACTCCCACGGGGCCACCCAGGGCTAACTTTGTAGGTTGTGTTTTTGAGCTTGGTTAAGCCTCGCTGGGTGATGATGTAATGGAAGGGGTTTGGGATTCCTATTATAGCTCTGCCTGAAGGAGGTAGATCTTTGTTATGTAGACTGGACGGACCATTGACAAAGGTGGGGGTGTGTGTGTGACTTTCTGACTCCCTTTTAGGGGAAATATTCTGCCCTTTTAATATTTCCTAAAATAATTCATTTTCCTAGGAGAGAGGTGGGTGCTGACTTCCTACACTTTCTAGATAATTTCTGATATGGATACATTGATTTCTTTGATTAGAGGAAAGAAATATCATCTATATTTATTGCTGAAACGGGGCTAATGGGTCAAAATTCGGATGCTTGGCAATTGGTTCATTTTTTTATAATAATAATAATAATAATAATAATAATAATAATAATAATAATAATAATAATAATAATATTATTATTATTATTATTATGTGTGTGTGTGTGTGTGTGTGTGTGTGTGTATTATTATTATTATTATTTAATTTTTATACCGCCCTTCTCCCGAAGGACTCAGGGCGGTTAACAGCCAGATAAAATACAGTACAATACAATACAGTAAAATCACTATTAAAAAACTTATTCAATAAGGCCTATAAATTAAATTATAAAATACATAATATAATATAAAACCCCATTTAAAATCCAATTTAAAAAACCCATTTTATGCCAGTCCTGCTCGGAAGAATAAATACGTCTTCAGCTCGCGGCGAAAGGTCCGGAGGTCAGGAAGTTGTTGAAGTCCTGGGGGAAGCTCATTCCAGAGGGTAGGTGCCCCCACAGAGAAGGCTCTCCCTCTGGGGGTCTCCTCATGCTAGTAATGAACTCTGGAAAAGAAATGTCTCTGAGTTTCTTTTACGCAGAAGAGGTATTTCTGGAACCTTGCCACCGACACTGTTTGGCTGACGGCACCCTGAGGAGACCCTCTCTATGGGAGCGCACCGGTCGGTGGGAGGCATGTGGTAACAGAAGGCGGTCCCGAAGATATCTCGGTCCTAAGCCATGGAGCGCTTTAAAGGTGGTAACCAGCACCTTGAAGTGCACCCAGAAGACCACAGGCAGCCAGTACAGCCTGCGCAGGATAGGTGTTATATGAGAGGCACGAGTGGCTCCCTTATCACCCGCGCAGCTGCATTCTGGACCAACTGGAGCCTCCGGGTGCTCCTCAAGGTTGACGATTGCAGTGTCTCAGGGCTGTGTCATCCCCTTTTTCTTATCTTCTAACCAGCAAAGTCAATGTGGAATTCACCTGCAGCATGTCCCAATAAACTCCCTCTCTCTGACTTCCTGGGGAAGTGTGTCACTCTGGTGGGCATACAGGTAGCCTTCAATTTACAACAGTTCGTTTAGTGACCGTTGCAACGGCACTGAAAAATGTGATTTATGACCATTTGTCCCAGTTTATGACCTTGGCAGCATCCCCATGATCGTGGGATCAAAATTCAAAGCTGGTTCATACGTATGACCGTCCCAAAGTCGTGTGATTCCCTTTTTGCAACCTTCTGACAAGCAAAATCAATGGAGGAAGCACGATTCACTTAACAACCAGGTTACTAACTTATTGTTGGAAGAAATATCCTTCTGGGTTCCGTTCCAAGTGTGTGGGAGGAAGACACTGGATTCATGGAAGTTGCTTGGAAAGAAGGTTTATTGATGAACAGGATCACATGCCTTGGAGATCGTGGGCGAAAAGAAAGGGAAGAGATGCTGAGAGTCCCTGGGTTTTACACCCTCTCTGGCTTTGAACTTCCTGGGACACAGGAAGAGCGTCCTGTGGTTGGTTGCTGTCAGAGATCATGGCTGGCTTTTGTAGATTGTCTGTGTGCTAAGTTTGGTTGAATCTTTTTTTTTTATTATTTGCATTTATATCCCACCCTTCTCCGAAGACTCAGGGCGGCTTACACTATGTTAGCAATAGTCTTCATTCTATTTGTATATTTATATACAAAGTCAACTTATTGCCCCCAACAATCTGGGTCCTCATTTTACCTACCTTATAAAGGATGGAAGGCTGAGTCAACCTTGGGCCTGGTGGGACTAGAACCTGCAGTAATTGCAGGCAGCTGCTGTTAACAACAGACTGCATTAGCAGTCTGAGCCACCGAGGCCCTTGTTGGGTGATGCAACGAAAAGGCAATTAAATGGCTCTGCCTGAAGGAGGTAGATCTTTGTTATGTAGAATGGACTGGCTCAAGCCTTAATGGCCCATTAACAATGGTGGGGGGAAGGGCTGCCTCCCTTTTAGGGGAAATATTCTGCCCTTTTAATAATTCCTAAAATATTTCATTTTTTTCTAGGAGTTTTAAACTTCCTAAGTTATCAAGTGCAGTGATTCACTTAACAACTGTGGCATGAAAGGTCGCAAAGCAGGACAAAATTGACTTAGCGCCTGTCTTGCATAGCAGAGAAAAGAAGGACTAGGGGAGACATGATAGCTGTGTTCCAATATCTCAGGAGTTGCCACAAAGAAGAGGGAGTCAAGCTGTTCTCCAAAGCACCTGAGGGCAGGACGAGAAGCAATGGGTAGAAACTAATCAAGGAGAGAAGCAACTTAGAACTAAGGAGAAATTTCCTGACAGTTAGAACAATTCATCAGTGGAACAACTTGCCTCCAGAAGTTGTGAGTGCTCCAACACTGGAAGTTTTTAAGAAAATGTTGGATAGCCATTTGTCTGAAATGGTGTAGGGTTTCCTACCTGGGCAGGGGGTTGGACTAGAAGACCTCCAAGGTCCCTTCCAACTCTGTTATTATGTTATGTTAAGTATAAATTTTGGGCTCCATTGTGAGGCTGAAGACTACTTTGTGTATCATTTTTGAGGGTGAGTGGCGAATGGATTTACACCTCAAAGGTTTCTTTAGATGTAGATGACACACGTGGAAATGCCACTTCCCGCACTGATTATCTATGCTGGGCTGTCTCGGGGAAAAAAAAATAGATACTTGCCGAGGTCTAAATGAATGAACAAAAATCATCTAAGTTACATAGTTAGATAAGTAGAGATGCCTTTTAGTTACATTGATCTTCAAAGAGAACTTCAAGGTGCCTCTGGGAAGACTCAGTCCTATTTGTGAAAATTATTCTCACAGGGGAACCAAGGCAATTCCCTTGATTAAGGTTCTTAGATTTCATGCAGAATTAATCAGTCTGAAATTACAGGAAAGCCTGCTCTTTGCCCTGCTTTGGTGGTGGGGAAACTGAGTAAAAATAGACCCGATTCGTATCTTATCTCTTTGTTAGAATTAGATAGATTAGAATAGAATAGGTAGTCCTCGACTTAAAACATTAGAATAGAATAGAATAGAATAGAATAGAATAGAATAGTGTAGGAATTTAGCACCCACCCCCCTCCTAGAAGAATGAAATATTCTAGGAAATATTTTAAAAAGCAGAATATTATACCTTCCTGGATGAGAAATGGAGAAACATATTTTAAAGACAAAGGAGCTCCCTGCAACTTCCTGACTCCCCCCCACCTTTGTCAATGGGCCATTAAAAGCCTCAGCTAAGCTCACTCATTCTCCCCACCTTTGTCAATGGGCCATTAAAAGCCTCAGCTAAGCTCACTCATTCTCCCCACCTTTGTCAATGGGCAATTAAGGCTTCAACCAAGCTCACTCAATCCCCCCATGATTTGCAACACAATACAACTGAAACTCACCACATGGCAAGGCTCAAGCAAGCTTGAGAGACAGCCAGCAAGGCTAGCTAAGACCCCCACCCCCTGGGAGTCTGACAACCAATCAGGATACTCTTCCTGTGCCCCAGAAAGGTCAAAGCTCAGAAAAATCATAAAACCAGGGAGCACACAGGATCTCGGCCCCTTTTCTGTTCAGGATCTCAAGCCATGTGATCCTGACCACCATTAAACCATCTTTCCAAGCAGCCTCCATGTTTCCAGTGTCTTTGTCCCCACTTGGAACTGAACCCAGATGGATATTTCTTCCAACAATAGAATAGAATAGAATAGAATAGAATAGAGCAGAACAGAGCAGAGCAGAGCAGAGCAGAGCAGAGCAGACCAGAATAGAATAACAGAGTTGGAAGGGACCTTGGAGGTCTTCTAGTCCAACCCCCTGCTCAGGCAGAAAACCCTACACCACTTCAGACAAATGATTATCCAACATCTTCTTAAACACTTCTAGTGTTGGAGCATTTACAAGTTCTGGAAGCAAGTTGTTCCACTGATTAACTATTTTAACTGTCAGGAAATTTCTCCTTAGTTCTAGGTTGCTTCTCTCCTTGATGAGTTTCCATCCGTTGCTTCTTGTTCTACCCTTAGGTGCTTTGGAGAATAGCTTGATCCCCTCTTCTTTGTGGCAACCCCTGAGATATTGGAAAATTGCTTTCATGTCTCCCTTGGTCCTTCTTTTCATTAAATTTTAAATGGGGTTTTAATGTATGGTAAATTTTAAATTTCCAGGCTAATTTAAATAAGTTTTTTAAATCGCATTTTAAATTGTACTTTGTATTGTTTGTTTTATTTTGCCTGTACACCGCCCTGAGTCCTTCGGGAGAAGGGCGGTATAAAAATCAAATAAATAAAATAAATAAAATAAAATAAATAAACTAGACATATCCAGTTCCTGCAACCGTTCTTCATATGTTTTAGCCTCCAGTCCCCTAATCCTCTTTGCTGCTCTTCTGTGCACTCTTTCCAGAGTCTCAACATCTCTTTTGTATTGTGATGACCAAAACTGAATGCAGTATTCCAAGTGTGGCCTTATCAAAGCATTATAAAATGGTATTAACACTTCACGTGATCTCGACTCAGTCACATTACCCCACCACTACCACACCACGCCCACAGAACCGGTAGTAACAAATTTGACATTTCACCCACTTATTTACTTCCTTTCTTCATGTTTATGCTCATACCTATACTTGTTATCTTGTACATGTTTGACAAACAAATAAAATAAATAAATAAGCAAATGTGACCTTTTTTGTTTGTTTGTTTCTCTCTTTAAGTTCATCTTTGTTCTGATCTGAAAGCTTTTGAAAAGGGGGCACGGTTAAAAAGTTCTCTTGTCTGAAGCATTTCATACAATTTGCAGGTCATTACTGCAGGAATGAAACAAATTAAGGATGTGTATTTCTATCCTGGGGGATTGGTCGAAGTCCATGATTGTGGTCCTTGAGAGTTGGGTACCCGAGATTAGAAAGTGAACTTCCTCACCTTAGATGTAGTGAAGATAGTTAAAAGCTTAGTTTGCAGAGTCCTGGATGCTCTTAGCTCAATTTTATTTTGTTCACAACCGCTCTTCCTTCCATCACTCCCATATTTTTTTTTGTCTTCCCTGCTTGAAGCATATCTTAGTAGTGTCAGGAGAACCAGTAAAAGCTTTATGAGTACAACAAATTATTAAAAATCCATTATAGCTGTATCTCTACAGTCCATCTAGCTGACAGTCATGTGAAGCAATTGATATTTTGAATTGCCAAGCAGAGTTTGAAAAGAAATGGATATTCTTGAGGAATCAGCTGTCTATTACTTTCAAAACCGGCATCTATACGGACCAGTGGCTTGGATGTCTTCATGATAGTGTCTTGTGTTTCTAAACAGAAATATAGGAAGCTTCAGTTCCTCTAAAATTCTTTTCTTTCAGAATGTTATGGCTGGATCAGAGCACCAGTAAAGTACCTTAGCAGTGATGTAACTGTAGATGGACCATCCAGAATCATCTAGAGACAGAATTAGACAGGCAGAATTAGCATTAGTAATTGGATGAATTTAGAGGAGCTGTCATTGATCATTGCAACATCCTTTCTTATTGAAAAAAAATGAACAAAACATCGCAGGGATGGTTTTATATGAAACACCCAGAACTTTCTCTTCACCTGTTCTCTACTGGTGTGTTTGAAAGTTGAATATATCAGTGGCACTTTGAGATACCATTTAATGTGCTGGGCTAGGAACCAGGATTAGATTTTTCTTGAGCAAAAAAGCTGGTTGAATGACTTTGGACCTCTCAGACCTACCCAGGAAAAATGGAAGGGAAGGGGAAGGGGAAGGCAAAGGGAAGGGAAGGGAAGGGAAATGAAATGCAAGGAAAGGAAGTAAATGGATGAATAAGGGAAGGGGAAGGGAAGGGAAGGGAAGGGAAAGGAAAGGAAAGGAAAGAAACAGAAGGGTAAGGAAAGGAAAGGAAAGGAAAGGAAAGGAAAGGAAAGGAAAGGAAAGGAAAGGAAAGGAAGTAAATGGATGAATAAGGGAAGAGAAGGGAAGGGGAAAGGCAAGGCAAGGCAAGGAAATAAAAGGAAAGGAATATTAAAATAAATGTTAAAATAAATGCATTTCTTAAAGTTGAACTTGGCTCCTGAATGAGTATTATAGGGCTTGCAGAGAAGCATATTATACCTAAAATAAAAGAGAACGTGAAAAATATGGTTTTGTTTTTGGAAAATTAGTCCATACTTGATTTAGGGCTCTTAGATTTTTATTTTAAAATAAATGGCTTATTTAGCTTCCAGTGTATAGAAATCTGTAATGGATTTACAGTCTTGCTTGACTTGTCTGGAATGCCCTGTTATTTAAATAAAATAAATAATTGCAGTGATTGGAAATTAGAATGCCAAAGTTGAAAATATTAAGGAAAGAAATGGACTGTATGGCTCAGGGAACAGAAAAGAAGGAAGAAAATAGCTTTCAATTCCTGCTAATCCATTGATTTCTTCATTGCTAACACATTCTTCAAAGAACTAAAATGATTTCTATATATGTGCTCATCATCAGATGAAGCACATAAAAATCAAATGAACTATATTCTTGATACAAATAAGTATAAGAGCTTTGATTGAGAGCTACCCAGAGTCAGTTATAAGATGGGTGACTGTTGGGTATAAATGTTTTAAATAAACAACCCCCCCTCTATTATAATTCCAAAGATATGGTCAGGAACCGATTGTAAAATTGCTCATGAATTGCTCATGCCCAAGATCCAAATCATGCTAAAAAAGGAAAAACAAAGATAGAATAGAATAAAATAGGATATAATTTTTTATTGGCCAAGTGTGATTGGACACACAAGGAATTTGTCTTGGTGCATATGCTAAATAAAGCCAATTGGTTTCCATGAAATATCTTGAGCATATACTCAACAGTAATTTCACCATTCATGCATTTTAAAAAAAATATTGGAGTGGTGCAATGGCCTAGAGATGGATCTCTCACCTCACAATCAGGAGGCTGTGAGTTCAATCCTAGGTAGCGGCAGATATTTCTCTCTCTGGACACAGTGAGTACATATCTGCTACGAACTCCGCATTGGTGACAGGAAGGGCATCTGGCCAGTAAACACTCAGCTCCATTCAGTTGCCCTGACTCCCCCCCAATGCAAAGGGATTATGGGGTCATTAAGAGACTAAAAAAAAAAAAGCATTTTTAAAAAATTGTATCAGAGCTTCAAAAATAGTCAGGTTTGCAAGCCTTAATTCAAATCATGATGTTAAAAATTTTGAGATGGAAAGATGGTGATAGAAAGATCACTCTGTGCAAGGTTTTCTAAACATATTCATAAATATGTAAAGTTTTCTGGCCTAGTTTTATATAAATTTTTTTTTACAAACTATCAAAATTACCCATCGAGTTTGCTGTGTTTTTTTTTCCCCTTCTCCTTTGTGTGAGGAAGAATGCATTGCTAGTCTGCTTCTAGCAATGGATCAAAACCTCTGCGAGATGATGGCTGTGTAGATGCCTCATTATTCGGAAATTGCTCTGAAGTTTCCCACAATTTCATAATAACATTCAAAAAGAAGGAATGAAGCAAAAAAAAAAATTGAAGTAGATAAGGAAATAAACCCAGCCTTCATGAAACTTCTGGGAGACAGAATTTTTATACTCCCTTGAAGAATAAAAAGTTCAAGAAAATAACAGTTTGCACACTAAGAACTTTTCTCTCAAACTTTCAAAATAATAATAATAATGATGATGGACAGCACATCATGCACCAATGTACTCAGCCATGTCACTCTTCTAAACAAAGTAAGCCATCTGTCCTAGGCTGCCCACTCAGAATAAAGCAAACAAGAATAAGGATTATGAACTAGAAGAGGCCATAAGCACAGGTTGAAGAACATCTTGCGATTAAATCTGTCATCATAATTCTTGGATCTCCAACATGGAACAAGTAGCTGCTTCCCAGGATAGCATTCTTGATGTTGTCACCATCGCTGCGATTCATGATGGAAATATTTTCGTTTTTCTACTCCATAATGGAGCATGCCATGGGCGACAAGGTGTCCCTACATATCCTTGGAGCAGATGGTATTCTACCTCCTAGTAGAACAGTCCATATTGCAACCTTTCTATCTCGGATGCTCGGATGTCATTTCAGATGACAAGCTGTCACTCTTATGCATAGATAGAGAATGTCTTTAAGAGATGCCTACTTCTTTCTGAATGGATCGATGAGTGAAAAAAAAAAACACCCAAAAACATATGAACCAGAGTTGTGACTATTGAGACGCACACTTGAATGATGCTAGTAATTGGGACTCGACTGTAAAGAGGAAAGTTGGACCATAAGAAAAGCTGAGCGCCAAAGAATTGAGGCCTTTGAACTCTGGTGCTGGAGAAGACTCCTACGAGTCCCTTGGACTGCAAGGCGATCAAACCTGTCAGTCCTAGAGGAGATCAACCCTGACTGCTCTTTAGACGGCCAGATCCTGAAGATGAAACTCAAAATCCTTTGGCCACCTAATGAGAAGGAAGGACTCACTGTAGAAGAGCCGAATGATGGGATAGATTGAGGGCAAAAGAAGAAGGGGATGGCAGAGAACGAGGTGGCTGCTCTTTATAAGGCCAGATCCTGAAGATGAAACTCAAATACTTTGGCCACCTAATGAGAAGGAAGGACTCACTGAAGAAGAGCCTAATGCTGGGAATGATTGAGGGCAAAAGAAGAAGGGGACGAAAGAGAAGGAGGTGGCTGGATGGAGTCACTGAAGCAGTCGGCGTGAGCTTAAATGAACTCCGGAGGATGGTAGAGGACAGGAAGGCCTGGAGGAACGTTGTCCATGGGGTGGCGATGGGTTGGACACGACTTCGCAACTAACAACAACAACTATAAAGAGATAGAGCATGTTGTTGGTGTTCCACAAGGCAGATTATTATTTAGGTTTGTTGTAGTGCACGGATGAGGGGGAAGGTCAAAGAATAATATAAAAACACCCATATGTGTTGATATGTTTTTTTTGTTTAAAGTTGGGGGGAAATTCAAGGCAGGCTTTTGGTAGAGTATTTTAATTATTTTAATTGCCATCTGCAGATGGTTTGGGAGAAGAGAGTTTAAAATTTTATGCTCCAAAAATATGGGCTACGAATAAAGGAAACCTTGATTATTGTTTGTCTATGAAAGACAGAGGGTGCCCCACTTTAAAACAAAAGCAGACATATGGAGTAATTTGCAATATATATATATAAGCTTTTTAGAGTCGGACACCAAAGGATCTTTCTTTCTTTCTTTCTTTCTTTCTTTCTTTCTTTCTTTCTTTCTTTCTTTCTTTCTTTCTTTCTTTCTTCCCTCCCTCCCTCCCTCCCTCCCTCCACCCTTCTCCTTCTTCCTTCCTTTCCTTTCCTTTCCTTTCCTTTTTCTTTCTTTCTTCCCTCCCTCCCTCCCCCACCCTCCTTCCTTCCTTCCTTCCTTTCCTTTTCTTTCTTTCTTTCTTTCTTTCTTTCTTTCTTTCTTTCTTCCTTCCTTCCTTCCTCCTCCTCCTCCTCCTTCCTTCCTTCCTTCCTTCCTTCCTTTCCTTTCCTTTCCTTTTTCTTTCTTTTTTCTTTCTTCCCTCCCTCCCCTCCTCCTCTCTCTTTCTCCCTCCCTCCCTCCCTTCCTCTTTCTTTCTTTCTTTCTTTCTTTCTTTCTTTCTTTCTTTCTTTCTTTCTTTCTTTCACAATTGGTCTACGCCTTCTATGATTTTCCCTATAAGCCCCATAAGAACGTGAAGTATGCCATAAGAATGTAAGAAGACCCCAAACTCAATAAAGTTAGCATTTGAAACATACTCTCTGCATTTAGGAATGGTAATATACTGCTATCAGGATTGTCAGCTGTCAATGATTCTAAAAAAAATAAACGGCTTCCCCTGACTAATCATGGTCAACTCCAGGGGATGGTTCTCATCTCCGTTTCTTAGCTGAGGGACCCAGCGTTGTCTGAAGACATTTTCCGTGGTCGCCAGCACCACTATATGAGAGGCGCACGAAATGCTGTTACCTTCCCACCAAAGTTGATCTACTCTCATTTGCATCCTGTCAAACTGCTAGGTGAGCAAGCAACAGGAGCTCACCCCCATCTTACAACACTCAGGTCTGAAACTCAAGCTGTCTGCTTTCTAACCGACAAGTTCAGCATCTTTAACTTATGAGCCGTCACAACACCACCACCCCCCACCCCCCCGATGATTTCTATCCATCCTTAATATCCCAAGACTTCTATTTAAATTCATGAGCACCGTTGAGACTGGAGGCAATAGCTCTATCGATTAATATTGTTTTCACTGAAGAAAACTCTTCTTTTATCAGTCCTAAAAAATCTGGCATGTTACCATCAGCAGATGATCACAGGCTTTTCCATTGTGAGAGAACAAGGAAAATGCTTCCTTACCCACTTTCCCGAATTCTGTACTTAGTTTTATATATCCTTTTCCCATACTTAAGGGACACAGTGGCTCAGTAGCTAAGACGCTGAGCTTGTCAATCGAAAGGTCGGCAGTTCAGAGGTTCGAATCCCTAGGGCCGCGTAACGGGGTGAGCTCCCGTGACTTGCCCCAGCTTCTGCCAACCTAGCAGTTTGAAAGCATGTAAAAAATGCAAGTAGAAAAATAGGGACCACCTTTGGTGGGAAGGGAACAGCGTTCCGTGCACCTTTGGCATTTAGTCATGCCAGCCACATGACCACGGAGACGTCTTCGGACAGCGCTGGCTCTTTGGCTTTGAAACGGAGATGAGCACCGCCCCCAAGAGTCGGGAACGACTAGCACATATGTGCAAAGGGAAACTTTACCTTTACCTTATCCCATACTTCTTGTCTTCTTTCTAAGGCAGAAAGAACCAAATGGCCATCTAATTAGGGAGAATGGGAACGGATCAATGTTAGGACACAACGGAATCGAACTATACATTTGGAAGGCAAAGAAAGAATGAGATGTACATGTGCTTGTTATTGCCAAAACATGGGGGAATGTTGGAAATACAATCTGTAAAGGGGACGGTGGAATTTGTCAGCAGGATAACTTTCTGAAAACTGAAGAGAAGGGATCAAATATAGGGACGGAAAGATTGGGCTTAACAAAACGTTGAGCTAAAAAAAGGGGCTGGATCAGGTCCCAGTTTCTTCCAGGGCATCTTTACAGGTGAAGCAGCTGCTCTCTTCTAAATTCCTTGCCTCTTCTGCTTGAACACAGTTGAGGAAAATCAAACCCCTCGTAGAAGGACGAAATATTTTGAGAAATATTTAAAAAGGCAGAATATTATATTTTCCCTAAAGGAGAAACATGTTTCTAAAGACAAAAACAAAAGACAAAAACTCAGAGCTTCAGAGGTGGGCTTTCACATAATTGAACAACATAATTTAACACATATTCGATTCACCTAGAGTTGAATATGTGAGCATGCGCATGCCTTCTGCGCAAGCATGCGACCTTGTACTCGTATGCTTTGCTCATGAGCATGGCTTGCATGCATGTGCGTGGCTTAAAACTGTGGCTAAATAGGACAGCTTAGTGCCGGGGTGGGTGGATGGGTGGGCAGGCCCACCCGCAGGTCACAACTACCGGTTCACCTGAACCAGTCCAAACCCCTGTCCTGCCCCCAGCAGATATTTGGTGCCCATTGAGAAGGACTGGGCCAGCCTATCTACAAGACAAAAGACCTTCAGATCCAGGGTGATGGGATTAAGACATGACCCTCCAGGACATAATAGGATTATCTAGCAGCAGGGCTCACCGCATTGTGAAATCGCCTGGGGACATTGCATCACCATCACCCCCAGGCTTCAACCAAACTTCAGACAAACATGACCTTACATGGCCCCATGGGAGTCTGACTATAGCCAATAGAATACAATTCTTGCACAGGAACAGGAAGCTCAAGGGCAAGGCCAGAGAGAAGGTATAAATAACTCTCACTCTCCACTCCATAGGAGTGCAACTGGACTTCCTTGTTTTTTTTTCTTTTGAAGACGTTTCGCTTCTCATCCAAGAAGCATCTTCAGCTCTGACAGGATAGTAGGGAATGAAAGGATTTATATTCCTTACAGACAGGTAGTTATTGTCATCCTTTTAGAAGGTCATTAAAGTACTCTTCGTTAGAAAACAACATTGATAGAATTGCTCTTTGTCTTGCTGCAAGCGCACCTATTTATTCAAGCGGGACTGGCTTAAAAGTTTTATTAAATTTTAATTGGGGTTATTTATATTTTAAGGTTTGTTAAATTGTTTTAAATTTCGGCCACCCTGTAATATGTTTTGTTTTAATCTTGTTTTAATGTGTATATTGTGGATTTTTATTTGGCTGTACACTGCCCTGAGTCCTTCGGGAGAAGGGCGGTATAAAAATCGAATAAAATAAATAAATAAATAAATACTTGGGCCTGGATCGCAACAGCACTTTGCTGTTTAGAACTTATGAACAAGGAAAGAATGTGCCAAGCACAAAAGAGTGTTTTTCTCTGCTGAACCTGTGGAGGAGTGTAGAGGTATCGATGCATCTGCATACGTGATTGCAAAAAAACCCCCAAAAAATGCTCTTGGGTAACATTGCTGAAAGCATGGAGTATACATGAATTAATTCTGGCATACAAAACTCCCTCTTGCCTGTATCAGTTCTACTGAGGTTTCTTTAGGGACCGCAGAGGCTCCAGTTTTTCCTCCCGATTAGAATTTCCAGATCCTCTGAGTCTGCCTATTTGCTTTTTATTCATAAACTTGGATATTAATGGCCACAAAGCGCAGCATGAATTGGGCAATCAAGCTGTATGGATCAGAAACAAAAGAACGTATCTTTGCAAGATGTTCTTAGGCATGTCTATCATGCCATCTGAATCGGTGGCGTAGTTAACCATAATTAGGTAGGATCATTAGCCCCAAGGTGATCTGTCTAAAATTGACTGCTACCTTCGCATCAGTGGTGAATTTTTTTAAAAAAATATCGCTTCTGTGGGCGTAGCTTGGTAGGCTTGGTGTGGCTTGGTGGGCGTGGTAGGGAAAGGGTACTGCAAAATTTCCATTCCCATCCCACTCCATGGGAAGAATACTGCAAAATCCCCATTCCCTCCCCACTCCTGGGGGAAGGATACTGCAAAATCCCCATTCCCTCTCCACTCTGGGATCAGCCAGAGGTGGTATTTGCCAGTTCTCCGAACTGCTCAAAATTTCTGCTACCGGTTCTCCAGAACCTGTCAGAACCTGCTGGATTTCACCCCTGCTTAGCACTGCAAAAACAACAAAGAGCATTCTTGTACTCAAACGCCTAGAAAAAATTGCCACTGTGCTATCTTGCGAGGGCTCCACTGGATTCATAGGGCATCGGTATGCTCAGGAAGGCTCTGAATTTTCGAAGTCTCCATGAATTTGGAGAGAAAAATGGACATTGCCAATGGATTTGTAGGACATGGGTATTCTTAGGAGGGTGTTGACTTTTCCAGCTTGCCTTATCTACATTCCCTGGTAAAATACATGGAAAAATCCCATGGAGTGGGGGGGAAGCCACTTAGGGTTAGTTTTAGGTTGCCATGAATTTAGAGAGCAAAATGAACATCACCAACAGATTTGTAGTGCATGGGTATCTTCAATTCACTAAAGGTCGCCAGTTCATCAATAAATATATAACCTCTATGGATGTTTCAAAAGATTTTTAAAAATGCATGGATGAACATTTTCATGGATCCATGATCTCGATCTGTAATTTTTGCAGTGTTGAAAAAAAGAAAAACAAACAAAGATTCGGGTATCATTTGTTGACTTTATGGCAATTAGATAATTATTAACAAACATGCTTCCCAATTACTGTGACTGAAAATATGCTTGTCTTAATAAATTACCAAGTTCCTATCACTCTGTCACAATTACATATGTGCTACTGCAGTTTAATTAATGGATGAAGGAGAATATGTTATCTGCTTTTCTGCCTCCTCTTCTTGTTTACTACATTATGCTTTTTTTTAAAAAAAATAATAAACATTGGTAGAAAGAAAGCAAAGATTCCAGAAGGAAAGCAAGTGTTATTACTGTTAAGTAGCAACATCTTAGTATTGGGTTTGTTAGTAGCAGTCTGGCTTTGAAATGATTCATCCCATATCTCCCAGTGCTCTGCTTAGAAAAAAATATTGAGAAGACTGAAAAAGAATGCAAGAATCCCAGCAAATCCTGCACTGTTATTTGAGAAATTATACAAAGGTAGATTAAGGTGTGAAAGTTCAGATCCTTTATATCACCTTTTTACGTGGGAATGAGGGGCAGATGATACCTGTTGACTGTTTTGGAAATGGCTACTAGACTTCTTATGAATGTGAGAATAGGCTGTCCAACTAACTGGACTCACAAAAGCTATATAGCAACTTATCCGATTAGTACTTGATGGGTAAATACTAGAAAATTTAATTTAAGGCTATGAACTACATTGGAAAGTTGAAAATGTTTCTTCTTCTTCTTCTTCTTCTTCTTCTTCTTCTTCTTCTTCTTCTTCTTCTTCTTCTTCTTCTTCTTCTTCTTCTTCTTCTTCTTCTTCTTCTTCATCATCATCTCCTCCTCCTCCTCCTCCTCCTCCTCCTCCTCCTCCTCCTCCTCCTCCTCCTCCTCCTCCTCCTCCTCCTCTCCTCCTCCTCCTCCTCCTTCCAGCAATTATAGACCACATATGTTTATTTCATAATTTGCAAACCATATGATGTTTCTATTGGGAAGAAACATTCCTCTGAATTCAAAAGGAAATTGTCAGAAGGCTTCACTATAATGCAGTCACATTAAACCATTTCTTGAACACTTTCCTTGTCTGTCCTTATCATGCCTTATCATTACCTGGAATTTTTGCTTGGAAATACTTTTTCTGACGGGTGCACCTCATCACCAAAGTGATATGCCTCCTCCCCTCCCCACCACTCCCCCACCACACCAAATATCGGGAACCAGATAAACAAAATGTTTCAAGAGAAACAGTAAAGTTTTTTGTAGGCAGCAAACGCTACAGTCGGTTGCAAATGGAATAGTGATCTGCAGAAGCTGGTAGACACCATAAAAGATGTCACAGTGCCCCCTTTTGGCCAAAGTATAAAATAACCTCCTGAGCTAGCCTGCAGCTCAGCCCGTGTACCGCAGCAGTAGGATTCACATAAGGAAGAAAGCTGAGATCAAATTGTTGAAAACGGTGGCTTCTTTCGACAGATTTTTCCACCTCCACCACCATCTCCTCCTTTTCCTCCTCCTCTTCCTCTTCTTCCTCCTCCTCCCCATCCTCCTCCTCCCCCCTCCCCCTCCTCGACTTCTCCTAGCATAGCCGATACTTGAAAAGACCATATTACGTTACATTCTAATTATGTTTTTTTTTCCCCTTCAGGAATGAATTACGTATGCATTGTGCAGAAAGTATGAAGGCTACCATGGTTACCATTGTGAACCTGGCAACGTCTTTTATACACTGCCAATTAATCTGTAGTAATATTGGAGAGAGGAGAGAAATTTCTGAATAGAATGTTAATGCTTCGGTTAAACGATGAAGGGCAGGGTTTTAAATAGAGACAGTTGGCACTGGGCCTCTTTGGGACATTTTGGGGTGGGAGAGAGAGAGGGGGGAGGTGAAGGGGAAAAGGCTCAGAAAGGCATTGGGCAACGAGGCCGGCCGACTGCAAGCGAGAGAAGCCGGGCCTACCGTTTTGGAGAAGAATGGCACAAATCAATCCAACTTAGTATGTGATTTCTGGGGTACCCTGTTTTCCCGAAAATAAGACCCAACTGGAATATAAGTCTTAGCATGATTTTTCAGGATGCTCGTAATATAAGCCCTACCCCTCAAAATAAACCCCAGTTAAGATTGTCAGCCAGATGGATGCCTTTAGTACCGTATTTCTCCCAAAATAAGACCTAACCAGAAAATAAGTCCCTAATACGTCTTTTGGAGCAAAAATTAATATAAGACCCGGTCTTATTTTCAGGGAAACACGATAGTTCCATAAATGGCAAGAGTGTACATTTACACTGAAATGTCTTCCCCAAAAAATCTTTTCTTGATGTACAGGTAGTCCCCTGACTTACACCAGTTTGTTTAGTAACTGTTTGAAGTTACAAAGACATGGGGGGGGGAAAGGAATTTATGACTGTTTTTCAAACTTACGACTTTTTGCAAAATCTCCAACATGTCCCAGCTACTTGTCCCAGCTTCTACCAACCTAGCAGTTCAAAAGCACATAAAAAATGCAAGTAGAAAAATAAAGACCATCTTTGGTGGGAAGGTAACAGCATTCCGTGCGCCTTTGGTGTTGAGTCATGCCGGCCACAGGACCACGGAGACGTCTTCGGACAGCACTGGCTCTTCGGCTTTGAAACGGAGATGAGCACCGCCCCCTAGAGTCAGGAACGATTAGCATATATGTGTGAGGGGAATCTTTACCTTTACCTTTACAGATGCTAAAAGCAAGTAGCATCTTCCTTCTATAGTCTGTTATATATAAAGGTTACGACCTTTAAAGCGCTCCATGGCTTAGGGCCTGGGTACTTACGGGACCGCCTGCTGTTACCACATGCCTCCCACCGACCCGTACGCTCTCACAGAGAGGGACTTCTCAGGGTGCCGTCCGCCAAGCAATGTCGGCTGGCGGCCCCCAGGGGAAGGTCCTCCTCTGTGGGGGCTCCCACACTCTGGAACGAACTTCCCCCGGGTTTACACCAAATACCTGACCTTCGGACATTCTGTCGCGAACTGAAGACGCATCTTTTTATTTGCGCGGGGCTGTCTTAAATTGAATTTTATTTTTTATCAATTTTTAAACAGGGTTTTTAGTATGGGAATTTTTTTAATTT
This sequence comes from Ahaetulla prasina, assembly GCF_028640845.1. Classification (NCBI taxonomy): domain Eukaryota; kingdom Metazoa; phylum Chordata; class Lepidosauria; order Squamata; family Colubridae; genus Ahaetulla; species Ahaetulla prasina. The sequence goes on along the minus strand of NC_080549.1, from coordinate 10,480,834 downwards.
TAGGCTAATTTAAATAAGTTTTTTAAATGGTATTTTAATCTGTATATTGTATTGTTTTATCTTGCCTGTACACCGCCCTGAGTCCTTCAGGAGAAGGGCGGTATAAAAATCAAATAAATAAATAAATAAATAAATATCCTTTTCATGCTAGTTGTCCTATCTGTAACTCTGCCTCCTATCTGTTGTGACCTAGGCCCACGTAGTTATTACCAGACACAATCAGTCCTAAACAAACGTATTTTATTAGAACAGCTGAGAATTACTTCACTCTCAGCTTAGTCCAAATTAAGTCCAAAACAAATCCATCAGAAAAAGTTCTTTGGCCTTATCACAAACCTTTGTCTTCTTTGGCACCCTGCCAAAGGCCTTTCTTGGCAAAGCCCCATGAATTTCAGAAACAAAAGACGTCAACAAGAAACAATTGTAGCAACATTGCTTTCCTACGAAGAACCCAAGAGCCGTTGCTCCTCTTTTAACCCTTATGGGAGGGGCCAATCATCACCTGGCCTTGTTCCCGAGTTGTCCTTTTTGCTTCAGCTGCTCTTGCCTTCTGGCAGCTCTTTGCATTTGTGCACTAGGAACAGGCTCCTCCTGTTCCTCTGCCTTTCTGCTGTCCACCTCTGGAGGCTCCAGAGTACGCACATCACTCCCAGATGGCTCTGGCTTCATCACTGTCTCCAATGCAGAGCCCTCATCTGGGCCTTCCCCTGACCCATTGCCCTCTGCACCCTCCTCACTGTCCGACTCCACTGCCAGCTCTGCAGGCTGCTGGCGAACAACAACATTATCTCCCAAGGTCGTTTCCACTTATTGTTACAAACACTGATTTTGTTTTGGTTTCTTTTAGCCCAACAATGTATTTGGAAATTGCGTGTATTAGAATCTTTTCTGCACCATTTCCTCTGAGCAACCCATTCAAAGTTTTAGCCCATAAAACTAAATCTGTCAATTCAAAATGAAGCCATTCATAAATAAACATAATGGATCCTTTGTGAACCGATGCTGTTTATTTTCACTTCTCAAAAGTTTAAAAGAAAAATGTTATTTCTCCTTTCCATTCATTAAACAGCCTTTCTTTGGCAATCTATATGAGTTGGCCTCAGAAGAATGAGCCATCACAGAGAGAAAAAAAAGCAAAATTTCAGCATCCTGAAAATTTTGTTGTTGACCATTATTTTATGTCTGCCACTTTATCTTTTCCAACTTTGAGGTTTGTCTTTGATATTTTTTTCTGTTATTTCAAAATAACATATTTTAATATAATGCGGTTACAGTTTTGTGATTTTTATAGTTCTTCAATGCCCAGACAACATTTTCATTTGGGAAAGACAAAAAAACCCCATAAAGTAATAGACGTAGAAGGCCACCCCCCCCCCGGGCCTTAGACCTTAGCATGAGAATAAGATTGTTGCTTTTATACGTAAACATGGTCTTATTGTAATCTGTGAAAACTCGGAGGAGATGACTCTTCACATACTCCAGTGAAATTTATATTTCTATCACTTGATGTTCTCCAGTGAAATGTATTATTTCTCTATCTCGGTTCCATCTGCCCAAATCTAGATTGTCTAACAAGACCCTTCTAAAGCAGGGTCTAGAAATTGTGACCCAAAACTTATTTTTGACTTGCCAGCCCAAGTAAGTAGCCAAAGATCCCTACAATTAGACCAACATTTCAACTTTGTTTGCATTGGTAATAGGTAAGGAGCCAAGAAAGTTGTCTGATATTCTGGAATGGTTCATCAGGCCCTATCCTTCCACTTTTGAGCCATGTCCTTGACAGAACAGAACAGAACAGAACAGAATAGACAGTAGAGTAGAGTAGAGTAGAGTAGAGTAGAGTAGAGTAGAGTAGAGTAGAGTAGAGTAGAGTAAAGTAGAGAAGAAATAGAATGGAATGGAATGGAATGGAATAGAATAGAATAGAATAGAATAGAATAGAATAGAATAGAATAGAATAGAATAGAATAGAATAGAATAGAATAGAATTCTTTATTGGCCAAGTGTGATTGGACACACAAGGAATTTGTCTTTGGTGCATATGCTCTCAGTGTACATAAAAAGACAAGATACACTCATCAAGAAAGTGCCTACAGTTCTTTCACGTTTGGAAATTGTGTAGAAATCCTAGAAGCTCAAAATATATACAAGTACAGGTTATCCTTGACTTACGACCACAATTGAGTCCAAAGTTTCCTTTACTAAGCAAGACAGTTGTTAAATGAGTTTCGCCTCACTTCATGACCTTAGTGGTTACGTAAGTGAATTGCTGCAGCCGTTAAGTTAGTCACTTGCTTATTAAATGAATCTGTCTTCCCCATTGAGTTTGCTTGTCAGAAGGTCCCAAAAGGTGATCACATAACCCCGGAACATTGCAACCATCTGAAAGACATGGCAGTAGCCAAGCGCCCAAATTTTGATCACATGACCATGGCGATGCTGTGATCATTGTAAGTGTGAAAACTGGCCATAAGTCACTTTTATCAGTGCTGCTATAAGTCTGAAAGGACAATAAACGAATGGCTGTAAGTTGAGGACTACCTGTAGCCTTGACTGATGACTTGTTGCTTAACAACCAGTTGAAGTTCTGACAAGCCTACCTGGGTGATACCGAACAGAACAGAACAACAGAGTTGGAAGGGATCTTGTAGGTCATTTAGTCCAATGGTGGGTTGCTACCGGTTCGCGTGAACCGGTAGCGATTGTGGTGGGAGGCTCCACCCATGTGCCCGGACGCTTCTGTGCATGCACAAAAGCATTGTGTGCGCGTGTGAATGCACATGCGCCCACGAGCAAACCGATAGCGATGGGTTTTGAAACCTGCCCTTCATCTAGTCCAATTCCCCTGTCCAAGCAGGAGACCCTACACCATTTCTGACAGATGGCAATCCAGTCTCTTCTGGAAAGCTTCCAGTGATGAAGCTCCCACAACTTCTGAAGGCAACTTCTGTTTCATTGGTTGGTTGTTCTTACTGTCAGAAAGTTCCTCCTCATTTCTAGGTTGAATCTCTCCTTGCTCCATTTCCATCCATTATTCCTTGTCTGGCCTTCGGGTGCTTTAGAAAATAGCTTGACCCCCTCCTCTCTGTGGCAGCCCCTCAAGTATTGGAAGACTGCTATCATGTCTCCCCAGTCCTTCACTTCACTTAGGAATCTGGATACTTATGACCCAGATTCTAACTTCTACCACCCTGAGTCCTTGGAGAAGGGAGGTATAAAAATATGAAAAATAAATAAACAAATAAATAAAAACTTCTGACAATTGTCCCTCCCCCATGGTCATGTGACTATGCTTTGGACACTGGGCAACCAACCGCCCTGAGTCCTTCGGGAGAAGGGCAGTATACAAATTAAATTATTATTATTATTATTATTATTATTATTATTATTATTATTATTATTATTATTATTATTATTATTATTATTATTATTATTATTATTATTATTATTTAGGGTCATTTACTGCCTCCTGTGATCACATGACTATATTTTACAATTGTTTTGCCAAAACTCAATATTTACTTCTAGTTGTCAGCAAAACTATGCCCATAGTGAACACTTGATTTGCTTAATGACCATGGCATTCACTTAATGTCCACGTATTCATTTAACATCAAGTGCAAAAAAAGTCATTAAATTGGGTTGGTCATGTGGATTTATGACCGTCATGAGTTTTGAACATGATGGGTGGACTCCATCACAGTCATAACTCAAGGATTGCCTTTTTTTTTTATTTGCATTTATATCCCGCCCTTCTCCGAAGACTCAGGGAGGCTTACACTATGTTAAGCAATAGTCTTCATCCATTTATATATTATATACAAAGTCAACTTATTGCCCCCAACAATCTGGGTCCTCATTTTACCTACCTTATAAAGGATGGAAGGCTGAGTCAACCTTGGGCCTGGTGGGACTTGAACCTGCAGTAATTGCAAGCAGCTGCTGTTAATAACAGACTGCATTAGTCTGTTGAGCCACCAGAGGTCCTATAGTATTATCCCTTTCCCTCCTCACAAGAATATTCAAACTTTTGTTCACTTTGATGCTTGAACCACTTAATATAAATGTTAGGATCTGTAATATAAATGGTGGCTTCTATCAGGATAGCTTTAATGGAACAAAGCACACTTTGAAGCAGCCAGAATAAATCCAATAAAATGTTGCTAATTAACTGTACAGCTACTCACAATAATGGTTATATTTCTCAACCATTTTCTATTTTTATGCCTGTGTCATGTTAACTAATTTGATCTACTTTAATTGCATATTAATTTATTATCACTGCTGGATAAGGCATCCTTGCTATTGATGGCTTTTTAAGAGAGAAAAAAACACTAATTAAAAGAGGAATATCTCATATATTTTTTTAAAAAAAGAAGTTTGGAATTGGGAGAAAAATAGCAATCACAGAGTTGTTTAACAGAGATTGATTCAAATAACTTGGATTGACTTTCAGTTTAGCCTTTGATTCTAAGGACGTGTAGTTTTGCAAGAAGTTATATTATTAGGCACGATTTGCAATTCAGTCCCATTTGCCTGGGATTATACCAGATTGAAATTGGTGGAACTTTCTTCTTATTTTGAAGAAGAATAGAAATATTTTCTATTCCGAGCCATTCTTCTTCTTTAAAAATGCACATCCCGCCTGTTAATGTGAATGCAACCACCATTTCCCAATGTGGATTGTATTAAACATAGCAAAAACAAACGCATATCAAACCGATTATTACACATTTCTGTTTATCTCCCTTGTTGCTTTTTGGTTATCCCTCAGTTAACTTTTTAATAGATTCCTGCTTATTTTTCTTCTCTTGGTTTCTGGCTTCTGCTTCCTAGATCATTCTGATCTTGGACTACATTCTTTAACCCAACCGAGAGATAACCATGATCAATACTCTAAGTGCAAAAAAGTAATAATCTGACTCTGAACTGCGGATAGTGAGATTAGATGGCAATTTTTTCTTCCTTCTTTTGATTATCTAAAGTTGTCAATGGCTGGGAAAGCACAATCTTTTATACAGTCACAAATGGAAGCCAGTCTCTTTTCAAACTTTGAACAAGGTCTGTCTAGTTTGATGAAAAGAAGGACTAGGGATGACATGATAGCAGTGGTCCAATATCTCAGGGATTGCCACAAAGAAGAGGGAGTCAGGCTGTTCTCCAAAGCACCTGAAGGCAGGAGAATAGAATAGAATAGAATAGAATAGAATAGAATAGAATAGAATAGAATAGAATTCTTTATTGGCCAAGTGTGATTGGACACACAAGGAATTTGTCTTTGGTGCATATGCTCTCAGTGTACATAAAAAGACAAGATACATTCGTCAAGAATTATAAGGTACAACACTTAATGATAGTCATAGGGTACAAATAAGGAATCAGGAAACTTATCAATATAAATATAAATTGTAAAGATACAAGCAACAAAGTTACAGTCATGCCATCATAAGTGGGAGGAGATGGGTGATGGGAACAGTGAGAAGGCTAATAGTAATAGTAATGCAGTCTTAGTGAATAGTTTGATAGTTTGAGAGAATTATTTGTTTAGCAGAGTGACTAATCAAGGAGAGAAGCAATTAAGAAATAAGGAGAAATTTCCTGACAGAACAATTAATCAGTGGAACGACTTGCCTCCAGAAGTTGTGAATGATCCAACACTGGAAATTTTTAAGAAAATGTTGGATAGCCATTTGTCTGAAATGGTGTAGGGTTTCCTGCCTGGGCAGGGGGTTGGACTAGAAGACCTCCATGGTCCCTTCCAACTCTGTTATTCTATTCTTAACTATTCTCTCTAAGGCATCCATTAAATCTTACCTAGGCATCAGTTTTGGTGAAATCAATAATGGAGCCAACTCTTAGTGTGTGAGGCCTTCATTAACATTAATTTTCCACCTCCGCTTCATAAGCAGCCATGCAAACTGGAGAGCAGAGGTGATATTCAGCAGGTTTCTGACCAGTTCTGAAGAACCGGTAGCAGAACTTTTGAGTAGTTCGGAGAACTGGTAAATACCACCTCCGACTGGCCCCACCCCCATTATTCTCTTCCTCCCAAGTCCCAGCTGATCGGGGGGGGGGGAAATGGGGATTTTGCAGTAACCTTCCCCTGGAGTGGGGAGGGATTTTACAGTATCCTTCCCCTGGAGTGGGGTGGGAATGGAGATTTTACAGTATCCTTCTCCTGCCACACCCACCAAGCCATGCCATGCCCACCAAGCCTCGCCCACAGAACTGATAGTAAATTTTTTTTGAATCCCACTATTGCTGGAGAGGCCATGAATCTACTCAGCTGGATCTCATCTTCAAGACCATAGTCTGCATTAATTCAGGTGCAATTTCTGAATTTCAATTTTCCATTCCCAAACAAACAGAAGGAAACCTGGAAAGAGAACAAAACATCAAGAGAATTACGGGCATGCAAGCCCATGCAGCAGAGAGTTGGTTGTTTGGGGTTGAGCAATAAAATGGCTACGACCATTGGGTTTAATTATAAATGCAGTTCCGAGCTGTGTCTAACTCTCCCGATTAAACATATTAAACTAACTGTTCTACTGCTTTGCATAGTACATTAAACAACTTAATCATAGTCTCCTCTCTTGCATCAATAAACTTAGCATTTGTATTCTTCTCGTAGCAGTCTTTCCTTCTCTCGTTCTCTTTTACCTCTTGTTAGGAATACAAAGTTTGGAACTATTTCAGTTTTAGTTAAGCTTGATTAGTTGAAAGTTAACCCCAAAGTTTTTTTTCTTTTTCTTTTCTTTAGTGTCGGAGAACTTTTTTTAAACGCAAAGCTCAGCTAAACCTCAGACGAAATGGCTTGCTTTCTGGAAAATAAAATTTAGCAGCACTTTTAGATTTGGTCATATCATAAACTTCCGTAACTGCTCAGCTGTGGACAGACCACTGGACCAGTGAGTTTTTTAATACCGTAATAACACCGGTAGGCCACATTTGGCTTCAACTCTTTCTTTGAGGCTACAAAACTCCTGAGATTATTTTGCTAATATTTAACAGGAATATTTGGATCAGGTTGGGGTTAATTGTAGTGGTGATGACTTATTATGAGCACACCCTACTGTTTTATTTGTGTCTACTTTTATTTGTGTCTACAATATACATTTGCATTAGTTTAATACTGGACATACTGGGTTTTTACAAATGATTCTATTCTATTCTATTCTATTCTATTCTATCCTATCCTATCCTATCCTATCCTATCCTATCCTATCCCATTTTCTATTTGTAATTCTATTCCTGTTCTATTCTATTCTATTCTATTCTATTCTATTCTATTCTATTCTATTCTATTCTATTCTCTATTTGTAATTCTATTCTACTCTATATTCTATTCTATTCTATTCTATCCTATCCTATCCCATTTTCTATTTGTAGTTCTATTCTACTCTATTTTCTATTCTATTCTATTCTCTATTTGTAATTCTATTCCTGTTCTGTTCTGTTCTGTTCTGTTCTATTCTATTCTATTCTATTCTATTCTATTCTCTGTTTGTAATTCTATTCCTGTTCTATTCTATTCTATTCTATTCTATTCTATTCTATTCTATTCTATTCTATTCTATTCTATTCTATTCTATTCTATTCTCTATTTGTAATTCTATTCCTGTTCTGTTCTGTTCTGTTCTGTTCTATTCTATTCTATTCTCTATTTGTAATTCTATTCTATTCTATTCTATTCTATTCTATTCTATTCTATTCTATTCTATTCTATTCTATTCTCTGTTTGTAATTCTATTCCTGGTCTGGTCTGGTCTGGTCTGGTCTGGTCTGGTCTGGTCTGGTCTGGTCTATTCTATTCTATTCTATTCTATTCTATTCTATTCTATTCTATTCTATTCTATTCTATTCTATTCTATTCTACTCTATTCTACTCTACTCTACTCTACTCTACTCTACTCTACTCTACTCTACTCTACTCTACTCTATTCAACTCCTATTCTATTCTATTCTATTCTATTCTATTCTATTCTATTCTATTCTATTCTATTCTATTCTATTCTATTCTATTCTATTCTATTCTATTCTATTCTATTCTATTCTATTCTCTATTTGTAATTCCATCCCATCCCATCCCTTAATTGTCCTTACTGTTAGGATCTTTCTCCTTAATTCCAGGTCGTTGCTCTCTTTGATCAGTTTCCAACCATTTCCCATACCATTCCAGAAGAGAATGGAGAAAAGAGATATTTTTAATTAAGCCTCTACTAGGGCCAGATCTTAACAATAACAAAAAAAGAAACTTGAAAGAGATTAGGGTTTGATCCACCCTCCATATGCAAATCTTTCTACTCCAGATGAAGTAAACTCACAGGTACCTGTCATTGTAAAATTGAGGAACTTTTAATAAACCAGTCTCTCTTGGCATGTTTTTGAATCAAGATCACTCACCTCATCCATTTGTTTTCAAACTGAGCTTTGCCATATGCAAGTGGTAATCTTCGGGCAAACAAACAGATGTTTCTTATGAATATCACTCCTTTGTTACAGAAGTGGAAAGACAAGATGATTTGTCCCGGCAGAATGAGAATTAGTTTCTTTTTTTTTTCTGATTAGGGTAGAAATTCTCATTTCAGTGCCAATTTTACCAGCCAAGGTCATGGAATGAAATCGATGATTATCTTCCAAATCCCAATACCGTATTGAAAAGCTCAACTTGACGCCCATTGTCTTATTAGTAGTGCATTTTTCGTACTTTTTTGTCTCCCAAAAGGAAGAGAAAATGTCTGTGCATCTTATAGATCGAATATTGCTGAAGCCCTGCCTATCCGCCCACCATTTTTCTCTATTTTCTGGCCTTTTTCTGGCCTTTTTCTGGCCTTTTTCTGGCCCATTTTCTAGGCTTTTTCGGCCCATTTTCAAGACTTTTTTCAGCTCATTTTTTTCTGAAAAAAAATGGGCTGAAAAAAGCCTAGAAAATAGGTCAGAAAAGTCTCGAAAACGGGCTGAAAAAAGCCTCAAAAACAGGTTGAAAAAAGCCTCAAAAACAGGTTGAAAAAAGCCTCAAAAATGAGCCCCAAAAGAGCCTCAAAAATGGGCCTAAAAGCCTCAAAAACAGGCTGAAAAAAGCCTCAAAAACAGGTCAATAAAGCCTCAAAAATGGGCTGGAAAAAAGCCCTGAAAATGGACTGGGAAAAGGCTGGAAAAGAGCCAAACAAAGCCCGCAAAAAAGGGCTGAAAATTGGGCACACGGAGCCCCAAAACTTTTTATTGTTGTTCTCCTCTTCTAAATTTAGGTGTGTCTTATAGTCCAAAAAATATGGTAACTGCCCTTGTACAGCAGAGGTATGTCTACAGACCTGCCCAGAAGGGAGAAATAAAAATAGCCACCTTAATTTTAGAGGCATTCTCCAAGAAGATGTGTGCGCAATAGATAATTAAACTTAACGGACATTGCAACTTGTAAACACTAATAAAAGTATTAGCGAAAATCAATGCTTTCCTTCTGGTACATTTGTTTACTTTCTAATTGAACAGAGAAGAGGAAAAAGAACTCAATTGCCTATTGTTATGATTTACTTAGTGATAATGGTATCTGCAGATCACTTTCTTTCATTGTGCCTGTACAATTCTCAAAGCAAATATTGTAATGCTAAATTCTGAACCGTGTAATTAAATGGGAAGCCACTATAACTTGGTGGGTGACCTTGAATTTAACTCATGAATCTTCTTTTCTCTGTAATAGAGATTTGCCTCTGGAAAGGTAACGAAGGCGACCGTACATCCCCAGTTCAATTCAAGAGTGTCAGAATTTTAGATGCTGGACATTTCACAGCTTAGTTTACATTGTACGGTACAAGTAAGTGGAATCTCAAGTAATTTAACAGTTTGTTTAACTATCAACAGCACCAGATTGATGAGTACGAAAATGTCCCTATAATTATTGTATATTCTAAGATGCCTGTGATAGCTTATATATTCCGCAGACATATTGATGTCAGGATTCCAAGTAACACACCCATAGCAATCAAAATTCTGAGGCAGGTGGATTTCTCAAAGAATAGATTTATTGGATATGTCATATTGGCACGAACTGGTGAAAACCGACTCTAAATGTTCCCATGGTTGTCACCTAATTAAAAGTAAAAGTTCTTTCACTTTCTCCAAACAATCAGTCCCATGGTCCAATCAGGATACCGTTCAGTTGCTAGGTGACTCCAGTTCCCTCCTTCTGGACACCTAGTGGGAATGTCCTTGGTTCCCAAAAGAAAGTATTTTGTTTTGGCTACAGCACCCCAGCTTTCTCTACTTCCCCCGCCCCTTTCCCACAGCTCCACTTGTGGCAGCACTGAAGCCCCAAAATGGCCACAGCCAGGTCAGCTTCAGGGTTGACAACTGGATGATGATGATGTATATGGAAACCATATTAGCACCAGAAGCTTCCACGCTGCCAACTCCATGCACCTGGGAAAGTAGTGGGGTGGGATTTAGGAGAGTGAATATAGTTAGACATAATAGCATTCTTCCCTTTGGTCAAGGTCATGGTGATTATGCATCTAGAGGAGGAGTGATTGCGGGCACGGCTCAAGTTGGGATGGATGATGATTGGACCATGTGACAGAATGATGGGTGAAGGGGCTGGATTTGGGGTTTTGATTTACTGAAGGAAAACCCGGAACCCTCATATTCGGGTTTTCCCAGATGTGCCACTGTACCTACTCAATTAAAATGGAACCTTGAGAAATGCCTGCCTTGGAGTTTTTACTTGTAGTTGGGGACTTTCTGTAAGGCTGACAAGCTATTCAGCTGAGCCTGACTCTTGGCGAGTCTACGGGCCAGGTCTTCTTACATCTTCTGAGCTTGCTCTGCTTCTTTGAGTTGGTATATGCTCGGCTGTTGTCAGTTTTGATACTATCCGGTCACCGTGTTCTTTGATGGCCTGTTTTCCTTTTACCACTAACTCTTCAACCAAAATTGCTTTCTCCAGCTAGAATTTGGAATAACTGCTAATATACCTTATATCATAGTGACCACAAGATTCCTAGGGGGTCTTGAATAATTCTCTTTCCATCCTTCTGTGACTATCCACCAAAATGAGAACATGGATAGGGTCCTTGCTTCCTTCATCAAGGACTTGGATCTGGTGCCCCCTTGTCGGTTGACATGAGCCTTGGCTGTGATATTGTCCGTGAGCACCAGTACATGCTTGCCTGATAGATGGTTCTGGAAAAAACAAAGAGCTAGATAAATAGCCCGTAGCTCTAGCCAGTTGATAGGAAAACGGCATTCAGTGATGGACCAGCTCCCTTGAGCCAGCAGCGATTTGAGGTGTGCACCCCAACCGAAAAGACTGGCATCCGTAGTTACCACCAAACGATGAGGCTCGTGCAAAGGAGATCCCTTGGAAATCGCCGATGACAACCACCAGAAGAAGGACTTGTGAACCTCCTTGGGCAGTACGACTTTGGAAGTGGAATTGCCTGTGCCCACTCTTTGGAATGGCAACAGGAACCACTGGAGGTTTCTAGTATGAAATCTCGCCCATGGAATGATGGAAATGGTTGAAATCATCTTTCCCAGGAGTTGGGATAATGACAGCAAGGAAACTCTGCTTTCCTTTATTATTATTAAGAGGATAAAAGAAACAGCTAAATGCTCCTCAAATTTGGAATTTACTGTACTGTACTAATACCTGTCCTTCCTACTGTAATAATACATCTAGGTTTAATTCATTATTATTATTATAAACCAACACATGGATTACTGGGATTTATGGTTTAGGATTATAAACCAAGAATTAAAGTTTAGGACAGAAGCAATATTGGGTGGAGACAGAAAGGATCGGTGGTGGGTTGCTCCTGGTTCGGTCTGGTTCTTGTGAACCAGTAGTAAAAGTGGCGGGAGGCTCCTCCCACCTGCCCGGACATCATTATGGATGATCTGCGCATGTGTGCACACTCCCATTGCGAACTGGTAGTAAAGATAAGTCAAACCCACCCTTGGAAAGGATGGCTTATTCAATTAACCACAATTTAAGAAAATAATAGCTTATTGTATCCAAAGAGAGTCTGTAAATATTCCTAGGGCTTTTTCCCAGGTAATCATTAATCAGTTTTAATTTTTGTGCATGCAATTATTCCTGGCTTCAAAAACAGCTGGTAACCAAGTTTTTTTAAAAAAATATAAATATCTCTTTATCTCTTCCTTTTCAGAGGAATTACTTTTCCCATGCTCCAAAATACTTAGTTGGGATTTTTAATTGCCTACAATTAAGATTCCTCCACACACACCTTTTTATTTATTTAATGTCATTCTTTCCAAAGTAGGAACTAAGATTTCTCTTCATCCTTATAATTAACTTGTCAGAATGTTAATAAACATCTTGTATCATCTCAGTGGGAGCTTAAAGTCATCAGGATTAGCCCCGCCCCCCCATTGAGACCTGTAGTTTAGATGCAGAGCAGAATCTTGCATACTCTTAAGACACCAGGAACGGTTTCTATGAAAAAAAGAGAGAGAGGGAGAGAGGAAATAACAGCATGTGAAATGTGCAATTACGTGCATTCACAAAAGGCGCACATTTGAGAAAACTGTAGGGAAAACCACTGGAGAGAACACAGAGATAGCAGGTGAATAATGTGAAAAATCAATAAAGATGATCCAAATGTTCTACTATATTCAGCTGCAGCAATTAAAGATGACTTCTGCCCTGTTTGTTCCATCTTGTTTGTGCAAATGCTCAAAAAAAACACCATGCCTTAAACGGAAGACAAAACAGCTCTCTTGTCTCTCATGGTAGCTGCATATAAGGGCAGGGTTGTCAAACTCGATTTCGTTGAGCGCCGCATCAGGGTTGTGTCTGACCTCGGGGGGGGGCTGTGTGGGTGTGGCCAACTTGATGTCCCTCATGTCGGGAGCACCTGTGGTGGCCCGAGCACTCTACCAATGAAAACGGACTTCTGAGCTCCGTTTCCTGCTGCGATGACCTCCTGCAGCCCTCTGCCAGTGAAAACAGAGCTCAGGACGACCCTGCATATGGCCCTCCCAAGCTCCGTTTTCACTGGCAGAGGCACCATGGGCCGGTCCTTCGCTGTTTCCATGGTGGCCCCACTGGCCAGATCTAAGCATCCCACAGGCCGGATCCGGCCCCCAGGCCTTGAGTTTGACACCCCTGCATTAGGGCTACCATCATAGTGAAGACAGATGAACACGAGTTTCATATGTCAGTTCAACTGAGTGGTGATATATTACAGATTGATACTGGGTGATTTGAAGTCCTGATGACCATGGCCATCAATCAATCAATCGGTTTATGTTTCAGTTGCACTTGATGTGCGCTCCTGGAGATGCTTGGTCTTACATGATAGGTGATTTCTCTGCATTTATGACAATCCACCCTTTTGCTTGACGTCAATTGTAATGACCATTTTCTTTTTCTGACCGGTTTGATCGCCTTGCAGTCCAAGGGACTCGCAGGAGTCTTCTCCAGCACCAGAGTTCAAAGGCCTCAGTTCTTCGATGCTCAGCCTTCCTTATGGTCCAAATTTCATAGCCATATATTGCAACTGGGAAAACTATAGCCTTGACTATATGCACTTTTGTTGGCAGGGTGATATCTCTGCTTTTTCGTATGGTGTCTAGATTTGCCATAGCTTTCCTCCCCAGGAGCAAGTGTCTTTTAATTTCTTGGCTGCAGTCCCCATCTGCGGTGATCTTGGAGCCCAGGAAAATAAAATCTGTCACTACCTCCATTTCTTCCCCATGTATTTGCCAATTGCCAGTTCCTGACTAACTGAGCTTTTTAATAGTTGATGAAAGGTATTGAATCTACAAACTCTTACAGGTCATACATTCCCCTTTCCACCAAAATGCCATTTCACCAGTGTGAGAAGCCTAGCAAGGGGACATAGAGTTGACAGACTCTTTGTCATTCCACTTCAGTGGAAGTGGACTCCTTTTGTGAATCTCTACTTAGAAGGTAATCCTATTATCTAATGATTCCTCCAGTTCTTTTGTCCTGCGGGAATCTGAGACTTCAGAAAAGTCTATGGGATCTTTAAGTCTGGAGTCTTTAGAGGTAGCAGGTCATGTGGGCCTGGCACACTTTTTAAGGCTTAGTGGACACAGAAGGTATTGTCACAGTTGCTTCCCTGCTGAGTGAGAGTGAATTTAGTCCATTGACTCTGTCAGGGAACTCTCCAAGGTCCTGATACTGCTCCTTTTTTTGCCGCAGTCTCACTGAGTGGCACATCTGAGAATGGTTACATCCAGTTGAAGTGGAGTCCTTTTCTGCTTGGAACTGCTCCAAAGCATTGGAGAAAGAAGTAGCTTCCCAACAGCTGGATTGTCTCAACAGAGGCAAGCTGTGTTCTCAGCTGTGGGAAAGAATTACACACACACACACACAAACCACCTTAAATTTGAGGGAATTAGATCTTATGCAATCAAGGAAAAATAGCATGATAACAAATCAGACCATTACAAAAACAAAGGATTAAGTTTAGCCGGGTTTACCCAAAAGAGAAATCCAGGGTAGCCATTTAGAAGGGTAGGAAGGAAAATAACACAATTGTGAAAGAGCTTGAACAATGTTTTGATATATGAAAAGTTTTCTTTAATCCATATAGTGGCCAAAATGTTTTCCTTAAATATCTTGTGAGTTTAAGCCTCAACAATCTTATGAGCCAGGCTGCCTAGTGGTTAGAGTGCAGTACTGCAGGATACTTCTGCTGACTGCCGACTGCCTGCAATTTGGCAGTTCAAAGCTCATCAGGCTCAAGGTTTTACTCTGAGAGCCAGTTATGGTGTACTAGCTAAGGGACCAAGCTAGAAATGCGGATATCATGAGTTCTAAATCCACTATGGGCACTGGTGGGATTCAAATAATTTAACAACCGGTTCTCTGCCCTAATGACCAGCTGGGTAGGTGTGACTCAGTGGTCATGTGACCATATGGGCATGGCCAACTGAATGTCACTCACATCGATGGGCACTTCACCTTAGCTGTTACAATGTAATAAGGGTTAACCAGAGAGGCAGTTTCTGTGAGCAGGGCGATAAAGATTGGGCTAGAAACAACACCAGAATGTTTCCTTTCTGCCTTCTGTGCAGGATTAGCCCTGTAAAGTCGGTAAAGTCGGCCAGACAATGTTGGCTGGCGACACCCAGGGGGAAGGCCTTCTCTGTGGGGGCACCAACCCTCTGGAACGAGCTACCACCAGGTATCCGCTAACTCCCTGATCTCCGGACCTTTCAACACGAGCTGAAAACATTTCTGTTCCATTGCGCAGGACTGGCCTAACAATTTTTTAAATGGGTTTTTTTATTGGTTTTATAATGTCCAGCCAACTTTGAATTTTCTCTTTTTAAACTGGTTTTAATTTTTGTATCAATTGTTTTATTCTGGCTGTAAACCACCCTGAGTCCTTTGGGACAAGGGCGGTATAGAAATTTAAACAATAAAATAAATAAAATAAAATGGAAAAAAACAAAATAAGATTTCTTCCAACAACTGGTTCTCTGAACTGCTTAGAAAGTTAACAACCGGTTCTCCTGAATAGGTGCGAACCGGCTGAATCCCACCACTGACTATAGGCAAGAAGCCAGGTGGATGTCCTTGGGCCAGTCTCTCAGCCCTAGGAAGCAGGCAATGGCAAATCACTTCTGAATAACCTTGTCAAGAAAACTGCAGGGACTTCTCTTGCGGTCTCTGAGAATCAGACACAATTGAACAGAAGGGGGGGGAAAGAAATTGCTCTCTGATTGGTTCTTTGGGATTCTTCCTTCCGCATATAAAACTTAAAATATATCCATGGCATAGTTCGAGTAGAATATCAATCTGGTAAACTATAAAACATATTCTCTCACCAAAGTGCTACAGCAATAATAAATGATGATGCTCGGTAGAGACAGACTGTCTGGGTGGCTTATGGATTGCTGAAAACTTTGGGTCTGTCGTGGCAAAGCATGATTAAAATTACTAATGTTAGAAAATGGGTCCTTCTCTTACTTGGTTTTGTGACTCAAAATCGTAACGAGCTGCTCAGGTAGGGAAGCGTAGATTCTGCAGGGAAAATTTTTTTCAGGCTGTGTCATAGGACGGCTTATTTTTTGATATTCATCACCTTCCATTATATGGCTCAAGTGTAGTGGGGCATAATTCTCCTTGGTTTGACAGAGACGTGTGTTTTGTAATGATAATGGTCAGTCTCCCCTGAATTGTGGGATGAGGTCTGAAATACTGATCAGCTTCCCTAATTGGCAGCCTAGCCATTTTGTTTCGCTTGTTTTCGGAGGGAAGGCATTTAATCTGTTTGCTTCATGAACCCCATGAAAGAGCTCCAGGAAATGATGCAGTCTTACCTTAATTTTAAAAACAAAACAAAACAGTGAGCTAGTTTCTAGAAATTAGGGTGGATTTAGACTTGTGTGTGTGTGAGAGAGTATGTGTGTGTGTGTGCGTGCGTGTGTGTGTGATTTTATTTATGGTTTTCCCCCTCCTTTCAACATATTTAATGAACAGTACATTGTCTGGGTCAGTTTGCTCTCTGCAAAATAGAATAGAATAGAGTTTTTTATTGGCCAAGTGTGATTGGACACACAAGGAATTTGTCTTGGTGCATATGCTCTCAGTGTACATAAAAGAAAAGATACCTTCATCAAGGTACAACACTTACAACACTTAATGATAGTCATAGGGTACAAATAAGCAATCAGGAAACATTCAATATCAGTATAAATCATAAGGATACAAGCAACAAAGTTACACTCATAAGTGGAAGGAGATAGGTGATGGGAATGATGAGAAGATTAATAGTAGATGTATATAATATAATAAAGATGTTATCCAATAAGAATAGAATAGAATAGAATAGAATAGAATAGAATAGAATAGAATAGAATAGAATAGAACAGAACAGAATAGAATAGAATTTTTATTGGCCAAGTGTGATTGGACACACAAGGAATTTGTCTTGGTGCATATGCTCTCAGTGTACATAAAAGAAAAGATACCTTCATCAAGGTACAACACTTACAACACTTAATAATAGTCATAGGGTACAAATGTAACACTTAATGATACATCCCTTAATGATAGTCATAGGGTACAATGACTATCCAATAACTAGGGTCATAGGATAGTCATACTGATAACAGTAATAGTATTATTTAAATATACATAATAATAGTCCTTTTTTGGCTTCTAAGATTTACATATACCTTGTAATTATAATGTATTATATTTTGTAGCAGTATACATGGTTGTGTTTTCTTGATTTCTGCTTTCTGTCTTATTTCTAACCTCTAATACAATAATTCCCATATTAGAAAGTATTATATGTACATCCCTCATCTGTTTTTTTTTTTTACTTTTTAAGCATACATAATGGTAGTCTTAACTTCTAACATTTACTTGTACATAGGTAACTATAGTAACTTCTATCATTTGACAGCAATATAATAACATTTCTCCAGTTTTTAGTTTCTGGCTCTATTTTCTAATCTTTAGACTCCTGGAATAGGTTTATGTACGTAAACAAACTTGCAATGGAAATGTAAATCTCCCAAGGGAGGGATGTTCTACCTGAGAATCTATCTTAAACATATTTTTTTATGATTCAGATCTATCAAGGTTTTGGCTACTCTTCAGATATTCAGTGAACATTGCAAAGCTGAGGCAAATGCGGCATTGCTAATTGTTACTATTGAGTATTCAGTAGCTACGGTTGTTCTGTCTCCTTCCCCACTTCAGACCCACGAGCTGGCCTTCAGCCAGTGGATTCACGGCTCTTATCAGTCCTGGCAGAGAAATCGCGCTGCCTGCCAAAGTTCAAACAAATGACTCACGTAGCAAGACTTTCAGCTCTTTTTGAAATGGTTCAGCTAAACTTTTGCTTCCTGTGGAGTGAGAGCAGTCCCAAAGCTCCTTATATATCCTGTGGGGTGGGGCTCCTGCCCCACCCTTCCTTTTGATGACGCCGCCTCTCTAATCTTCTGAAGTGCGGGGTCAAGCCAAGCTTGATTATTATTATCAGCTGGGTCTGAAGGTGTAGCCTGGGGAAGGGAGGAATCAGGGGATGACGGCCTCATTACGTCCTCTGACTGGTCTGGTTCTGGCTCCTGGAGCTGAGCCAAAGGAATCGGTGCTCCCAAGGTAATCTTACTGGCCCTTCCCCCTCACTTTCGGAGTCACTTTCGGGCATGGGGCCAGGTTCGGGGGCTGGAGTCACAACAACGGTGTTCATCTCTTGGATGTTTGACCTTTCAGGAGAATAGGAGTAAACTATTTTGCATTTGGCTACCTGGATCTCTCCATTTCCCCACCTTTCTAGTGATCTATCAACCACACGCAGTGCATCACACATTCTTCTTAAAGCTGACATGAGTATGTCGTTCTGACATATTCCATGTGGTCCCAGTAGCCCAAAGTGACAAATGTGCTTTTTCAAAAAGGCGACTGGACTTCCCTGTTGTCTTTTTTCCTTTGAGAACATTTTGCTTCTCATCCAAGAAGCTTTCTCAGTTCTGAACCGAAGAAGATTCTTGGAGGAGAAGCAAGACATTTTCAAAGAAAACCACCAAGAAAGTCCAGTCGGAAAAAGTTGGAAAAGCAAAGGAAAATTAATTAATTAATTAAATAAATAAATAAATAAATAAATAAATAAATAAATAAATAAATAAATACCTGAAAAGTTTGGAAAAGCACCTTCGGGACAATTATGACCTGGATGATTGAGAATCTCCATAGACAATGATATAGGTAGTCCTGGTTGCTTATTGACCATTTGAAGACTTCCCCAGACTGCATATGATCCAATTTTTAAGTTTCAATGGCTGCCCCTTCCCCTTCAGTTATGAGATTGCATTTTTGGCATTTGGCAACCGAACTGCATTTACGGCCATTTGTAGCATCCCAAGGTCATATGACCACAATTTACAACATTGTTTATCTCCCAGTTTTCAGCAAAAAAACACTTAATGACTGCCACATTCACCTAAGGATTGCTTCAAAAAAAAATCATAAGATCAGGCATGGTCATGTGGTGACCCACTTAATGACTAGCATGTCTGTAACCACTGTACCTCCAGGTTCAATAATGGTCATAAGTAAAGATCTACCTATACCAGGGATCAGCAACCCATGGCTCTGGAGCCATTTGTGGCTCTTTCATCCCTCTGCTGTGGCTCCCTGTTGCTGGTCAGGCAGAGGAAAAAGGATGCCATGATAGGAGGAAACTCTATGGTGGGGGAACCAGACTTCCGGTCGGCTCCAGAATTGAATGGGGGCTTCCAATTAGGACCTTTGTGGCTCCTCGAGGGTTTACAGTTGCCGACCCCTGACCTATACAATAATTGCTTCTTTCCATCTTTATATTTGTTGGCTGTCCATTTTCTTTTCTTAGAACGATTTGTTGCTGAACTTTTTCATCTTCATTTGGTGGCCTGGAGAAGATCCTAAGAGAGGTGACGGACATCCATCAAGACATGTCAACCCTTTCTGCTTCAACCTCAGTTTTTTGAGAGGCCTCCTAACCAGGGATGGGCTGCTGGGGGTTCGCAGGGGTTCAGGAGAACCTCTAGCTAAGATTCTGTGCAGTTCAGAGAACCTCCAAATCCCACTCCTGGCTGGCACTGCCCACCCGGCCCCTCCCAGGAATCCCCATATGGACCACTTTGGATGCAGGAAACTACAGGGCGCACAAGGAGGCTCAGGGAGGGTGAAAAATGGGCTTACTGGAAGTTCAGGAAGACTGGAAATGGGCCCGTTCCAGCCTGCAGAGGGCCTGCAGAGCCTGGGGAGGCTGTTTTCGCCCTCCCAAAGGCTCAAGAAAAGCTTCCAGAGCCCAGGGAGGACAAAAATTTGTCCCGTCCCTCCCCAGTTGCTGTGGTGCAGGAGACTGACTAGGCCACACCCACCATGGCCACACCCACCCAGAAACCTGGCAGAGAACCTCTTGCTAAAAATTTTGAAGCCCACCACTGCTCCTAACTCAAGGCATCTTGTTTTTAGACGGAATCCTCACAATTATCGATAATTACACTATGGGATTCTTTTCACACATTACTTTCGCTTCGGCTGAATAACAGCCACATCTAATATTTCATATAGGTGCTAAATATATGCTTACAGATGGAGCGGGTGGGTTCAGTCAAGGAAGCAGGAGACTTCAGTAAGGAGTTTTAATGAAAGAATGAAGGCACAAAATCTTGGAGGCTGATTAGGCTCTGTAGCCCCTTATTTTCTAATGAGTTCATTAAGGTGGAAATCTTTTTGAAAGAGGAAAAAAAAAACCCCACACAAATCTCTTCTTTATACAACAGGGACCAAGCTGCCACTTGCTAGATTAGCTACTAACAAACTCTTCCATCTGTTGGTGGCTTATATCTAGAGATCCTTCTGTTTCTTTCTGAGCCTTCTCAAAATTTCTTTGATGTACAATGGGCATCGTTTTGAACGCTCTGAAATTTACTTACTCCAGGATGTTTAATGAGAACTGTTTCATAATTGCTTATTTCGCCTCGTGTGGGTATATATCCTCCTTTATATGCGGTGGCTCAGTGGCTAGGACGCTGAGCTTGTCGATCGAAAGGTCGGCAGTTCAGCGGTTCGAATCCCTAGTACCGCATAATGGGGCTGAGCTCCCGTGACTGGTCCCAGCTTCTGCCAACCTAGCAGTTCGAAAGCACGTTAAAAATGCAAGTAGAAAAATAGGGACCACCTTTGGTGAGAAGGTAATAACGTTCCGCGCGCCTTTGGCATTTAGTCATCCCAGCCACATGACCAGGGAGACGTCTTCGGACAGCGCTGGCTCTTTGGCTTAAAAATGGAGATAAGCACCGCCCCCTAGAGTCAGGAACGACTAGCACATATGTGCGAGGGGAACCTTTACCTTTACCTGTATATTGTGTTAAGATTGATAGGAAAGGGTGGCTCTGTCTCACCTGCTCCTGATTTCAATGCTCCCCTTAACTAAGCAGATTAAAATGTTATTATTCAAAAATGCCAGGTACGAGCTGCTTGCATGGCTCCGTTGATTGACTCCTCAGCGCACAGGAATATCCCGAAAAAGTATGGGCACCTGGTTTTCTTTTGTGCTAAATGAATGGAGTGCTTGTAAATGATACCATCTGACAGGGCTGGAAATTGAAGTGCCCTATTTTATCTGAAGGAAAAAAGGTACAGGGTGAGAATTAAGTATATAAATTCATGTTCCCTTCCAGGACGCGTGCAGTATGCCTGAGGCCTAAACCTCTCTAGTATGACATGGCTCGAAATAACTACTCTGAGCATGTGTGACAACGTGGCAGTCTGCTGGATATTCTTGGCGTCCTGGGTTTGAAAGATCTCCACTCTTTGTATTAATGCTACACTATAAATAGCACTTAGCAGTTATACTTGTATACCACTTTACAGAGCTTTACAACCTTCTCTAAGTGGTTTTACAGAGTCAGCCTCTTGCCCCCAACACTCTGGCTCCTCAATTTACCCACCTCGGAAGGATGGAAGGTTGAGTTAACCTTAAGGTGACCAGACATCCCGCTTTTGGCGGGACAGTCCCGCTTTTTAATAATTTGTCCCGCGTCCCGCAGCATTTCAAAAAAGTCCCAATTTTTTTTAATTTTTTTTTTAAAAAAGTCCCACCTTCAGACGCAGTCTCCATTCACTCCCATTCTGAAAATGGGAGGCAGCAATGCAAGAGGAGGAGGAGGAGGAGGCGGAGGTGGGGGGAGTGGGTGTTACAGACGTCAAGCGGCATCTCTCCTCCACCCGCTCTCGCGAGATTGCCCGCTCTCATGAGACCAGATGGAGGAGAGATGCCGCTTGACTTCACCCGCTGGAGGCTGCCTGCAAGAGCCGAGAAGGTGCCTGCAAGAGCCAAGAGGCGAGCCGAGCCTGCCTGGAAGAGCCGAGAAGCAGTGCAGCAGCGCAGACTCCGCCCCCGTCAATGGTGTCCCGCTTTGCTATCGCTGAAATCTGGTCACTTTAGTTAACCTTGAGCCTGGTGAGGTTTGAATTCCTGAACTGCAGGCAGCTGGCAGTCAGCAGAAGTAGCTTGCAGTACTGCACTCTAACCACTGCACCACCATGGCTCATAAAGCAAAATTAAATCATGTTAGTGGTGGTTTTCAATTCCAGATCTAAATGGCATTTGGCTTCTTTGGGCTTCTTTAATTGTTGTTGGGATTAGAAGCAGGGACTAAGGATTCAAACAGACAGCATCAAACATTTGTTATCTGAAGACTGAGATGCTCTCACTTCTTACTGCAAGAACAGCGAAACAGCCTGTTGCATGCTCTTTCCATTTTTAAGGCAAGGCAAGGCAAGGCAAGGCAAGGCAAGGCAAGGCAAGGCAAGGCAAGGCAAGGCAAGGCAAGGCAAGGCAAGGCAAGGCAAGGCAAGGCAAGGCAAGGAAAGGAAAGGAAAGGAAAGGAAAGGAAAGGAAAGGAATGAAGAAAGAAAGAAAGAAAGAAAGAAAGAAAGAAAGAAAGAAAGAAAGAAAGAAAAGAAGGAAGGAAGGAAAGGAAGGAGGAAAGGAACAAAGGAACGAAGGAAGGAAGGAAGGGAGAGAGGGAGGGAGGGAAGGAGAGAGAGAGAGAAAGAGAAAGAAGGAAGGAAGGAAGGAACGAAGGAAGAAAGGAAAGAAAGAAAGAAAGAAAGAAAGAAAGAAAGAAAGAAAGAAAGAAAGAAAGAAAGAAAGAAAGAAGAGGGAATTTGGTGGGAACATTTACTTAAACCATACTGATATTGTAATGGAAGCAAAACAATATATAAATTGTTTAATACAATATGCAATACATTTTAACAATGTACATTATCATTGTAATATGTAACAATATAATATCTGAAATAGAATTTGGAATGAGACTCCAACTCCATGGCTGAACGTTCCCCATGCAAATATTTATCATAAATGATGGTGAGACATTTTCATCTTTATAAGGCCCCATTGCACCATTAGAGAGGATTTGCCTGGTAAGATTTCGTCCCAGCAATTCTGAATTCCCCCCCCCCCTTCTCAACATCACGACAATCCCAGCCAAGCGTTCCCATCAGCGGCTGTGCAAAACTCCCCTTTCTTCTCAGTTACCTCTTGTGCAGCCATCCAAGCTGCAGGTCTGGTAGAAGCAATATTTTTGAAACATTCAGAGCTTCACCGATCAAACACCCAATACGTATAATTGCATGTGCTAGTAACACTTCTCTAACGGTGTTAAGGGTTTAATTTAATGGTGCTTGAAGACTCAAATGCGTGTTCTGTTGATGCCTTGAGTTGTACAGAAAAGAATAAACTGCCTTTTACGGAACCTTTGCGCAACTCCATTGGGAAATCGCTCGCCTTGGTATTGGGCGTGCTTGACAAGTAATAGAGAAGGAGTTCAGGGAGAACTTCCATTATCTTCTTATTGGATTTATTTTCTTTGTCCTCAACCTCATCCTTTCCCCAACAAAAGCATTTCCAGGAATGCAGCTGCCCCCCCTCCCCCCCACACACAAAAATACCGTATGGAGCCAGCTGAATACAATTGGGATAGGTCTTAGTTCTGGCACAGCTCTTTAAGTGGGGAATGGCTGAGAGCTCACAAATGTGACTCTGGTACATCGGAACAAATGACAACGCGTATCGTTCGAGAATGTCTTTTTCGGGAAATTTCAAGGCACCGGCGATGATCTAATCACAGCCACACGAGCAATTAGAGGGTTAGCATCCTTAGATAACAAAATTATAACATCTGTCCCATTGCAATTCTATGGTGCCGTATTATGATGATCTTATGATGGGTTTATTTTAATATTTTATTTTTAATGTTTTATCTTTATCTTTTTATTGTATGTTGTATTGTCTGCATACCATTTCTCTCTCTTTCTCTCTTATCTGTCTCTCTGTCTGTCTGCCGGCCTGCCTGCCTGCCTGTCTGTCCGTCCGTCCATCCATCCATCCATTTGTCAGTCCGTCTGTCCATCCATCCATCCATCCATCCATCCATCCATCCATCCATCCATCCATCCATCATTCAGTCCATCCATCCATCCATCCATCCATCCATCCATCCATCCATCCATCCATCCATCCATCTCTATCTATCATTTCTCTCTCTCTTTCTATTATCTATCTATCTATCTATCTATCTATCTATCTATCTATCTATCTATCTATCATCTATCTATCTATCATCTTTATCTATCATCTATCTGCACATATATACATACACACAAACCTGCTGATGCTTTGTTTAAATTTATATGTGTATATTACTATCTAACTATCTATCATCTGTCTGTCTGTCTATCTATCTATCTATCTATCTATCTATCTATCTATCTATCTATCTATCTATCTATCTTTATCTATCATCTATCTGCACATATATACATACACAAAACCTGCTAATGCTTTGTTTAAATTTATATGTGTATATCAGTGATTGAATGACCTTTATGGATTTATTTATTATTTATAGATAAATAGTAAACAAACAAACAAACAAACAAATCTCTTCTCCCCAGAAGAAAGGTACAAGCTTAGAGGTCTTGAAATCTTAGATTCCAACTCGCCAAAGAGATGCAAAGAGATAATAGGTGAGCTTTAGAGACTTTGAGCTGTAAAAGGACAACAGGAGGCAAAATTAGAAAAACGTCACCCTTAAGTGGGTTTGTAGATAAAACAGGTAGTAGCAAGGCTCCAAAAATGTGCTTCTGTAGCATGTGGCAGTTGAGAGTGAGAAAGGGAGGAGGGGAAGCTGCAGAAATGTATAATATTAGAATAAATAGTATTTATAGGATGATAGTGTTATATGCCATCACAGTGAAGAAACTGTGCAGCATGACAAATTAATACATGGGGGCACTATAAAGATACATTTTATTGAGAAGCTATATCAAGTTACAGAAAATAGACTTTATCTACAAGAGGCTCTAACACAGGGGTGTCAAACCCACGGCTCGCGGGCCGGATGCGTCACACACTGGCCACGCCCACCCCCAGTTTAGCAAAAGGGGAAAAAAGTCATGATACATCCCAGGATGACAACATGACGCTGTGAGTTTGACACCCCTGCTCTAACATGTTCAGTTGCTAGAACTTCCATTCAGATTTATTTCAGATGACTACTTGCCTTGTATCTAGCAGTGAAATAACAGGGGAACTATAACTTCAGGCTTGAGAGATTCCGGGTCCAATTCAAGGTGATGGTTATCACCTTTAAAGCGCTTCATGGCTTAGGACCGGGTTATCTACGGGACCGCCTACTGCCACCAGTAGCCTCCCACCGACCAGTGCGCTCCCACAGAGAGGGCCTCCTTCAGATACCGTCAGCCAAACAATGTCGGCTGGCGACCTCCAGGGGAAGGGCCTTCTCTGTGGGGGCCCCTGCCCTCTGGAATGAGCTGCCTCCAGGGCTCTGTCAACTCCCCGACCTCCGGACCTTTCACCGCGAGCTGAAGATGCTTTTGCTTCAGCATGCAGGGCTAGCTTAAACATAGTTTTAATTGGGGTTTTAATTGGGGTTTTTAAACGGGGTTTTTAATAGTATCCAAATTTTTAGGCCATATATCGAATTAGATTTTTATATTGTTTTTAACCTGTGTCATATGTATTCTCGTATTTTATTGGCTGTGAACCGCCCTGAGTCCTTCGGGAGAAGGGCGGTATACAAATTTAATAAATAAATAAATAAAGAGATACCACCATCTAAGATCCGTGGTGGCGCAGTGGTTAGAATGCAGAATCGCAGGCTAATTCTGCTAACTGCCAGCAATTTGGCAGTTTGAGGCTCACTGGCTCCAAGTTGACTCAGCCTTCCATCCTTCCAAGGTTGGTAAAATGAGGACCCAGATTGTTGCGAGCAATAGACTGACTCTGTAAATCACTTAGAGAGTGCTGTAAAGCACTGTAAAGCAGTATATAAGTGTAAGTGCTATTGCAGGTTAACTCTGCCCACTGTCAGGAGTTCAGTCCGTCTGTCCATCCATCCATCCATCATTCAGTCCATCCATCCATCATTCAGTCCATCCATCCATCCATCCATCATTCAGTCCATCCATCCATCCATTTGTCAGTCCGTCTGTCCATCCATCCATCTCTATCTATCATCTGTCTGTCTGTCTATCTATCTATCTATCTATCATCTTTATCTATCATCTGTCTGTCTGTCTGTCTATCTATCTATCATCTTTATCTATCATCTATCTATCTATCTATCATCTTTATCTATCATCTATCTGCACATATATACATACACAAACCTGCTGATGCTTTGTTTAAATTTATATGTGTATATCAGTGATTGAATGACCTTTATGGATTTATTTTCTTTGTCCTCAACCTCATCCTTTCCCCAACAAAAGCATTTCCAGGAATGCAGCTGCCCCTCCCCCACACACAAAAATACCGTATGGAGCCAGCTGAATACAATTGGGATAGGTCTTAGTTCTGGCACAGCTCTTTATGGGAATGGCTGAGAGCTCACAAATGTGACTCTGGTACATCGGAACAAATGACAACGCGTATCGTTCGAGAATGTCTTTTTCGGGAAATTTCAAGGCACCGGCGATGATCTAATCACAGCCACACGAGCAATTAGAGGGTTAGCATCCTTAGATAACAAAATTATAACATCTGTCCCATTGCAATTCTATGGTGCCATATTATGATGATCTTATGATGGGTTTATTTTAATGTTTTATCTTTATCTATCATCTTTATCTATCATCTATCTATCATCTATCTATCTTTATCTATCATCTTTATCTATCATCTGTCTGTCTATCTATCTATCTATCTTTATCTATCATCTGTCTGTCTATCTATCTATCATCTATCTGCACATATATACATACACAAAACCTGCTAATGCTTTGTTTAAATTTATATGTGTATATTACTATCTAACTATCTATCATCTGTCTGTCTGTCTGTCTGTCTATCTATCTATCATCTGTCTGTCTATCTATCTATCATCTGTCTGTCTGTCCATCCATCCATTTGTCAGTCCGTCTGTCCATCCATCCATTTGTCAGTCCGTCTGTCCATCCATCCATTTGTCAGTCCGTCTGTCCATCCATCCATTTGTCAGTCCGTCTGTCCATCCATCCATCATTCAGTCCATCCATCCATTTGTCAGTCCGTCTGTCCATCCATCCATTTGTCAGTCCGTCTGTCCATCCATCCATTTGTCAGTCCGTCTGTCCATCCATCCATCATTCAGTCCATCCATCCATTTGTCAGTCCGTCTGTCCATCCATCCATCATTCAGT
This sequence comes from Ahaetulla prasina, assembly GCF_028640845.1. Classification (NCBI taxonomy): domain Eukaryota; kingdom Metazoa; phylum Chordata; class Lepidosauria; order Squamata; family Colubridae; genus Ahaetulla; species Ahaetulla prasina. Next base: position 10,453,626 of record NC_080549.1, on the reverse strand, counting down.
CCATCCATCCATTTGTCAGTCCGTCTGTCCATCCATCCATTTGTCAGTCCGTCTGTCCATCCATCCATCATTCAGTCCATCCATCCATCCATTTGTCAGTCCGTCTGTCCATCCATCCATCATTCAGTCCATCCATCCATTTGTCAGTCCGTCTGTCCATCCATCCATCTCTATCTATCATCTATCTGCACATATATACATACACAAACCTGCTGATGCTTTGTTTAAATTTATATGTGTATATCAGTGATTGAATGACCTTTATGGATTTATTTATTATTTATAGATAAATAGTAAACAAACAAATCTCTTCTCCCCAGAAGAAAGGTACAAGCTTAGAGGTCTTGAAATCTTAGATTCCAACTCGCCAAAGAGATGCAAAGAGATAATAGGTGAGCTTTAGAGACTTTGAGCTGTAAAAGGACAACAGGAGGCAAAATTGGAAAAACGTCACCCTTAAGTGGGTTTGTAGATAAAACAGGTAGTAGCAAGGCTCCAAAAATGTGCTTCTGTAGCATGTGGCAGCTGAGAGTGAGAAAGGGAGGAGGGGAAGCTGCAGAAATGTATAATATTAGAATAAATAGTATTTATAGGATGATAGTGTTATATGCCATCACAGTGAAGAAACTGTGCAGCATGACAAATTAATACATGGGGGCACTATAAAGATACATTTTATTGAGAAGCTATATCAAGTTACAGAAAATAGACTTTATCTACAAGAGGCTCTAACACAGGGGTGTCAAACCCACGGCTCGCGGGCCGGATGCGTCACACACTGGCCACGCCCACCCCCAGTTTAGCAAAAGGGGAAAAAAGTCATGATACATCCCAGGATGACAACATGACGCTGTGAGTTTGACACCCCTGCTCTAACATGTTCAGTTGCTAGAACTTCCATTCAGATTTATTTCAGATGACTACTTGCCTTGTATCTAGCAGTGAAATAACAGGGGAACTATAACTTCAGGCTTGAGAGATTCCGGGTCCAATTCAAGGTGCTGGTTATCACCTTTAAAGCGCTCCATGGCTTAGGACCGGGTTATCTACGGGACCGCCTACTGCCACCAGTAGCCTCCCACTGACCAGTGCGCTCCTACAGAGAGGGCCTCCTTCTGATACCGTCGGCCAAACAATGTCGGCTGGCGACCTCCAAGGGGAGGGCCTTCTCTGTGGGGCCCCCTGCCCTCTGGAACGAGCTGCCTCCGGGGCTTAGTCAACTCCCCGACCTCCGGACCTTTCGCTGCGAGCTGAAGACACTTTTGTTTCAGCGTGCAGGGCTAGCTTAAACATAGTTTTAATTGGGGTTTTAATTGGGGTTTTAATTGGGGTTTTAAACGGGTTTTAATTGGGGTTTTAATTGGGGTTTTAAACGGGTTTTAATTGGGGTTTTAATTGGGGTTTTAATTGGGGTTTTTAATTGGGGTTTTTAAACGGGATTTTTAATTGTATCCAAATTTTTAGGCCATATATCGAATTAGTTTTTTATATTGTTTTTAACCTGTGTCATATGTATTCTCGTACTTTATTGGCTGTGAACAGCCCTGAGTCCTTCGGGAGAAGGGCGGTATACAAATTTAATTAATTAATTAATTAATTAATTAATTAATTAATAGACTCAGCCTTCCATCCTTCCAAGGTTGGTAAAATGAGAACCCAGACTTTTGGGGCAAGAGGCTGACTCTGTAAATCACTTAGAGAGGGCTGTGAAGTTGTATATAAATCTAAGTGCTATTGCTAATATTTTGATCAGCCACTGTCAATCAGAATATACAACATGGATCTAATGAGCAAACTGAACTGAACTGATGGGCCCTGAAGACTTCGTTTTTGCCTGGGGACCCCAGAGTTGGATGCAACCTCTCAATTTGCTTATTTGACTGTTGTGACTAGGGTGATGGGAGTTGGGTTATTTCTTATTTTTTTATATATTGAATTTTTTTCTTGTAAGCTGCCCGGAGTCACTGGGAGTGAGTTGGGTAGCCGTAGACATTTTCTTAAATAAATAAATAAAATAAACTGACTCTGTAAATCACTTAGAGAGGGCTGTGAAGTTGTATATAAATCTAAGTGCTATTGCAGGTTAACTCTGCCCATTGTCAGGAGTTCAGTCCTGACTGATTCAAGGTTGACTCAGCCTTCCATCCTTCCAAGGTTGGTAAAATGAGGACCCAGATTGTTGTGGGCAATAGACTGACTCTGTTTTCTTCCCACTTATGTCTGCATGACCGTAACTTTGTTGCTTGTATACTTATGATTTATATTGATATTGATTGTTCCCTAATAGGATTTGATTGCTTATTTGACTGTTGTGACTAGGGTGATGGGAGTTGGGTTATTTCTTATTTTTATATATTGAATTTTTTCTTGTAAGCTGCCCGGAGTCACTGGGAGTGAGCTGGGTAGCCGAGACATTTTCTTAAATAAATAAATAAAATAAACTGACTCTGTTTTCTTCCCACTTATGTCTGCATGACCGTAACTTTGTTCCTTGTATACTTATGATTTATATTGATATTGATTGTTCCCTAATAGGATTTGATTGCTTATTTGACTGTTGTGACTAGGGTGATGGGAGTTGGGTTATTTCTTATTTTTATATATTGAATTTTTTCTTGTAAGCTGCCCGGAGTCACTGGGAGTGAGCTGGGTAGCCGAGACATTTTCTTAAATAAATAAAATAAACTGACTCTGTTTTCTTCCCACTTATGTCTGCATGACCGTAACTTTGTTCCTTGTATACTTATGATTTATATTGATATTGATTGTTCCCTAATAGGATTTGATTGCTTATTTGACTGTTGTGACTAGGGTGATGGGAGTTGGGTTATTTCTTATTTTTATATATTGAATTTTTTCTTGTAAGCTGCCCGGAGTCACTGGGAGTGAGTTGGGTAGCCGTAGACATTTTCTTAAATAAATAAATAAATAAATAAATAAAGAGATACCACCATCTAAGATCCGTGGTGGCGCAGTGGTTAGAATGCAGAATCGCAGGCTAATTCTGCTAACTGCCAGCAATTTGGCAGTTTGAGGCTCACTGGCTCCAAGTTGACTCAGCCTTCCATCCTTCCAAGGTTGGTAAAATGAGGACCCAGATTGTTGTGGGCAATAGACTGACTCTGTAAATCACTTAGAGAGTGCTGTAAAGCACTGTAAAGCAGTATATAAGTGTAAGTGCTATTGCAGGTTAACTCTGCCCATTGTCAGGAGTTCAGTCCTGACTGATTCAAGGTTGACTCAGCCTTCCATCCTTCCAAGGTTGGTAAAATGAGAACCCAGACTTTTGGGGCAAGAGGCTGACTCTGTAAATCACTTAGAGAGGGCTGTGAAGTTGTATATAAATCTAAGTGCTATTGCTAATATTTTGATCAGCCACTGTCAATCAGAATATACAACATGGATCTAATGAGCAAACTGAACTGAACTGATGGGCCCTGAAGACTTCGTTTTTGCCTGGGGACCCCAGAGTTGGATGCAACCTCTCAATTTGCTTATTTGACTGTTGTGACTAGGGTGATGGGAGTTGGGTTATTTCTTATTTTTTTATATATTGAATTTTTTTCTTGTAAGCTGCCCGGAGTCACTGGGAGTGAGCTGGGTAGCCGTAGACATTTTCTTAAATAAATAAATAAAATAAACTGACTCTGTTTTCTTCCCACTTATGTCTGCATGACCGTAACTTTGTTCCTTGTATACTTATGATTTATATTGATATTGATTGTTCCCTAATAGGATTTGATTGCTTATTTGTAGCCTACGACTGTCATTAAGTGTGGTACCTTATGATTCTTGATGAGTGTATCTTGTATTTTTATGTGCACTAAGAGCATATGCACCAAAGACAAATTCCTTGTGTGTCCAATCACACATGGCCAATAAAGAATTCTATTCTGTTCTGTTCTGTTCTGTTCTGTTCTGTTCTGTTCTACTCTACTCTACTCTACTCTACTCTACTCTACTCTACTCTACTCTACTCTACTCTATTTTCTATTCTATTCTATTCTATTCTATTCTATTCTATTCTATTCTATTCTATTCTATTCTATTCTCTTCTCTTCTCTTCTCTTCTCTTCTCTTCTCTTCTCTTCTCTTCTCTTCTCTTCTCTTCTCTTCTCTTCTCTTCTCTTCTCATGGCAATGCTAATTCATTGCAGTAAATGTTTTGGCCAATAAGACAAATTAAACTTTCCTGGTTTCCTCCCTCCCTCCCCCGACCTGAGATGAGAAAACCTAAGTTAGAAAAGTCTCTGTCCTTTGGTAGAGTTGTTACTACAACATCTCTCACGCTCCCTTCTGTGCCTTGTTTGCTCGATCATATCAGGCTATTTAATTATTTAAATGATCAAACAGTTTACAACCGAATGAGTGCTAATGACACGAATATAGATGAGAGTTAATTAACACGCTGGATAATTTATTTGAGAGTGGCAGAATTCATGCTAGCACCCAGCCTTCTGCCCTTGCGATGTTCATTTTAGACATTTAATTTTTGTCTCACCTGTTGCGTGGAGAACAATGAATAGAAGGTTGTTGGGGTTTTTTTTGCTAAGTGGTTGGCATTTTAACTAGTTACATTAGACCACTTAACCAGTACGTTAATAATAGGGTACCAATGTTCACTAAGGATGGCATTATTATTTAAAAAGAATAAACAGATGGAAAACAGTTTGGCCAACAGATTAATTGGAGCGCATTTTCAGTGCAAGTAAATGTAAAGCTGCTTTATCGTGCACTGGATTTGAATATTTTTAAGGAGTGGAGGTCAGAGAAAAATCTATATTCGTTCAATATGCAGCTGCGCGGGTGATAGATGGAGCCCCTCGTGGCTCCCATATGACACCTATCCTGCGCAGACTGCACTGGCTTCCTGTGGCCTTCCGGGTGCGCTTCAAGGTTTTGGTGACCACCTTTAAAGCGCTCCATGGCATTGGGCCGGGTTATTTACGGGACCGCCTACTGCGACCGAATACCTCCCACCGTCCCGTGCGCTCTCACAGAGAGGGTCTCCTCAGGGTGCCGTCAGCGAGGCAATGTCGGCTGGCGACGCCCAGGGGAAGGGCCTTCTCTGTGGGGGCTCCCACCCTCTGGAACGATCTACCCCCCGGACTTCGTCACCTTTCGGACCTTCGGACCTTCCGCCGCGGGCTTAAAACATACTTATTTAATTGTGCAGGACTGAGCTAGATTTTAAATTTTGGGTTTTAAATTGGGTTTTATTTCTATTTTTAATTGGACGGGCTTTAGAATAAGTTTTTAAAATGTTTTATATTGTATTTATATTCTATTTATCTGTTTTTAGTGCCTGTAAACCGCCCTGAGTCCCTTGGGAGATAGGGCGGTATATAAATACGATTAAATAGATTAAATACGATTAAATAATAGAAATGATTGCAAAAATAATAGGCGATATGCATAGCAAAATAGGGACGCGGTGGCTCAGGGGCTAGGACGTTGTGCTTGTTGATCGAAAGGTCGGCAGCTCAGCGGTTCAAATCCCTAGTGTTGCTGTGTAACGGGGTGAGCTCCTGTTACTTGTCCCAGCTTCTACCAACCTAACAGTTTCAAAAGCACGTAAAAATGCAAGTAGAAAAAATAGGGACCATCTTTGGTGGGAAGGTAACAGCGTTCCGTACGCCTTTGGTGTCTAGTCATGACGGCAACATGACCACGGAGACGTCTTCGGACAGCGCTGGCTCTTCGGCTTTGAAACGGAGATCAGCACCGCCCCCTAGAGTCGGCAACGACTAGCACGTGTGTGCGGGGGGAACCTTTACCTTTACCTTTATGCATAACAAGCCAGTGTTCTATCTATGCAGCATTTGCATGACCCTGGAACAGAATGCATTGCATTTATGTGTTGAGCTGCAATTCTCTGTTTGGTTGCTCAAATGTTAATTCTATGTTCGGTTAGATCAGTGGTTCTCAACCTTTATAGTGCTGCAACCCCTTTAATACAATTCCCCACAATGTGGCGACCCCAACCGTAAAATTATTTTCGTTTTGAATTTATCGCGCCTGAAGCCGTATTGGCTAGCGATCTGAACTGCTTGCGGTTGCCTTGAGGACGGAGGCATTAAAGCGGAGACTCCTCCTCTATTAAGTTTATCGCACCTGAAGCCAGATTAGGCTAGCGATTGGGAGTGATTGCAGCTGGCTTGAGAGGGAGACATCAGTGCAAAGATTTCTCTCTTTTTTAATTCATCGCGCCTGAAGCCGAATTCGGCTAGCGATTTGAAGAGCCTGCAGCTGGCTTGTGGAGTCAACCATTGGAGTGCGATTCTTCGACTCGCAAGTATACTTCCCATATTTCCGATGGTCTTAGGCGACCCCTGGCAAATTGTCATTTGACCCCCAATGGGGTCGCGACCGACAGGTTGAGAACCATTGGGTGAGATGGAGTGAATGATTAAGGAATAGGGCGCTGTTTAAGAGTGAAGTCTTCCATGGATCTTGTCGTGTCCCACTCCTCCGCTGATGGCCGGGTCAGGGAAATCCGAATCAGGTGTGCCTCTGCAGCTCTGCCAAAGTCCTAGCAAAGTCCTCAGGGCAGGCAGGAGACCAGAAAGTGACTTCAGCAAGATATGTTTAGACTTTGCCTGACTCAGAGAATGCCAGAAAGCACATCCTTTATATAGGCCATGGGGTGTGGCTTCATGACTCAGCACTTATCCAGGCCTGCACCGCCCTTCCTTCTGTTGCCTCCGCCTATCAAGTCTTCTGACGCGAGGGTCACTCCAGTCGGCAGCTGTTGGTAATTGACCTCCCTCAGGCTCACATGCTGTGGAGGAGGGGGAGGGGTCTAGTTGCTCCGTTTACCTGGGCATGGAGCCAGAGCTGGGGGCTGGAGGTATTTCTTCCTCTTCAGCCTGTCTGGGCATGGAGCCAGGGCTGGGGCCGGGAGGCATACTAGAACATTCTTTCATGTTTGGAAGCAGATAAGAAGACCCCGGCTGAGGTGAGATTGGACGAGACACAACAGATCTATTTAAAAAGATCTAGAAAAAGAAAACACATGGCTTAAAATAGAATCACTGCCAAGCCACAGCCTGCCAAAAGCCTGCCTTTGGTTTTATGAAAGGGGGCGTCAAATTACATAAACAAATCCAGGTTAGTCTAGAAAGTTATCATAGACGGTTTTCTGCCTGCCTGTGTGGTGTCTAAATAGTAATTTTCAAAATGGAAATGATGATCTTTCTTTCTCATTCAGCATCTGTCCTGTAGTGGACCATGTTCATAGGGTGAAATTCTACCAGTTAGAATAGAATAATTTTTTTTTTATAGAATAGATTTTTTTTTTATTGGCCAAGTGTGATTGGACACACAAGGAATTTGTCTTGGTGCATATGCTCTCAGGGTACATAAAAGAAAAGATACCTTCATCGAGGTACAACATTTACAACACAAATGATGGTCAATATATCAATATAAATCATAAGGATTGCCAGCAACAAAGTTACAGTCATACAGTCATAAGTGGAAAGAGATTGGTGATAGGCGAACTGGTAGCAGCAGCAGCGAGTGGTTCGGAGAACTGGTAGCGGCAGCAGCATGAGGCTCCGCCCACCCTCCTGGACGTTGTTACTTCCTGGTTTTAATGCAGAAGGATTTGCGCATGCACAGAGGGTCCAAAATCGCACATGATGCAGGCACTTCCAAACCGGTATGGAAAGTAAGTAGATTTCACCCCTGCCTAGTATCATATATACTTTATCTGGCTTACTATCGGTCTCTAAGATTTTACCTTTTACAGACCTGGTTGCATTACTTTTTTAGATTCATTCAGTACCACCTTACAATTTGTTATCAGATGCACATTTAATTAACAGTCTGCCAAATAATTTTCTGGGCAATCAATAGTCTATCTTCTAGATATAAAAGCCATTGAATAAGTAATGTGTTATGTGTTTTATCCCCAGGCTGCTGAAATCTGTAAATTACTTATTTCTCCATTGTTTACGAAGTTTTCCACACCTCTTCTTAAAAAGAGTGAATGAAGCATAAAAGACCCTCCATATTTGTTCTTGCTGAGTGGGAGTACAGTGAGGTTTAACAGTGAGAGCTTTTCTACAATAATTGAATTTTTTTCGCCCTCTTAATTTATTAATGGATCTAAATTCATTTTATTTATTTATTTTTCCTTTGCTTGCTCGGTTATGGATTGATTTGCAAAAATATGCATCCTTTCATTTGCAGAATACTCTAAATCACCAACAAATAATGATACGCCTTGCGATATATGTATCAATGTATGTATGTATCAGGGGCGAAATTCAGCAGGTTCTGATAGGTTCTGGAGAACTGGTAGCGGAAATTTTGAGTAGTTTGGAGAACCGATAAATACCGCCTCAGGCTGGCCCCAGAGTGGGGTGGGAATGGAGATTTTGCGATATCCTTCCCCCAGGAGTGTGGAGGAAATGGAGATTTTGCAATATCCTTTCCCTGCTATGCCCACCCAGCCACGCCCACCAAGCCATGCCCACAGAACTGGTAGTAAAAATATTTTAACTTCACCACTGGTATGTATGTATGTATGTATGTATGTATGTATGTATATATGTATGCAAAGATAGAGAGAGAGAGAGAGAGAGAGAAAGAAAGAAAGAAAGAAAGAGAAATAGATAGATAATAATAGAGATAGAGAAATGATACTGATAGAGCAGGGGTATCAAACGCAATTTCATTGAGGACCACATGAGTTTTGAGTTTGACCTTGAGGGGCCAGGGTGGGCATGGCCAGCATGATGTCACTTGCGTTGGGAGGCCTGTGGTGGCCCGAGTGCTCAGCTAGCAAGAACAGGCTCCTGAGCTCTGTTTTTGGCTGTGACGCATCCTGCAACCCTCTGCCAATGAAAACGGAGCTCAAGGTGGCCTCACACGGCCCTCTCGAGCTATGTTTTTGGCTGGAACGGCCTCCTGCAACCCTCTGCCAGTGAAAAGGGAGCTTGGGAGGGCCGTGTGCAGTTCTTGTGAGGTTTCTTTTTGCTGGCAGAAGAACCACGGTCTGGTCCTTCACTGTTTCCAGGGCGATCCCGTGGTCCATATCTAAGCACCCTGAGGGCCCTGCGATAGATGATAGATAGAGAGATAGAGAGATAGAGAGATAGAGAGATGATAGAGATAAAGGGATTGATAGAGATGATAGAGATAACAATAGATGAGCTAGATAGATAATAGATAGATAGATAGATAGACGACAGAGAGATAGAGAGATAGATAAAGGGATAGAGAGATGATAGAGATAACGATAGATAGATAAGCTAGATAGATGATAGATAGATAGATAGATAGATAGATAGATAGATAGATAGATAGATAGATAGATAGATAATAGAGAGATAGAGAGATAACGATAGATAGATAAGCTAGATAGATGATAGATAGATAGATAGATAGATAGATAGATAGATAGATAGATAGATAGATAGATAATAGAGAGATAGAGAGAGAGATAAAGGGATAGAGAGATGATAGAGATAACGATAGATAGATGATAGATAGATAGATAGATAGATAGATAGATAGATAGATAGATAGATAGATAGATATATGATAGAGAGATAGAGAGATAGAGAGATAGATAAAGGGATAGAGAGATGATAGAGATAACGATAGATAGATGTGATAGATAGATGATAGATAGATAGATAGATAGATAGATAGACAGACAGACGATAGAGAGATAGAGAGATAGATACGATAGATGCATACAATACACACACAGAGAGAGAGACACCTACATGCACAGACAGATGCTAGCAGAACCTTCTATCCTGCACTTTTCATTCTCACATTTCCCCCCCCCTCTTTTTTTCTTATTCTGCTTTGTGAGATGTGACAGCAAACCCATTCTCATTATTCCTTAACTGGTTCCCTTATTCTTTGTAATTCTTGTAGCGATTCTAAAGATTCTGCCTTCTCTTGAATGTGTACATCCCACGTGATCTTGCAAGATTAATAGCAAACTGCTCACCCAGAACTGTTCATGTTTCTTCTTTCTTTTCTTTAATAATAGCCCAGAATATGAAATATAGATCTTGGCAACAGAAAGCACATGTACCATTACAGGAGTTTGAACAGTATCTGCAACAGGGCTGGGGTGGGGGTGGGGGTTGGAGAGAAATAAAATCCTCTGTCAAATTAATTTCTTCTCGAGAACAAGGAAATCTTTATTGGGGTGAATTGGAAGAAGGGAGCCGATTAAGTTTTCAAGGATCCTTGAATTAGGATAGAATTTTTTTTAAGAATATAATTTATTTATTTATTTTTTATTGGCCAAGTGTGATTGGACACGCAAGGAATTTGTCTTTGGTGCAGATGTCCTCAGTGTACATAAAAGAAAAGATACTTTCCTCAAGGTACAACACTTAATGATAGCCATAGGGTACAAAAAATAGAATAGAATAGAACAGAGGTCTCCAACCTTGGTCCCTTTAAGACTTGTGGACTTCAACTCCCAGAGTTCCTCAGCCAGCTTTGCTGAAGTCCACAAGTCTTAAAGGGACCAAGGTTGAAGACCTCTGGAATAGAATAGAATAGAATAGAATAGAATAGAATAGAATAGAATAGAATAGAATAGAATAGAATTTTTTATTGGCCAAGTGTGATTGGACACACAAGGAATTTGTCTTCGGTGCAGACGCCCTCAGTGTACATAAAAGAAAAGATACTTTCATCAAGGTACAACACTTACAAAACTTAATGATAGTCATAGGGTACAAAAATAGAATAGAATAGAATAGAATAGAATAGAATAGAATAGAATAGAATAGAATAGAATAGAATAGAATAGAATAGAATTTTTTATTGGCCAAGTGTGATTGGACACACAAGGAATTTGTCTTGGTGCATACGCTCTCAGTGTACATAAAAGAAAAGATACGTTCATCAAGAATCCTAAGGTACAACACTTAATGATAGTCATAGGGTACAAATAAGCAATCAGGAAACAACCAATATAAATATAAATCATAAGGATACAAGCAACAAAGTTTCAGTCATACAGTCATAAGTGGAAGGAATGATGGGAACAATGAGAAGATTAATAGTAGTGCAGATTTAGTAAATCGTTGGACAGTGTCGAGGGAATTATTTGTTTAGCAGAGTGATGGCATTCAGGAAGAAATTCTTATGTCTAGTTGTTCATGGACATGCTGTTCACGAGCTTGTGCAAAAATGCAAACCTTGTATCTACATCTGTAACAAGATGGAGATCATCCCCACTCCTTACAAATTTTTTTTTTAATTTTTATTCATAGACATTTTTGAAAAACAGTGCCTTGCCAGGATAACATTTGCAAATAGGGCAAAACCAAAAAAAAGTTGATGGTAAAACTTAATACACAAACTAATAACAATAAGAATAATATAATAACAGTAGTTATAATAGTACAACCAAAAAACTTAAACTAAATGTCTTCTTACATTAGTTTATTTACATTTTTTATCCCTTACTGCAGGGGTTAAATCCAGCAGGTTCGGACAGGTTCTGGAGAACTGATAGCAGAAATTTTGAGTAGTTCAGAAAACCAGCAAATACCATCTCTGGCTGGGCCCAGAGTGGGATGGGAATGGAGATTTTGCAATATCCTTCCCCCAGGAGCAGGGAGGGAATGGAGATTTTGCAATGTCCTTCCCCTGCCACGCCCACCAAGCCACGCCCACAGAACCGGTAGTAAAAAAAAATGGATTTCACCACTGCCTTACTGAGTTATAGTTTTATACATCTTTATTTTCCATACTAACAAATATTAACATTCATAATCATACTTTCTCCCATTTCTACCTCTTGTCTCTATCTATTCATAAAATGTATTCCATGTCCAATAATATTCTGACTCTAAAGAGTCTTCTTTATCTTTAATTTTTAAAGTTAATCTATCCTTTTCAGTACAATCCCAAATTTTCCTAAATATATCCTTGTCCGGTAGGGTGTTTTTCCAATATTAGCATATATAATCCTTGCTGCCATCCTCACAATATCTAATCACAGAGTGTATTACCTGATTCTCATACACCCACCTTCAAAATTCTTCTACAAGGCAAAATTGTTGAAATGTGGGTTCTACTATATAATATAATATAACAACAGAGTTGGAAGGGACCTTGGAGGCCTTCTAGTCCAACCCCCTGCCCAGGCAGGAAACCCTACACCATCTCAACCATCTCATTTCTTACTGAAGTAAGAAAGCAGCACTCGGAGAATTCACCAGCAGCTATCTGGTTTCCCTAAAATTGCTCAGAAATAAACCCAGAAACACATAATATTCATTGGCAGGGAGAAGAAAAAAAGTGTTTCTGAAAATGAAAATGTTTCTAAATGTTGCATACCTCGTATGCGTTTGATGTTTTATAAATATGCATTTTTATGTATGACTTTTTTTAAAGAGAAAAGTCGTATATAAAGAGGATCCAGGGTGTTTTTTAAAAAATGGGGAAATTACTTTAAAGAAAGCCTGCCTAGGGGGAAAATTACATTAAAAACCAACACCAAGGAAATGTGCATTAAAAGGATATGCCCAGGAGGATTATATTAAAAATGCCATAGATCAGGGCACGCTGCATGCAAAAAATCCATCTACTGGGGAAAGGAGTGAATGCATTAGTAGAGCTTTTAAAAAATGTTTTAGAGAACCAGAACAATGAATCGGAACTCTGACTTTCTAAAGTGAGAAGGCACCGTGGGGAGCAGAGTAAACTGTTCACAAGATATGCACAAAGAAACCAACAATATTACATGAGCAAGTTGTAGTGTCGCTAACATACGCGATTGTGCCAATTTAAGACTCTTAGTGTACCAATAACAGACACAAATTGTCTTTGTATCTTTCCTGGGCAATATTCTTTACTCTGAGGCTTTTCAGCATTTCCTCTGGAGAACTAATTAGATTTCAATCAAGTTGCTAAAGAAGAGGAAACGGGGAGTCTATGCTAAACTAGGAAGCAAGGAACTAGAACAGAATTCAAGCCGGAAGAATTCATGTCAGGAATATAATTAATTTGTCTTCTCCAAGTAAGCATGATTGGCTTAAAAGGGGTGATTTCCCAGAGATCTTTAGAGTAACTTGGGATGTTGTCAGTTTGCAAGCAACCGGGTCCACTTGTGAATTGTCCAGGTCACAAGATTTCGACCCTTCGCACATTATGTTCTATTTATAATACTTCCCCAATCTGCTTAGCTTCCCTTGGAAAACCAGATCAGCTTCCCTGGAACTTAAGGAGAAGACAAGCTTATTCCTCTTATAGTTGTGCAAAGGCTCAAGGCTAGTTCCCTGTTTGACCCCCTCTCCCGCCTCCCTGGGAGTTTCCCAACATAAAGGACTGCCACATTTTTAGAGAAGGGAGTAAATGGGACAGAGGCTTCTTAAGAAGAAGGAAAAAGGGTGTGATTGTGTTCTGATACTTATTTAAGCAGAAGGGTTTGTCTGAAGATATCCGAGCGATAGAATTGCATCACCAAAACAGCAAGAAACCATCAACAACATTCGCCCCCCCGCCAATCCTGAGAATGAGTTTTGAACCTTTATCTAGCTCAGGGGTATCAAACACAATTTCATTGAGGGCCGCATCAGGGTTGTGTTTGACCTTGGGGGGCCTGGGTGGGCGTGGCCAAGGTGGGTGTGGCCAGCATGATGTCACTTGTGTTGGGTGGCCCGAGTGCTCTGTTAGCGAAAACGGGCTCCTGAGCTCCGTTTTCAGCTGTGATGGCCTCCTGCAAACCTCTGCCAATGAAAACAGAGCTCAGGTGGCCACGCACAGCCCTCATGAGCTCCGTTTTCAGCTGGGGTGGCCTTCTGCAAACCTCGGCCAGCTTGGGAAGGGCACGCACAGTCCTCATGAGGTCCATTTTTGCTGGCAGAGGCATCACAAGCTGGTCCTTCACTATTTACAGGATGGCCCCATGGGCCAGATCTAAGCACCCGGCAGGCTGGATCCAGCCCTTGAATTTGACACCCCTGATCTAGCTGCTTAATACTAATCCTGGAATATTTTGGAGGAATATTACAAAGGCAGCTGGTTGACAAGATGATCCTGCAGCACCGTCAAATTAAAGAAAGTTGTTGCTTGCGATAAAATGTCAATAATCAATGGGGTCCAGCAGAAATCTCTTGTGGGGCCAGTGTTCCTTAACATTTTTATTAATGACCTGGATAGCAGGATTGATGAGCTGCTTATACGATTTGCTGATGACACAAAATTGGAAGGTCTGGCCAATGCCCAGGAACACAAAATTAGATTGTAATTTAAAGTGGACTTATTGGAAGACTGATCTAAGAGGAGCACAATGACCTTCAACAGGAAGGGAAAGTTGTAAAGCTATGGAAGAAAAATACAGGCCATCCACATAGGATGGGGAGGTTATCACTTCGACTTGGGTGCGATCACTAACAAGCTGAATGTAAGTTGTGCCTGAAGGGCTAACCTATTGTGGTCTGCCAGCAGCCTACGGAGTTTGCAGTGGAGTTGGACTGTAAGGAGGCTGGGGAGGACAACGGGCCAGTCCTCGAGTCAGGGGAAGGCCCAGACGAAGGCTCTGCATCAGAGACAGAGATGGGAGAGCAGAGATGGGGACAGGGCCATCTGGGAATGACGTGCAGACTCCAGAGCCTCCAGAGGCAGACAGCAGAAAAGCAGGAGAACAGGAGGAGCCTGTTCCTAGTACACGCATGAGAAGAGCTGCCAGAAGACAAGAGCAGCTGAAGCAAAAAGAACAACTCGGGAGTAAGGCCAGAAGATGAATGGCCCCTCCCATAAGGCTTCAAAGAGCAGCAACAAGCCCTTGGGTTCTTTGTAGGAAAGCAATGTTGATTTCTGTGCTTCTTGTCAGTGTCTCTTGAACTTTGTGGGGGTTTTGCCAAGAAAAGCTTTAGCAGGTTGCCAAAGACAAAAAAGGTTGGTGATAAGGCCCACAGACTGTTTATGAAAAATTTGTTTTGGACTGAGCTGAGAATAAATTAATTCTCAGCTGTTTTAATAAAATAAGTTTGTTCAGGACTGAATTGTGTTTGGTAATCACTGCTGGGCCTCGGTCACAACATAACCATTCTGGACTGCATCACGAGAAGTATTGTATTAAAGATACCTGAATCCCTATTCTCATCTACTCTGTACTTCTGAAACTACCCTTTCCCCCCGAAAATAAGACCTAACCTGAAAATAACCCCTAGCATGATTTTTCAGGATGCTTGTAATATAAGTGAGTATAAAACACACTATTTCCCCCCTAAAAGAGGGTGAAAATTTGGGTGCGTCTTATACACTGAATGTAGCACTGCCCACCTGCCGGCCCCCACCCTTTCGCCTCTGCCTCTCAGCAATTTACCTCCTTGCAGCACACAGCCCATTTCAGCTTCAGCACAGCCATCAATTTACCTCCTTGCAGCAAACAGCCCATTTCAGCTTCAGCACAGCCTGATTAGCACAAGCAGTTGATTGTCAGTTTGATCAGCCTTCCGACCCTCAGCTGTTTCAGACTGCAGGGATTGCCATTGCCTATTGCCACTGAGGTAAATTGCTGGGAGGCAGAGGCAGAGGTCAGTTTTTTTTTCTTATGCTAATCAGGCTGTGCTGAAAATGAAAATGAAACTAAAGCAGGCTGTTTGCTGCAAGGAGGAAAACTGCTGGGAGGCAGATTTTTTTTTCTCGCTTTCCTTCCCAAAAAATGTAGGTGTGTCCTCCCCAAATAGTCCGAAGCATCTTATACTCCAAAAAATATGGTGTGTGTGTGTGTACACACATACTCCTTTTTCCCTAAGATGCCCATCATTATTACATTCAATCGTCTGATTTAAAGCACTGCAGAACCTTCTTTGTGAACACCGCAGGGTGGATATTCTGTAGTTATATGAATGTCTATCAGAGCGATGCCCTACATGTTTTCTTTCTTCCGACTTCTGTGTGTTCCTAGCCTGATCAGGAATCCTATAAAAGAGAGGTCATCCGTTCAAGCTGGCATGCTATGAATGCACAAAAGCTTGTACTGCAGTTACACTCTGATGTGTGATGTGTTGCTTTGAAGGCATTGAAACTGAAGCATCCTTTTGATGAGTAAATAATACACATGAATACCTTTCATATTCTTTATTATTTCTGCTTGTATTTCAGTACCCCTAAGATAAAGGTAAAGGTTCTCCTCACACATACGTGCTAGTCATTCCTGACTCTAGGCGGAGGTGCTCATCTCCATTTCAAAGCCGAAGAGCCAGCGCTGTCCAAAGACATCTCCGTGGTCATCTGGCCGGCATGACTCAACACCAAAGGCACACGGAACGCTGTTACCGTCCCACCAAAGGTGGTCCCTATTTTTTCTACTTGCATTTTTTACCAGCTGTCGAACTACTAGGTTGGCAGAAGCCGGGACAAGTAACAGGAGCTCACCCCATTATGTGGCACTAGGGATTCGAACCGCTGAACTTCTGATCTTTGGATCGACAAGCTCAGTATCTTAGCCCTGAGCCACTGCGTCCCCTATCCCTATGAAAAAGATGTTATGTTACACATGTATATTTTCTTTCTAATGTTGATGTCTAAATAAGTTGGGTTACAACTTATAGCACTTAGCAATAGCAGTTAGAGTTATGTACTACTTCACAATGCTTTACAGCCCTCTCTAAGCAGTTTACAAAGTCATCATATTGCTCCCAACAATTTGAGTCCTCATTTTACTGACCTCGGAAGGATGGAAGGCTGAGTCAACCTTGAGCTGGTGAGAATTGAACTGCCGAACTGTTGGCAGCCAGCAGTCAGCAGAAGTAGCCTACAAGACTGCATTCTAACCATTGTGCCACTGCAGCTCTCATGCAGTTCTCAACCTAGATACCATAGGAGTTATAGTCCAGCAGCATTTCTTTTATCTGCCTTAGATTGTAGTAGAATTTTGGGGATGTGATCTTAGGAAATATCAAAACAATGGCTTTCCTAATTTTCCATTCAAAGAGTTTACTTTTTTTCCCTTTAAATACATACCAACTGTATTAGGAGAACTGTATTTTTTTTAAAACAAACAAACAAACAAACAAACATGAAATAGCATATGGGATAGTCCCATAATTTTGATTGTCTTAAGGAGAAGAAAGGATTGACTTATTCTTCAAAGGACCAGAGGAGAGGACAAGAAGCAATGGATGGAAAGTAAGCAAGGATAGATCCAACATACAAATAAGGAGAAATTTCCTGACAGAACAATCAATCAGTGGAATGACTTGCCTTAGATGTTGTAGGTGCTCCATCATAGGAGGTGTTGGAGAAATGATTGGACAGCTATTTGTCCAGAATGCTATAGGCTAGAGGTGGACTGCTGGGGGTTCGCAGGGGTTCGGGAGAACTTCTAGCTAAGATTATGTGCAGTTGGGGAGAACCCCCAAATCTCACTCCTGGCTGGCCCCTCCCCTCTCAGGAGTCCCCACATGGCCCGTTTTGGATGTAGGAAAGTGTATGGCGTGCATGGAGGCTCATGGAAGGCGAAAAATGGCATTACCAGAAGTTTGGGAAGGCTGGAAACAAGCCCATTTCTGGCCTCCAGAGCCTGGGGAGGCTGTCCTCCCGGAGGCTCGAAGAAAGCCCCACCTCCCCATGGTGCAGAAGGATGACTAGGCCACACCCACCATGGCCACACCCACCCAGCAGCTGGGCAGAGAACCACTCGCTAAAATTTTTGAAGCTCACCCCTGAGTATAGGATCTCTTGCTTGAGTTCCAAGATCCCTTCCAATTCTGTTAGATCAGCCTTGTGGAGTAACCTGAAGTTTAAATGTGAGCTTTCATAATGCCTATATTGTGTGTCTTTTCCAAAAGAAGAATATTAGAATATGGTTTCTGTTTTGCTCCAATTAAAACCTTTCCCAGCAATCAGGAAAGCAAGAATGGTATTACTTTCCCTCTCTAATGGGCAGCTGGTAGAAAGAAAGAAAGAAAGAAAGAAAAAAGCGGGGGGGGGGGTGTTTGCTGAATTTTTATATGATTACTGGGAACAATGATTACATCGTTTTAATTTGGGTAAGGTCAGTGGAGAATGCCTTCAGCTGCATTTGCAATTTAGCTTATTCGGGCTTCAGAATGAGCGCAAAATGAGTCCCATTTGAACCAAGTAGTGTTTCAGATAAAAGCCTTATCAGCACGGAAAACAACAGCAACAGCAACGACAACAATAAATTTTATAATTTATTTTATAAAATACACCAAGAAATTGCAACTTGCTGCAATAAAAACCAGTGGAACTGCAAAAAAACTGCGCTACTCGGAACATCGTACATCTTAAGAAGTTTCAAAGGCCAGGTCGTGATACTTTGAGATTTTTTCCCAGTTCTTTTTCTTCAACTCTGGGGTCTCCTGGTATAGCGATATCAGTAAACTGTACGCTTTGGCCCTCAACAACTATGATATCTGGCATGTTGTGTTCCAAATGACGAGCCGCCTGTATTCAAAAGTCCCACAAGATCTTCACTGTCTCATTTTTGATAATTTTTTCCATTTTGCGTTCCCATGACTTTTTGGATATAGGTATGTCGTATTTTTTTCATAATGATCAGTGGATTAATTTAACAACTCAGTCATGTCTAGCTTTGTAATCAGTTTGCATCATTTTGCTGCACTCACATATTAAATGTGAAACAGTTTCAACTTTGTCGTTGCAAAGTTGGCAGTTTGGATTGTCAGTGGATTTTGGTATGTTCACTTTCACGGCATTAGTTTGTAGTGCTTGTTCTTCTGTTTCTTTCTTGATGGTTCCCATCTTAAGCCATGCCCATGTCAAGCTGTAATCACATTTTCCTTCAATGTTTTTCAAGTGCTGTCCATGCAGAGCTTTGATTTTCCATCCATTTAATCTGTCATCCAGCTGTTTTTCCTTATATTCTGCCTTTGTTTCTGTTGTTTTTCCAATTGGCCTTTTTCATAGCCTGCAGCAATCTTTCTATGCTTTGGTTCAGATAATCATTCAAACTTCATTTTTCTTCTCCTACAGTTTGATGGATATGCAATAGCCCTCTGCCCCCTATTCTTTTTGGCAGGTACAACCTATCGGTGTCACCGTGGATGTAAAGCATGGTACATATTCAAAAGTGTATGCGTTTTCCGGTCCAGGTTTTCCAGTGCAGTCACAGTCCAGTTGATTATTCCATCATCATCATCATCATCATCATCATCATCATCATCAATTCCTGTGGTTCAAAAGACACCATGGGCATAGGGATCAGCATCTTCCGATTATCCATGGACAGAGATTTCTACCACTTTGAAAAAGCAAAACTGGCCTTAAGGAAACAATCGTATTTTGACTTTGACAACATGGCACATGGGACTGCTTTAACCACAGCTGAATAACATAACATAATAACAGAGTTGGAAGGGACCTTGGAGGTCTTCTAGTCCAACCCCCTGCTGAGGCAGGAAACCCTACACCATTTCAGACAAATGGCTATCCAACATTTTCTTAAAAATTTCCAGCATTGGAGCATTTACAACTTCTGCAGGCAAGTTGTCCAACTTATTGATTGTTCTAACTGTCAGGAAATTTCTCCTTAGTTCTAAGTTGCTTCTTTCCTTGATCAGTTTCCACCCATTGCTTCTTGTTCTAACTTCAGGTGTTTTGGAGAACAGCCCGACTCCCTCTTCTTTGCGGCAGCCCCTGACATACTGGAACACTGCTATCATGTCTCCCCAGTCCTTCTTTTCATTAAATTAGACATACCCACTTCCTGCAACCGTTCTTCCTATGTTTTAGCCTCCAGTCCCCTAATCATCTTTGTTGCTCTTCTCTGCACTCTTTCTAGAGTCTCAACATCTTTTTTACATCGTGGCAACTAAAACTGAATGAAGAAGAAGAGGCTGCAGATGACTGTATTGCTTGAGTAGTTTCAGCGGAGCAGTCCTCTTCCACAAAAATTGTTAAATCGAGGTGGAAATGAAAGTCGGATAAAATATTGGCTAATTTAAGGCCTGCATTTCCACATGCATTTCCTCAGTTTTTGAGCCTTAATCTTCACTTATTTCCACATCAGTTGGCATTTAGGAACAAAACCACTAAATCCTGCAAAAAAAATATAAATAAATCATCTTCATGCTACCTATCCTAAATATACTATTTTTCCTAATATACATATTTTGGGGCAGGTGATTTCCCTTCATATATGCCCTTCTTTATAGGCACGCTTTTAAAGTGGTAAACAGCATTGCACAGTTAAGTGCAAGCATTGCTATTTGCGCGCAACTGCATTCTAGTTAACTCTGAGGTTTGAGAAAGTACAAATTGGATCAATTTGTATTTTAGTGAGATGTGAATCAGATCCTTTCCATTTCTGACGAAGAAGCGAGAGCAAAGAAAGGATCAGAAGCAAATTTTTCTGGGTCGAAATCCTAGCTAACATAAAAGTTGAGAAACAGTGTTTTGAAATGTCATCTCCGGCGTTAATGCAAACCATTATTCCCTCAAGTCTGTTTTTCTTTCTTTCCGGTATATTTCTTTACATGAAATCTTCATCCATAAAGTAATAAAATTTGTATTTTGGAATGGCGATGAAGTTCGGATGTTCAAAAGGTTGAAAATCTGTTTCAAAAGCTATCCCTGGAAAACTAGGTACTATTATGAATTTTATGTATGGAAAAAAACTCAGTGTCCTAGTTATTTAGGAAATAAGCTATTGTAAAGGAGTTTTAAAAGTTTAAAAAGCGGAAAGAAGTAGACAGAAAGAAAAATGGATGTTTTATGCAGTTACAAAAAGCATCAATTCAACATTTTATTGGACTGTTGAGCTAGACAACTGTTGTTTGTGATTCTGGCAACAGAAAATCAGGAGGGCTATTGAAGGTTAGTTTTAATTTAGTAATTTATTATTATTCATATTATTCTTAGTAATTTCTCTGCAAGTAAAGCATTTTTAGTTTAGGGCCTTTATATAGTCCAATGAAGTAAAAAAAGAATGAAGTAATAGAACTATTTGTCATTTGCATGTTTAAAGTGAAGGAAAAGATCAGATATTATGATTTTTTTCTAATTTTGCTAATACATTTTATTGCTAAAATAAAAAAAAAATCTTCGTAATTTTTAGGATAACATTATAGTCTTTTAGCTTCCGTCAAAGATGTTTTGGTTGGCATAAAAACTGTTTTAAAAAAAAGTCTTGGGAGGAAAAAAAAACCCTCAAAAGATTTGGACGCAAATACATCAAAACATTCAGAGGAAAAAAATGTAAATATAACATTTGAACTGAAATTGCAAATATTTTTATTAGAAAGCCTTCCAGAAAACATAAATGAAAAGAAACACAATTTACTAAGATGTATGTTGACAGCTGCAAGAAGAAGTTGGGCACAACATTTGCGAAAGTAAAATGTTGCTAACGATGTAAGATCAGGAGATCAAAATTGGAGAATATACAGCAATGACAAAACATAATAAGAAGCAGAAATGTCTCCCTTATTTGTGACACATTACGTGGCAAAGGAAATTCTGATGTTTGGCATATGTTTTTTTTTTTTAGGAAAAGAGGAAAGAGAGCAATTAAAAAACAATAGGTGAAATGACTTAAAATGATACCAGCAGTAACCCCCAATGTTTAATGTTCAAAGCACAGTGCAAAAAAATTGGACAGTGGTTAGTGGTTGGCGAATAAATGGAAGTGAAAAAGAGAATGTGTTCCCAAAACACGACTCCCTCCAATAATGTTTTTATGTATGTTTTATTACTAGTTGTTCATCATCTACTTTGCTCTCTTTCTATCTTTTTATCTTCTCCGATTTCTGTTTAAATAATTGGTCAAAGCTTATGCAACAGATGAGAAGAATCTGTGGGGAAAAATTGGTTAAATGTACTTTGAGACTTTGTAAAATAAGGTTACCTTAAGCCTATTTTACCTTAAGCAAGGACACGGCCAAACCAAGGTGGATTTCGCTTAACAGTTTAAGGGAGTTGGAAGGGATCTTGTAGTCATCTAGTCCAACCCCGCACCCAGGCAGGACACCCTACACTGTTTTTGACAAATGGCAGTCCAATCTCTTCTTGAAAGCATCCAGTGATGAAGCGCCCACAACTTCCGAAGGCAAAGCTGTTCCATTGGTTGGTTGTTCTCACTGTCAGAAAATTTCTCCCTATTTCTAGGTTGAATCTCTCCGTGATCAATTTCCATCCATTATTCCTTGTTTGGCCTTCAGGTGCCTTGGAAAATAGGTTGACCCCCTTCCTCCTCTCTGTGGAAGCCCCTCAAATATTGGAACACTGCTATCCCGTCTCCTCTGGTCCTTCTCTTCACTAGACTAGCCATGCCCAGTTCCTGTAACCATCCTTCATATTCTAGAACCGAGAAAATATTCTAGAAACTTCTAGAACTTCCCACGTGCCAATGTTGGTTTTCTCTTATCCGTCTTAACTGAAGCAGGAAAAAGAATGGTGTGTCTAAGCAATGAATCTTGACCAAATTATATTCCTCAGTATTTCTGGCTGGGTATGAAATCGGGGGGAGGGGGAAGGGGGGATTTCTATAGACATCAATCAGTAAACTTCTCACGTGCTTTAATGCATCTCCTACTTGTGCATATATTTTTTTTTCATGGCTATTGAGTTCTGCCTCTGCAGCTCTCATACCTTTTTCTGAAAAACATCACACGCTTGACTGTACTTCTGTTAGGTTTATCAACTCCGGGGGGTGAACCAAAGCTGATGATGGGGGTTGTGACACTATTTAGAGCAAGTGTGAGAAGTTGTATTGTTGACAGTTTGGCTCAACAAACCCTCGCAAACGTGGTCAATGGTCAAGGATGAAAGTGAATTGGAACCACTGTGTTGTGACCCAGGTTCCTGGACCCGGACTCCTGGACTCGGATGATTCAGAAAGTGAGGGAGAAGACCTGGCCAGCCCTGCTTCTCTTGAGCCCTTTCCCTCCCTGGCACCCACTCAAAGGGAGGAGGAGGGCCCGGCAAAGCCTGATTCCATGGAGCCTCCTTCTGATTTGGCAACGCCCCAAGAACAGTTTTGGAGTGACGCAAGGTTACGTAGATGTGACCGGCGTGCGCAGCAGCGGAAGAGTTGGGACAAAGCCAAGTCATAATTGTCATGCAGTGACATCTGCAGAGACTATAAATAGGAGGCGGGACTTCCTGGTTTTTTGTCTTGGACAAAGTAATGAATTTGGGCGGGCAATCTGTATCAACGGAGGGAAGAATATATTCGTGAGTAATTCTGGCCTTATCTGTAATTTCCTTGTTATCTCCAGAAACTTGGCAGGCCCGTGGGTAGACGTAGCCAGGACATTTATATATATGTAAATAAATCAGAAAAGGAGGCCTCTGACTGACTCTTTGCTGGGAGTATTGGGGGAAGGGAAACAGAACACACTGTCTGTGAGAAAGACACAGGTTGCCTAGCCGTGGTTTGGAGCATAAAATGTGTTGAATTATGGTATTACGGGCTATTGGGGAAAAAAACTTGATCTTGACTCAGCATGAATATACTGTATTTTTCAGAGTATAAGATGTATAAGAAAATTCAGAGTATAAGAAAATAAGAAAACAGCTGACTGCCTTCCAGAATATCCCCAATCAGCTGTTCTCAGAGGTGAATTTTAGCAACAGATTTGTTGGTTGTGAGCTCTGGGCCTTGCTTTTTTTTTTTCTGCCTCTGAAACTTCTAAAACTCTGTTTCAGAAAAAACTTTTTTTCTGCCTCTAAAAGCCTCCGAAACAGAGCTTCAGAAAAAAAGCCTCTGAAGCTCTGTTTCTGAGGCTATTTTTTCTAAAGCTCTGTTTGGAGGCTTTTTTTTCTGAAGCTCTGTTTGGAGGCTTTTTTTCTGAAGCTTCTTTCAGAGGCTTTTATTCTGAAGGACTATCTGTACTCTGTTCAATCTCCTTTCTTTGGTATTGGTATATAGATTAACCTCTTCCAATCTGTTGGTTATTGTGTCATTCTCCAAATTAGTTAGCATAGTTTGGTTAGAACCTTTATTGATTCTTCTTTGGTTGCTTGCCATATTATTTTACATAAAAGCCTTTCAGAGCCTTTTTTTCCCTGAAGCTTCGTTTCTGAGGCTTCTTTTCTGAAGCTTCTTTCATCCTCTGAAACATCCATTTGAGAAGCTGGGTGGGGCTACATTCCAAGTATAAGACGCACCCAGATTTTCACCCTCTTTTTTGGGGGGGAAAGGTGCATCTTATACTCCAAAAAAATACGGTAGTTATGTTACTAACACCCAATGAGCAAGCACTTGGTTGAGGTTTTGTGGCACCCCGTGTTTTCTTTTGATCTTTATCTTTCACTTAAAAAAGGACAGCGACTTGGTTTCACATATTGAATTAAGTCATATACCCGTGATGGCGAACCTCTGGCCCCAGCCCAGCTCCACCGTGCATGTGCGTGCGTCTACTGATGGCCAGCTGGTCTTCGGGTCTCTGCTGCACATGCATGGGTGGAGCAGAGCGCAGGCAAAGGACGTGCAAACGCATACACAGGGAACATGCACGGTGGTGCAGGTTGGTGCAGCAGACTTTCGAGGCCCAAAATGGGGCATTGTTAGGGCTTTGTGCGGCACTCCCATGCCCTGTTTGGGTTCCAGGGTGGTGCAGGAGGCTTTTCAGGCCCAAAATGAGGTGTGGGGGGTGGGGAGCATATGCAAGGGGGTGTTCACATTGTGTCGTGTCCCACTCCTCCGACGACGACCGGGTCAATGAAGTCCGTATCAAACGTGGCAACAAAACCTCTGCAGCTTTGCCAAATTCTTTTGAGGTTTCTCAGGGCAGGCAGGAGTCCAAGTTGTGACTTCAGCAAACTAGATGAGACTTTGCTTGACTCAAGGTTGGAATGCCAGAAAGCAGATCCTTTATATAGGCCATGGGGTGTGGCTCCATGACTCAGCACTTATCCAGGCCTGCCCCTCTCTTCCTTTTGCTGACGTCGCCTCTCAACTCTCCAGAAGCGAGGATCTTTCCAGCCTCCAGCTGTTGGCAATCCTAGCTCATGACTGGCTTCACATTCTTCAGGCTCACATGCTGTGGGGGAGGGGTTTAGTTGCTCCGTTTGCCTGGGCTTGGTGCCAGGACTGGGGGTTGAAGGCACGTCAGGCCCTTCGTCTTGCTCAGCCTGTCCGGGCATGGTGCCAGGGCTGGGGCCTGGAGGCATGCCAGGACATTCTTCCGAACTATCAGCGTCCGGCAGGAGATAAGAGAGGCCCGGCTGCGGCAGGGGGAGCAGGCAAGACACAACAGCCACCCTCCCGGGCCTTAGACCTTAGCATGAGAATAAGATTGTTGCTTTTATATGTAAACATGGTCTTATTGTAAACTGTGAAAACTCGGAAAAGATGACTCTTCACATTTTCCAGTGAAATTTATATTTCTATCACTTGATGTTCTCCAGTGAAATGTATTATTTCTCTATCTCTGTTCCATCTGCCCAAATCTAGAAGGATCTAACAAGACCCTTCTAAAGCAGGGTCTAGAAATTGTGACCCAAAACTTAATTAGCCAAAGATCCCTACAACTAGACCAACATTTCAACTTTGTTTGCATTGGTAATAGGTAAGGAGCCAAGAAAGTTGTCTTGTATTCTGGAATTGTTCATCTTGCATTCTGGAATCGTTCATCCTTCCACTTTTGAGACGTGTCCTTGACAAACTAGAATAGAATAGAATAGAATAGAATAGAATAGAATAGAATTTTTTATTGGCCAAGTGTGATTGGACACACAAGGAATTTGTCTTGGTGCATACGCTCTCGGTGTACATAAAAGAAAAGATACCTTCATCAAGGTACAACACTTATAACACTTAATGATAGTCATAGGGTACAAATTTAACACTTAATGATACAACACTTAATGATAGTCATAGGCTACAATTAAGCAGTCAGGAAACAATATCAGTATAAATCGTAAGGATACGAGCAACAAAGTTACAGTCATAAGTGGAAGGAGATGGATAATGGGAGCGATGAGAAGATTAATAGTAGTGCAGATTTAGAATAGAATAGAATAGAATAGAATAGAATAGAATAGAATAGAATAGAATAGAATAGAATAGAATAGAATAGAATTCTTTATTGGCCAAGTGTGATCAGACACACAAGGAATTTGTCTTGGTGCATACGCTCTCGGTGTATATAAAAGAAAAGATACTGCGTTAACTATATTATTCCCTGGGTTATGACTTATTTTTGTTTGTTTGTTTGCTTTTTGTAAGATACATTTTTAACTCCATCCAGAATGGTTTTTAGTTGGGTGGCCTTATCATTTGATTTCTAAATTTCAATAAATAAATAAATAAAATATCTTTTTATATTGGCAGAATTAAGACGATACTAAATCTCAGTTCAGAGGTCCAGTTTAAAGCTGATTGGATTGAACACCAAACTGACCTTCTAAATCAAATCACTGAGCTGAATCTAATGCCTCCAAATTGATTTGGAAGGGCCCCCTGGCCCATGGGCCAACCCCCCCTTTTTTTTAATCAAATCAGTTCAGGACATTGAAGCACTGAATCCAATCAACTCAATTTTCTGAATTGGATCAGATCAACCATGCAAATCAAATTGATGGTTCAAATCAGAACCGAGTTTATTTGAGCAGTCCTAATGCTGATTGGTTTATCAGTGGTTTCTGTAACGACACCTTGTTAAGCCGGGAGAGTTCTTAACTCCATAGCATTGTTTTCATTGCCTACCTACAGTAGAAGAGATTTCTCCCACTTCCTCCCGGTATTTAATTTTCCAGATCAAAAATAAGCTGTAAAACTGGAGATTTGAGAGCAATAGTTCAGATCCTTTCTCTTGCTTGACTGGAAAATAACCCTTCCTCCTGGGTTTAAAAGCATATTTGCCCGACCCATTCAGAATGCTCATTTGAACCTTCCTGTTGAGTTCCGATGGGATAAAATCAACACAAGCTTCCTTAACTCAATTGATAGACAGATTGGTTTTTCTGGCTGGCTGGCAATGGAGCAGGG